>NC_138067.1:41705734-42305734 GCF_964194185.1 Rhinolophus hipposideros
GTACCACGATGGACATCCTCTTGGCTGATCCTTTGGGTGTGATGGTGATACCATTTCAATTGCATCTTCTTTGGCCCATTAGATGCTGTGATCACTTCTTTTTGGTGGACTTCTTGGTAAAGTAGGTGCCAAGTTGGCCACCATCCCTTATAACATGTTTTTTTGTCCATTGGGTGCTGTGATGGCCACCATCTGGCTGGCCGACACAGCCAATGTACCATTGTGCACCATGACGGCCACCATAGCCCCTGTGTTGGCCATGTCGTCACTGTCTCTTTGGTGTGAGTTGAGTGACGGATGGAGATGAGAATATTCCTTGGTTTTCTCTGGAGCCCATTTCCCCCTCTGGTCCAGGAGAAACCAGAAAGGACTGTTAGTGTGTGGGAAAATTCTACTGAAGTCTGGTTCTTGTCTGGGAAGTGGTATACTGGCTGTGTTTGAACATTAAAGACACCATTTCTGCCTCTTCCGGAATGTCTCTTTTCCTCGGCGGGTGGGCCCTGTGGAACTTGAACACGTGGATTGCTGTTCCCCTGTCCCCTCTCCTTCCTGCCCCCAAGAGCTGGCTGTCTCTGGGGGAGGGGATGGGGAAGGCATCAACCTGACCTTTGGCTCTTTGCTGTCCCTGACCCCAAGGACAGTTTGCTCACAGATAGCAGCCCCCGCAGCAGTGGGGCCAGGGCAACAGGAGGAGGTGGCTGTGCAGTGACCAAGGCCATCTCCCCACCCCCACTCCCCAGACACACACCTCCAGCTCTGAGGCTCAGGCTCAGGGGCTGCTCAATTTTTGGTTAAGTGAGGGAGGAGGAAAAGGGACAGACAAGGTGTGAATTGAAGGAGACTGCAGCTTGTGTGTGTGTGTGTGTGTGTGTGTGTGTGTGTGTGTACGTGCGCGCACACACATGCCCCTGGGTCATAGGAAATCACTGTGCTTACTGAGATCCCATAAAGTGTTATCAATTGTTTCTATCCCTGGGTTTGTTTATTCCTACTCTGGGTATGTGTTTACTGTGGGTGCCTCGGGACATCAGACTTCTCCATATACATCTTCATTGTGATGTTGTGTGGATCTCTTACACACCTAGGTCTCTCTGGGTCTCACACTGTTAGGTGTGTGTCTCCGTGGGTCAGTTTGTCTGCATACCCCTTGTCTCAAAGAGTGTGTAACTTAGTGTCACTGTGTGTTTCATCTGTATTTCTGTCATCATAGGTCTGTATGTTTAAAAGAAAGTCTGCCGGTGTTTGCATAGTATGCCTGTCTTTGCTGTGTGCCTGTCAGCGAACGCAGGGTCTGCGGGCCCTGGTGTATGTCCGTCACTTTTGCAGGCAGGTATGTAGGGAAGGGGCTGGGTCCTCCTTGAGCTGCTGGGGACCTCTGGGTTTGGGGCCTGATTGTCTCTGTTACTCCAGGTCCCTCCCTAGGCTCTGAGTCTGATGTCTGTCGTTGAGATGTTCTCCTCATTGGCTCTCTCGAAAACACCACGGTGAACTTCACGCCCCTCATTTCACAGAGTGGAAACTGAGGCCCAGCATGGGAAGGGACGGGGCCAAGATCATTCAGCCAGGCGGGGGCAGTCAGGCAGAGTTGGTCTGAAAGGGTCTTTTCCTCGTCACGTTTGTCTGGCTTGGTTGTTGATGGCTCCCACTCATGGATTCAGTCGTTCAAAAACGAAAGGCTGTCTGTTTATCCACCTGTGTGTGTGTCATGTCTCTCCCAGTTCGTGTGTCCGTCTTTCTCTTTGTCTCTTAGTGTCATCTCTTTCTGTATCACTCTGTCCCTAACCTTCTCTTTGTGTCTTTATCTCTGTCCCTTGGTATTTTTGAAAATGTTCGTTCATTCTCTACATCTGTCTCCATATGGTCTGCCTTGCTCTTTCTCATTCTCTCCATTGCTTTGATTCTGTCCCTCCCTGTCTCTGGGTCGCTGAATCTCTCCTCTTTTTCTCTAGTGGATTCTAACTCTTCCTCTCTTGGGGTCTACCTCCCCCCAATCCTTATTTGGATCTCTGGCCTCTCTCCTCTTTCTCTGGTCTCCTTCCCTCAGCTCCCTAAGTTTCCGCCTCTACCTGCCACCTCGCACAGGCTGGGCCCTCTATTTCTGTCGCTGTGCCCGCCCTTGCGGGCTGCGTGTCACCCCCGCCCCCTGCCGTGCTGGCTCCCTGGGAGCCGTCCCGCCAGCTTCGCTGTCCTGGGCAGGCTGGGGAATTCCTCCTGGTTCCTGGAAAAAACAACTGGGGCCGAGAGAAAGGCCCTCAGTCTCCCCGGGCCTCCGCCCCCCTCCCTCGGGCCTGGGGGTCTCTCCCAGAGTCGGCCTGCCCGAGGCAGGAAGCCCTGCGGTTTCTGGCTTCTCCCAGGCGGCCTCCGGATCTGGCCCCCACCCCCCGGCCAACAGCCCAAATATTATTCCGCAGGAGGAGTCGGTGGCAGCAGGAGGAGGCCCAGGCTGAAAGAGGCTTTCAGGGCGGCCAGGCCTGGGGCTTCCTGTCCCCAGGCTCGGGCCTCAGGCCGCCCCAGTAGGGACCTCAGGTGGCCGGAGGGGCGGGTGTTGTTGTAGGGTCCTGAGGGGAGGGTGGAGCCATCCATAAGGGTGTCTGGTGGCCACCGGCTCGGCTGGCGTGGGCAGGTGTGACCCCCACCTCAGGGACAGCCGGCTGACGTCCAGCGTGGAAAAGTACCACGGTCAGACGTCGGACGCATGGACAGACATGAGGACGCCAGAAATCAGGGAAGGAGGGATAGCCATGGGGACACAGAGAAACCTGGGCTGGGAACTGATGGACCTGGATGCAGTTTATGGGCCTGAGGTGACATGGTCCAAGGGAGGGGTCCATGGGTGGGGAAACAGAAGGCCAAGCAGGGTCTCTGTGCCGGGCAGAGGGCCATCTGCATCAGAAGCAGGAGATGATGATGAAAATAATAACAGCTGCTAGGGCTTACCATATGTCCGGCATTGCACGAGCACCTTACAGAATTGATTGACCAAATCCTTGCCAACCCCCATTTTATTGTAGGTGAAACTGAGTCAGGAAGATGTGAAGGGACTTGCCCCAGGCCACTCATAGTAGTGAGTGGGGGAGCTAGGACTTGAACCCAGGCAGTCTGGCCTAGTCAGTGCCCTTGACCGCTGTGCTGTTCTAGCACCTGGGAAAGGCAACAGCAACGCAGTGGGGCCCCGGGGGCCCCAGCCCTCCCACAGTCACCCCCACTCCAGCCACAACCTGCTACCGGAGGAGGGTGGCACTCCAGAAGCCAGGAAGCTGGGCAGTTTACAAGTATGTATGTTCGTGTCCACGTCAATGTGTCACTGGGTGTCATACATGTGTCCTGGTGTCAGTATCATTATGTCCACGGGCTTATGTGTTAACTCCGTGATGTGTATCCTGTTAGTTTGTTAGTGTGTTGTGTATGCCTGTGTGTCTCTGTGTCAATGTCTGTCAGTGGGTTTCTGTAGGTGTTGCTATGTTTGTCATTATGTATGCATGTGTGTCACTGTTCTGTCATTGTCTTCTGTGTGTCTGTCACCGTGTTCTCTGTCTATCACTGTTTGTGTCTTGTTGCTGTGTCTCTGTGCCTAACTAAGAACATGTCTGCCTATCATCGTGTCCTGCTGTCTATTACTGTGTGTGTGTGTCACTGTGTCTGTTACAGTGTGTCTTTGTCACTAGGTTCTGTGGGTCTGTTTATGCCTTTGACACTCTGGGTCTGCCTATATCTGCCTCTCTGTGTCACTGTGTCTGTCCTTCTATGTGTCACCATTTACCCAGGTGTCACCGTGTTACTCACCGCCCAGGCCACAGGTGGGCGTGTCGGGCCCACTGGTGCCAGAGCTGGGGCCCTGCCCATCCCACCCTCTCCTGCCATGGGCCAGGCTGGGCGCCTGTTTGCAATGCCTGCCCCAGGTAAACACCAAGATCCGGAACCCAAGGGCCACCTCCCTCACCTCCGCCCCTGCCCCTCGGCCTGCCCTGGACTGGGCTGCACCAGAGCCCCACAGGCGGTGCCCTCAAACTGGAGATGTGCCCTGACCCTCCCCCAACCCCTGCTCACCGGCCTCTCCAAGCCCTAGCCTTGGACCAACCCTGTCTGTCTGTCTGTCTGTCTGCTTCTCTCTCTGCGCCTTTCTGGGTGTCTGCTGGCCTCTCTGTTTCTTTCTGTCCCTACTTCCTCTCCTTTGGGTTTCTCTGCCTTTCTCTAGAATGACCCTTGTCTTCCTTCTGTCACTGTCCCTCTACCTCTAACTTTTTCTGTCTTTTCTCAGTGAAGTTTGATTTCTCTGTTTTCCTGATCTGTCCACGCTTGAGTCAGCCTACTCTCTGCCAATTTCTAACTTTGGGACTCTCTGCCAGTCTTCTTTCTCTCTCTAAGTTTCTCTTTCTCCTTCTGTCACTGTGTCCCTCTCAGTCCGTCTCTCAGTCTTGGCCACTATCTCTGTGTGTCTCCGAACCCCCAGCCCCCCCCCCCAGGAGCAGACCTCTGCCATGTCCAGGCCATTAGAGAAGTGTGTGGCCCCCAGCTTCCCGCCCCCAGCCCATTGGTATGTGTGTATATATATATATATATATATATATATATATATATATACATATGTATATATATATATATATATATATACACACACATATATATACACACATATATATATAAAGGTATAGGTACATATTATTTATATCTGTACCCAGGGGCAGGAGGGCAGACACTGGGGCCTTTGTGTAGCCACTGCCCGCTGCCTGCCTGCCCGCCACTCCTCTCCCTTCGTCCCTGCCGCCTGCCCGCCTCCACTCCCCCCACACAGAAAGGTTCCTGTGGGGCCTGCCAGCTTCCTCTGCCTGAGGTGTGAGTGGGCACGCCACGGATCAGGCAGGCAGGGGGGCCTGGGGGATTTTTCCAGTTCCAGGGAAGCTTTCCGGGTGGAGAGGGCTGTGAAAGAAATGGGACTTCTCAGTTGGGCTGCTGTCTGTTTGCGTCTGCTGTCCCTGGGCATCCGTGGCGCTTTTAACCTTGCTTGTCCCTGAGAGTCTATCCGTACAATCTAATGTCATTCTGACTTCTCTGTTGGTTTGGGTCTTATTCACTGTGCACACACTGTCATTGGGCGTATGTGCTAGGTCCTCTATTGAGCCCTGAACACATAATTAATGAGATGCTGTCCATTCCAACTGATTCTTTGCCATTTCTGTTTTATTTGCCTCACTCAGTGCTTGAAACCCTGTACCTGTTCCCATTAAAACAAAATTCAAAGTCCTTATGGCCTACATGGCCCCCGGTACTCCCTTATAATCCCTCTAAACTCATTCTTATGACTCCCACTTTTCATAGCTGCACTTGCCACCTGGCTGTTTCTGGAACAAACCAAGCAGGCTCCCACCTCAGGGCCTTTGCACGTGTTCTTCCCCCAGATTACCCCTAACTCTCGCCCCCTCTTCCTTCAATTCTTAGTGTCATCTCCTCGTGAGCCCTTCCCTGCCTTCCTCTTTAAAATTGCAACCTCCATTATTCCCTTTCCCTGGCTTAATTTTTTTCTTCTTAGGATTTACCACTCCATGGCTGTCACGTGTTATGGGCCTGTCTGTCTAACCTGAATGTCAGTTCCATGAGAGTGGGAGCTGCATTCCGTTCCCTGTTGTATCCACAGTATCTCCCACAGTGCTTGTCACACAGTGGATAGTGAATTTGTTGAAGGAAAGGAACCCATTAATCTATCTAGCCTTTAAATTAGTCCTGTGCTGCGTGATGCTGGGGACAGAATGGCCCTGTCCTTATGGGGTTGACAGTCCAGTCCCTAGTGATGATCCAAAATGCGCAGAGCTGGCACAGGGGAGTGTAGGGTCTGTGATAGCCCAGAAATGGCACCTGACTCAGCCTGGGGGTCAAGGAGGACTTCCTGGAGGTGTCAGCTGAGCTGAGACCTGGAGGAGGAGCGAGCCAGGCCTTGTCGTGGAGAACAAATGACCAAGACAGATGGAGCCTTTTCCTTCTTCACAGAGCTCTCTCCCTCATAGTTTTCTAGTTCAAACCCGTCTCTTACCCTGATTTCACAGTCTGTCTCTCTCTCTCTCATCTGCTCCTTATTCCCCGTCTGTCTCTATTGTATCTGGATATTTCTCTACTCCTCTTTTCCAAACATCTGTCTCTGTTTCTACCTCCCTCATCTCAGGTCTTTTGATTGCTCCTGGTCCTTCTTTCTAGGTTTCTGCCTTATTTCTTTCAGTGAGCTGGTCTCTCTACAACTTCCTCCCCACCTCTGTAGTCGCCCATCTTTCCTTAAGTCTCTCTGAATCTGTTTCTCAAAACCTCTTCACCTCCTTACAGATCCCCAAATAAATCCATAACCCCTTTGCTCTGGACCCACCCTGGTGCTGGGGGGAAGGGGACTGATCCAGCCCCCCACACCCACACAGGTCAGGTCCTCTGCTCTGTTAATGGTTAACCCAACCTCTATCTAGAATACACACACGGGCCAGGCTGGGGGTGACTCCCCTGCCCCCCACCCACCCACCAGCTGTTCTTAAAGGACCAGGTGTCCTCCACAGCTCTTTAGCCCCTGTTGGGGCTGAGGGCCCTGGTGTTTGGAGGCCTCCAGCCGTTAGGATGGGGGAGGGGGAGCTACCCAGCTCTTGGGTCTGCAGAGCTGGGTCTGGGAAGGCCACAAGATTGCCTGGGAGGGGTGCACAGCACGAGAACCATCCAACATCTCCCTTGCCCCAGGCTTATCACCACTTGTATTTAATCAGGGGTAGTTTTCCCAGCCCTGCCCAGAGCCCAGGGTGGCAGTGCCAGGGGTGACTGAACACCTGAGACTGGATGACTGGGGGAGGGTATGGGACCCCTCAGTTTAAGAACTGGGGGTTTAAGAACTCCAGGTGTGGAGGACAAACCACCACCACCACCCCCTCCCTAATATTTGAGAGTTGGGACTTGTGGGTCTGCAAGATGTGTGGGTGGGCTACCTAGGTGACCAAGAGTATGGTTCAGGAAGGACGTCAGGATTTAGCTGATGTGCTACCTGGGTTCCTGTGATCTGGGGCAACCGTGAGTCTCAGAGCTGTATGACAGTGCTGTGTGGTGGCAGAAATATCATCCCCGCTCTCCGTCCATCCACTGGCCTTTGCGCTTGGCATTCCCCCTTCCCGAAATTGCCACTTCTGGGTCACAGAGGCCTCATGGGTGGGGGTTGGGCCCTTGGGGCAGCCACCCCCCTTAACCCCTGCTTTGCCGCAGCCCTCTCAGGCCCCGCCCCATGACGTCAGCGAGCAGGAAGTCCTGGTTAATGAACAGCCCACCTCGACAGGTGCGGGACAAGGCTTCGCACATCAGAGGCGGCCGCGGGGGGAGTGCCTGTTACCCTGCCAGTCACGGTGTTCTAGGATGGCCGCCGTTGACGCTGGTCTGCCGAGATGGGGCCGAGGAGCCCAGTTCTGGTTTTCCAAGAGTCCGCCTCTTGCGCTCTCAGGCACCACCAGAGGCCACAAGCTGCCAGTGTTTCAAAGAACACTGTTAGTGAACCCCACGGGGTAAATCTCCTTTCCTTGGGCAGTCTCTCGAGCAATCTAGCCTAATTCCCTGACCAGCAAGAACTTACTACTCGTCCCTTCTAGAAAGCCTCCCGATGTCTCTTTCCCTTCCCCTCACCTCATAGGTGCCGAGTCCTTCTCCTACATCCTGGGTAGATACGGGGGATGGAACAGAAAGGAAACCTAATTTCCCACCTTGGCCATGGCTCCCATGCAAGAGCCATCCCCATTCTGAGCCTCAGTTCTGTCATCTGGAAAACGGGCCGATTGCTAGAACGTCAGACCAGTGGCCAGCATTGGTAAAGACAGCCGGCGAGCCCGCCTGAGTGAAGAGCGCCACCTGGAGGCTACAACGAAATGTCCTCTCCCTGCAGGATCAGTTCAGTCCCAAAGGGGGCGCAGCAACTCACACAACTAAGGGACCAAGAAGGAAAAAAAAACAACCCCATCTTTCTGTTTATTGAAGGGGAAAAGGGAGCGGGAGAGGGGGCAATAAATGCTTTTGCTTCGTTTATAAAGAGCGAAATGTCCAGGAGGCCCCTTCTCAAGGAGGGGGGCACCTCTCCCCCAACTACGAGCAGCAGCAAAGCCAAGCCAAGGAGAGGAGAGAAATTAGAGGGGCCAAGGGACCCCCAAACTCCCTCAGACAGAAGCCACGAACTCCCCCCCCACCCTCAATGCATCTACCCCAGGGGACCCATCTGGGATGAGGAAGGGGGTATGTACACAGGTGGGGGTGGCACTGGGCTGGGTGGGGAAGGGAATAACTTATCCACAGCAGCGGTGGGTGGCAAGGGGGCAGGGGGCAGTAGTGGCCTAGGGGTCCCGTTCTTTCTTAACCTTGATGTCTCCAGCAAGGATGGTGGCGATCTCGCCCTGCATGAAGGCCCAGGGGACAGAGGAGCCCACCAGTGGGCACTTGTCTCCACTGGGGCAGTACACCTCGCCAGCGGGGCCCTGCGCTTTGATGAACTCTCGTGAGCAGGGAAAGCAGAACTTGTGTCCGGGCACCGAGGGGCACTGGACGAAGTGGGTGTCTTCCAGCCGCTCCCGGCATAGGGTACAGCACAGGGGTGCGCCAGGGGTCGCCCCGGTGCCGCTACCACCTCCGCTAACAGCTTCCGCCCCTGCGGTGGGACTGACTTCGGCCTCCCCATTGCGGGCCACTAGGCGATGTTGGGCTGCAGGCTGGGCTGTGGAGGAGGCTGCTGGGCTGGCACCCCCTGCACGCCCTGGGCCCCCACCCCCGCCAGGGTCCTTGGGAGAGTGGCCCAGGGCCTCGGCCACATTCTTCAGTGCAGCGATGGGTGAGGGCACACCAGGGGTCTCAGCGGAGTACGGACCACCGGGAGCCACCCAGTGTCGCTGCTGCTGCTGCTGCTGCTGCTGCTCCTCGGTGGTCATCTTCCCAGCCGCCTCGCCCTCAGGCTCAGGGGATGCCTTGCGACGGCGTGCTGTGGGCGCCAGGTTGCGGGATGGGGCTCGCGGGGGCGGGCCACACAGAGCTGCAGGAGTTGGCTCTGGGTACTGCTGGGGCAGGGCCTCGGCGGGAGCTGGCTCTCGGAAGGTGCGGACACCATCGGTTAGCAGCTCCCCCAACTGGCGCCATTCCCCAGAGCCGTGCCGGCGTTCATATTCGAGGTACTTGAAGCCCGATGAGGCCAGTGCCTTGCCAGGCTCCCGTAGAGCATCATGAAACATCTGGCGTGCCACGGCCAGGACTCCTGCGTACACGTTGCCAGAACCACAGGGATATTCGGTGAAGAGCTTCAGCTCAAACTCATAGCCTGGTGGGCGAGCAGTAGCATCGAAGGCAAATACCCTCCCCACCAGCCCGTGATCCTTCTTGAAGCGGACATTGAAGGGGGCGCAGGCAGACAGCGCCAGCAGCTGTTCCCGCACTGCTTTGGGGCGTCCGTGCCACTCCTCCGCCCTGCCCCGCATGGCTTCGTTCAGTTCTGCCAGACAGTCTGCATTCCTCTGCTGCTTCTCCTTCTCGAAATCGGAGCCGAAGATTGGACGGGCAGGACTCAAGCCGGGTGCCAGCGTCAGACCCCGGCTTCCCAGGCCAGACACTGCAGCTGCCAGCAGCCCGGGGGGCACCAAGCCGGGCATGGAGCCAAGCAGGGCCCTTCGAGCCCCCTCCGCCACGACGTCCTCACGGCCCAGTCCATTGGCCAGGCGGGACCCCAGGGTGTACTCCAGAGCAGGCGAGGGCAGGGGGAGGCGGCCCGATGATGTGGCCCTGTCATAGCGGTCCTGTCCCGAGACGCCGCCGCCAGTCCCCGACGGCTGGGGCTGTGCCTGCGGAGGCGGCAGCTGGGGCCCCTGTGCGGCGGCCGCAGCAAGGTCCTTGGTGGCCGGGTGCTTGAGGGCTGGAGGCCCAGGCGAGCGGCCCTCGGGGAGCACGTGGCTGCGCTTGAGCTGGCGGGCAGCGTCGATGAGTAGCTCGATGCGATCCGCGCCCTCAAAGTTCACGCAGCCGCGACACACGGCCTCGCTGAAGTCCCACACCATGGCCCACGGCATCTTGGGCAGGTCGCACAGGTAGCACCACTGGCGGCGGGACGCCTGCACCGACGCCATGGCCCCCGCGCGCGCGCCGCCGGGCACAGCTTTCCACCCGCCGCCGACGTTCGATCCGCGCCGTCAACGTTCGATTTGTGTCCCCAGGACAGCGCGAGCCACGGTCGGGCCTCCGGCTCGGCCTCCCCGCCGATCCAGGCCCGGCCCCCCTTCCCCGCCCCCTGGGCCCTAAGCCTTTTTCCCTCACTCCCACCTCCTTGAAAAGGCAGGCAGAGGCACGTCGGCGCCCCCGCCAGGTCCAGGCTCTAGGCCGAGGCTCACAGGTCGGCCCAGCGATGGGCCGCAGGCGCCGCCGCCTCCGGCTCCCGCCGCTCCCGCCGCCGCCGCCGCCGCCGCTGCAACGGCCGCCACCGCCTCCACCTCCTTCTGCCCCAGAGGCCGCTTCGCAGGGAAAGTTACATAACGCGCCGGCAAAGCCTTCTGGGAAACGTAGTCCCGCCGGGGCCGGTTCTTAAAGGGGACCGCCAGCAGGCAGCCAGGGGCGGGGGAGGTGGGAGGGGCTGGCCGCTTCTCTGCAGGGCAACGCTTACCGATCCTCGCCAAAGGCAGGGAGTTCGACGCCTTCCGAGGAGTTCGGACACGAGGGTTGGGGGCAGGAACTACCACGGATTCAGAAATTGTATGGGATGGACAGGCTTCCGCGCGCCCAGTTCCTGCTCCCACTTGCTGGGCAGCTTTAAGCAAAAATATTGCCCACTCTGAGGTTCGGTTCCCCTCCCATCAAAAGTAGGCCAGTGACTGGTTAGGAAGGCAGCCGCTCCCGCGGCGGAGCGGAGGAACCCCGATTGGTTGGTTTCTGGATAGGGGACGAGAAGCTGGCAACTTGGTGATGGTGGTGAAGGTTTACTTGTAACTACGTCTTCCCTAGACTCTTGGGTATCAGACTCCGACCCGGGCCGGCAATAGCCAGAGAAAAGAGAAGACTGAAGACCTCTGGGTCGAGCCCCTGCCTCAGTTGCCTCATCTGCTAAAGGGAGCGGTCGAACGCCCTTCAACCGTTCCAGCTTTGTGGGCGCGCTCTGGTCTCCAAAGGGTTACATTGCCAGTTTCTCCGCCCCCTAACTTCACTACAATTCCCAAAATGCTCTGGGGCGGACAGATGACGCACTTCCGCTGCCTGGGAGGTTGGGGGGGTGCTCCCCAGTTCCCGCTGCCAGTCTTACTCCCGACCCCCACGCCGGTTTTCTGGGGGCTCTTTCCGTGTTTTTAGAGCACGGCGTTGAGGGGATCCCCACCGTCTACTGCTCCCTAATTCGGGGGAAGGGAAGGAGGCCAGAGATGGCGAGCAAGAGTTGAGGTGGGGACGTTTCTGTACGATAGCGAGCTCCAGACCACCTTTCTCCAACCTTGGGTGCTTACGGCCCAGCCAGGCTCCGGAGACCATCGTGTCTTTTCCTTCCCGTGTCCGGTACAGCGCGAGGTGGGCTGGGGCCGCAAAGACAGGTCTTCAAGTTCTAACCCCCATCAGCGTCCTCCGAAGCCTGGGCCCACGTTAGGAAATATTTGTCTTGTCAGAATTGCATTAGTGTTTTTCAAACTAATCAGGTGCTGCCTCCTCACCTCTCCTCCATCACACTGCAACCATAGCAGCTGATTTTGTTACCCACCTGTAGGTTTTTAACATCCAGTGAAAAAAAATTACCAACTTTTGCCCCATCCTAAGCAATGTGTACAACCATGGGTTGTATGTATACCAGCTTCATTTTCACAAAATTAGGGGTGAGGTTCAAAGAAAAATAAGTTAAAACTACATACAGAACCATTAAAAAGGCCACCCGGGTATCACTGAAAATTACCTTTGGGCCATTCTTGAGTCAACACTAGCAGGAGTAGAATTCTGGCCAGAGGCTGGCTTCAGGCGCAGTGGCTGGGCAGGACGAGTTCAAGGCCAATTCCTTCTCAGGAAAAAAATGGAGACCCTAAGATTCTGCTTTTCACTGGGTATCTTCACGTTAAAATGAAAACAGGCACATAAATGCTAAGCATGATTACTGGCCCCAAAATGAAGCACCATAAACGGAAGTTTTTGTTTCTAAGCTGCCCGTTATTTCAAAGATTCAACCCTTCTTCGTGGCAATGCTGAGGACACAGCAGTGACTGAGACAGGCTCAGCCTGGTGATAGAGGCAGATGTTCAATTTAAATTTACTCAAATGATTACTTAGCTGCATTGTTCAGTAACTGCTGGCGGCCTGTGTGTGTGTGTGTGTGTGTGTGAGTAAAGGTTTTCCTGAGGAGGTGACATTTGAACTGAGAACTGAAAAGATGAATAGAACCTAGTTGTAGGAGTAGACTCCTAAACCAAAAGATGCCCCTTTTGCAGATGAGGAAAATAGAGGCCTGTGGTCACATAGCTGGCTAGGGCAGCACGAGGGGCTGAGCCAGTTGTCAGTCCAGGGTGCTGGTTTTATCTACTTTGCTCCAGGCCCTGAAGCACGTTTGGGAGTAAGAGAACCAGCCCCTGCCTTCATGAACTATGGAGGAAACATGCCTTAAACAAAGGCACTTCTTTATTTGGGGACATTCTGAAAAAGAACCCCAGAACACAGAGAATCTAAGAAGCAGACCCATCCTAGCCTGAGGAGGGAATCCAGGATGTTTTCCTGGAGATGTCATTTCGGTGGTATCTGAAAGATGAGTAAGTAGGAATAAGATTTGAACACCACTTTAAAAAAGGAAAAAAAAAAAAAAAAAAGGCTGGCAAACCACCAGCCTCCAATTTCAAGGGGTGTCACCTGCCCATGGAGGGGTGGGGAAGGTGTAGGTGCTGGAATCCCAGGCCTGTCTCAGCCAGAGCCCAGAGTAATTGTATTAAAAATAAGTTTATTGATATCTTGTCACCACTGAGAAAGGAGGGGGTTGAGCTCTGGAGGTCAGAGACTGCAATGGGAGGCAGAGGGCCCAACCTACACCTCCCCAATGAGAACTTGACCCCCCTTCCCTAGGGTCCAGACTGCTCTATCTTCATTGTCATCCATATTCTGATTTGTCTCGCAACCCCCACTCCCTCCAGAGTCTGGGTTGGGAAGGCGAGGAGGCCCCCACAAGTCAATTCAAGTCAAGATCAAGAGTGGTTAGGGAAGGGGGTATGTACAGACCCACGAGGTTCCCTCCACAACCCACAAAGGGCGATAATAAATAACATAAAATGGATGGCTTAGAAGTCAGGGTTAAGGGAAGCAGCCAGGCAGACAGCGCTGTACTGGAGAAAGGGCTGGGGGGCCCATCAACAAGGCCGCCCTGCAAATCAGGCACTAACTAGTACAGGGAGTGGGGTGCTCACGCCCTGCAGCAGGAAGCCAGGGTGCAGCTGGCACGGGGAAGGTGCGTGGCCCTCCTCTGCTGGGCTAAGCTGGGAGAGGAGGTGCAGACAGAAGGAGCAAAGACAAGCTCGGAACCCAATGGCAGAGTCACGGAGATTTCCATCGCCCCCGCCTCTTCCGTGTAGGAAAACCTTTCCTCCTCTTGTGTGGCGGGGAGTCATGGGGAAGAAAGGGGACTGGGGGTGGCCGGGGAGCCCCCTCCTCACTCCTTGGGGCGATGATCACCCCCCTGGCTGCCACCATGGCGCGGTCCACTACAGCAGCCATCACCGACACAGGCTCTGGGGTGATCTCCACCTTGGGGGTGGGTGGGGGCAGGATGGGCCTGGGGGGTGGAGGTGGGGGTGGGGGCAGCGGGTCGACTGGGGTTCCTGGCAGAAGGGGTAGCAAGGCACTAAGGGCCTCGCTCAGTTTGGTTAGTCCCTGCCGCAGGGTGCCAGCCAGCTCCCTGATGGCGTTGGCAGTCTCCTGCTGTGCCCGAAGGAAGTCCAGGGAGGGGTCTGAGGCTGAGGGCACGGGCAGAGGTAATGGAGGGGGTGGGGGGCTGGGGCATGAGGGTGCCACTTGGACCTGGTGCGGTGGCTGGGGTGGTGGAGGTGGAGGGGCCGGGGGCGGTGGAGACAAGGCCAGACGGGGCAGCTGGACGGTCTGTAGGGCTGGAGGGGGCGAGGACTCACGCTCCTTGGGCGGTGGGCAGCCCCCTTCCTGGGGACCGCAGGAGGGCCGGGCCCAGGGCGCTGGGCTGCTGGAGACTGCCTTGCTGTGGGCCAGTGTATCTGTGGAGAGAGAGATGTAGGTAAGGTGCGTGTGACCCCGCAGTGTTGTCTTCATTTTCCCTTCCCACTTCCCACCCACCCTGGCCAAGAGCCCTCCTTTTAAAACTGACCAGGCCTTTCAACAAAAGCCTTCATACCCAGAGGAGAGAGGAGAGAGACAGTGTATTTAATAACAACCCAGTGGCCTATGCCAGCCAGCCTTAGTGAAAATAGGGTCCTGGGGGTCCCAGCTGAGCCAGGCAAAGCCAGCGTTCTAGAAGGCTCTGAACCATCTGGATCGTCTGCCCCCCTACACCTCTCAGGCCTCATTGCTGGGTTCTGGAGGTCTGTGGGGGCTGGAAGAGAGGTGCTGTAGCTGGACCAGCAGGGGGCACTTCTGGAGGCTGGGAGTAAAGGCTGTCTCCTACCAGGGTGGCAGGATTTCAACCTCAGCTCTGGGTGGACGAGTTCAACCCCGAGCTGGGCTTCCTCCGTCTCCTCTCACGTGGGAGCTCACTCATGCTTATGAACTTGAATACAGTCCACAGATGCTCCCAGATTTCCAGGCCCAGCTTGAAACTCTCCCTCCAGCTGTGTACTCGGCATACCCCCTCGATCGTCTAGTACCACCTCATAATAACCTGTCCAGAGCTGAGCTCCTGGTCCTCCGCCAACCTTCTCCCTCAGGTACCCCCATCTCAACTGATGTCAGCTCCATCTTAGCTGCATGAGCAACAAATTCCACTCTTTTTCTCTCCCAAGACCTCATCCATGTACAAATACCACTGGCTCTGCCTTCAAACTAATCCAACATCCAACCTCTTCTGTCCACTTCCACGGCCCCCCACCCTGGTCCAACTATCGTTTCCCACCTGGGCTATGGCAGTTGCCTCCTCACTGGGCTCCCTGCTTTGACGCCTGCCCCTTACAGTTTGTTCTCTCCCAGAGCCTGAAGGGTCCAACTAAAAGACATGTCAGTTATGCCACGAGAAAGAAGCCAGTCACTAAAGATCACATATCACATGATCCATTTATATGAAATGTCCAAAATAGGCAAATCTAGAGACACAAAGTGCATTAGTGCATGTCCATCCAGGTCTGGGCAGAGATAAGGGGGTGGGGGTGGGGGCGATGGCTAAGAGGTGCGGGATTTCTTTCTGGAGTGATGAAAATGATCTGAAATTGACTAGTGATGGTCACATGACTGTGGATATACTAACAGCCACTGAACTGTAGACTTGAAACGAGTGGGTTGTGTGGTATGGGAATTCTAGCTCAATAAAGATGTTTAAAAAATACAAGTCAGATGTTGTCTTTCTCTGCTCAAAGCTTGTCTGTGGCTCTCGTCTCACTCACAGGAAAGGCAAAGTCCTCAAGGACCCCGAGGTTCTGTACTATCTGCCCCACTGCTGCCCTGACCTCATCTCCCACCCCTCTCTCTTGTTCACTTGGCTACACCACCTTGGCTTTCTCTTTAGTCCTCCAACACATTAGGCCTGCTCCTGCCTCAGGGCCTTTGCACTTACTATTCCCTTGGCCTAGCGCCAGATACCTGCCTGGCTCCCTCCCTCACCAACTCAGGCCTCTGCTCTAAAAGTGGCCTCCTTGGAAGACTTTCCTTGATCTTCTATCGAAAGTAGCTTCTGTCCCTGTCCTTTTCTCTCCTGATCCTACCTGATTTCTTTTGCAGCACTTATCTCCACCTGGCATGGGGTCACTGTGTGTGGGTTATCTATCTTCTCCTTCTGATGTCAGCTCCATCAGGCTAGGGCTTTGTGTTTTTGTTTTTCAATTCAAGTTTATTGGGGTTACAATGGTTAGTAAAGTTACATAGGTTTCAAGTGTACAATTCTGTAATACATCATCTATAGATCATGTTGTGTGTTCACTAGGGCTTTGTTTTATTCACTGCTGTTTACATTTACCCAGTGCCCAGAACAATGTCCAGCGCAAAACTTTTTCTTTAGTGACAGAAGAGCTGTGGTTTCCAGGGTGTGGGCCCCAGGTCCTTGCAACAACCCTCTCCCACAGACTCCAGCACCTACAGAGGACAGTCCAACTTCTCTCTAGGGCTACAGAGCCTCAGCTCGGCCTCCTTTTCATCTTTCTTCCTTGCTTTAGGGCCAGTGCGCAGGCAGTTCCCTCTACCAGGATCACCCCTTAGCCCCTGCACCACCCCCTGCCCAGCTCAATCTCCTTCAAGCCTGCCTCCCGCTCCTTGGTCACATCAGAGCTCCTGCTCTTCTCTTTCAAATATAACCAGCCACCTCCAGTCCTGAATGCTGGGGGTCCAGACTCCCGGGGGGTGGTGGGGGAGGCAGGGAGACAATGACTACAGCTAATCGCTGTTGGACACTTTCCTGGCCACGCCCTGGGCAAAGTGACTAAACTCGCCTACATTTTTTTCAGTCCTCTCAGCCTTTCTCCTTGTTAAGTGCTATTGTTATCACCCCATATTACAGATAAGGTGACTTGAGGCCCAGAGAGGTGTCACAGAGCTGGTGAAGGGGTAAGAGAGGGATCTGAACCCAGGTAGGCTCCAGAGCGCATGCTTTTAACCACTGTGTGGGTAGGGACTGTGGGCCCCAGGGTGGCGAGTCTCACTCATAAGGGGCATGAGAATTGCAGCCATTCAGAAATATAGCTTGTCGTCTACTGAATACAAGAAATAGGAAGTGGCCCAGCCTTCACGCCCACAGGGCTCATAGGGCTCATGGAGGGGCCGTTATAAGAGTGAAAATCATATTTATTTGCAACCTTCGGGCCTCAGTTTTCCTACTTATAAATGGGTGTGTTTGAGAGCATAGGACCAAGGGACTCAGTAACATGACATCTCCCTGAGGACCATTACAGGGAGTCACTGACTCACCAGGGCACAGGGTTTAAGCCAGTGCCTGGCACACAGCAAATTCTTAATGTTGTTATTGTTACTGTTCTTTCCAACATTAGGTCAGCGAGATATGGTCCTTAGCTCTCCCCACAGTGTCAACAAAGACACTTCAGGCTGCCCCAGGCTCTGTTTTCTAGTCCTTCAATCAGATCAGTTTCTCTTTTGTGGAGTTTCATACAGTGTATAATCTCCATGTAAGATTCTAATCACGGATGCCTTAAGCACATACCTGCCTCAGGGCCTTTGCATGTGCTGTTTCCATCTCGCTGGAGTGCTTTTCCCCCAGATAACCACTTGGCTCAACCTTTCCATTTAAGTCTCTGTTCAAATTTCACTTCCTCAAAGAAGACTTCCCTCACTTACTACCCTGTCTATACCAGCCTTTGTTACATAGCTCACTATCTTCTTAATATGCTTTAGTTTTCTTAGTTATCACCTCCTTTATACGATCTGTTTTGGATCACTTGTTTGTAGTCGGTCTCCCGTAACTAGAATGTCAGCCCCTTAAGGGAAGGGAAGTTGTCTTTTTCTGCACAGTATTCCTAACACCTCCAACAGTGCCTGCCTCAGAATAGGTGCTCAATAAATATTTACTAACTGGATGAATGAATAAAGGGATTGCACAGCTTTTGAAAAAATAAGTTTGCCATGTCTGCTCTGGTTCAATGGAGCCATTTCACAGTTAGCAACACCGAGGTTTGACTGACACTGACAAGGGTCCCACGTGATTTTGTCTCTCTCCTGCTTAAGACATGGTTCCCAAATGCCCTCAAGATAAAGTCCAAAATATGACCTACAGTTACAAGACACGTGTGATCTAATTCTGGCATACCCATTAACTCTCAGTCAATATTAATTATTGTTATTGCCAGACAATCTAGCCCAGTAGTTAAGTGCATGGACTATGAGTTGGATACAACCTGTATTCCAGTTTCAATTCTCTTACTTGCTGTGTGACCTTGGGTGGGTGAATGAACCTCTCTGAATCACATGATCCTGAACTCCCTTTCTCAAAACCCTTCAGTGGCTCCTCATAGCACTTAGGATAACATTCACACTCCTTACCTCAGCCTGAAAGCCTTGCATGGTCTGGCCTTTACTGCCCTCTCAAACCTCATCTCAAAACATTTCCTTTCTTCAATCTATCTACTCTCCCTCTCCTCATCTCCCAACTGGGAAACTTCAGTTTCCTAAACTGGCCAAGCTTTCTTGCCTCCAAACCATCACACAAGCCATGCTGTTCCTTCTACCAGGAACACTCTCCCAACTTTTTTTTTTTCACCTTCACTCTGCATCTCAGCAGTAATGTCTCCTCCTCCAGAAAGCCCTCCTTGACCTCCCAGGCTGAGCCAGGTACGCCTTCTGGATTCCCACTGCCCAGCCCTGCCGACTCTGCATCATCACTGTCTATGTAAGAGTCTGTCTTCTCCACTGGACTGTGAGCCCCTGGAGGGCAGGGCTGAAAATGTCACTTTGTCACCACCATGTCCCCAACATTGCCCAGCACTAGGTAGGTGCCTGGGAAATAGCTGTAAAATAAATATTATGTTCCAAGTCGAGGCTAAGTGGGAATTCTTGTACTCAGCTTTCCACACTTCCTCTACTCAGGGCATGACCTTGGGAAAGTTACTGAACCTCTCTTTGAGTCTTTGATTTATAAAATGGTGAAATAGTTTTTACCTGACAACATTGGCAATTATATCAATAGCTAACAATGGGTTCAGGAGGCCACATACTATGGTGTTTCCCCAAAAATAGGACGGGGTCTTATATTAATTTTTGCTCCACAAGACGCATTATGGCTTATGTTCAGGGGATGTCATGCTGAAAAATCATGCTAGGGCTTATTTTTCGGTTAGGACATATTTTTGGGGAAACACGGTAAGCAATTTATGCATATTAATTCATTTAATCTTCACAGCAACTTCTGAGGTGGGGACTACTTTTTATCCCCATTTTACAGATGCAGTAACTTACCGAAAATGACACACCTAAGTGGCAAAATTGTGACTGAAGTCCAGTCTACCTCAAGAGTCACTATCTTACATGACGTTTAATAAAATGCTGCATGAGCTGCTTAACCCCAGGTGTGGACTCTGGGGCCAGGCTCCCTAGGTCTGGGTTCCATTCCTGACTCGGACAGTCAGAAAACGACTGGTTAAGTCATTTCACTTTTCTAAGCCTCAGTTTCCCCAGATTTAAAATGGGACAATGACAGCACCCACCTCACAGGACTGTAGTGAGGATTTGATGAGCCACGTCAAGGGCTTGGACCAGTGCAGGGCACACTGCAGACTTTGTGACTGTTTACTCTTGCTAAGTTGACGGTGAAGGAACTCACCTGCCCGTCGGTCTTCCCTGCGGTCCTCGGACAACACACAGCGTTGGGCACAGGCACTTGGGGCCGGTGGCTTCGAGGAGGCAGCCGCGGGGGGTTGCTCCGCCCCTGCACCAGCTTCTGGCCCCGCCACACCCGGCCCGAGGATGGCAAAAATGGTCTCTTCCTCAGCGGAGAAGGCGTCCTCGGCGGCAGGCCCGGCGCCCTGCGTGGAGTGCGGCACGCGGGCCAGCTTCTCCTTGGTGCGGCGCTTGAAGTCGTTCCAGCGCTTTTGCACCTCTTGGCCAGTGCGCTTCCAACTGGTGATGCCGTTGATCTTGGTGGCGATGCTGTCCCACACTCGCCGCCGCTCCGCCACGCTCACCCGACGGCTCTGCGCGCCGTAGAGCTGCGGGTAGTGGGCGCGCACCTCCCGAATCAAGATCTGGTTTTCTTCGAACGAGAAGCGCGGCTTGCGCAGCCGGGTGGTCTCTTCCGCTTCGCCCGCCGCCGCCGCCGAGGCCATGGCGCCCCCCGACGCCGCCGTCCGGCCGCCTGGCGCACGGGGGGCGCCGGCGCTGTGGGCACAGGGCGTAGGGCGCTGGCGGGGGCTCGGCGTCCCCGCGCCGCCCGCCCCACCCCGGCTGCCGCGACGCCGGCTCTTAAGTCCCGGGGGCCGGGGCTGGGGGCGGAGGGCGGATGGGGGCGACAGGCTGCGGGGGGCCGTCCGAGTGCCTAATAATAACTGTCAGCCGCTGCGCCTCACCACCTCAGTGCCTTCCGCGGCGCAAAGTGCCACGCGGAAGAGTTGATGGAAATTGGGGGAGGGTCTGAAGGGGTGGAGGGAAACCAGGAAAAAAGAGGGGCTGTCTGCAGGAGTTACAGAAGAATGGGGACAGAGAAGAATGGGAAATGATGGGGACTGGGAGTGCCTCGGGGGTCGAAGAAACCTGGGGGTGATGGGGGTAAGGAGATGCTGAAGGGGAGATGCAGCAAGAAGGGGGAAGGATCTGGAGCTGAGGAGCGCTCTGGGGGTTCCGGGGCAATGGGACCTCTGTAAGACCATTGTGAGGAGGTCTTCAGAGGAGACGTGCAGGAATAATGGTGAGGTGGGCACTTCTAGACCCTAAATATTAGGGTCTGCGGGGATTGTGGGGCTCTGCGGCTCGGCAGAAATTACAGGGAGTTCTGGGGGCAATAGGGATCTGGGATTAGGAGAGGAAATGCAGGCTCTACGGGACTCCGGAAAGAGTGAGGGTCGCAGAGGGTGGGGACCAACTCGGGCCGCGGGTCACTCACCGGCGCCGCCGCAGCACCCGCCTGCCCGTCGGTCAGGGCTCGGGCTTCTGCGGCCTCTCTCCCTCCCCCCCAGGCCCCGCCTCCTGCCGCCAGGAGAGCCAAGGCGCAGGCGCACCTGGAGCCAGTCGGCCCCCAACGCCCTGACCGCCTGGATTTCACGCCCCTTCCACGGCGCAAGCGCAGAATCACTTTCCACCGGCCGATGCCATAGCAGCACATGCGCAAAACTCTGTCGTAGGCATGCGCACCTTGCGTCTTCCACTAGCCGTGGCACTCGGAACTCGTTCCTTGCGCAGGCATAGCAATCTTGGGAGGAGGCAGAAGCGATGATGGAGAGAACGCTGGGACCCAGGGGCATCCCCGCCTTTGGGACAGTCTTTCAGTCAGCCTAGCTCTCCATGCCTGTGTTTTTTTCTCTTGGAGAACAGGGAGGGAGGCGGCGCTGGAGGGAAGCGCTTCATTTCCGTGACAACTGCGTGGGTAGGGGGCGTTAGAAAAGCGGATGTCGCCCCCTTATGCCAATTCTCGCTCGGGGCTGGTCGGGATCTGCTAACCACCTCCCCGTATTACCTGTAGGGGCGGGGCACCGTAGGGATACGCCGCCGCAGGCGGGTGCAGTAACTATGGCAACCCATCAACCGTCCAACCAAGTCTGGGGACTCTGTCCACACGTTTACGTCACGAGGCGCGGGGAGGGTGATCTGAATGAGAGCCTTTTGGGTAGGGAGGGTAATCCAGGCGCGGGCTTGACTTTCAGCAAGTGCTTGGAGGCAGGAATGAATCTAGAACACGGGTTGGGGGAGCTGCAAGGCAGGATAGTGGAATTAAGGCGGCCGAGAAATTTGTCCTTTAACGTTCTGCAGGAGTATTCAAGGTCATTCAACAAATGGTGCTTCATCTGTTCAACGTGTATTTATTGAGCACCTACAGAGTTCTAGGTGCAGTGAATACAAAAGAGAAAAATCTATACCTTCGTGGAGCTCACTTTTTACTTGGGAGAATCAGACAATTAGCAAAATAGATACATAAAAGTGAGGTGATAAATATTATGAAAATAATGGAAGTAGGAAAAGGGGTTGGAGAATAGTGTGTTTGTGTGTGTGTGTGTGTGTGTGTGTGTAATTTCAAAATCAGGTGGTAGGGGAGGCCTCCCTGAGAAGATGACATTTGAGTGGAGATGTGAAGCAGGTGAGGGAGCAAGTGCAGCCAGGAGTAGGGCTGTTCCTGTTGTGTTCTAGGATCATCTAGAAGGCCAATGGGGATGGAGGGAGCCAGGGGGAGGGCAGGATGGGGCGCCAGATGGTGCAGGGTCTTGTGGGCCACTGTAAGGGGTTTGGCCTTTAGTCTACACTGGATGAGAGCTATGGGAGGGCCCTAAGAATAAATGGGGTTTATATGAGGTCCCACTGAAACAGGGCCCAGTTGGGACCCCCAGAAAAGATGCCTTGCAATGTCCCTGGCTTCCTCTCTCCCTGCTCTAGAGCTCAACAGTTGAAAACCCCCTCCTTGCCATTTGAGCTTGAAATGTCCCCTGTCCAGTTCCCTGCTTTAGATTATTACCCTGAAACTTACGCTTGCTTACTGATCACAGTACCCCTCGCATACTGATCACAATCTTTATGACCTAGCATTCTTTCCAGATCATAGCTCCTGGGTTGATGACCACAATGGAGAGCCACATAGCCTGAGGGAAGGCTCCATGCTGATCCCTGGAACATCACTTGGCCTCTGGAGGAATGTCCAGATTTTCCCTTAAATATCCCAGGCTGGTCTCAGAATGTTAAGGCAGTTTTGGGAGGCGTTAACCCGTTGCCTTTTCAGGCCACCGGTGCTCTGATAATAAATGCTTATTCTGTGTTCTGTGTCGGTCTATTGGCTGAGCAGCGCAGGCAGCATGAGCCAGACTCGTTTGGCCTCTGGATTCACTGCCATGTTCCCCAAGAAAGGTCAGGACTCAGGAGTCAGGGGCAGTCTATGGAGGGTGTTGTGGGGATCTCTGTCCACAGAGAGCTCCGGGGTCTTAAGGAGCTTGATTTGAGCCAGGGTTTGATATGTGCTTTAGGAAGACCCACTTGGCTGCTGTGTGGAGGGGACATGGGAGGGGGCAATACTATTGGCCAGAGTCAAGGGAGGAGTCTGGGGCAAGGGCCAGGAAGAGTGGGGATGGGGTGGGGGACGGTGGATCAGGGCAGGGATGGTAAGAAGGGTGGAAATAAACTGAAAGGCATTTGAAAGGCAGAATTTAAAGAGCACGGTTACTGTCAGGCTGGGGAGGGGAAGGGAGACATCTAGGTGACTACCAGTTCTGGCCCAGGTCCCATTTAAGGGTATGGGATCAGTTAGGATATGGTGAGTGTAAAGCACTCAATGGTTCTTAGGTGTTGAACTGTGTCCCCCCAAAAAGAGATATTAAAGTCCTATATCTCAGTACTTCAGAATGTGAATGATCTTATTTGGAAATAGAGTCATCAGAGACGTTATTAGTTAAGATGAGGTCATACTGGAGTATGACCAAGGGTGGGCCCTTGATCCTACAGGACCCGTGTCCTTATAAGAAGAGGAGAGAGACACGGAGGGAAGACGGCTCTGCGAAGAGAGAGGCCGAGATTGAAGTGATGCTGCCACAAGCCCAGGAAGGCCCGAGGGCTGCCAGAATCCGGGAGCAACAAAGAAGGACCCTTCCCTAGAGCCTTTGCAGGGAGAGGGGCCCACAGCCTGCTTTCATACTTCTAGTGGTCAGAACCTTGAGAGAATGCATTTGTTTTTGTTGTTTTTTTTTTTAAAGATTTTATTGGGGAAGGGAAACAGGACTTTATTGGGGAACAGTGTGTACTTCCAGGGCTTTTCCAAGTCAAGTTGTTGTCCTTTCAATCTTAGTTGTGGAAGGCGCAGTTCAGCCCTTGTTAGTTGCAGGGGGAAGAGCCCACCAACCCTTGCCAGAGTCGAGGAATTGAACCAGCAACCTAGTGGTTGAGAGCCCACTGGCCCATGTGGGAATCGAACCAGAAGCCTTCGGGAGTTAGGAGCACGGAGCTCTAACCGCCTGAGCCACCGGCCGCCCCCGCATTTCTATTGTTTTTTTTTTTTTTTTTTTTTAAAGATTTTATTGGGGAAAGGAAAGGACTTTATTGGGGAACAGTGTGTACTTCCAGGCCTTTTTTCCAAGTCAAGTTGTTGTCCTTTCAATCTTAGTTGTGGAGGGCACAGCTCAGCTCCAGGTCCAGTTGCCATTGCTAGTTGCAGGGGGCGCAGCCCACCATCCCTTGCGGGAGTCGAACCGGCAACCTCGTGGTTGAGAGCCCACTGGCCCATGTGGGAATCGAACCGGCAGCCTTCGGAGTTAGGAGCACGGAGCTCTAACCGCCTGAGCCACCAGGCCGGCCCTCTATTGTTTTAAGCCACCGAGTTTGTGGGAATTTATTTCGGCACCCTTTGGAAACGAATACGCTGGGCATCCAGGGGCGGCACCCAGGATGCTGTTGGCACTACAGGAGTCTCAGGAGGAGGTGGGTCTGGAGCTGATGAGAAGGCTGGAGCCAGGGGGCCAGGGGCAGAGGTGATGCATATGGAACTCTGTAGGTGTGGGCATGTTGAGGTAGGATGCGGAAGGTCAAAGGGCAAGGCCCCTGGGATGGGGGTGAATTAGGGAAAGCATTCTAAGGCATGTTTTCCAAACTGTCGGTCCTGACCCATTTGTGGGTCCAGAAAAATATTTAGTGGATTGCAACCAACATGAAACAACCAAACAAAACAGAAGAGGAAAATATCAGAATGCATTGTATGTCGTTAGGTAAGTATTGCTTCAAGGAACTTTTGGGTGTGTTGGTGCCGGATGCAGAAGGGCTAGACTCCCATTCCCTGCAGGTCCCTCAGATGAACCCAGAGACAAGGGACCCAGGTGAATGGAGAGCACGCAGGGCAGGCTCCTGGGCTCAGGGCAGGCAGACAAGGGACAGAATGGGCCTGGAGGGCAACCAAAGACTTCTGCTCAGGGGCTTTGTGCACCCACTCTGGCTTTCTAGAACAGAACAGAGGTGGAGACCGAGGCTGGACATCATGCAGAGAAACAGACACTTAAGAGTGACCCCGTTCGTCCTTCCTCCAGCACCACTTTGGGCTTAGGAAGGGGAGGGGCAGTTCTACACTCACTTCGAACTGGGGAAGAAAATTAAATCCCTTAGAGATGGACGTAGGTAGAACCCCACTGAGTTCCTGTTATGCCCTGAAGTGTACAAACCTAAGGCTGAATCCCTGAAAACTGTGTTCCCACTGCGGTCGTGGGTGTCTATCATTTCCTGGGTCTTGGAAATTGAGTTTGTGCACCTGTCAAGGTCCAGGGGTCCTGATGAGTTGTGACTATCGGTTAAAGCTATTTTCCAATGTTAACCAGAATCGGGGCCATTCTGGAGAATTTTATACAAATGATGGGGCAAGGTAGCTCCATTAATTAGAGTTTGTTTTTAATCTGTGTTGTTTATATTTTTAGCTTTCTGTTTCTTTGTCTTTCAATCTGCCCCTTTTGTCTCCTTCCTTCCCGCCTTCCTTCATTTTTTTCTTCCTTTTCCCCTTTCCTTTTCCCTTCCTTCTCTTTCATTCTGACAATGCACACTTTTCTTCCAGACTCCACTCTCATATACAACTACCTACGAAATACCCATTTGGATACCTCATCATGTCCAAAATGGAAATCACACACCTCTCAGGAAATCCTGTCAGCTCTACCCTTAAAATACACCCAGAATTTGCTTATTTTTATTATGTCTGTGGTTGCAAAGGTCAGTTTGATGTGTTAACTTGGCAAGCCTACAGTCCTCAGCTCTTCAAACACTAATCCCAGTATTGCCATGAAGGTATTTTGTAGATGGCATTAAAGTCAATACTTGGATGACTTGAAGTAAGATTATCCTAGATAATCTGAGTGGGCCAGACTCAATGGGTTGAAAGGTTTAAAGAACAGAGCTGAGCCTTCTTCCCCTAGATCCAGTTCCTTTTATTGCAACCCTCAAGGAGAAATTCATTTTACATCATGACCTAAGACAATTGCACCCACATCTCTGAAACAAAAGTTAACGAAAGAATCATCTTAGTAATACTAATAACGCAATTATTACATGCCAGGAACTGATCAAATACTTTATACATGTTGACTCAGTTAATACTCATAACACTCCAATGAGGTAGATGCTGGGGGGTTCATCCCCGTTTTACAGAGAAGAAAACCAAGGCCCAGAGAGGTTAAGTAACCTGCCCAAGGTTACAGAACAAGTAAGTGGGAGATTTACTTGTTCTTCCAGACAGCCTGACTCCAGAGTGAAGCAGTTTCCATTATCCTGTGAGGTGTCTCGACAACCTCTGAAAATAAACAACTAAAACAAAAGTTCCTCAAAGAAATACTTACCTAACGACATACAATGCATTCTGATATTTTCCTCTTCTGTTTTGCTTGGTTGTTTTATGTTGGTTGCAACCCAGTAAATATTTTTCTGGTCCCACAAATGGGTCAGGACCGACAGTTTGGAAAACATGCCTTAGAATGCTTTCCCTAATTCACCCCCATCCCAGGGGCCTTGCCCTTTGACCTTCCGCATCCTACCTCAACATGCCCACACCTACAGAGTTCCATATGCCTCATCTCTGCCCCTGGCCCCCTGGCTCCAGCCTTCTCATCAGCTCCAGACCCACCTCCTCCTGAGACTCCTGTAATGCCAACAGCATCCTGGATGCCGCCCCTGAATGCCCAGCGTATTCGTTTCCAAGGGCTGCTAAAACAAATTCCCACAAACTCGGTGGCTTAAAACAACAGACATGCGTTCTCTCAAGGTTCTGACCACTAGAAGTATGAAAGCAGGCTGTGGGCCCCTCTCCCTGCAAAGGCTCTAGGGAAAGGTCCTTCTTTGTTGCTCCCGGATTCTGGCAGCCCTCGGGCCTTCCTGGGCTTGTGGCAGCATCACTCCAATCTCGGCCTCTTTCTTCACAGAGCCGTCTTCCCTCCGTGTCTCTCTCCTCTTCTTATAAGGACACGGGTCCTGTAGGATCAAGGGCCCACCCTTGGTCATACTCCAGTATGACCTCATCTTAACTAATAACGTCTCTGATGACTCTATTTCCAAATAAGGTCACTCACATTCTGAAGTACTGAGGTATAGGACTTTAATATCTCTTTTTGGGGGGACACAGTTCAACGCCTAAGAACCATTGAGTGCTTTACACTCACCATAACTGACCCCATACCCCTCACTGGGACCTGAGCCAGAGAATTGGGTGTCACCTAGACATGTCCCTTCCCTTGGGCATGCAGGAGAGGCAGCCAGGATGCTGTGGCTCCTGAGAGTCTGGGCTGAGTGGGGTGGTAGGTCTAAATCTGGTCTGGAGCTCATGATAAGGCGGCAGGTAGGGAGCCATTGGCAGAGGTTTAGGGAGCAGTGCAGGTGTGAGGTGCTGGAGGAGATCGAGGTCAGGATACATTATGCCCTCGGATCCTTAGGGTCCTTAGCTCCTGCTAGCTACCCTGCCACTGAATTATCTGCCGAAATGACTTAATTAATTAAACAAACAACAACAAATCACCCCCCCAAACTTGGTGACCACTAATTGTCCGTCTGCAGCACTCTTCTCTAAGCCCTGACCCAGGTGGCCAGCACCCTCCTGAACACTTCACCTTGGATGTCCTCAAGCACTTAGCATTCTCCATACCCAGACTGACCTCATCCATCGTCCCCTTCTCCAGGTCTCAAGGGCACCCCTCCACCCATCCTAATTCTCTCAAGTACTGAGTGTACCACTCCTGGTTGCGTTCCATAACTGCTGCCCACACTTTTCCAGAGTTGGTCCCGTTATTAAACTATTACACTCTTCTCCATTCCCCACTTCAGAGGCCATCAGCTTCCTGCCTGCTGCAGCCCACCTTCCTCCAAGCCCAACTCCATCCCTGTGCAGGGCTCTACACCCAAGCTGCACACCACAGGTCTGGGCTTGGGGTATCCCTTTGTTCTACTGTTTGGCTTAACTTGGGAGTCTCTATAATGGGCAGAGCTGCATTTTTAGAAAAGGACCTGAGAGCTCGGGTCCTTCACTGGGGTCCTTGGTTCTCTATGTGACTAGTGTATGTGTGAGGTGAGTCCAGGTTGGATTTCCACGTCTGAGAACGTGCAGTAAAGAACACATTCTCACCAGGCTTTGCAAGATTCTGAACTCTGCCCACCCCATTTGCCTCTGTGATCTCTCTCGCGCTCAGCTGACCCCTGCTTATTCTGCAAACACAGGGCCTTTGAACTCACTGTTGCCTCTGCCTGGAATGCCCTCCCCCCAGATATGTTCTGCTTTCCTCATTTCATTTGGACTCTGCTCAAATGTCATGTCCATAGAAAGGCCTTCCCTGACCACCGTGTATACGTAAAACAGCCTTTCCTTCACTCCCTATTCCTTTACCCTGCTTTCTTTTCCTTTCTAGCACGTATCACCCACCTGACATTATCTATTTGTTGATTGTCAGTGCACCCCCTTTCCCACCAGCTCCTTGCGGGCAGGGGTCTTGCCTGCTTTGCTTACCACAGTACTCGCCAATGCCTAGAACAGTGCCTGACACAAAGTAGCTGCACAATAAATGTGGGACAGTGGACTAACAGAAGTCCTGATATTATATGCGACATTTTGTGCTTATGTTCATTTCCCTGGGGTGGGGACCATGCTTTTCAACACCTCTTCAATGGGGTCTGGGCACCCAAAGCTTAAGAACTACCATAAAGTCAGTGGTGGGAGAGTTGTGGTCTAGTAGGACAGGTGGGGGACCCCCTGAAGGAGCCCAAAGGGGAATCTGATGTCAAGGTGGATGCTGGGACTTGAGGACCAGGCCATGAGTGACCCGGGTCAAAGGATGTATGGGGGACACACTGAGAGGAACATAGGACCCTTTCCTGCTCCACATCCCATTTCCCATCTGTTGGGGCAAATGTGGGAGGAGGGTGCCCCCAGCCTCAGGGGTGGGGCCTGGTGAGAAGACAGAAACAGACATAGCAATTTCAAAGATAACCAGAAACGCTCTTTATTTACTGGAAGCAACACGTGGGCTCCAGCCCTAAGCCAAAAACAACTTAAAATCTGACGAGGGCTCTTCTTTGCCCCTTATAACATAAAAGTTAGGCAGTTGCCATTCCCATCCGGGCACCTAAACCCCTTTCCTGTCGGAGCTTCATTGACTTAACTGTTGGGGGATGAAAAAATACAGGAGACAAAAACCAAAAAGGAAAACACCAAAAACAACCTTTAGCAAACTATCATGATTTGAGAGGTTTCATGGGAGGTGGTGGAGGGGAGCCCTCTCACTAGGGGAAAGGACCCATGGGTGATTTGCTGCTGGGGGCAGGAACACAGTGAGACGAATGTACCACGGGAAACACAGTGAGGGACAATCAAAGGGTGTCAGCTCACCCCAAGGCTCTCCACCCCCGGATAAGCCCGCCGAGGTATGGAGCCCCTGTAGTGTGTCCCCTTCCTCCCCGGCTCCTGGATGGGCCACCGAGGGCAGGGAAGGAAGGATCCAGCTCGGTCCGTGATAAAACCATGGGTCTGCAGGCGGCTGAAGAAGGAGGACAAAGCTGGTCTCAGGTCAGAATCCCATCTTGGAGGTCCAAGCCAGTCTTGCTCACTCTTTCCAAATTCTGGTCTGGGAGAACACAGGAGGGTCCCGTAGGTCCCAGGATGTAAGAATTCCACAAGGAATGGAAGCTGGGGGCTGAGAAGTCAAAGGGGCAGGGCTAGTGTCACCAGCAGGCCCCAGAAGGGCTAAAGATCCATGAACTATATCCCTGAAAGAGTTACAGAGAAGTGTGGTCCAAGGGGCAGAGATCCTGCTGCACCCCAAATCCACAGACAACCCCAGAACGGAACCCCACGGGCTGAGACGTCCCAGGGGCTGGGCTGGCCTGGCTCCACAGCAGTCTCCATTGTTTCAGGATCCATTGGGGCTGCAGTTCTGGGGACCAGAAGTTCCAAAGGGCTGGATGAGTCACGGGGTTGGGTCCAGGGATTTGGTAGGGACTGAACCAGGAAGGTTCGGGGTGCAGGGGGTTGGGCACCTCACAGCCCTCAGCGCTTGACCTTGCGGCCAGCTGAATTGCGCCCACTGCGGCGGTAGAGAGACTGCTGGCCACCGTTGAGTGGGCAGTACTTGAGCGTGTGGGCCTGGCCACCAGTGGCCCCACACAGGGGACACACGTAGTGCCGCAGGATGGGACACACCACCACGCCCTCTGGTGTCTTCAGCTGGTGTGAGGAGTAGACGTGGCGAGACTCTCCGTTGTGCTTGCAGAAGTTACACAGGGTGGCTGGGCCTCCCAGGCTGGCCCCTGGGCCTCCGCTGGCCCCCAGCGCTACCAGCCCCTGATCCTGCCCCAGCTGGGGCCTGGGTCGTGGCTCCCCATCCCCTTGGGCCTCTGGCTTTTGCCCCGGATTCTGGATCAGTGCCAACACCACCTGGCTCAGGTTGAAGTAGTCCTTCCACATGTCAAAGGGTGGCAGCTGCATGGCACACAGGCAAGGGTGGTGGGCGGCTGGAGAGGCGGGGGCTGGGGGCCAGGGGGCAGGAGCAATAGGTGGTTTTCTGGAGCCTAGAGGAACTGCACCCTCTTTTATACTCCCCAAAGACCCTTCTAAGCAAAGGTGGAGCTTAGGATTTAAAGGGCCCACTCCCTACTGGTGACTCCCATCTAACTTGAATCCCAGGCCATTCCCAGTGCTTCTCATCCTAGCTCTGCCTCTAAGTTGCTCTGTGACCTCCGGAAAGGCCCTGGGCCTCAGTTTCCCTATCCATTCAATAAAGCAAATGCCCCTCAGCCTCATCCTTTCTTACTCCAAGACTGAGTGCTTACACCATGTACTCCAGAGACACTGGAGTAACAATCTATGAGCCAGACACTGTGCTGCACAGTTACCTTCACGATCTGACTTAATCCTCACAACAACTCCATGTGGGAGATGCAGTTTTGAACCCCATTTTATAGACGAGTACCTGAAACTCAGAGAGTGAAGCTCATTGGCCCAGAGTCACACAGCCTGCAAGTGGCAGAGCTGGGGCTCTAACCCAGGTCTGTGAGACTCCAAAGCAAGTGCCCCCCTACCTCTCTTGGATTAAAACCTAATTTCTCATCATGTCCTGAATTTATTCAACAAATATTTATTGATAGCATACTACATTGTTCAGTGTTTTATAAACATGATCTGTCAACATGATTTGAACCGCATAACCATTCAAGGAGGAAGGCACTGCCGTTTCCATTTTATAGAAAAGGATATGAGACTCAGAGAGGTCAAGGAGTGTACTCAAGGTCACACAGTAGGGAAATGGCAGAGTTGGGCTTTGCATGAGGCCTGGCTCCAGAAACACTAGAATTGATCTTAGAAGCAGCCGAGGACCTTGGCATGGCACAGTCTCACTTAGAATGCCCCACCTTGGCCTTGCGCAGTGTCTTTCCTGTCCTTCAGGACCAAACAAAAGCTTTGCTTCCTGCCCGTGCTACCTCCAGGAATTCTTCCTCCACTTGTGATCTACAGGAGGGGCCCTAACGGCTCAACACGTCGTCATTGAGGCCCCTTGTGTTGGGCCCTGGAAACTCTGCAGTGCCTATGGCTACTTTGTGCCTGTGGCACGAGCAACCAGTCCATCAGGGAAATAAAGCAATAGACCATAAATACCCGATCATATGATAGACAGGGTTCTCTGGGGAAGGCGACCTGGGTGCTGAGACTACCAAGAAGAATCTTCCAGGAAGAGGAACACAAGATATGGAGGCCTGAAGTTTGGGGACAGCCAGGGGACTGGGGTGGTCAGACGGAGTGAGGGTCCCACGACAAGGCCAGCGGGTGTGCAGGGGCTGGATGCCATCAGACTGTGGATTTCCCTCTGGGAATGTTTGGGAAGTGGTAGGGGGCCTTTGGAGTTTGTCGCAATGATTGGAGGTGTGACTGGTTTCAGGGAACAGGGAGCAGGGATGCCAGGTATCTTCAACAGTCTACACGACCAAGAGTTGTTCGTGGCCCCCCTTCACTGGACACCCATGTAGGTACAAAAACCGTTTATGATGATCTGAGTCTACAACTTAGCTGTGTTTTACATATAAACACTGAGTGCTTTTGCAATATTGTGTGATACACTAACTTCTCCTGGAATTCAACTAACTGTGTCCATTGTGGCCTGCCTGTTCTCGGTTCTGCCGGAAATTTTATCCAGAATTGTTCACTATTTCTGGAAGCCACATCACCCCAGACAACGCTGATTGTGGTAACTGTCCAAACAACACACAATTTATTCCTATCTCACTCTACGTAGATGGACGCTAGTATGTGCCTGATGAGATGATTTTTTAGAGCGGCCATGTCTGACCATTTATATGCAAAAATAGATTATTATTTTATTATAAATTGTCTTTTTATTTCTCCTTTATCGTTCAGTTAGGACATAATTTTAATTTTTGGAAATAAAATTGGTGTGTTGGTAAACTATATTACCTACAAGTTTAATTTCAGAATACTAAAGGGACATTTTGAAATGTCATGTAAAGTGAGTGTCAGGTCTCATGGGGTTAAGAACCAGAGACATAGGCCAAGGTCAGCCCGTTGGTCTTTGCCTTCAGAGCAATGGGGAGCCACTGAAGGGTATAAGCAGGGAAGGGACACATGAGAAATATGTTTTAGGACACTCCTCTGGTTGCTGATGCTCAGAGAGGTTAGGTGACTCATCTATAGTCACACAGCCGGCAGGTGGCAGAGCCCTTAACCACTGCCCTGTACTGCCTCAATAAATACTTGTTAATGGAACGAACAAATAAATGAATGCTTCTGAGAGCTCCACAGGGCCTTCCAGATCACCTGATCCAGCTCACCCCACTTTCTTATGTTACGGAGGCCTCAAGATGGGAAGGATCCAAGTTTCAGTCTCTAAGAGCCAGGATTCTTGGCCAAGGTCCTCAGATTCACGTGCACACCAAGTACTTTCTGGAAACCTATAAATAAAACACACCCATGGTCATATGGGGAGCTGTGAGGTTTTTGCTTGTTTGCCTCCCTAGAGAGGCGAGTCAGACCTGACTGATACAGTTTTTGGATGACTGGGTTGGGCAGTGGAGGTGACTTGAGCACAAAACACCCCTTAGTTTAGGGGGTGGCAGCATCATGGGTAAATGCTCAGTCATCAGCCTCAGGTTCACGCCTGGCTATGCCACCTGCTTCTCAGGGATGCTGTGGAATTACTACTTAATTTCTCCTAGCCTCAGTTTCCTCATCTGTCAAGAGGGGATGACAACAGCACTTGCCTTACAGCGCAGACTGCAACGGTGGCTATAAATAACACAGAGCCTGGCCGATGGGATATACTCTTTAAACGTTAGCTATGATAATTAAGACATGATTGAGGCAATAATCAGAAGGGCACTTCCTTACTGTAAAGTGTCTCCTTTGGGCAAGTATCCTTCTCAGGCATCTACTTGTGTCATCGCCTTGAATCCTCCCCAGACTCTGTGAAGCAGGTTCTATTAATAGCTCCATTTTATAGGTGAGCAATGGGCGGCTCAGAAAGGCTATGTGGACAGTAAGTGGTAGACTGGAGCTGAGCCCAAGACTGCCTGACCGGGACACAGAACATCTTCCCATCCCATGTAAAAGCCTGCAAAAGTGGTCAACAGAAAGCAGGGGAACGTGGAGGTACTTGCCAGCTGTAGGGACAGAAGGAGGTGGGAAACCAGGAAGGATTGGGGTATCTGAGTCCCATAGAGTTTCACAGGGAGAACAGGTGAGACCTATTGGCCATCTATGGACTTTCTTGAGGGCAGAAGAGACAGGGTCTGCTGGATGGAACCAGAATAACTATGAGATCTCAGTACTGGGTGCTTTCCACAAAGTCACAGCTGAGACCTTCAGCTCTGAACACGTGAGTCCCCTGTGTGCAGCCGGGCCGGGACTTGGGGACCCGGTGCCTGGCATTGCAGCTGTGGTATCTGCTGAGTGTGTGGGAATGACTAAGGAAAGAAGAGAGGTTGGGGGTCCAAGGTTCCCTGACCCCTTAGCAATCACACCGATTGTCTGGAGACTCAAATCCTGGTGTTTGCTAGCCCTTTTTTTCTTATTTCTACTCCCTCCCCCCCCCAGTTGTTTTCTTCTAAGACTCTCTTATTGAGGCCATGGCTACCCTTCCCTCCCCCTCCCGGATCAGTGTTTTAGTGGATCAGTAATTAATTGAAGGACAGCCCTCTTCAGACAACCTTCTTCCAAGGTGTGGTGACTGCTCTGTAGGAAGGAAAGTCAAAGATGATACTGATGAGAAATTCATCAGCCAGGGTGTTTACTTGATCCCCTCCTCCACCCCCAGGGCAGGGCCAGACCACTCCCTGCTGACGACTCCACAGCAGCCTGTTTACCGGTGAATTTCCCTTTCAGCCTGGTGCCTGGCAGAAAACAGCTCATGGGGGGCGGGGGAGGGGGGGTGGGGGGGGTTGTCTGTGAGAAGGATGGGAGGGGGCAAGGGTGAGTCAAGTGGAGAGAAATCCTGAGAAAAAGGTGGTGAAACACATAGAGTGGTGACAAGGCCTCTCAGATGGACTGAGGGACACACTTGTGCAAACCAAGATGGGAGATGAAGACCAGGGGAAAGAGAGACCCCTTGCAACCTCCCAGGACCCAGGAGCTCATGGTCACTGTCTTTGTGGTTTCTATTTACGGGGTGTTGGCCTGTGCAATCTCATGAAACCCTCACTACAACCCTGTCAAATAGTCTTTGAATATCCCCATTTTACATAGCAGGAAACTAAGGCCCAGAGAGGTAGCAGCTCATTGATGTCATCCAGTTAGTCTGGATTCAAATTCAGGTCCTCAGAGAGAGAAAAGGGACACATACTTACAGCGATGGAAGGAGACACAGGCTCCAGGAGAGGGGGACGGAAACAAAAGACAGAAAACAAGAATAACATGATACGTAGCCTGGGGGTTTTGAGGATGGCTGCTGCAGCCAGAGGGTCTGGGTAAAATCATGGTACTGCCACTTCTAGCTGTGTTGCTTTGAGCAAGTGATATCACCTCTCTGGGCTTCTGTTTCCTCCTTTTCATAAAAAGGGAGATCGTTGCAGACCCCCTAGATGGGGCTGTTTTGAGTATGACAGCTGACAATACAGGTAAAGTCATTAGAATAGGCACATAGTGAGCTTCAGCCACTATTTTTAATTGTATTCCCTTACTAAAGATTTACTGAAGAGTGCTAGGCAGAGGAATGGAGACTGTGGGGCACAGAGAGATGGAAGAATATTTGCTCATTCATTCAACAAACATTTGCCGAACACCTAATGTGTGTCTGGCACTGTTCTAGATACTGAAAATACAGTGATGAACAAAACACAAATAGCCCTGCTCTGTGGAGCTGGAATTTTAGACAGAAATATAATATGTCAGGTAGGACTACATGCTATAGAGAAAAAATAAAGGGGGTATGGAGACAGAGAGTGGTCAGGGAAGGCCTCTCGGAGGAGGTGGCATTTGTGAGGAATCATATAGGAGATGAGAGAGGGAGCCTTGTAGATATGTGGGGGCAGAGTATCCCAGACAGAGGGACTAGCCAATGCAAAGGCCCTGAGATCAGAGTGTAACGTGTGTTCAAGGAACATTGTGGTTTGGGTAGACTGAGAGGGAGAGTGGGAAGAGGTGAGAGATAACGGAGGTTAGAGATAATTCAGGACCCTGTGGGCCACTGTACAGGCTTTTATCATTGCATAGCAGAATGAGGCTTCCAGAATGTAAATCAAAATGTGACAGAAACGCTCCTTGCTCTCAGAGAGCAAACATTTTAGTTGCGAGTGGGGTGTGAGAGGAAGACAGCAGACCAGCAAATCAACATATAGTTACAATTCAGCATGTGAGCCCGGTGAAGGCTGGGACTTTGTCTCTTTTGCTGCTGTGTCTATGTATAGAAGAGCATGTGGCAGTGAAGGAGTGAATAGCGTTCATGCCATGAAGACTCTAAAAGAGAGTATTTAAAAGAGACTCCAGGGTGGGGTAGGTGGGGTGTGTAGCTATTTTAGGTAAGATGTTAGAGAACTCCCCTGTAGCTAGGGGGGTTTTGAGTTGAAAAGAAAGGGGAAAGCAAATGGAAGGGGTCCTTGAGACAAGACAGAATTTGGTGTGTTTGATGAGCAGAGAGAAGGCTAGAGGTGGGGGTCAAGGAGAGCAAGTGCGATTGAACCCAGATTTTTTTCAAGTTCAGGCTGGAGAGCTGGCCGGTGGAATGGGACTTTGCAGACCATGTAGGTACGTGGATTTTACATGGGAAGCCACTGGGGGAGGAGATGATAAGCAGAGAGTGATGTGATCTGAGAGCTTATTGTAGAGAAAGACATCTCTGTCTCTGTCTTTACTTGTGCTTTTTTCACCTTTTGGGGGACCCACGGAGAATCTGATAAAAGCTGTATGAACCCAAACAATTTTCTTGTGTGATTTCAGGGGGTTTACCAGACACACAGGTTCAGACTGCCTGGTTTGGTCTACGCCACACCCCTCAAACAAGTAAACTGAGCCTCACACCTAGTCATGATGACTGTCACCTATAGAATACTTAGTCTGTGCCAGGCTCTGTTCTGAGTCCTTTATAAGCAGGTAACTCAGTCTTCACAGAAACCCAAGAGGAAGGTACTTGAGGATGCCCATTATACACATGGGAAGATGAGAACTAGAGAAGATAACTGCCTTTCTCCTGATCACACAGGTAGTGACAAAGGAAGGGTGACACACCTGGTATCCCTGTTCTTAGCCATTAGGCCAAGACTCTCACTAAGTTACCTCAATCTCGGGGGCTAAGGACCTAGTCCATCTTGCGTCTTCCCAGCGGTCTCAGGCCCAGTGGTTGGTTATTTGACTCCAGCTCCGCCAGCTGAGCAGAGCAGGGATAATAGCTTGGGGCAGTGGGCTGGGTTGGGGTCCCCCAGCTGGCAAGGTGGGTGTGGGGAGAGGTCCAGCATCTTGTTCATTTTTTTTATCACTTTGTGTCTGTTCCTGGGATCTGTGGGAATATTTGAGTCTTAGTAAATCAGAGGATAGGCTGGCACAAGAGATTGCATGACTTAACTCTCAGCTCACATCTCACTAGCTGGGTGAATTTGGGCAAGTTACTTAGCATCCCTGTGCCTTTTTCCTTGTCTGTGTAATGGAGATAATCAGTTTCTACCACATAGGGCCTTTTGAGGATTCAGGAAGATGGTGCATGTCAGGTGCCTGACTTAGAGCCCAGCCTGTGGTTGTGAGCTCAAGGGAGGCCTGTTCCATTTAGTGTGTCATTGCGCAATGTGTGCCGGGTGATTTTTCGTCACCTTCACTGAGCGTCTGTTGGGTGTTACGTTTGCCATTCTGTGTTTTCCTGAGCAGTTGGAGGAGCCACCTCGTTACTTTCCGGATTTTCCGCTCCCCAGATTAGTTACAAGATTGCCCCTCGGCATCCTCTCCATCCCCTGTGCGAACCCGGTGGGTCCGGAACCAGGCCCTCTCCCGAGGTACACCCTGCGCTAGGGCTACATGCATCTCTGGGCCTTAGGAGGGGGGTAGGCAGAGGCCGTGAAGGTCACAGACCCAGGGACCTCGGCCCACTCCCTCTGTCTGGAAGGATCTGTCTTTCAAATACATCTCTTCTACGGGGGAGAAAAGAGCCTGCAGGCGGACCTGGTGATGTGAGAAGACCCCTCAGCAGGCCACTCGTCTGCTACCTTCACCCTCAAAGTTCTACCCAATCTCTGGGGTCTATAGCGAGTGAGGAAACGATTATGATTGTTTTGTTTATTAAAATAGAGGAGTGGTTGGAATTGCTTAGTCTCTCTCCCCTTGCCTCTAAGATAAACTTAAAAAGAAAAAAAAAGAAAATAAAGAGAAAAAAAAAACACTTCACTTACGAAAATCAACAAATGAACTACATATATAGAGCAACTTAGAGGGCTGTCAGGCTTCACTAAGTAAAGAGAGGGGAAGGGGGTCAGGCGGACGAGGAGGGGGCTTCTGGGCACCACCTCCAGCCACCCCTTCCTGGATTTCTCTGTTTTTGGTTGTCTTTCTGTCTCTCTGGGTCTCTGTCCTTCACCTCTCTGGGTACCTATTGTTACCTGCCCTCCCATCTCCCCATCTCTCTGGTTCTTTGTCCTCCTTCTCTCTAGGTCTCTGTCCTTTAGTTTCTGAGTTCTCCTCTCATTCTCTCTGATCACTTCTGTCTCTGAATTTCTCCTTGTTAACCTTTCTCTGTCTTTTCTCTGGACTTTTGACCACACCCCCTTCACAGCTCTCCAACCCCAGGGCTAAAGATTGTCAATCCATAATTCTCATCAATTCCAGGGCTGTTAGTCACATTCTCCTCACCCCTCAGCTCCATTCTCATCACTGGGAAAGGTCATATGACTAGTGTTTGTGAAAGGAAGATTGGCAGAGATGACCTGTGTCATTTCTGGGCTGACAGAAAAAAGTTAGAAAGGCTTCTCCTCCTTTCCCTTTCCTTTCCTTGTGGTGACGGTGGTGGAGCCAAAATATGGATATGTCTTGCTTTAGACCGACATTGCACTATTATCTTAAGCCACTGAGATGTCAGGGTTTATTTATTCCAGCAGCTACTGTTATCTTACTAATACCACACCTAACCTACATTCCCTTACAGAAAGCTGACAAGACACCAACACTAAAATTCCTGAACCTTCAACTTACATCCATCTCCAACCTGCATTAGTCCTAACTAAACCAGAACCTTAATCCAATCCACCTTCTGCCCAGAGCTGGTCAACACTTAAAGGTAATCCTACCCTGATCCTCGTCTTAACTCTACCTTTGGCCTAACCTGACTCTGACCTCAGCTATACCCCTATTTCTATCATAAATCCAACTCTGGCTTTGTCCTGAACGTTAACACTGTCCTTAACCCTAAACCTATGGCCTGTTGTTAGCCATGATTCTAATATTGGCCTAATCTATCTCTGATGACTCTGGCCCTTAACTATGAACTGATCATGGTATATTCCAATCTTAAACCTTAACCTTGATCCTGACCAGAGCTTCACATTGACCTTGATCCCAGAGATAACCCCAGTCCAGTCCTAGATCCAAATCCAGACCTGATGTTAGCCTTAATCCTGGTCTTGACAGTGTTTCTAGATGTAACCAGTCTTAGCCCTATGCTTAATCTTTACCTTTATGCTACATACTTAACCCTAACCCTAACCATGATCATAACCCAAACACCAACTTTAGTTTTCATCTTTACCTGAATTTTAACCCTTTCTTCAACCCTAAATCAAACTCCATTTTTACTGATTGCTACTAGTATTTAATCTTAGCCTTAGCCTGATTCTTAATTTCTAATCCTAACTAGAATCAAACTTCCAGTCCTAAGAGCTGTATGTGACTTGACATCATCCCTGACTCTTCTTTTTCTTTCATGCCTCACATCCAGTCTGCCAGCAAATGTTGTCGGTGCTAGCTTCAAATTCTATCAGGGTCCAACCCCATTCTTCTCCACCTCCATGGCTACCATCTGGCCCAGCCACCATAATCTTCTTCCTGAACTTCTGCAATCACCCTCTCACTGGGCTCCTGTTTATTCCACTCTCCTAACCCCATCCCCTACAGACTTTCCCTCATCCTCTGCTCAGAACCCTCCCATGGCCTCCATCTCACTAGGAATAAAAGTCAAAGTCCTACACTGGCCCCCAAGACCCTGAATACTATAGCCCCCTCTGTCTCTCTCTTACTTCATTTCTTCCCAGCCTCCCTTTGTTCACTATGCTCCAGCCACTCTTCTTTGTTATTCCACACATACTCCAGGCACATCCCACCCCAGGGCCTTTGCACTGGCTGTACTCTGCCTGGAATGCTCTTTTCCCAGATATCTACATGCTCACTCCCACCTCTTTGAGGTATTTACTCACATATGTTTTCAGTAAAGCCTTTCCATTCACCTTATTAAAAATTGTAATTCCAGTACTATTTCCCTTCTCTGGTTCATTTTTCTTCATGACATGAATTATCATCTGGTGTACTGTATAATTTACTTATTTTGTTTAGTGTCTGTTTCCCTCAGTAGAGTGTAAACTCTCCAGGATAGGGAAATTTGTTCTCTGTTGTTTTTCTGTGTCTAGAGTAGTGCCTGGCACATACTAGATGCTTAATAAATATTTTTGGAATGACAACGTATTTCCTGAGAACAACACAGCTCCGTTTTCCTGCAGCCCTACATTCATTAGGTAAGGGGAAGAACAGTGAATGGGGGGAGGGGGTTGAGGTAACCCCAGCTTCCAGGAGAGCAGGTTGAGTGGTCAAGTACATCTATTCAGCAGAGGGCCTGCCTCTGTCCCCAAACCAGTGGCCACTCCAGCTTGGGCTAGGAACTCACCAATCTCGGTTCACATTGCCTACCTTCAGGGACTGGATTTTCCTACCTGTAGGGATAGCAGCTGAGAAATGCTGAAGCCTGGGTCCTCTTCCTAGCTTGTCAGTGGTACCAGGGGCACCCATATCTTTCCTTTCTTACAGCTCTGAGCCTCTGGTTCAGCTGACAATAGGATGAGGGCCAATATTGACTAGAACTGGGAATAAGGGTGAGGGTGAGACAGGGAGATAGGGGGCTCGGCACTTATCACACAGCCAGAGATGAAGAAAGAGGACGGAGAAAGCCATAGAGATGGAAGGACTGAAAACGAGACCTTGAAAAAGAGGCAAAAAACAGAAAGGCAGACAAACAGAAAGAATGAACCTGAGAAACACATGCACATGAAAAACGGAGATGGATAGAAAGTGTGTGCAATAGTGGGGATAAAACGGGCCCTCGTGACACCTGTTCCACTTCGCGTCTATTTCACTCTCCTACTGCACTGACTGCGGAAGACAGCAAGCTAAAAACTACATTTCCCAGAATTCCTTGTGGTTGAGTGGGCCAGACAAGGTTTAGGTTTCACCAATCAGATGCCTTCGCGGGAAGCTTGAATTTCTAATCAAGGCAAGTGGGGAAAAAGCCAGCCACAAGACCTCCGCCCTGCCACCAGAGACCCCAGCAAGCCGGTGTGGTCGCGGAGCCAGCGGCCGGCTTCTGATCGCACAGGGGAGCAGCAGTTTCTGGGCGGTGGATTTGGGGGTGCCCTGGATGCCCAGCCTAGAGTCTGTGTCTTCTGACAGGCTCTGTGCCTCTCAATAAATCCCTTTCTGATTTCGCTGCGGGGAGTGGATTCTGTTTACTGCCACTGAGGAATAATGAATACACAGACATGGAGAAAGGGATACAGACGAGGGCACAGACAAGGAACGTGACTCAGAGGCACACAGACCCCATCCCCTAGCAGAGAAACGGAGAGACAGAGCCCTGCAGGGCTACCATGGGATGAAATTACAAAAAAAGGAAAAAATAATAATAAAAAAAGTATTAAAAAACAATGGAAGGAAGAATATGTGGTGAGACAGACCCCCAGAGAAATACTGAAGGTAAACTGAGGCCGGGAGGCAAGGGTGGAGGCCAGAACCAATGACAGGGACCTCCCCAGTGCGCTGGAGTGGCCATGTTGGAAGAAGGACCCTTACAGTCTAGACTCCAGAAGGCATAGCGGTTGGAGGCAGGCTGCAGGGTAAGTCGGAGAGGTCCCTGACTTGCTGTAATCACCAAGACCCTGCCTGCTGATGGAGCATTCTTCTAGCAGACTGTGTCTTTTTCCCAATGCCAATTCCCAGCGCCAAGCTTCAACAACCCTGAATGAATAGCGGGTAATGTCCGGGGAATGCACTTGCCACCTCTCTGTCACTTGCCCCACAGGCCTTGCAGCCCCCCAAAAACCACCTGCCACTTGATGACTGGGGAAGGGGTGAGAACAGTGACTCAACCACTTTTGACGTCTGAGGCAAATTCCTGAGGGTAGTTAGACTGAGGAACTAAAAGGAGTGGAGGGAACAGAGAGGGGCTCCAAGAGAGGGAGACTGAAAAAGAGTAGGGCTTTAGGGACAGAGAACTAGGGAGAATAAGGCAGAGAGAGGAGGCGACTTGGGCAATGAGCGAGGTAAGTCTCATTTAGGATTCCAGATAGTGGACTCAGATGACCTGGCTCCTCCAGCAAGTTCTCCGGGCTTTATTATTGCCCCTCAGATCTTTGTTTTCCTCCATCTCAGGTTGCCAGGTAAAATACAGGATGTCCAGTTACGTTTAAATTTTGTATAATATTTTAGTTTAAGTATGGCCCCAGTATCACATGGGACATATGTATACTTAAGTAATTATTTTTTAAATCTGAAATTCAAATCTCACCGGGCATACTGTATTTTTATTTGCTAAATCTGGCAACCCCACCTCCATCTGTGTTCTTTTTCCTGTCTGTGCTTGTCTTTCCCTCTCTGCCAGTCCACCTCTACCCTCTGTTCTCTCTTAATGACCTTACTCTGATGTGCAATGGCCTCTCAGAGGTCCCCACACCCCCACCTAGGCCCCCTCCTGCCTCCTTCCTCCCTGCCCAGCCCTGTCTCTAGGACCATCTTTCTCCTCCAGGCATCTCTTCTGTCTTCTTTCTTCGTCTCTCTTCTCATCGGGGCCACACACCCTTGCAATCCTGCATCCCCCACCCCCACCCCCAAAACCAGAGGAGGAGGTTTTGAGGGAGTTAGGAATCCCCCATTACTCACCTGCATCCTGACCTCATCTCCTGGGCCAGAGTGATCATGAGAGTTTCCCAAAGTCACAAAGAATAGAAACTAAACTCCACTCTCCAAGTTCCCAGCTTCCTGGTGGAAAATGCCTTTAATTTTCCAGAAATTGGCCTGGCTAGGCGATATTTCTGAATACCAGGCAATACTTGTGGGTCACAAGCCAGGACCAGAGGTGCCTGCGGTGCAAGGGATGGTAGATTTTTGAGCGTCTACTATGTGCTAAGAGTTGGGGATATGGCTCGAGGGCTGTAAACACAAGACCAGTGACATGTCATGGTTGCCATGTCCCCAGGTCTGAGAACACAGTAGGTGCCTGATAAATGTCTATTGAATGAATGAATGAATGAGTGAATGAATGAAAAAACACCCCAAGCAGTTGAGGACTCTTCTCCATGTCTGTCTTCTGCTCTTCATCCCCCATCACTATCTCTTACTTTGTCCTAGCCTCAGTCTCCTTTTTCTTCCCGTGCCTCTCTTGGCTTCTGTCCTTCTCTACATTTATGTTGTTATTTTCAGCAGGAGTGGTCTCTCTAGTGATCACCATGTGCTGAGCATCTCCTGTGTCAGGTACTGAGAGGGGTGATTCGCTCGTGGAATCCTTCTGGAATATTCCTAAATACAGCTGTGTTGGGTGTTTTCCAGATGTGCAGATTGAGACCCAGAAAGAACCGAGGTGCTCTGGTCACACCAGAACCAGAGCGTCTAGCCTCACCCTAAACTTGTCTCTTTTGTCTCCATCTCAAACTCGATCCTTCCTCCTGCTGGCCAAATCATCGCCTGCCAAGCCCCATCTCTGAAACCTCCAAATTGGAAGGACATTAGTATTAAACAGTTACCACAGGAGTTGCAAACTCAAATGGGCCCAGGGGCCAGGCATTTACAATGTGCCTACCATGGATGATGGGCAGGGACTGCCCCACTCATCCAATTGAGGCCAGGTGGCAGTCGCCACCCAGAGATGTCCCATCCGATTTCTCAAGAAGGGCTCCAAAAGCCACATTTTCAGAAGTCTCCCAAAGTTTAAATCCTGGCCCCAAATTCACACAAAACACTGTTTAGGCCAAACGAGATTATGTGTACCCCAAACATGCCTGCTGGCTGATGGTTTGCAACCCCTGAATTATTTTTAGTCCCACGTGCCAGGTTCCATGCTAAGGAAGAATTTCCAGATTCTAGTAGAATAGGCAGAGATATTTGGGTCTGTGTTAACTGCTGTATCTCCAGCACCTAGAACAGTGCCTTATTCATAGTAGGTTCTCTCTCTCTCTACCTCTCTCTCTCTCTATATATATATGCATATATATATATATATATATATATATATATATATATATATACTCATATATATAAGAGTGGTGTTTTGAATCATAGTATAAATCATAAAAGTAACATTAAAAACATCTCCATTTTACAGATGGGAGGTGCAGAGGGGCAAAGCCCTAGGGTTACATAGGAGCACTGGGATCTGAGCCTGGATCTCACTTGACTCCGACACTTGAACCCTAGGCTATCGCGCCTCTACTTGGGGTTGTGCATTACAATGCTGTGTGTGAGGATGTGGGTCTGGAAGTGTCCATGGGACTGTGGTGCCAGGATGTGCCTTGGTGGTGGTGTCCATCCTCCTGATTAGACACTGAGGCCCTGAAAGCTAAACTTGCAGTACCTGCTCCCCTCAGACACACTTGCTCTGGGTGCTCACCCAGTCCAAAGAGAACAATCTGCCCCTCCCCTCCTTCCCTCTCCTGGGCCCATCCTCAGGGGTCCCCCCACCCTCCTCCCCTAGATGCCCAGAGCCCTGGGGGAAAGGGGGAAAGAATTTAGGATGAGGGTGGAGGTGTGGGGAGGAAGGAGAGGGAAGGGGATGGGTTAAGAAGGAGTGTGTGATGTCAAGCAAAAAAGACAACATTAGACACAGATGCTGAGATGGCGTTTATCGCGGCAAAAAAAGGTGAAGTCGCCGAGGGAGAAGGGATGGGGAAAGGGGGTGTGGTGGGGGCCGGGGTGGGGGCCATGGAAGCTAATACATGGTGCACTAGGTCACACACGGACACTGGGGGTGGGTGGGTGGGCGTCGCCCAGGCATGGCAATGAGGGGAAGGGGAGGGAGAGGGCAGTGGGCCCCAGCCAGGAGCTTCTGGAGGTGGTGGGGAGGTGGGCGGCGGCTCTGGTTGCAGAGGATGGAAGGAATCAGTTAGAAGGGGTTGAATGGAGGCACTGGAGGCATGGCCACATGGCAGATGGTCTGGGCCCAAGAAATGGAACGTGGGAATGGGGTAGCGGGCAGGGGGCCACCCTGGGCTTGGGCCTTTAAGGATTGGGGATGCCCAAGGGACCGTAAAGGTCCTCCAGTCCCCCAATTTTCCAAGGGAGAGAACAAGCCTGGGAGAGGCTAGCTTAAGGTCCTAATAAGGATGTAGCAATCAGTTCTTCAGCCCTACCCCCACCCCATTCTTCTCCTACCCTGTCTGTCCCACACAGAAAGGGAAAGAGACTCGAACTCTTCTGATGCCACTATTATCTCTCTGAGACTCCTCAGGGAACCTGGAGGAGGAACCCGTTTCATAGATGGGGAATACTGAGTCATCCTGTGAGACTACACCTTTCCACACCTCTCCCACCTCCCTGCCAGGGCATCCGTGCACCCCATCCCTCTAGGAGTAATACTGATAATCCTGAAATCCTTAGCATTGGAGGCAGGTGAGGGAACGGAACTCGGGATTCTTCCAAGTCACACCAGGATGTGGGCCATGCCTCCAGGGGCCTGAGATGCCAACACAAAGAAAAAAATGACTCCCCACGTCCCTTGGCTCAAACCCAGTACAAAAGTGACTATTTACAATGAAGGGGTGGAGAGTGGGGGGGGGCACAGAAAGGAGTGGGGCCAGAGTGAGCTCCACTTGGGGGAGGCCACGCCCCTGGCCCCACCTTTGAAAGGGACAAAGCCAGACAGCGTTATTTATAAAGGGTCTCTAGCCCCAGGGCGGGGAGGACCTTGAGTGAGGGATGGGGGTGGGGCATGGGATGGGGTGCGGGTGGGGAGGCATGGGCAGTGGGAGGAGATGGAGGAAAGGTAGCTACTGCCCCTCGCCTCCCCCCTCCCCCCCACCGGACACACAATTTTCCGTGGGATGAACACAGAAAGGGTTAATCAAAAAGTTCGATGAGCGAGTCTGACTGTCGAGTGGGGCGGGCTGGAGCAATGAGGCCGCAGGTCCCGGTGGCCGGTGGTGATGAAGTCACTTAGAAGATGAGAGGTTGGTGGTTTGGGGGGAGGGGGAGGGGGGAAGAGGGGGTGGGAAGGGGTATTAGGCGGTCCCCCCCAATTATCTCCGGGAGACAAGAGTATCCTGGGCTGGCTGAGAAGGGGTTAAAAACCAGCAGCCTTCACCACCCCCACAGAGACTTTCCCCATCTTTCACCGTGCGACCCTGCAACCCCCAACGCGACTGGCGGAGGGCACGGAGACCGACCTTACACACACCAGAGGCTGCACCACAGAGAAGCCCCGTCCACCGTGGCGTCCAGAAAGCTGAAAGCTGACTGCGGTGGAGAGGGATCGCGATAGCAGAGCTGGGTGTTGCGACTCCACGAGAGTCGTAGGCCAGTGTCCCAGGCCCCCAGTGCCCGAACTTGGGCATCGTGATCCCGTTCTCCCCATCGTGACATCCAGTTCAGGCTTTGACAGCCGGCCTCGGGGTTCGTTCGGCGGGGCAGGTATGTGGAGAACAGCTAAGGCCTGCCTGGCTGTCGCCATAGGTATGCACCCAACCAGCAGTCGGGATGCCCAAATTGCCACCCTCATCACCACTCTTGGTTAACATGTTTTTCTCCGCCGCGCCCCTCTCGGTCTTTCACAACCTCTAATTCTGGTCTTGAAACAGCAATAATCAAAGCAGGGGAATCCTCTCTTTCCAAACAGTAGGCCACCAATCAAAAACAAAAGAAGGAGGGTCTGGGATGGAGGACTAGGCAGGAGAAACAGATCAAAGGCATATTGAGAAGTTTGGGGGTTAAGGGGAGAAGAAATACCACTTAGAGAAAAGTGATACCCTATTGTTCCAAGTATAGGTCCTCAACTGTCCACAAGTTGACGCTTAACAAATTCCAATTGGGATACATGTGGATGGCCTTCGCCTTTTCATCCCTAATAATTATTGCAGTGAGCCCCCCCTTGCCCATGTAGAGATGGCTGGGACAGGGCAGAAGAAGGTGGCTGGGGCAGGTTGGCTCAGAGCCCCCCCAGATGGGGGATGAAGGAAGTGAATTTGGCACATTGAACCCCTTCTTCTCATAAGTGCTTTGAGGTCCTCTCCAATCCAGCTGGCACCATCCCTTGGGCAAGCAGAGGAGGGAATGAGCTTGTCTCCTCACCCCCAAATTTCTACAGATTTGCCAGAAGGAGGCAAGTAGGGTTCTCCCCGGCTGGTGGAATTTGGGGGATCCAAAAGGTTGGGGTTAGCTGAATGGGAGGTTTTTTTTTTTTAATGTCTTTTTATTTTCTTATAAAGATTCTAAGAAAAACTTGGGTTGGGAGGGGTGAGGAAGGGGGACCCAATTTAGCTAAGTGTCCACAGACTTTTTCAATGCCTCTTAGGGGCCTCCTCAAAGAGAGATGGTCCCGTTTCCTCCCCCCATCCAAGGTTCCCTTTCCCCAGTGCGGCTCAGTTCCAAGGAAGTTTGGCACTTTTTTTTAATCAATGGGGAAATAGGGGGGAGGAGTTGAGAGGGGGAAGACAGACACAGACAAAGATAGAGACAGGACAGATGACAATGGGAGCCACGGAGAGAAAGTAGAAAGCCATAGGGAGCCAGAGAGAAAGAAAGGGAAATGCTGGGGGAAGGGCTTGGGAACTGTAGGGCAAATGGGAAGGAACAGGGAGACAATTCAATGCAGCAAACACTTATTAAGCACCTACTGGGTGCTGAAGAGCAGGGTGCATGGAGGCCACTCAGAGTCTCTGAGACCTGACTGGCTAACAGGAAGAGGGAAAAAGAGGCAATGGGTTTTACAATAATCCCCATCCCTGACCCCCTCTCTGCGTCCCTTCTGGACAAACTGCAGCACAAAAGATTGAGGTCAGATTGCAGAAGGGATTTTCAAGGGATGGGGAAGATGGTAGAGCGAGTTTCCCAGGGTAAAATAAGGAAAGGTGGGTGGTTCTGCACTCACCAGTGTGGTGAGTGAACTAGCTCACTGAGCTAGCAAACTACCTTTCAGATAGCCCTGGCTGGTGGGGCAGGGGGTCCCCGAGACATGTGAATAGGGAAGGGGTTGTCACACAGATACCTCAAGGGAACACTTTTCTGGAGGCCCAGCCTCCAGAGTTGTGTCAATGTGAAAGGAGTACTACAGTCCAATGAACAGGTCTACAGCAAGCATCTGACAAGCAGAGGGCAGCTGATGCAAATGATATGCAAATGAACACTTTCAAATCCCATCTCCCCATTCCCAGACCTTACTTTACTAATCCTTGGCTCCTTCCCCTCCTGGTCGGGGTCTGGGGAGGGGACTGTAGGGGGGATATTCCAGCTAGATACTGTAATACCCATGTGTGGGTGGAGATACTGTGAAATACTGTAAGGTCTTTTGAGAGGTGGAAGAGGGCAGTGGCCCATAGGGCCACCTCCACCTCCAGCCCCAGGAATCCCCAACTGTAGAAGATATGTACAAAGTTACATCAAGAATTGTTTTGGCACTCAGGTCTCCATCTGGGTTCAGGCTGGAGATTAGGGATGGGCAGGGCAGCAGCGATAGGAGGTGGGGGATGGGGAACTGGGGCCTGCCCTCCCCCCACCCCGGAGATGAAGAGGGCATGGAAAGTTACCCTAGTGCCCAAGCTACAGCCTCCCATCAGGTGGAAGGGCTGGGGTGGGAAAGTCAGTGCAAGGTACCTTGAAGGCTATTGCTTTCTAGGGATTTTCACATTTTGTTTGGGGGGTGGCTCTCTAGTGGAGCAGCAAGGGTCTCCCAGGCTTCAGGAGTGGGAATTGTCTCTGGCTTTTCTTCCCTCTTTTTTTTTAGAGAGAGAGAGAGATGAGGAGGCCAGATTCCCCTAAAGCCATGGAGAAGAGAAGGGTCTGGAAGACCTAGGAGGGGACAAATGGGGGAGAGGTTGGGCATGGGGTGCCCCTCCCCCAGAGATGCTGATGATGGAACCAGGGCACTGGGGGCCCTGCTTTGGGTTGGAGGTGATCTCCAAGGGGGAGGGGGAGATGAATGGGGGTAGAAGCGGGTCTCAGCTATCCTAAGTCCATAGGATGGTCAGGCCCTGAAATCTCAGCCTGCCAACAAGGTCTTTGAGCTGACCACAGGGCAAATGCTCAGGGAGCCACTCCCAGACCAACTCTCAGGACTGCCTGGTTTGCCAGACTCCATCAGAACATTCTAGCTCCTCGGAGCTCATAGAGCACCAAAGCATTTTGATCCATCAGATACCACCAAAGTGCTCCAGCTCACTGGAAACCACAAGCCAAACTAATCCATTAGACCACACAAAGCATTCTGGCCAAGGGACCCCACCATGGCTCACTGAACTCTACACTGGGCCATGCTGGCCTGACAGAGCCACGACACATTTGGCTCACCAGACTCAATGCAACAAAGCCACGCAGACACAAGCATGCACACAAAAGGCGGAGGTGGGAATGGGGGTCTTTAACAGTAGTTTTCACTAGCTCCATCTCCCACCCCTCCCTGCCAGGTGAGTTCACAGACTTGGCTTTTTGGATGGAGATGACCCTGACAATATTGGGTCTTTTTCCTTATAGTCTTTCAGATCAGATCCAAGTCCCACCCTTTATTCTCCTAGGAAGACCCCCAGGCCAAGACCCACCAAAGAGGTTTATGGGTGGAGAAGGAGGGTCAATAACTGGCCATGGCCCAATACAGGAAGTGCATGCTTCATCTCAACGACATCACAAGAAGTACCCTGGAGACACCATTAGGAGGTACACGCCCCCATGATATCACTGAAGTAACCTTCAAAGAAGGCTCACATTGAGACATCATAGGAAGTACCTGTCTCTCCTACCATCACAGGAAGTACCTCTGGGAAACTACTTCCTGTGATATCATAAGGAGTGCCGGAAGCACCCCAGAAAGTACTTAACTCAATGACATCACAACAGGGACCTTCATTCCCATTACTTTAGGAAAAGCCATAGGAGATGCCACAGGCAGTTGCTCCAGCTTTTCTCAAGAGTTTTGTTCATGAGACTGGCTCATTTCCGCCAGCATAGCACTCCCTCCCCCCACCCCCCCATACAATCAGACAACAGAAGAGTTAAAAGTCCCACCTAGAAGGGGTAACTCCACTGGGGGCAGAGTAGCTGAGAAAATCTGGGAACTCTGGGGTCCCTGCTCCAAATGCCCCATTTCAGCTCAGACGCCTCTGCTACCTCTACTCCCATTACTTCCCTCCATCTGGAACTGAAGCAGGAGAGGTGGGGTGTTGTATTGGGGAGGCCCCTCATTCTAGGTGACCCAGAGGCTCCCTCCCCTCCTCCCATATGGAAACAAAAACTTATAAAGGGGGGAAAAAATCCTTACCGGAAAAAAAAAAAAAGGAGGGAAAGAAAGAGAAAATAACGCTTTGTTTTCTATTAAAATCAACAAAATGCAATATATACAGATATCACACAGACCTGGGCCCTGGGAGAGGAGCGTCAGGCCCAGTCAAGCATAGGGAGGAAGGAAGGAGGGGTCAGTTCAGGGCTGGGGAGGGAGCTTCTGGGCCCCATCCCCAGCCATCACTCAATCCTGCCTATGACTACCAGAAGGGAGGGGGGTGCAGTCAGACCTACCCCAGCCCCAATCCCATGAGGAGCAGGACTACACCGAGCTGAGGTCAAGAGTTTGGGGGGGAGGAGGGGAGGAGGAAGAGGAGAAGGAGGGACAGGGAGAAGGATGGGAGCACACACACAGGCCTCATCCCACTTTCTGGGGGTTTGAGGCCCTCACCCCCTGCTCGTAGGTGACCCGCTGGCTGATGAGGTATTGAGCGGCTTGCGTGGCCGCGGGGCTGCCTGTGATGGTGACCCGCCGGTTCCGTGTGCCTGGCAGGAACTCGCCCTTCTTGGAGATCTGGATGCGGGCACCCGTCAGCTCCTGATACTCCACCAACGTCTTGCCCCCCTTGCCCAGGATGGCTCCCACCAGGTTCTCAGGCACCGCAATCTCCACCAGCTCCTTGGCACTCTCGGCTGCCAACTTCTCCGCGGTCAGGAAGCCCCCAGCCGCTCCTGCCGCGGCTGCAGCGGCCACAAGTGGGCCACCTCCTCCACCTGCCCCACCACCCGCCCCGGCCCCAAGGTAGCCGTTGGCGGCTGCGGCCAATGCAAAGGACCCCAGGGCTCCGGGTGGCGGGGGTGGAGGTGGGGCGGCCCCTCCGGCTGGCCCGGCCCCTGCCTCCCCCGCGTAGGATGCCAGGAGGTTGGCAGCGGCAGCGGCGGCGGGGTTGGCACCAGCGGCCACGGCGGCCAGGACCCCGGAGGCTGCCGCCGAGTTGAGGCCCAGGCCGAGGGAGTTGGTGTTGTAGCCGTAACTGGCCAGCGTGTTAAGCGCCGTGCTGATGGCCAGCAGGTCGGTGCCCGAGAAAGCAGGCAGGGCGGCAGGAAAGGCGCCCACACCCGCCAACCCCGCGGGGCCCAGCAGGCCGGAGGCGGCAGCGGCAGAAGCAGCGGCCGCCGCAGGCAACACATCAGCGGGGCTGGCGTACGGCGAGCCGGTGGGGTTGGAGTTGGCCACGGGGCCAGCCACGTTGGCGTAGCTGATGTTCAGGCAGCTGCTGCTCTGGGGGTCTTCCTGTACCTTCTGCACGATGGCGCTCACGGCCTTGTGCACCTGCTCGGGTTCGCCGCTGACTGTCACAACGCGCTCCTGCAGGTTGATGCCCTCTGGCTTCTGGGACAGCTGCACCCAGGCACCTGACTGTTCCATCACGGCTTTCACTGTTGCGCCCCCCTTCCCGATGATCAGGCCCGCCGTGCTGTTGGGGACGATCAGCTTGGCCTGTGGGGGGAGGGGAGGGCGAAAGGGAGGGTCGTTAGGGTGGTAATGGGAGCCTGAGCAGTAATACTGGGGTCAATCCCCACCTTTGCTCTCAAGTGTCCCAAATCACGCCCAGCTTGCCCTCTTGATATGCACCAGTATGGTCCTACTGGTTGTTAAAAGTACTGAAATACTTCCATATTGGTTGGTAGAAAATGATCTAGTACTCCAAGTCCCCTCAGTAGCCTCTCAGCCAACCTGTACCATGTCCCTGGGTCCCCTGGGACCGCCCTTCCACCTGGGATCTGAATGGCTGACGCACTGGGGGCCCTCCAGGACTCTGCTCCAAGCTTGCATTGGAGCCCGTGCCCTTCTCTATCAATGAAGGCTTCTGAGTTCCAGCCCCAGAAAAGGCACCACTAATCGCACTTTACAGATGAGCCACTTGAGGCCTAAGAGGTGAAGGGACTTGCCCCAATGTCACCCTGCCAGTGAAGGAGCTGAAATTCAGCCTCATGGATTCTTGCCCCATTGTGCTTCCCACCCTAGGACATGGTGAACGCGCTTAACCTTTTTCTTGTTGTTATGGGGCCAAACTGTTGCCCCCCTCCCCCAATTCATATATTGAAGTCCTAACCTTCTCAGAATATGATGGTATTGGAGATAGGATCTATAAAGAGGCAATTAAGGTAAAGTGAGGTTATTAGGGTAGGTCCTAATCCAATAGGACTGCTGTCCTTATAAGAAGAGATTAGGACACAGACCCCTGCAGAGGGAAGACCAGGAGAAGACACAGGAAGATGACCGTCTACAAGCCAAGGAGAGAGACCTCAGAAGAAACCAACCCTTCCAGACACCTTCATCTAGGACTTCTACCCTCTAGAATTGTAAGAAAGTGAATTTCTGTTGGTTAAGCCACCTACTTTGTGGTACTTTGTTATGGCAGCCCTAGCGATCTAATACAGTTGTCTTATCTGTAAAATGAAGATAACACAACCTTACATCTGAGAGGGCAGGGAGAAAATTGGTCACTTAAAATGGTCGACCCTCCTTCTCAGTGGCAGAGCAGCCCATCCTTTGCAGCCACAAAACTGATCAAAGTTAATTCCAGTGGGGATATTTCAAAATTAAATGTCTCCTTTTAAATCTCCAAGAGCACTTCCACACAGAAATTCCTCCTTCTCAATCCTTCCCACATCCCCCCAGACCTGTGTATTCCAGCCCCTAAGCTGTCACCTCCACATCTCCTCTCCACCCCCAAGCCAGACCCTGAGGGAGTTTGGGAAATGTGTGGGAGCGGTTTTGGTTGTCACAATGATTAGGGGCAGATGTGGGCGTTCAGGGAGCAGGGCCACGGATGTTTGCACCCCATCATGTTAGAGTCAGTTCCTCACAATGAAGAACCGTCCCAGGTCCTCTATGATTTTTGAATGTCCCCTTGGACATCCGTGTCGGTGAAAAGTCTGTTTATAAATCTGATACATATACCTGATACATATAAATACCACGTATTTTTTTTGCAGTTTTAAAATCTACTGGAATTTCCAGGAATGCTCTTCTCAGTCAGTCAAGGGAAGGTTGTTTTGTTCTGAACTTGTCCAAGAGTCTTTCATTACTTTGGAAAACCATGACATCAGCAGTAATGCCACTTTTATCCCTTAAGTCTCCAATAGTATACTCTGTATCACTGAGTTTGTCACTGTCTCACTCACTTAGGCTCTATTAGGTGTGGGCAGCTATTTCGTTATTTCTTCTACTGTGGCTAAGCATTTACATATTACAATTCATCTTCTTTTATAACAAGTCACCTTCCTTTCATTTCTCCTTTATTTACAAAACGTCTTACGGGATACAGAAAATGTACATCCGTACAATGGATTTGGCAATCGACTTAAATGGATGAAGTTCTGATCCATGCGAGAACATGGATGAACCTAGAAACCATGCTGTGTGAACAAAGCCAGGCGCCAAAGACCACATTTTGTATGATTCCATGTATATGAATGTTCAGAACAGGCAAACCTATAGAGACAGAAAGTAGCTTCGTGGTGGCTTAGTGCTTGGAGGGTGGTGAACTGCGGGTACTGAAGGGAGATAGCTAAGGGGATCCAGATTTCTTCTGGAGGAAATGAAATGTTCAAAAATTGACTATGGTGACAGATGCCCAACTCGGAATAGAATAAAACCATTGAATTGCGCTTTAAACGGGTGAATTCTACGTATGTGAATTGTATCTCAAAACTGTCAAAAATCTGACGGATCTAGAGATGTTTTATATCTCTATCTTATAAATAATTTCCGAGAGCACATGGGCCTGGGAAAATATTTCGAGGAGAAAGAGGACATTGACTGACAAGGCTGAGAGCCGCTCGCTGACCGACAGGCTCTGTTCCCTGTTGATTTCTGACTTCAACAAGTCCGTGCTGTTCCTCCAACGTGCCAAGTTCCCACCAGGCTCAGGGCCTTTGCACCTGCTGTTCCCTCACTTGGAACGCTCTATGCCAGACAAGAAGGCTCACCCCTCCCTTCATTCAGGTCTTTGCACAATTGCACCTTCTTCAGAGAGGCCTTCCCTGACCACCCAACTATCAAAGCCCATTTATGGGCCTGTTTTACGTCCTCAGCGTGGACACCTCCAGAATCATATCCAACTGCTAACCTCACAGCTCTAGTATGATGTTGAATGGACACGTCAAATTTAAGAAGTCCAAAATGGAAGCCATCTTTCTCCTCAAACATGTTTCTGCCATAGTCTTCCTCATTTCAGTACATGGAAATGCATCCTTCCACTTCTCAGGCCCAAGACTCAGGTGTCTTCTTTTCCCCTCACACTCAACATCCAATCAGCAATGCTGTTGGCTCTTCCTTCAGAAATACATCCTAGACTATTCTAGATCAAGAGAGACTAATCAGGGACAACAACCAAATACAATGAATGATGGTATTCAGTCGAACTGAACACCGACTGAATCTTGGATAGAAAAATACGTAATCTATAGATATAAAAGTTTGGGGCAATTTGAATATAGATTTTTGTTAAATAATAGTATGGAATTAGTATTAATTTTGGTAGGTATGATAATAGTAATATAATAACACAGGAGACTGGCCTTGGTCTTGGGAGATATATGCTGAAGTATTTAGGGGTGAAGAGTCACGAGGCCTACAACTTATTTTCAAATGGATCAGCAACAAACAAAAAGCAACGTGTGTGTGTAGATATAAAGCAAATGTTAACAATTAGTGAACCTACGTGCAGTGTGTAGGGGGTTCATTGTACTATTCTTTGAACATTTTCAAAATAAAAAGGAGAAAAAAAAATCCCGGGGGTGCCAAAAACATGTATACAAGTGGATACTTTGGTCAATATGGCTCAAGCAGTAGTTCGCCGTAATCAGAAGTGTCTGGACGCTGATGGTAACCACTTTGAGCACCTCTTGTAATTGCAGAAGTCAAACGTAACTTGTATTCGTTTTTTATTATCAATATAAACTGAGTATTACAATTGTAATACAGTTTTCCTTTCTTAAAATGTGTATACATTTTTTTAGCACCCTCTGTATATGCACTAATACTCCATTTTTCCTCGTCTCTGCTTGATTTTTCTTCATGGTGCTTTCACTCTCTGACATTCTATGCATTTTACTTATTTTCTGTTTCTGATAGATAGAATTTACTATCTTCTGTTTCTGTTGAGAGAATTTAAGATGCACAAGGGTAGAGATTTTGTCTGTCCTGTTTACTCCAGGATTCTCAGAGGGATGCCTGCTACACACTCAGCAAAGGGTAGGTGAATGAATGGGTGGATGAAAGAATGAAGGACGTATGCCCACAGGACCACGAAGGAATAGGACTGGGTGGAGGCAGCCAGATTTATTTTACCTGGTGGTGTGTATGGCGGGATGCTGTGCATTTGGGTAGCCAAACTCAGCCTGATCTGAGTTTTCTAGATTAACTGGACATTCTGACTTGTCAAATGTAAAGCATCCTAGTTTTTAAATGTTGGCCACCTCTCCAAAATGTCTAAGGAAAAAAGCAAGTGCCTTCATCTCTCTGTGCACACACATCCCTGAAAAGCTGCCTTGGACTCTAGAGATACCTGCTCAGGTTCAAATCCTGACTCCACCACTGAGGCTGAGCAAGAGATTTAATTTGAGTCAGTTTTCTCATCTGAAAATGGGGATATTCATACTTCCTCCAGAGGATTATTATGAGGCCCAATTGGAATTGTACATGAAATGAAGAGCTCAAAATTCAAGCACAGCCACCATTAACCAGAACTGAGTAGGAAGGCTCTTCAGGTGACTCGCAGAACTTACCATTGTCAGGTTATAACTGGCTACCTCCCCTCAATCATGTTTCTGCTTGGCCCCTGTGGGCGTGTCATCATCCATTCATTCAAACAAGCAACAATTTGCTGAGCACAGACTATGTGTCAATCACAGAGTGCCATGTGAGCGTGCAATTAATATGTGCTCACAGTAGGTACTCAAGAAATGGTTGTTGTCATTGTTACCTCATGGGCAGATCTGGATTTAAAGCCCACATCTGCTACGATCACTGGAAAATGTCTGGCAGTTTTTCGAAAAGTTAAACAAAGATTTATTCTGTGATCCAGCAATTCCACCTCTAGGTAAATACCCAAGAGAACTGAAAACATATGTCCACACATATGTTCTTTAGCAGCATTATTTATAATAGCTAAAAAGTAGAGACAACCCAAATTTCTATCAATTGATGACTAGGCAAAATGTGATATATCCATACAATGAAATATTATTTGGCCATAAAAAGGAATGAAGTTTTGATATATGCTATCATATGGATGAATCATGAAAACATTATGCTAAGGGAAAGAAGCCAGACACAAAAGTCCACATAAATATCATTCAATGTATATATAATATCCAGAATAGGCAAATCCATAGACAACAAAGATAATTAGTGGTGGGAAGGGGCCGGGAGGGGGACCAACGAGAATGGAGAGTGACTGTTAAGGGGTATGGGTCTTTTTTTGGGGGTGGTGAAAATGTTCTGGAATGAGACAGTGGTGATCAATGCACAACTCTGTGAATATACTAAAACCACTGAATTATATATACTTTAACATGGTGAACTTGACAGTATGTGAATTATATCTCAATATAGCTGTTATTTTAAAAAGTCATAAGAAAATAGAAGTCTAATAAGTCAAGGGAATAGAACAGAAGAATGTACAAAACCATATCTAGGAGCAAAGAGGTATTTAGCATGTGATACAGCATTTCAGAGCAATGGGGGAAGGATGGGACCTTGTCATCCGAGAAACTCTGACCGCCAAGAAATGGTAAAAGCAAGTGCCCTCACCTCTCTGTGCTTCAGTTTCCTCATCTCCAACATTGACATCTACACAGCTACTCCATACAGTTACGGGGAATATTCAATGACGAAAGTGACTGTCTAGGGCCTGGCACACAGGAAACCCTCAGAAAACAGTAGCTGCTTTCAGATTGTAGAACCACAGCACCTTCAAGGGATCTGCAGGGGCAGTTTCATAGAATCCTGGAGTCCCAGGATGTTACAACAGTAGAATCTTAGAATAATATATGCCTAGAATCTTGGAATCACAGAGCCAAGGAAGTGTAGGAGTTTTAGAGCCAGGAAGACCTCAGAGACCATCTGTCCCAGCGATTTGCAAGTCTGGAGATTTTTAAATAATAGTAACAACAGCAGCAGCAGCAGCAGCAACTAACGGTGCTTACCATGTGCTAGGCACTTTTCTAAACTTTCAGATAGTAACTTACTTAATCTTAGCCATAACCCTAACAAAGAAGGTACTATTATCATTGCATTTTATAGATTGGGAAACAAAGGCACAGCGAGTTTCAGTAACACACTCAAGGTCATACAGAGAGTGAGTAACAGAGCCAGGATTGGATCCTAGGCCAGAATCTACGTTCAGATTCCCAGGCCTTAGTCCCAGAAATTCTGCTTCAGGGCTGGGACCCTGGAATCTGCAATGTAAGCTACTAGATAATTCAGATACCAGTAAAAGTGGCAAACTAGTGGTCCTCAGGCCATAATCAGCCCAAAGCCACACAGTGTTTTAAAAATGGAGCTGACCTTTAAAAAAGAAATGGTTGATTTCAAATATTCTGGCTTTTTTTGAAAAAATTTGGAAGATATAGCAACACTAAGTCCACATTGAGTAGCGGCTGCCCCCCATAAGGGATGGCATTATATCTTTATGATGAGGCCCCAGTCCTCAATCCTTTATGTTCCCTTCATGAATCCTGGAGGCATTTCAATGTATAATCCCTGGCTTGGCCCAGCGTCCACACTGTAAAGAAGGGAAACTGAGGCTTATAGAAGGGAAGAAGACCTAAAGTAACACAGCAAGTCCAAGACAAAGAGGGAATAGACCGACCTATCTCCTGACTCAAAAATCCCGTGACAATAACAATAGCTAACATTTTTTGAGAACTTTCTATGCATTAGGCATACATGCTAAGTGCTTTTCAAACATCAATGGACACTAACTACCACCCTTACGCAGGTACCAGATGAATCTCATTTTACAGATGAGAAAATGAAGTATGGAGAAATCAAGTCACTGCTCAGGGTCACACAGGTTAAGAAGTATCAAAGTAAGATTCAACTCAACATCTGACTCCAGAGCCTGAGCCTTCAGCCATCATCTCCAAAATTCTTTGGAGCCCCCGAGTTTAATAAGGCGGAGGAAAAATCCTGGTTCTATAACCTTTCGACGCCACTGTCTCCGAGTTCCTGTGGATTAGGGGGTGGGGTGGGAGGCTCAGGCACAGATGGTGCTGACCTCATTTTCTCTGCAACATGTACCAACTCTTGATGAACTCTAGGCCCCGTGTGGCCCCGACCAACGGAGCCTCACTGTAAACTGTGGGTAAGCTGAGGCCTGCCGGTGGGAAAGGATTCGGAGGATGCCCGGCAGGGCGCGTGGAGCGGAGCCGCTTCAGCACCAAGGACAGCACCCGCGCTCCAAGCCCCAGGCCCGCAGTCTTTTTTGGGACGATCCTCTGAGCAGCATTCTTCCAGGGCTTTCGGCCCACCGTTTCCCCACGAGCTTGGGGAACTCAGTCCGTGGTCTCCTCCACCTCAGGGCAACAAGAATTCCCAAGAATTCCAGATTCCTTTCACAGAGGCTCGCTCTCTTGTCTTTGCTTCTAGGCAGACGTTAAGAAACCCTCACAAGTGGCCTGTCCTCCTGTCCCGGGCTTCTCGCCCCTTTGCGTCGTGCACGCGTGTAAATGAGAGCGAAGAAGGGGGAGAGAAAACGGGGAGTGTGCGCAGCCAGCCCCGCGTTCCCCTCCCCCTTAACCCCCTACCCTCAGGACCCACCTGCCCGGTGCGCGCACCGTGGTCATGGCAACTGGAGGCCCTGGAAGCTATTGGTCCGCTCCCTGCTACGCCCCTACGCCACCGCTTCCCTGTAACTGAGGCAACCGAGAGGCTAGGCCCTCCTCCTTCTATCCCTTCTAGAGAGGGCTGTGTAGGAAAGGGACCTGCCCCCTCTCTCGCTAACGATACATTTCTCCAAAATGCTGGCTACTCCCATACGGTAATTAATGGAGCGGGGGAGTACGAGAGGCCATTTCTAAACTCTTCTAGATGTGGAAAGGCTGTCGCTGAGGTCACTTACAGCGAGAACAGGAAGTGGGAGTCAGGTTGCTCTGAGGGACAATGGGATGAGGTAGAGGGGGAAGAGGACCTAGAGAGCCCCTGGAAAAAGGGACAAGTAGGGGTGTCTCGGACAAATACTCCTAACCTTCACTCTCTCTCTGAATCAGGGTGGTCTGGAGTTCCTACACTGACTAATAATAATAGTAATAATGACAATAATAACCACTACTACCACGTATTTGATTGATAAATGTTTTATCCACATTATCCCATCGAACGCCCATAGAAATCCAGTAATGGGAGAAGTGTCTTTTCCTGAACCTCACCAGCTTGCCAGAAACCCATTCTGTCCCCGCTGACCTGCTTGGCTCTGTCGGGGTTCATCGTGGTTTGGGGTTGAAGGATGTTGACCACCTCAGGTTTGGTCATCGCTTGTGGGATTTCTCGAACCTTCTCAGCAATAAAGCTGTGCACAGCATTCAAGGCCTCTGCTGTGCCCTGTACCAGGCATACGCGCTCTGTGGTTCCTGTTGAACAAGGAAGAGAGAGGGCACACTCATCAGACAGGAATGGGGACATTCCTGAGAGAGAGGCCCCATTTAATGTAAAGAGAACACTGAGGTCCAGAGAGGGGTCACATGGTCAGCCTGGGCAAGTTGGCATGGGCTCCCAGGCCATGGTGGGTAGCTGGGATCCCTATTTTATAATCTGTATTTCATCGCCCTCCCCTAATACAACCCCGGGGGATGAAGAATGATGCTTAAGTGCCTTGCGATGCCCACAGCAGCCCTGGGCAGGGGAGACAGGGCTCAGCTGCCTCTTCCCAGTTCTTGCTGGCTCCCGGTTGCTTTGGCAACCATTCACTTACTCCCCCTTCTAGAAGCCCAGAGCTCAGGCCTGCAACGGTTGCCACAGTAACTGGAACCCCCTTATCGGTCTGGCTGGCCGGGTCCTCAGCCCACCCCCAGGGGGATGAAGGACGAGGCCCCGTTGCCATGGCAACCCCTGAAAGCCTGCAGCGAAGGCCTCTGGGCTTTTGGAGAGGATGGGGAAGGGCTGGGGGATGGGGGAGACAGAAGAGAGGCCTGAGTGCTTGCTTGGACCCACCAGATGGAGGGCTGAGGGTTGGGGGAGGGCAGGGGTATGGACATGGCGTGAGTAGCGTGGGTCAAAGGCAACTCATGGAAGAGTGAGGACTGAGAGACTGGGTGTCTTTGCTGGAGATTCTCCAGATGTTGGCTGCGGTTCTGACCTGGGCATCCTTACTATGTGTGTGTATGTGTTGGGGGGGCAGCGGGGAGAAGAGACGCTAACTCTGGGTGGTGATGGCATACATGCGTGTGGGAGACTTTGGGTGACACTGTGAGTATACCTGTGAGGCTGTTTGGTTGAGTGGGGTGTGTGCATGAGTGTGTATACTTGGGCAGGACTGGCCAAATGATCTTTATCTGGGTGTATAAAAGAAAGAGCGGGAGAGACGGATACAAACAGATTGTATGACACAGTGATTCCAGGAAAGCTATTTGTGTGTGTGCTCGTGTGTGAGAAAGACTGGGTGTTGCTGTGATGCTCAAGGTTCTGTATACTATTTGTGAGACTGAGCTGAGACTATTTGTGAGACTGAGCTGAGAGTTTAAGAGAAAGAAACAAAGAATCTCACAGAGTGACACTGAGGCTATACGATGAATGCACACCACTTTAAGATTGTATGACTGCGTGTGTGTGCGCATGTGTGTGCACAGCTGTGTAAAGGAGATGACTAGACACCTGTAAGTGTTCAGAAGACTATTTGGATGACAGGTGTGTGGTATGCGTGATCATGGTGAGTGTGTGTACAGGCACAGACAAGACTATGGCGTGTGTGAACGTGAGAAAGAAAGAGAACAGGCAGACCCAGGTGTCAGGATGGAGGACTGTTTGGAGGACTGATGTGCATGTGTGTCTGCGTGTATGTATTACAGCCAGACAAAGACTCCACTACGACCGGGGTGTGTGTGTGTCAGTGCCTGGGTGAGCTGGCCATGTTTCGTGTGTAGAGCGTGTGTGTGTCTCTCCCTGAGTGGGACTCTGTCTGTAGGACCAGTTAGGTGTCTGGTTCTGTGCGTGCCAGGCTCTGTGTGCCTGCATGTCTGGGACACGTGGGGTGAGTGTCCAGTGGCCTGTGGGCACTCGAGTGCAGTATGCTGGTGTTACTACTCTGACCCCTCGTTTGCTACCACTCAGCCTGGCATGCCATGCTCACCATGTGTCTGGGTGTCACTGTCTGGGGTCGCTTGTCTAGTTGATATCCTTCATCTCCTTTGGGCCGCTGTTCCTCACTCTTACTCCCCCCCACCCCAGAACAATGGCTTGGTCTGAGCCAAGGGTGAGTCAGCGTGCAGGCTGCCTCCGTCTGGGTGTAAATAGGAAAGGGTGTGGGTCAGGGTGGGAACTGGGGCGGGGGTAGGGGGTAGCCCCAGGGAGAGCCTGGATGAAGTGGCCAGCCTCTCCATCTCTGCAAGGCTTCCTTCCAGCTCAGGGAGTCTGTGATCTCCTACTCCCTTGTAGTTCATAACTCGGGTCCACAGGGATTTTGCGGGGCTCAGTGAAACTCTGAAAGAATACCCAATAATAACAGCTGGTGCTTACATAATACCAAACACCACACACCGTTCTAAGCACTTTACGTATATTTGTTCACTTTAATATACAAGGCAGGTAATATTGTTATTACTAACTTACTGCTGAGGACACTGAGACAGAGAAGGTTTGGGGTTTGTCCAAGTTCATTCAGCCAGTAGTGAAAGATCAGGGTTTTGAACCCAGATGTCTCGCTTCCGTCTGAACTTTTAACCACTGAGCAACCCTGTGTTAAATTTGGGGCACATGGGGTATGTGACTGTGTGTTGGTCTAGAAAGGGAGGCATAAAATGACTGCAGTTTTGCTTTTGTATTTTTGGTCATAAAAAAATATGTATGAATTTATTAAGTAGTCACTTAAGATTTTTGCACTTAGGTACATATATGTTATAAATCAACAAAATATTTTTTAAAAGTGTGGGTGTCTGTGTTTTCCTTCTGGGATGGCGTCCTGAGCTTCAGGCAGCTATTCAAAATCAGAAGGAGTTGAGAATGACAAGGGTGTCTGGGTGAGGGTACAGGTACCTGCCTCTTTCTGGGTCTCAGTTTCTCCATGTATGACCCAGAAGGATCGAATCTGGGGCTTGGAATCTGGAATCTGGAATCTTGAAACCTTGGGGTTTCCTGTATGAAGGAGGGGACCCCCTTTGTGTTCTGCTCCTCCCTTGGGGTTAAGAGCTAGGTAGTTTTTTGTTTCGTGTAGTAGACACACAAGTGCAGTGTGTGTGTTACCCGTCTGTGTGTGTGTGTGTGTGAACCTACTAGGCTCAGAGGACCCTTCCCATTTCTCCATTGTCATTTCTCACCTGTTCTCTATGTTCCAGCCACACTGAATAAACTATCCCCCCTCCACCCTTTGAACATACTATTTCATCTTCCGGGAGCACCCCTCACCGCCCTTTACCTAGCTCACTCTTACTTACTCTGGGCTCAACCTCCCAAGGCTGAATGGCATACCCATCTGGGCTCCCACCATCCTCTGGGCTTCCCCGTCCTAGCCCTGACCACTCTGGGTTGTCAATTGTGTTTGGTCTATGTTCCCTACTGAGATGTGAGATTCGAGAAGACAAGCCTGGGGTGTCTCAGTCACTGCTGTGTCCCCATCTCTATCCAGCACAGAGCTGGCATAGAGGAGGTGCTCAGAGAATGTGAATGAAAGAGAATGTGAATGAATGAATGAAAGGGTGTCAGCCAGGAGCAGAGGGAAATGCGCTATTTATCTTAAGCAGTAGCATCTTATTTCTTGTGTTCCTGTGGGTCCAGGGAAATCCTAGGGACAGACTAGGATCTAGGGGGCTGTGTCCTGCGTCTGAGTCAGGAGATAGCACATGCCATATGATCTGGAGCAGGGAAGGGGGCTGGCTGCATGTCCAAGGGCTTGGGAGAGATGCTGGCTTATGTTGTTTGTTTGAATTGTGTTTGTCCTAGGAGAGTTAATGACTGTCCCATCCTCTGGGGTTCTCAGCTGCTTGGCCTGTGGGGTGTGCCTGAGTTGGGAGGGGATGATGTATCTCATGCCACAGAATGTGATCCAGGGGCAAGGAACCAAGTGTCCTCAGATGAATGTCCCAAGAAGAGGTCTTATCCGTACCTTGTGGGCTGGAGGGTATGGGGAAATTGGGCCAGGGTAGAAGAGAAAAGGGGGGTTTGCCTGGTTCCCTGGACTGTTCTCTAAACCTCTTGCCAAAGCTGCTTAGTGAGATGGGAGGTGGGCGGGGTGAAGGGAGGAGAGGGGAAGAGAGAGAGAGAATATGAATATGAATATATGAATGTGTTCTGACCCTGGGCTCCAGCAGCTCTGGTGTTTGACCTAAAAAAATCCAAGGGGATTAAGGATGAACTAGAACTAGAGCCAGGCCAAAGATGCAATTCAGGGGGCCTTCCCTGGATTCCTAGATGTCGAAGCTCAGGCACTGGTCTTAGGAGGGAAGATATGGAGGGGTGAGATATTGAGGAGGATTAGAGAGAGTGGAGGGGCCTTGAAAAATGTATGGTTGGGGGGAGGGAGACAGAACTGGAGGAGAGGCAGATAAAAAGGCTGCATTTGAAGAGAGACTAAAACAAGAGGGAGCTGAGGCTTAGGAGAAGGAGAAAAACATAAAGATAGAAATGGGGGAGCAGAGGCAGAAAGAAATGAAGGGTAACCCCAGCAGAGAATGACCACACTGAGGGGTGCTATTGAATATTGCTTGAAGGGTGATTGAATAGAAAGGGAGAATTGAAGAACAACAGAAGAAAATGAGAGAATATGAAAGGTGGAAGGAAATGAAAATATGGGGAACAAGTGGGAAGACAGAAAGGGAGGAAAAGAGGAGAGGCAAAAGCAGAGACAGACAGACCCAATGGAGACTAAGAGAACAAGAGGTGGGGGATATCCACACAGAACCAGAGAGATGGGAGTGAAGAGAAGGGCAGGAGGAGACAGAGAGGGGCCTATAGGAGTAAAGACTAAGGGAACAAGAGGTGGGCAAGTCAGAGATGGAATAAGAAAGAGGCACGTAAAGATGACCCAGACAGAGAAAAACAGTGAGATTCAGATTGGGCAAGAGAGGGTGACAGAGAAATCCAAAGGGAAATAGTGGGGGGAAAGGAGTCGGTGTGCTGCCCCCACCAAGCCCAGAGAGACACTGTAACACCTGCCTCCTGTCCAACCCCCAACCAGCTCCTCCAACTGACCCAAAGGGGCAGGTGTGTGGGAAGGGGCACATCTGCCAGCACATCATGCAAATGAGTTAATGAATATGCAGCAAGCCCATTGTCTTGCCCTGCCCCCACCTCCATCTGCTGGGGCCTGGCGTTGGGGGGTGTGGGTGTGGGTGGTGGGGCAGCTCTGTCCCCTCAGGAGGAGGGGAGGTCCCCCACCACTCTCACTGTCCCTGGGGCAGCCCCTCCCCCTCATCCAGGGCCCAGGTGGGCAGGACAGGAGGCCTGGGGCAGAGCCCTGGGCAGAGGGGCTTACCCGGATAGAAGTCTTTGGACTTGGAGAGCTTGATGGTGGCTCCTGTCTCCTTCTGGAGCTGCACGATGGTCTGCCCGCCCTTGCCAATGATGGAGCCTGCTGCGTAGCTGGGGATCAGCACCTTCAGGAAGTATTCACCTTCCTCTGCAGGGGCACACGGTGGGAGGGGGGAGGGGTAAGGGGGGAGGAGTCTTCACCTTTAGAGGATACCCTGAGGGTGGCACCAGCATGGGGTGGGTAGGAAACCACTGGGGTCACAGTGACATACAGGAGGAATGATCATGAGAATAGCAATAAGGAAAATAATGATGTTCGTTTCTTCATTCATTCATTCATTCATTCATTCACATTCCACAAATAGTTCCCAAGCACCTGCTCCATGCTGGGCACTGTTCTAGTGAAACAGTCATGAAAAAAGCAGACAAAGCTCCCTGATTTTGAGGGCAAAATAAGGCCGAAAGAGTTTTAGCAATCCAGTCAAGAGCTTACACAGCCACATTCTTTTAGAGAGGGGAGACAGACAGTATGGTTTGTGTCAGATGGTGGTAAGTACTAGGAAAACAAAACAAGGCAGGAAAGGGCATGGGGAGTGGAGGGGCTGCACTGTCAGATCCGGTGGCCGGGAAAGCCCTCCCAGGGAATGCAATGCGGCCTTCTTTGTTTATCAAACACTCTACAGCACCTAATGTGCTCTAGACTCTTCCAAGTATTTACAAATATGAGTTCATTTAATTGTCACACTGATACGATGGGAGAGGTACTAAAAAAAAAAAAAAACATTCTACAGATGGGAAACAAAGGTGAAGAAATTGCCCCAGTTCTCATAGTTAGTAGGTGGCTGAGATTTGAACCCAACCTGGCTTCAGAGTCCAGGCTGTGGAGGAGGGAACAGAACCATGTGGCTACATGGAGAAAGAGCAAGTGTAAAGGCCCTGGGGTGAGACTGTGCCTGGGTTGTTTGAGGGAGAGTGAGGTAACCGGTGTGGCTGGGGCTGAGTGAGAGAGCAGGCGAGGAGAGGAGACAAGGACTCAGAAAGATGGTGGTAATGGGGGGTGCTGAGGTTTGTGGGACATGGTGAGGTTTTGGGTTTTCCCTCCAAGGGAGATGGGAGCCACAGAGGGCTCTGAGCAGAGGAGGGATGTAATCTGACTTAGGTTGCAAGAAGATCCCTATCCCTGATACCCAGGAGGGGCATAGACTAGGAGAAGCAAGGGTGGAAGAGCTGGGAGCCCAGTGAGGCAGTGACTGCAATGGTACAGGCAGGAGGTGATGGCAGTCTGACTGGTGGAAGCAGCGAAGGGTGAGGGGAGAGGAGGGCTGGATTCCGGAGATGTTTTCAACGCTCACTATGGACCCAGCACTTTGCTGAGTGTTTTGCAAGCTTGATTTCATCCACTCCTCACAACTTACCGTGAGGTGAGTAGAACGAGATCCCTTTTTACAAAAGAGGAAACTGAGGCACAGAAGGGCTCAGAGAAGGGGAGGCACCAGCCCAAGATCACCAGCCTAAGGGCACGAAGACATTGCTGGGTTGAGATTTGAATGCAATTCTGCTTTATTCTTGGCCCTCCCTTGCTTAACACGCTCTGCTGCTAGGGGCCAAATACCAACGTGCTCAGGACAGTGTCAAAGACCTACGGTTGTAGAGCTGGTGCCGAGGGTGTTGGTGGGGCTTTGGCCATTCTTTGTTATGGACCCATTTTCTTGGTCATGTATGTGTAAAGCACTTAGTTAATGCAGTCTTAAGGCAGGTGTCTAGCCTCTCCTACCTTCTAACCAAACTGTTGTCCCCTAGTCCTTCCAGGGTAAAAAATCTGGAGCCTTCTCAGTATAAATCCCTTGGTGATTTGTCCCTGCCCACCTTTCCAGCTTCACGTCCTCATCTTCCTCTAAGGACACTAGACACACTTTCCTTTTTGTTCCTTAAACGTTTCCTCCTCTGTCCCACCTCAGGGCCTTTGCACGTTCTGTGCCTGGAACTGCTCTCCCCCACTGAATTCCTCTTGTTCTTCAGAACCTCATCCAAATATCTCTCCTTGGAGGCTTTCCTTAAACTATGAGGAGGGGATGGATCTCCCTGTTTCATGTCTTCAGAGCAATGTATTACAAAAATCAAGTCCATTGTGGGTTGTGTCAATAGAGTTCACCCTGTGCCCCAGGGTACTGCCCAGCATGCAATAAACACTGGGGGGATGGAGGGAGGAGGAGAGGAGCGAGGTCATTCGGCTTCCAAAGATTATGGTCTTAAACCATCCCCCAGTGTTTTTTAACTTTTTCTTTTAAGCAAAGAAAACCTATTTTCAATGTGCTCCCAGGAAATTTCAATATACAGAGCAGATCAAAGAGAAACTGAGCTGGTAAAATTGGAGGCAGGGCAGGGGGCTGGAAGCCCTGTCCATCACCACCTGGTCCCTTAAGATTGACGGTTCTGGGTTCCCTGCTGTGTTAAGATGGGGGTTTGGGGGTGAGGGGTTGGATGTGGCTGTGCCAGCATGGGGAGGGGGTCCAGAATTAAGGGGTTTCCCTGAGCCCAAGGCAATCCTCTTAAACTTGCCTAATCAGACCATTAAGCTTATTAGGTAATTAGCTCCCCAGGGTACCTTCCCATCAATCATTCTGACCACCCTGAGTTCACTTTCTTCCCTGGGCTCACAGAAGTGGCCCCTTGCCTACCTCTCCCCTAAACCTGTCATGGAGATGGGGCTAGTTCTCCATCTCTGAAAGGTTCAGGAAGATGGGGGAGCTGTTCTCACTAGGACTGTCCTCTTTCCTTCTTGGAGTCCATCCCCCATCTTCTCTCCAGCTACAGCCTCTGCCCCAGCTTCTCTCTTGAAGACAGAAGGTATTCATCTGCTCTGAAGAAAATTGGGGAGGTCCCTACACCCCATTTCCTGTGCCCTTTCTCTCTCACACTTTCCAGGTTTTGTCAGAATTTCCATAGGAAACAGCAGAAACAGCCCTAGACTGAGTGTGAATTTTGTCACTGACAGGCTGTGTGGCCTTTGGCAAGTCACCTCACCTCACTGGGTCTCAGTTTTCTCATCTGTAAAATGGGGACATGATAGTGTTACCTCAGAGTTATTGTCATTAATTAAATGATAAACTGTAACATACTTAGGATGGTCTTGGGCACATAGAACACTTGAGAATCATTAAATATTGTTGCTATTATTATTATTCTTACCTACTACATGAACACAAGTTTTTATCACAGTGTCTGACACATGGTAAGTGCTCTGTAAATGTGGAAACGAGCCTCTAAGATTTGGGGTTTTATTGGGAAACAGGAGAAGGACAGCAGACCCCATTTCCTCCATCACCTCCCCCGCCTAGGGGCTGCCCCAGGCTTTCCCCTGCTTCTTGGAGGAGGAATGTTCTCTCACTGGTAGAAGTGAGACCCTGCTCCCGTTCTCCTCCCTCAGTATCTCTCTACCGCCCTTCTTCCTCATGCCACCTTCTTGAATTTTGCCCTGTTTGTGTCCCACTGTACTATTATTTCCTTGCTTCTCTCCCTCTTCCTTCTCTTCCTCTAACAAATCCTTCTGGGGCACCCACTATGTGCCAGGCCTTGTTTTAGGGAACAAGACACTCCATTTCCTTTATGTCCACTCACTTTTCAAATGTCAATGTATCGATTTAAAGAGGACATTAAAAATCATTACTAATAATCAGAGTTTGGAGGGCTGGTTATTCTTTCCCCCTCAAAGCACATTAATGTAAACATACAATGGTTAAAAAAAAAAAGTGTGTCCATGGATCCCCTGAAACCACCTGTGGGTGCTCAGTGGTTCCTGTATCAGACTAGTAGAAATTTGGAGCCCGCTCCTCAGGCCAGTCTCCTAGGGAGAGTGACCAGCCTAGACCTTCTGCTTACAGAAGCTCAGAACTCTAGGCCCTGGGAGTTCCCATTGTTCCACCAGTCCGGTCCTCTTCAGAATCTGCATGTCCTTCCTCCTTGAGGGCATGTCCCACTGTGTGAGTCCCAATGCCCCTGGGAAGAAGCCAGGCCTCTATTTCCCAGCCTGCCTTGCACCAAGGGAAGACACGTGACCTCAGCTGAACCCAGACCTCACACTTCCCGCCCTCTTTGAACAACCAAGACTCTGCCTGTGAAAAAGTTCTTCCTTCTACTGAAGCAGAATCTAGATGCCAGAACTTCCCACCCACCCACGCTCACTCCTCTTAGCTCTTCCCTTAGAGTCCGGGCAGCTCCCTTTACCATGACAGGGACTAAAGAATTAAAGATGCCAGCTTCAGCTCTCCTGATTAACCTGTGTCCCTTTGGCTGCAATTCCAAACGTTTCTACTCGGGAAGGGGCTGTCTTTCCTCTTCTGGTCATGATGAGTCTCCGGTCTCCCCCTCCGTTTTTTGTCCACCCTCAGGATGTTTCTGGAGGCTTCCAAAAAGCAATGAGTACTCCCCCACACTCTCCCTAAAGAATATCTACCTACCCAAAAGATCTGGGGGGCTGTGTTAAGAGTGGCACTTTTTGCTATCAGAGAGTTGACCCTGAAAGGTGTCTGTGATCTGGGAAGGGGGGGTCATTAATGACAAAGGCATAGCTGAAGGGGTGTATGTTATAGAGGTGTTGTGTTCAGTACAGTTGTTTTCTGGGGGATGAAAGCTGGGGTGCTGTACTCATGGTAGGTGCTCTTGTATGGGGGTTGGGGTGGAAGCGTTATGTGTCCTACGGAGGTCTGAGGAGTCTGGGGTGGGATGTGGGACTGGTACCAGGGAGGAGGGTGGGACGGCAGACGTGTGGTATCTTTCTGTGAATGATGGTGTTGCCCGTTCATGTGAAAAATGTAATACCACTGGCGCGTGCCTCTGACGGGATGAGATGGGGAAAGGTGCGATGCTGTCCTTGCGTTGTGAGGAGTGAGAGAAAGGTGGGTGGGATATGATCTTCTTGCAGTGATTCACCATTGGCTGGTGAAACAAGACTATGACATTCTCAGTGGCAATAGTAATAATGATGATGATGATGACAATAATAGCAGGTTATTGAGTGCTTACCATCTGCCAGGTCTTATGCTATGAGCTTCACATATGCAATCTCATTTAACCCACACAACAGCCCGAGAGGCAGAGGTAGATCTTATAGTCCCCATTTTTCAGATGAGGAGACTGAGGCTCAGAGCAGTAAAATAACTTGCCCGAGGGACCCCACACCAAGCACTTGACAGGGATGAGATGAACCCTGGAAGATCTCATTCTAGGGCTCTTAATCCCGGTAACACTGTCTTTGTGTTAAAGAGTGAGGGCTCTTGGGAATAAGACCTGGCTTGTGTAAGCTACGTCTGGGGTGTGAGGTGTGTGTGTGTGTGTGTGTGTGTGTGTGTGTGTGTGTGTGTAGAGAGTTGCTGTTTCTGTATGTATGGGGTGACAGAGGTGGGAACAATCAGAAGTACAAGGCCCATTCTAGTGGCACCTGCAGAATTATCATCTGTACTCAAGGGGACTCTCTTGGTTACTGTCTCACCAGACTGGGGTCATTTATTTCTCCGGTAAGTTCCTGACTAGAGTTTCCATCCAACTCTTCTCCCAAGTCCCCCTGTCCTTAGTGCTTCCTCTCCTTCTCAATGGCGTCTGCCTGCCAGTCACAGTGCTCAGAAGCCAGTTTTAACAGCCACCATCTCCTCTATCAGCCCCAGGAAGGGGCGGGAGTGGCAGGCTGGTGCCATGGGCAAGAGCTCAAGCTGCTCAGTCTGCCACAACTTGCTGTGACACCCCAGCCAAGTCCCTCACCCCTCTGAGCCTGCTTCCTCACTGTAGTGTCTACCCCGCAGTGGAGCCAGCCTCCTGAGTTCAAATCATGGCTCTGCCTTTTATTAGCTGACTGACCTGGGGCAAGTTACCTAACCTCTCTGTGCCTCAGTTTGCCATCTGTAAGATGGATAACATAACAGAATTGTAAGGATTCTTCCCTTGTTACACACACCCCCCCTCTGATGTCACTGTTGAACACCTCCATGTGTCACACCCAGCCACAGCCTCTCTGGAGTCACACCCACACCCTTTTCTTGTCACATACAGTCACCATGCCAAGTGTTTTCAATAATACTTCTTGGCACGCTATAGACCATAAACATTAGCCATTATTATAATTTATTGTTATTATTATTATTACCATATCATAGAACGTTGGAAGAATTAAATGAAATACTGCATGTAAGACATCAAGCAATTATAATGGTAGCTATAATTGTTATTATCATTGTGGTTATTGTTATTTCCCCATTTTGCAGATGGTAACACTGAGGCTCAGAAAAGGGGTGAAGTTGACCCAGCATCCCACAGTCATGAAAGTATTATCAGAAGGAGCCCTCATTTTTGAGATGTTAAGTCCCAAACCCCTGCCCAGCCCTGCCCCTGAGTGTTTCTGTAAATGGAGTACTGTCCCTTTGTATCTTTGGGCCTCAGTTTATCCATGGGTCAACAGGAGGGGAGGTGGCAGAGGTTGGAGGAGAGGGTCCCTAAGGCCTCATCTTAATATCCCCCCCTATTGAGGGCGGCAAGAGGCACAGTGGTTAAGCACATGAGCTCTAGAATCAGGCACCCACGGTTGAATAGGTAGATCCCAGCTCCACCACACATGATCTGTGTGACTTTGGGCAAGTAGCTTCATTTTCCTGAGCCTCAGTTTTCTTCATCTGAAAAAGCAGCTCAAATCATCTCCCAGGAGGGATGTATTAGGAAATTAACCCATATCTCAGAGCTTGACTCGGTGTAGGTGCTAAGTACTTGGACCTGACTGTTCTTGGCCCCATCACTTTTGTTAGGCTGTGATCGGATTGATCTGATTTTCAGTATCTCAGCCCCTTTCAGGGAAGGATGGGACCACCCCAGCGGGGGAGGGGCTGGACTGCCAGGCTGGGCTCAGGGACCACCTGGGTCCCAGACCCTCTCCAGGACTGGGAATAGCAATGGAGCAGGAAGGAGGAAAGGAAGTCGATGGGGCCATATTCATGTGTGTGCTGGGGGTGGAGGAGCAGGAAGAAGGACAGGAAACTCACTCCCAACACCTCCCCCAACTTCCCTTTCCTCCAATTTCTGCTGGACACCTTCAGAGGCAGCCAGGGGGGTCCCCAATTCCTGTCCCACCTGGATAAGGGTGAGGGGGCGCTGGGATTTGTGTTCATCTGAAGGGAGGAGTTGGGAGGTCCCCACCCCAGCCAGTACAGTGCCCGGCAGTGCGGGAAGGGTGCACTCTGCCTGAGGCCATCCTGCTCCCATCCGGAGGAAAAGGCCTGAGGAAGCGGAGATTTTGGCCAAGGTGACCGCAGGGAGGGGCTCGTCTGCTCTGGGGTCTCCCTCCTTCCAGGAGCTAATGGGCTGGGCTCTGAGGACCCTGACAAAACCTACCTCCTCTCTGAGTCCCCACTGCTGAGACATACACCTAGCGTTCCCAGCTTGTCTTTCATTCTCTGTTACACATCCCTCCTCAGGTCACACACACAGTGAGGGTCTCTCTAGTCTTACACATACACACCTTCTGTGGTGTCAAACATTCAGCCACTACACACACACACACACACACACACACACACACACACACTCTCCCTTGTCATACACACACAGAATCATCCCCACCGTGCTGGTGTCACACAGTCAACCATTTCAGACACTGCTCCCCTTGTTACACATGTACACACACTTGGGTATCATAAACACACCCTTTCCCTTTTCATACCCTTTGGGTGTCATATGCACATGTTCCCTGTTCGCTGTCACACACCCTCGTGCATTTCACCCACAGAACCCCAGCCTCTCCCTCATCATACACCCACCTTCCCTTGTTACACACACACCCCCTCTGATGTCACTGTTGCACACCTCCATGTGTCACACCCAGCCACAGCCTCTCTGGAGTCACACCCACACCCTTTCCTTGTCACATACCCTCACCAGCTTCTCCTGGTCCCACCCAATCCCAGATATGCCTGTGTCACACACACTAAACCGCTTTCCCCTGATCCACACAGCCAGCCTCTCACGGCTCATACCCAGAGCCGGCCCATTCAGGGTCCCCCACACACCCTCTTACTCATGTGTCACACTCAGCCACAGCTCTTTTTGGGGTGACATGCACACACTTTCCCTTGTTACACATACCCCTTCAAGGGTCTCCAACATGGAGCTCAGCCCCTTTCATGTCACCCTGTTACACACACACTCTCTTTCCTGTCATATCCATAATCCCTAATGTCACACATCCAGGCCTTACAGGGCCCACATGCACACACGAACACACACACACACACACACACACACACACACACACACACACCTGTCCCAGCCATACATTCTCCTACCTAGCTTTACAACCCACCCTTTTCTCCATCTCACCCAACACACCCACCCAGCTTGTCCCCACGCACAACCCTGCCCATGGCCCACACATGCTTCCCTCCGGGACAACCCTGGCTCAGGACATCCCTAGGGAGAGAGGCTGGAAAGCTCCGGGGCCACAGGCCTCCTCTACACCTTCCCTTCTCCCCCTCCCCCCCTCCCGCCAGGACACGCCAGCCAAGGAACACCCCTGCCCCGAAAGGGTCACATCACACACCCCTCAAGGACACGGACACCAGCTAAGAGGGACCCACGCCCCCCTTCTTTACGGGGGGGGCCTCCCCAAGGACACTTACCACCCCCTCCCCCCAACCCTTCTCACGGCAGACAAAGCTCCCAGCCCCGGGCCGCGGCCAGAAGGGGAGGGGGCCCGGACCCTCCCCAACTCTCCTCCCGGTTCCCAGGTCTAGGGAGGGGCGCCCTTCCCCTCCCTAGAGCCCTTGCACCTGCCAGTAGGGGGGAGAGGAGGATGGAGAAAGGCGAGGCCCCTGCCCGCTCCGCCACTCCGAGCGCAGCCCTCTCTCACCTCCCGTGTTGCTGCGCTTGGTGCAGACCACCTCGGGGGGCGTTTCGAGGGGCCTCTTGCGGGAATCCGGGGCCTCGGGCTCCATGGGGGGGGCCTGGGGCGGCGGCTGCTGCTGCTGCGGCGGCTGCGGCGGCGGCGGCGGCGGCTGCTGTGGCGGCGGCGACGGCTGCTGGGGAGGCTGGGGTTGCGGCGGCGGCGGCGGCGGGGGCGGCGGCGGCTGCGGGGCCGCGGAGGCCGTGAAGAGGCCGTGCACCGCGCCGGCGGCCATCATCCTCATGGTCGGGGGGGGGCGGGGGCCGGGGGAGAGGGAGGAGGAGGGAAGGGGATGTGGGAGGGGGAGGGGGCGGCGGCGGAGGGATGGGGGAGGGGGAGCCCCGGCGAGGGAAGGAGGGAGGGAGCTGCTTCTGGGGGGCTGACAGAGGTTGGAGAACGGATGTGAGCAGGATGGGAGGACCAAGGGGTTCGCGGATGGGGCCCCGAGAGAACTGAGGGGTGGGGTCTCTCTCAAGATCAGGGAGCCGGGGACTGGCCGCGCCACTGGGGAGACGGGACTCCCTTCTTTGCTACCAGGGGCAGAGGGCCGAGCCCCCCAGACCCTGCTCGGGGCGGGGGGCCGGAGGAGCGGGGCCGGAGGTGGGAGGCGGAGGCGGCCGCTAGTGGGGACGCGGGGGGCGGTAGGCGCGGGCGGCAGCGGCGACAGGACTGACGGTGGCTGCTGGCCGGAGCATCTTCCCGGAGGCTCCCACAGCGGCCTGGCCCCGCCCACCAGCGCAAGGGCACGCCCATGCCGGTCAGGGCCACGCCCCTCGGGTCCTCCATTGGTCTGCCCTCGAAGCCTAGATCACGCCCCTATGGGTTAACCACGCCCCTTCCCGCAGCTGCAAGAGGGACCAGACTCCCCTAAGGCTGCAGTAGGGACCTTGGGCTCATCCACACCTTCCCCATCCCTCACCTATAATGAACGTTTACTGAGCACTTACTATGTGCCAGGTCCAGTTCTAAGTAAGTGCTTTACAAAGCTTACCACAGTTAATCCCCAGAGCAACAAACTCCATGAGGTGCTCTTATTATTCTCATTTTACAGACAAGGAAACTGAGCATCAGCGACTTCACATCACTTGGTCGAGATAAGAAATCCCACGTCACATATCTGTCACCCCTGAGAACTGGGAAGTTTTCCTTCAATCAACACAGGATTACTGCATGCGGGGAGCCATTGATGCGCCCCCCCCCTAGGGCGTTTGTCTTAGAAATATTTGGCTGAGTTTCACAGTAACTTGCTTATCTAGAAGCTTACAAGAACAGGGAGCTTGGCTACATGTGAAGGTCAGCATGTTCCAAACGCCAAGAAACAAGGAAGATAAAAAACACAAAAGTCACCACATTCTGTAAATAACGGTGGGAATGTTCCTGCTTATGTGCTGTATAAATTGGCTGAGACAAATAAACTCGGGGCTGCTGGGTTCTTCGAGACTAGCAGTCCTCCCAACCCCATCTTTCGTTTCTGTCTCTTTTCTGTATCCTCACCCCCTCAGTCAGGTCATCTGCTCGACTGGCCGGCAGGCTCCGGCAAGTGGCGCCCGAACAGGGACCTGAAAACCTGGGACCACGGTAGAGGACACCGCTCGGGAAAAGCGCGCAAGTGACTCGGACACGTGAGTCGGTAAGGGAGCGGTTAGTAGATATATAGTTGGGAGTAAAAAATTATGGGGCAAGAGAATAGCAAAGCGCTATTTGTACAGGTCTTAAAGACCATGCTCCGTTCAAGGGGCACTAAGGTTAGCACCACACAGCTGCACTCTTTTCTGCAGTTTGTAGAGGAGGTTTGTCCATGGTTCCCAGAAGAAGGGACAGTTAGCTCGAAAACATGGACAAAGGTTGGAGAGAGAGTGCAGGATTATTATACTGCCCACGGACCTCAACTGGTCCCAGTAGAGACATTTGGGCTATGGACTTTAATTAGAGACTGCTTAGATCTTAGATATGAGGGCTGTAGGCTGGAAAAGGTAAAACAGGCAGAAAATGTGGAGCTTCCCGTTTCTGCCTCTGCTCCGGAGGAAGGAGAGGAGGGGGAGGGAGCTCCGATATACAATAATGAACCTACTTATCAGGAAGTGCCGGATGAGCTATGGAAAGAATTAGATCTGAAAGATCAAAAAGGTTTGGAAGAAACTGCAGCTAAGTATGATAGGGAAAAATATCCCCCTGTAGTGGCTGCAGCTCAAGAAAGTAGACAGCCCACTGATCCAATTTATACACTTTCTCAGCAAATGAAAATTCTTCAGGGACAGCTAGTGAAACTTAAGGTTGCTCGGAAGGGAAAAGATTGCCTCGGACCTCCCCAAGTGCCTTATACTGGGAAAAGCGTTTCCAGACCTCCCCTGATTGCTTACACCGGTCCATGAAATCCCAGGGGTAGGGATCCCCCTGTAAATAATTTCACTGCTCCGCCTCCTGAGGAGCCTCGCATATGGGATCCCCCATTCACCTACAGCGGTGATAATTCAACAAACTGACTTGGTAGAGTGGCTGTTTCTACCTAATAATTTTGTCAAATCACTCCCAACTTATTTGGAATTAATTTCAGAGCTTGTTTTATGAGCTCACACTTAAGTTCTTTATTTAAACGGAATCTAAACTGATAAGATAGTAGTCCCGTTTAAAAAACAACAAATTATACACTTAAATACCCATTCTAAAATCTGGCAAGTTGCTATTTGTGGATATTTTAAAATTATTAATAATCACTATCCAAAAAATAAATTGTTTCAATTCCTTCTAAAGACCAGTTGGATTCTCCCTAAGAGATTAAGTCCAGCTCCAATTTCAAAAGCTGTAACAGTTTTTACTGATGGGTCTAGTAACGACAGGGCAGCGATAATAAGTAAAATAAATCAACAAGTCATTCAAACTAATTGCACCTCTGCACAGAGAGCAGAGTTACTTGCTGTATTAACTGCCTTATAGGATTATACTAAACCTTTAAATATTGTCTCTGATTCAGCTTATGTAGTTTACACAGTAAAAAACATTGAGACGGCGTTACTGTCTAATAACTCAAGCCCGTCTCTCCAGTTTCTTTTTAATCAGCTTCAACAGGTGGTTAGAAACCGACAACATCCATTCTTCATTACTCATATACGTGCCCACACCTCCCTACCGGGACAACTGATGCGTGACAATGCTGTTGCTGATTCATTGATTGCTAATGTTCTAATTACTGAGGCAACTGAGTTTCATTCTTTAACCCATACAAATGCTGCTGGCCTTCAAGCTCATTTTCCTATTACTTACAAATAGGCCAGACATATAGTTCAAACTTGCCCAACCTGCCAAATTGTTAATGTTTCTCAAGAGTACAGCAGATCGCTTTTGGCATCCTTCTGCCAGCCCCCAGGCCTTGGTTAAATGGAAGGACCCACTTACGGGTTCGTGACAAGGCCCAGACCCGGTCCTCATATGGGGTCGAGGGCATGTTTGTGTTTTTCCACAGGATGCTGACGCCCCGAGGTGGCTCCCGGAAAGACTGGTACGCCATGCGGAAAAATCTAAGGAGTGGAGGGACCAGCAGCCCCTAGACCCTGAAGACAGTGATGATGAGTCCAGTTGAATCTCCACAGACGCGCAGCTCCTCAGTGGTAACTTCTCAAAAGATGTTCCTGACCATGCTGGTCCTGCTAGGCGCAGCCTCGAAGAGTCAGGGACAAGGAAATAACTATTGGACATACGTGCCTAACCCCCCATTGCTCCAACCGGCTGCCTGGGATCATCCAGAGATTCCTGTCTACACCAACAACACTTGGTGTATGGGTGGTTTTTCCAGCAGCCACATTCGTCCGACAAAGGCGGAAAACTTCAGTTTTGATGGCCTATCCACAGGGAGGCCCATTTGCTTCACAAAAAACCCCGGGGACAAGAACAACTGTCTCCTAGTTAACCTGACTCTATCCAGAAGGAGCTACTTGGTCCAGATAAACAGTCCCCTCAAGGATGGGGACAATGAGTTCCAACAAATCACCACCAATTTGACCAATTGGGAAGTTTGGATGACAGAACTCACAGGAGCAGGAGTGCCAAATATTACATCGGGAGCACCTGATTTCCCTGTTTGTGAACGCGACAACAACAACCATACGGGACAACCTGTATGGCTTAGGTGCCGTGGGACTAACGGTACGGTGTATAATACCAGTAACTCAGGGTATTTGGTAAATTGGGGTCTTCAAGAAAAAGACAATATGGGAAAATTATATCTGGTAGAGACTCTATTAACTATGGACGGCGGCCCCATACAGTCTTATTTGTGGCGGTTGGTGGCCGCTATGGGGGGGGAGACTGGGGATCCACGAGGGAATGTACAGGTTGTACGGGTTAATGTTGGCTATTACAAAGTACAGGCCTGCGTGCCAGAACCCTATGTACTTCTAATTGGAAATGTGACAATAACTTCTGCCAAAAGTCATTGGAATGTTAGTTGTTATAATTGTACCCTTACTAATTGTGTTTATAATATCTCTGCCACTAGCAAACTTGTACTCCTACATCAACCTTCTTTTGTAATGGTACCCGTAAACCTTACGGGTCCCTGGTATAGTGATGAGGGAGTTCAGCTATTCAAGCAAGTTACTGAATTGCTTTCACGCCCAAAACGCTTTGTAGGTCTCCTTGTAGCAGGTATTGCTGCCTTAGTTACTCTGATTGCTGCTGCTACTACCGCAGCTGTCTCTCTTTCTCAATCTATTCAGACTGCACAATATGTCAATCAGCTATCTGCTAATGTTACACAAACTCTTGCTATCCAAGAAGCTATAGATCAAAAAGTAGAAGAACGCTTAAATACATTGTATGACACTATGTCTCTCATAGGAAGAGAGGTACAGAGTATAAAACTACGCATAAATCTGGACTGCCATGCAAACTTTAAACATATTTGTGTGACCCGAAAGGTTTATAATAAGTCTGATTATGGTTGGGATAAAGTTCAAAAACATCTTGCAGGTATTTGGCATCATGATAATGCCTCTCTAAATTTGATACAATTACATCAAGATATTCTAGCCCTAAGAGAAGCACCTCAGCTGGATACTTCCCTTGCCGAAATGGCAAAACAGATGGTTGAAGGGATACAATCCCGCTTCCCATCTCTTACAGCCTGGCAACATGGAATAGGAGCCCTCATTGGACTTGCGGGCTTGGTGCTTCTTGGGTTACTGATATTTCCCTGTGTGCTTCAATTGATTATCCGAGACCTCTCAGCAACTAAAGTCACCTTACATAGGTTGCTGTTACATACCAAAAGACAAAAACGCCCTGATACCATGCTATAACTCTCCGCGAGAGCAAAGAGGTGCCCCCATAAATAAGTGATTTTGCCGATGACGAGTAAGTCTCTCTCTTGGTACAGGACAACTCAAGCCAGGCGGCATCCGATAAAATAGGATGTGCATTGCCAAAGACGAGTAAGATCCTTTGATACAAGGTGAGACAACTTAAGACAGGCGTCACTTGGGATAAGCACCTTAGCTCTATAAAATAAAAAGGGGGGAGATGCGGGGAGCCATTGATGCGCCCCCCCCCTAGGGCGTTTGTCTTAGAAATATTTGGCTGAGTTTCACAGTAACTTGCTTATCTAGAAGCTTACAAGAACAGGGAGCTTGGCTACATGTGAAGGTCAGCATGTTCCAAACGCCAAGAAACAAGGAAGATAAAAAACACAAAAGTCACCACATTCTGTAAATAACGGTGGGAATGTTCCTGCTTATGTGCTGTATAAATTGGCTGAGACAAATAAACTCGGGGCTGCTGGGTTCTTCGAGACTAGCAGTCCTCCCAACCCCATCTTTCGTTTCTGTCTCTTTTCTGTATCCTCACCCCCTCAGTCAGGTCATCTGCTCGACTGGCCGGCAGGCTCCGGCAACTGCAAGGGCTCAGACTGATTCAATGAACACTTGAGTCAAAGCATGTAGCTCTGAGCCTCGCAGTCAACTGGTGCTCAATTCAATCAACAGCACTTGTGAACCACCTACTAAGTGCCAGGCACTGGCCCAAACGCTGGGACACAACAGGGAACAAAACAGTCTTGGCCCTTGTAAAGTATTACTATTCATGTCATTAAGAAAACCTTATTTTAAGATGACAAAGTGGAGGCACAGGAGCGTGGAGTGTGGCTTGTCTGAGGAAGGGCACACAGGTAGACAGAGGGAAAACTGGGATTTGAATGCAGGACAAACTTAATTTCAGAGCCCGAAGTCATCATTGCTTATATTCAATGTTCTCTGATACATGAATTTTCTTCCCCCTGGATTCCTGGTCTTCAAGGATTCTTTCCTTCCTAGGTCAGCCAGAGGCAAGATTAGGCTCAGAGGAGGCCTGGATGGGGGTGATTGTGGCAGCTGGGGGCCCCTCCCTCTGCTCCATCCCATTGCTGTTTCTCCCTTGCCATGCTCTCAGGTCCCCAGGATGGGGAGGATAGCAGATGGCCTGGGGTGGATGGGGTGGCTGCCCATCTGTCCCCTCCCCCCCATTGTCCCCAGAGCCAAGGGGGAGGGTAGGGGGTTGTGGTCCACTGCAGTCTGGGTCCTCCCCCTTCATCTTCCTGGAGTGAGCTGAGGAGCAGGTTGCCATGGAGACGGGGAAGAGGCTACAGGGATGCAGGGAGATACTGGGGTCAGGCCGAGATCCACACCTTAGACCCTTTGAGTCACGTACACTCACACCATACAGGTACATATCCCAACACCAATGGAATTGGGTGTGAAATCCCCCCCAGTCACACAGGCCCTCCTGCAGACACACAGGTACACATTCAACAGTTTCGCACAGGCCTATTCTGATGTATGAAGACGACTCATGGGGGATAGGCGCGCATACACACACACACACACACACACCCTCACCCATAATGCATAATGCACATTTAGTCATGTGGACCCAAAGCCACATCACAGGCTCTCACACACAAATAGACACATGCACCTCTAACAGCAGAATATGTCCCAGGTGCACATATTCAGAGTCAAAACAACTCCACACTTGGCCACGCACAACCTGAGAAGTTGCAAGTACATGATCCCAGCCACAAGACAAACACCTATGTTACATAAGGCATACATGTTACTGACATGTGATATATAGACTGACAAACAGACTCAATCATGTCTTCCACACAAATGGAGTAATCACACACACTTAGATACGTGGCCCAGAGTCTAATGCAAACAACACATGAGACCTTGCAGACCATTCAGCAACATGCACAACACGCTCAGCCCCCACCCCCAAGTCATGCCTGCAGCCCCAGCTCCAAACCCCCCTCCAAACCCCCCCCCGTTTGGACACACACAACAGCATGGTTGGTCACGCACTCACACTCACACACAAACACAAACCTCCTCCTAGATATTTTTAAACCTAGGCTAGTTCTGCTACTATGGCAACCGCCCCAAGCCCATTGCCATAGCAACCCAACGTCAGCTTTCCAAGCACCAAATCCTGGGGGATTGCAGGGCCCCAATCAGAGGCCAGCGGAGGGGACTGCTGCCCCCTCTGCCATCATCTGTGCCACCCCAGCACTCCCACCCTACAGCCACCCAAGACTGGGCAGGGTCTGGATCCTGGGGTGCAAGATCATCAGACTGAGCTGCGGCAAGGGCAGCCCTCTACGTGCTTTTTCCTCCTGCCCATCAGAGCTTTATGGAGGGGCTCATGGGATAAAGGTCAGCCTGCATCTGGACATGCACAAGCCTGGGTTCAAATCCTGGCTCTGTCATTTACATGCTGTGTGACTTGGGCATGTCCTCACCCTCTCTGAGTCTTATGTTCGTTAATTTGGAAAATGTTTCCGCTGTTGCTGTTGAAACTAACATTCCAAAAGACTATTGCAACTCGGTGGTGAAAAGCCCAGGCAGACCTACATTCAAATTCTGATCCTCCCACTTTCTAGCTGTATGAACTCAGGAAAGGGCCTCCCCCTCTCTGTGACAAAGTTGGGGGGCAAATAGTAGTCCAATTACACAGGGCTGCTGGGAATCTTCCCAGCAGAGGGGTGTGGCCACTGACCTAAGAACTTGGCATGCATTCCTACTTATTTAAGTCTTTAGCATGGCCTTAAGGTAGGCACTATTATTATTGCTGTTTTGCAGAAAACGTAAGTGAGGCTCAGAGAAGTTGCCTGGGATTGCACAGCTACAAAGTTATGAAGCATGGGATTTGAACCCAGGCGGTCAAAGACATGTCCTTAACCATTTCTCTTTCCTGTCCCTCAAAGAATGGAGTTTGGAGAAGGGTGATAGAATAGTGGATTCTTGGAAATGCTTTCTGGCCTGTTTTCTAGCCAGCAAAATGGGGGTTCAAACAGTCCTACTGGCTGCGGTGTTGGAGGATCTATGAGGCAACTTGCCCCTGGGGGCTCCGAGGACGGGATGGCATACCCAAGTACTCTGTGTAGGTGGGGGGCAGATTGGGAGGGGCAGGGCAGGCAGGCAAGTGGGTAGGTGAAGGAGGGAGGATGTCTGGGGCTCAAGTCCTGCTTTTTTCTTTCCCAGCCCGGTGACCTCAGGCAAGAGCTTTATCTAGTCTGAGCCTCAGTCTTACCATCTGTCAATTGGGAATCATAATAGTGTTTAGGGGGGTGGCAAGGAGTCCAAGAATAAAAGCAGGTAAAACCACTTGGCATGGGTCGCAGTAAAGAATTGATATTAATATCATCTGTCTGGTCTGTATGTGGGATTTAGAAGCAGGACTGGGTCGTGCAGAGTTTTGCGATTTTTTTTTTGACCCATAATAAGAAATATACTGAATCATGATTCAATGCATTTTGCACTGAAACAAAAATTTCATGAAGTCATACTTCACCTATACCTTAGTCTATCCTATGTCTACACTAGAAGCACAGATGCTGATCTGTTCTATTCTACTGAAAAAAAGCTGGTTGATTTTCACAGTCTACTAACCAGTCATAACCAACAGTATGAAAAACTCTGGAATGGTGGCTACAAGGTGGAATCCCAGAGTCGCTGGGAGACTTGAAGCGGGGGAGTGACATGGGTACCAGAGCGGTGATGGAGGGGAAGGGGCCGATGGGGACTGGGATGCAGCCAGAACAGACTCCAGGGAAGAGAGAGCTTCTTTGCCTGGACCCCAGCAGGGGCAGGGGACGTGGAGAGATGTGATCAGAAGCCAATACAAAGCGGTTAGCACAGTGTATCACATGCAATGTATAGTGATTATGAATAGCAGCCCTGAAGACAGCTCCTCACTCATCCAACAAAAATATTCATTGAGCACTTATTATAAAGTAGTGAACAAAATAGACACAAATTCCTGACCTCATGAGCTCACATTCTAGAGAGACAGACAATTAACAAGCAAAAGAAGTAAAACATACAGTATGTTAGATGATAAGTGCCATAGAGAAAAACACATCAGGGGAGGGGCTGAGGGCTCACAGAGGGTGAGGGTGGGGGAGGGGCTGCAGTTTTAAATAGAGTGGACAGGGAAGGCCTCACTGAGGAGGTGACGTTTGAGAAGAAGACCCGAAGGAGGTGAGGGAGTGGGTCGCGTGGATCTGTGGGGGAAGAGTGGTCTAGGCAGGCAGAGGGAAGAGCAGGTGCAAAGGCCCTGAGGCAGGAGCATACCCGGCACTTTGGAGGAAAGAGAAGGAACCCAGGGAAGCAGGGGAGTGGGAGGGATGGGGCCAGAGAGTCAGGCAGGGAGATGACTGCGTCTGCTGCCTTCAGGGTCACAGTAAAGACTTCGCTTTGACTCTGAGTGTGATGGGACCATAGGAGAATTTTGAGGAAGGATGTGAGTTGATTTAGGTTTTATCACAAGGGTCTTCTGGCTGTGTGTGAAGAACACTACATTAGGGCCATGGGGATAGAAGGAACCCTGTGAGGAGGTGATCATGACCATCCAGGTGAGAGGTACTAGTGGCGGGATCCAGGTGACAGATAGCAGTGTGGGTGGGGAGACATCACTGCAGTCCTGGTTTTCCCATGTGACATTGGGCAAATCATGTCACCAGTCCAGAGCCTCAGTTTCCCCATTTACAAACGGGGGGGATAATAAAACACCCACTTTTCAGAGCTCCTATCTGGTTGCAGCGTGACAGAGCTAAGGTAGAGCACTTGGCACAGAATGTGTGCTGCCATTGTTGCTGATACTATGTCCCCAGGCTCTCAGACCAGGGACATTCTGTGTGCTGTCCAGTTGGGGATGGGCTTTGAGGAGACAATGAAGACTGGAGTTTTGACTTTTCACAATGATTGTGTTTATCTGATCCTGGGGATATTTGAGGCAGAGAATCTAGGAGCAAAAATCCATGACAGGGGTGGCCGGTTAGCTCAGTTAGTTAGAGCGTGGTGCTAATAACACCAAGGTTGCTGGTTCGAAACCCGCGTGGGCCACTGTGAGCTAAGCCCTCCTTAAAAAAAAAAAAAAAAGAGAAGAGAAAAGAAAAAGAAAATCCAAGAGCTGAGAGGGTCTTTAGGGGTTTTTTGTTCCTAACAGTCTCTTTGTAGCATGGGGAAATGGAGCTCCAGAATGGTTTTATCGGGCCCAGGAGTGCACAGTGAGGTAGTGGCTGAGCCAGGGCTAGAATCCATCCATCCTGTCTCGGGTCTCTCAGGCCAGTGTTCCCAGTCTTGGCTGCCTCCTAGGTGATTGTGGCATCTGACCGCATCCCCTCCCCCCAGCCTCAGCCTCTTCCTATGACTTCCTACTGCCTCTGGGATAAATTCCAAACTCTCCCAGTTGCTCAGGCCAAAAACCTTGCATTCGCCCTTGACACCCCCGCTTTGCCTTACACCCACACCCAATCCATCAGCAAACCTTTTTTGCTGCACCTTTAGATTCCACACCTGATCCTATCTGTGCCACCAAGGTCCAGGCCCCCTGCAGCTCCCCCCACTCTCACAGGAGCCACTTTCCTGAACTCTGGGCTTCCACCCCTGCCCATCCTTTCAATAGCCAGTCATTCTTTAAAAAAAAAAAAACAAGTCAGATCATACACTGTGCTGTATGCAAGAGAAATTTTTAAAAATGGGATTTCTGTAAGAACATTGAGGAGCAGTGTAGATTTCTTGCATCTCTCCACAGGGTGTGGCTTTACAAATAGTATGGGTAGGGAAACCAAGGCATGGGGAAGTGTAGCCACTTGTATCAGAGCTGGGACTTGAACCCTGGCAGTCTGGCTATAGAAGCTACAGCCTGAACAATGTTGCCATGCTGCCTTTCTCTCACTTGTCCCTTTAGTCTCAGCCAAATTTCTCCAAGATATGTGCTCCCATCCCAATCGCCCCCCTCCCGGGGAATCTGGATGCTTCTTTAGCTTAGAATCGCAGTGCACAGGCTTAAACTGACACTATATGATCATTTTTAGTTGAATTTTATTTTAGTAGTTTCCCTCCCTTCATCTGCTCCCTCCCATAGGCACCCACTCTAGGCTGCTGAATTTTCGGCCTCTAGTCCTGTTCTTTCATTAAAAGCCACGTGTATCCTTCAAGTTAGTTTTATTGTATGTATCTTTTAAATTTGCAAAAAAAGCCGTTGAGCTACAAACCGATCTTTCTTTCATTGTGCTTTCTGAGAGCTCTCCGTGTGGCTATGCTTATTTCTAGCTCCTGCTGAGTGAATCTGAAGAGGACTCTGGAGAGGCTGCCTGAGTTTAAGTCCCAGGCTGGCTGCTCACTAGCTGGATGACCTGGGGCAAGTTACTTAGCCTCACTGGGCTCCAGTGTAAAATGAGGTCTATTACATCATGATACCTTTCTCATTGGGTCGTTGCAAGCTGGCATCTTAAAACATTTAGTCCAAGCATTTAGTAAGCATTGACATGAAGCTTCTCCTTCTTTTATATTGTTGTGTGGTCTTCTATCATATATTTCACACTCCCCTTCTCCAGCCCTAATGATGAACATCAAATTCCTTCCAACTCTTTACTACCTACTCATTCTCATACATACCTCATCTACAGGCCTGTTGGAGAGTGGGGAAATAGGGTAGTCAGCCATGCTCATATTTAATTTCTCAAAGTATTGCCAGATTGCTCTCCAGAAAGGATGCACTCAGTTATACTCCTACCATCAGTGCCAATGACCCGTTCTTCCATCTACTGCTCTAGAACTTGGTGTTCTTAGATTGTCTAATTTTGGCCAATCTAATGGATGTGGAAGTATTGCGTTATGTACTTTCTTATGTAGATCAGTTTAGCTTCTCGGGGCTTTTTTAGTCTTCATCTCCACCCAGAATTACTAAAAATGAACACATACATCTCTCTCTCTCTCTCTCTCTCTCTTTCTCTCTCTCTCTCTCTCTCTCTCTCTCTCTCTCTGTAAGGCTTTGAATACTAACACTTTAATATTTTAGTCCCTGTCACAGTAAACAAGGGTTCATGATTCAATGAGATGACAATGGCCATTGTTTATTGAATGTTTACTGCATGGCAGGCACTGTGCTAAGCACTTTACATGTAATCATTCATTTATTCCTCACAAAAATACTAGGAGGCACATGCTGCTGTTATCATCCCCATTTTACAGATGAGAAAACTGATACGTGGAGAAATTGTGTGTGACACATGGAGAAATAAGAAGCAGAGCTGGGATTCGAACCCTGGCAGACATACTCATTAACCACTTCATTGTCCTTCAATGAGATGATACAGGAAGAACACCTATGGCTTAAGGAATCCTCTGTATTATCACAGCTCTAATAATCAGACAGGATCATCCAGAGGGGCTTGGGGAATCTGCTGATTACCTAAGAAAATTTGATAATGGACTTAGATTTTGGGACATTTTACAGGCATTATAATAATAGTGTCTCACATTTTAAGAAATCATGTGTGTGAAACGTGGAAGGGACTCACCTGGGCCTCTGTGTCCCCATCTGTAAAGAGATAAGGTTGGACGATACCCCAATCCCTATCTTTTTCACCGTTTCCCAAATCAAAGCACTTATAAACGATTACAGTTGCCCTCCTTTCCAGCACTCATTGCAAAGCAGCACCCAGCTTATATGTGAATGAGATCGGTGGGCAATTCTCACCCAATTCTCCACCAACTTTGTGCCTGCACCCATTGAATGTGGCTGGACACACACTACAGTGAGACTGGACTCACTGTAATTTCATGATCACTCGCCTGGAGTGGGGGATGTCTGGAAGCCCTACTGGTATCCATTCACTCTCTCACGCTCTTGAAAGACTACTTCACATCTTCTCCTCCCTCCTTCACCTTTACCACCTCCTTCCCGTCCTCACTCTCACCTTTGACCCAGCACCTGCCCCATGGAGAAAAGAGAAGCCATCAGAAGAGAACTTCAGGTTCCCAGGACATCTACCCGCTACCTCCCCCTGAGACCTGATTTTCTGCCTTGTCTCCTGTCAACGACAGAAACACTGCTGGCCAAGGTAACTTTTTCATGTGCGCGCTACACCTCATCCTTTCTCGCCGACCCAGGGACACACTCGTAAGTCACGCTGTTCTATCCCTCCCTCCTGAATCATCAATTCTCCTCTCTCTGCTCTATCATTCTCATTGATGTGAAAACACGCTCTGACCCAAACATGGTTTATTACCTGATCTGGCTCCAGCTCCAGTGTTCTGCTGCCTTTTAAAAGAAAACCCTTTAAAAAAGTGATCCCTACTATGTCTCCACTTCCTTTCCTCCAAGCCTTCTCGAATCACTCCAATCGGGATTTGGCAGCACCACTTGGCCAAATCAACTCTTGAGGTTACCAGTGACCTCCATGTGTTCAATCCGATAGTTCAGTGACCCGCCCTCCTGTGACTTGAGCCTTCACACTGATAGTCACACCCTCTTCCTAGATTTTTCTTCTCTTGGCTTCCAAGACACCCGACTCTCATGATTTCCTTCCTTTCTGAGTAGCTGCTCTTTCTCAGTCTCCTCTGTTGTTTCTTCCTCTTTTTTTTTTTTTTTTTTTTTTTTAATACTGGAGGGTCTTGGGAGTCAGTCCTTGGTCCTATTCATTTTCCTCTCTTTACCCACTCCTTTGGTGATGGGCTCCCAAATTTATATCTCTCTCTACGTTGGACCTCACCCCTGAGTTCAGACTCATATATTCACCTATCCTTTCAACACTTCCACTAGGAAGTCTGTTAGGTACCTCAACGTGTCCAAAACCAAACTCATGATCCCCATTCTCCTCTGTCCCCCCCCATCTAATCTCAAGAAATGGAAACTTCATCTTGGCAGCTTCTCGATCAAAAACCTTGCAATCACTTTTGACTCTTCTGTTTCCCTCCCTCCCAACACTCAATCCATCAGCAAATTCTGTCAGTTCTATCTTCAGAATATATGCAGATTCTAACCACCACCCCCACTGCTACCACCCTCGTAAGAGCCACCATCATCTCTCATTTGAATTATTTTTTAATCTTTTGCTTAAAATTTTTTGAGATGAAACTCAACAGCATATGAAATTAACCATTTTAAAGGGCACAAGCCAGAGGCATTTAGTATGTCCACAATGTTGTGAAAGCATCATCTCTATTTAGTTCCAAAACATTTTCATCATCCCCAAAGGAGACCCCACACCCATTAAACAGTGACTTCCCATTCTGGTCCCCACCCCCCCGAGTCTCTGGAACCACTACTCTGCTTTCTGTCTCTATGGATTTGTCTACTCTGAACATTTCATATGAATGGAATCATACACTATGTGACCTTTTGTGTCTGGCTTCTTTTGCTCAGCGTAACATTTTCAAGGTTCATCTATATTGTAATATGTGTCAGGACTCCACTCCTTTTCATGGCTGAATAGTATTCCATTGAATGGATAGACCACATTTTATCCATTTGTCTGTTGCTAGACATTTGGGTTGTTGCCACCTTTTGGCTATTCTGAATGGTGCTGCTATGACTATTCATGTACAAGTATTTGTTTAAATATCGTTTTTTAATTCTCTTAGGTGTATACTAAAGAGTGGAATTGCTGGGTCATTTGGTAATTCTATGTTTAAGTTTTTGAGGAACCGTGAAAATGTGTTCCACATGTTGTAGCATTCTATCTCATTTGAATTATTTTAACAGCCTATTCTTAACACAGCCACCAGCAGGACCATTTAAGACATGAGTAAGAAGGGATGAAGAAGTACAAATTGCCAGTTATAAAGTAGTCACAGGGATGTAAAGTACAACATAGGGAATATAGTCAATAATACTGTAATAACTATGTATGATGTGTCAGGTGGGTACTAGACTAATAGGGACTGATCCCTTCATAAATCATATAAATGTCTAACCACTATGCTGTACACCTGAAACTAATATAATATTGAACGTCAACTGTAATTGAAAATTTTTTTAAAAGGGGGGAAAAAGGTGAAGGGGAATAAGAGGTTCAAATTTCCAGTTATAAAATAAATGTCATGGGGATGTAATGACTATAGGGAATATAGTCAATAATATTATAATAATGTTGTACCGGTGTCAGGTGATTACTCATCATGTTGATCACTCCTTCAGGTATATAAATGTTGAATAACTATGATGTACACCTGAAACTAATATAATATCGTATGTTAGCTATATTTTAACAAACATTAAAAAATATTTGTATCATTCTTTTAATATGTATTTTTTCTTTTTTGAAGGAGGACACAGTTTACAGTGATCCATGTGGGGCTCAAACCAGCAACCTTGGTGTTCTTAGCACAACGCTCTAACCAACTGAGCTAACCGGGCACCCCCAATAAGCATTTTTTAAAGAAAAAAATAAAAATTTAATATTTGTTTAAAAACACACAATAAAGGCCAAAAGGAAAGAGAGAGAGAGAGAGAGAGAGAGAGAGAGAGAGAGAGGAGTACAATTATGTCCCTGCTGTCCCTCTGCCTTCCGTTGGGTCCCATCTCACTCAGAGCAAAACCCAAAGACCTCACAATGGCTTACAAGACCCTACAAGACTTAGCTTCCGGCTTCCTCCCAGATATCTTCTACCACATTCCCATTCACTCAATATTAACCTCCTCACTGTTCTTTAAGAGCATCAGCAAGCTCGCCTCTCAGGGCCTTTGCACTGACTGTTTTCTTTTCCTGGAATATTCTACCCCTCTACCCACAAGGCTGGATCCTTCACTTACTTCAGGGCTTTGCTCTAAGTCAGCTTTTCTGCGACACCTTCTCTGACCATACTGTCCCTTTTATTCTCTTTTATTGTCTCCGTAACACTTAACACCACCTGACATTTATTTATTTGTATTTTAGGGTTTGTCTCCCTTTCACCAGGTCATGGGCTTTTTCTGTTTGTTCATTGGTATACTTACCCTCAGCACCCAGAAAAGTTCCTGGAACATAACAGTTGCTCAGTAAATGCTTGATGAATGAATGAATTGAACTCCATTTACAGATGGAGAGTGAAGCTCACTGGTGAGAAGTCCCCAGCTGGAAAGAGGAAGCCGTGAGTTCTAATACAGGTCTCTCTGACTGCAAAGCCCAAGTTCTTAACTGGACTATTTTGTGAACTTTACATCTGGACCTCATAACAACCCTAAATGTTAGTCTTTTAGCAATATTCAATTTACGTGGGAAAACTGATACCCTGAAAGGGAAGGGGGCCCCACAATCAGTTGATGGCAATGTTAAGACTGGCTATTATGCCTTAGGGCAGGATTTCTGGTACTAGCCTTTGGCACATAGTAGTCACTCAATAAATGCAGGATGACTGGTGTTCAGGGTGGGTTTATAGTAGAGCTCATGTCAGCTTCAAGGGCCCCTGATTTGCATAGGCCCTTCCAAGGCTCTAGCAATGTGTTCCTATGGTCTGATGTTTTTGTAAAATTTGCAAAAGGAGGATATTTAAAACACAATTGGTTACTACCACTGTGTTTTCCCAGTTCTGCTTCCCCCTGCTGCACTTCTCTTTACCATGGGTGGTGCTGAAGTACTGTCAGGCATTTACGGGACATAGCTCAGGGGAAGGTGAGTTGAGGATACATTTAGGTTGGGTTTTGTGGGATATTTTGATGGGGTTCATAGACAATTTCAGGTATACTGAATTTACCTACCTAGTTATCCTGGTGTAGGAACGGCTTCCAGGAATGCTCCTATTACGCAAGGTGCTAACTCATTAGGTGTAAGGTCATAGTCTATTGTGGCATGAACGTGTCCTCTAGTGGCCCACTCCAGAAGCACCTGTGCAAGGGAGTTGAGTCAAGAATTAAAAGGACTGAGCTAGAAGCTAGTCTGTGGAAACATTTCCAGAACATATAGCTGTGAGTTAAACTTTATGAAAGTTTTCACAAATATCTAAAAACCCTAGATGACATCATCAATACTAACTTGTGAGGCTGAAACTTTTTCTAAATTCTAATGACTAAAATAAGTTCCATTAAGCATGCTAGAGGAAGGATAATTTACTTTTGTTTTCTCTCTGGAGATAAGAATATTATGAAGTAAGTACATTCAGCCAAAAAAGTAGGAAACATATCACAGAGGTGTGTCAGGCAGTAAATTAATAAAAACATTACGTTATCATCTTTTGGGATTTTGCAATATTTGCGGTGTTTGTCAGCTCTTTTAAATACGTACTTTGTTATTTCATATTCGAAGTAAATTTTCATGTTCATACTCAATTTTGTGTTTGTGATTTTTGTATTCATTTTCTTAAAGAACGCTCCCCTCCCCTACACCCTCACCGAATTTCAAGAGCTGAATCCGTCCTGTTGATGCCTCATTGGCTCAAAAGAGGAATCGTTCTCAACCTGTGTGGTCCGGGCCAGTGGAAGTGCTTCTTGAGCCTGTTTCTTTAGAGGCAAAATGGGGATCACAATAGCGCCTACATTGCAGGGTTGTTGTTACCTTTAAATAAACCAGTGCCTGCAAAGCGCTCAGTGCAGTCTTCGAACGCAAAGAGCAACGATAAATTTCAACCATTCTTTATGCTAAGAAAACGTCCGCAGCTTTCAGACCTGCGGCCAAGATCTTCCAGTGCGCATGCGCGTCCGGCTTCCCCTCCCCCTCCGTCTTTCCTCTCTGTGGGCGCGGCCTACTCTGCCGAGAGTTGGTGGGCGGAGTCAACGGGCTACTTCCGGGATTTCCTCCCCTCTCCAAGAAACAACCCTCTTTGTATGATTGGCAGTAATGATTAGCCACTAGTGATTGGAGAGGAGACTGATGACCCGACCGATTTCTGAACCTCTCTTCGGAGTAGCCCAATTGCCAGCTTTGGAGGGCGGGCTCTTCTCTGGGGCGGGACAGAGTGACGGGCGTCTGTTTTGACTAATAGAAACTGGGATGTAAGTAAGCCCGAGCCAATCAGAAGCGAGAAAGCCGCATCCTGGGGCGGGGCTGGAGCTTCGGCAGTTGAACCGCTCGCGAGGTGGGGTGGCGGTGGAGAAGGTGAGAGGAGGCGAGAGCGGCGAGTGCGCGGGCCCGAGTGGCGATCCTGGGGGGAGGGGGTGCTCTGGGGGAGTGTGGGCTGCGGCGGGCGGCTGACCCGGCAGTGTGGGAATTGGGACGGAGGTGCCCTTTAACGCGGATGGTTGCTTTAATGAGGGGTTGTGAGGTCGAGGGTATGTGAGTCGGAGGGTGTTTCTCAGGGGGGTCTTTAATGGGGAAAGTGTGTAAAGCAGGAGACAGCAGATGGTAAAATACAGAAATGCGCTTGTAATACATCCTTGCGATTTAATGGGTGGTTTTAAGGCAGAGGGTTATTATAGCGCAGTCTGGAGGGGCGGAGGTCCCGGAGGTGAGTTACAAGCTTTGATTTGGGGGAGGGCATATGAAGAAGCAGTACTGAGGACAGAGGGAATGGGGCCTCCAGGGATGAGGGTGTGCTTTAATGAGGGGTGAGGGCATAGCGTGTACGGAGGGCTTACTATGTGCTAGGCAACTATCGGGTGCATTGTGTGAATTAACTCTTAAACTCCCTAACAACCCTACTGGTGCTTAAAAGTGTGGGCTCTGGAGTTGGGTTGCTTGTATTTGAACCCTGGCTTTGCCACTGGCCCTGCCATTGAACATCAAGGTTACTTGGGTGAGTTGTTCAACCCATTGTGCCTTATCTTCGTCATCAGTAAAATGACCTCAGGTCCTCTGACTACCACTCACCCAGTGGCCTCACCCAGTCTGTTGGCTTCATATGGTCTTAACATAGGGATATTTCCAGTTTAGATCCCTCCCCTGAACCCCAGAGTCATACATTCAATGGCCAACTCTTCTCTACTTGGAAGTCCAACTGATTCCCAGACCTTAAAAACTTGCCCCAACCCGAACCTGTGGTTCTCCCCTTCAACCTCCAAAGCTAGTTGATGGAAGTTCCATTCTTCCAGGTACTCAGGGCAAAAACCTTGGAATTGTCTCCCACTTCTCCTTTTTCTCTCACCCACATATGTTCCATCAGTCAGCAAATTTCATCAGTTCTACCTTCAAAACATGCAGAATCCAGCCGTGTCTCACCACCTCCCTTGCTACCACTCTGGTCCAAGCCATCACCTGCTCTTACGTTGTTGCAGTGGACGCCTCATTGGGCTACCTGTCTCTGCCCTTGACCCCTTAGTCAGGGGGATTTTGTTAAAACAAAAGTCAGATCATATTGCTCCCCCGTTCAGACCCGTGGCTCCCACATCAAGCAGTAGAAATCCTTTCCAAGCCCACAAGTTTTCACCAGATCCAGCTCCCGCTCCTTCCTGTCTGGCTTCCTGCCACTCCCCCTAGCTCACCCTGCTTTGGCCACCCTGGCCTCTTCATTGTCCCTTGAATATGGCAAATACATTCTTACCTGAGGAACGTACCTGCTGTCCCCTCTGTCTGGATTGCATTCCCTCCAGATGTCTAGATGGCTTCTCCCTCACCTCCTTCAGCTCTGTGTTCAAATGTCAGCTCCACAGAGAGGCCCTCGCTGACCACCAAGCTGAAATAGCTCCTGTCACTCTGCCCCCTCACCACCTGGTTTTATTTTCATAACATTTACTACCTGACATATATATTAGTGTTTGTTTGTATCCATTGGGCTTCTTAGACCACCTTCCCACTACAGTGTTGGCTCCATGTGAATATAGAACTTAGTACCTAGAAGCACGCATAGGTGCTTAAAAAGTGTTACTTGTACTATGCCACCATTATCACCATTACTGAGGGGGCCTCCCTGTGGTATAGAGCAGGGATGTTGAGCTGAGAGGGTCTTGGGTGGGGTGGTGGGGTCCAGATGGGGTAGTAAACTGCGCAGATTGTGGTAGCCAAGGGCTGAAGATCTCAACTCTCGTTTGTACTGGGGAAGCTTGTAGGAGATGCATATTCCTGGGCCCACTTCTAGAGATTCTGCCTCTGTAGGTTTGGGACCATGCCCAGTGTCCTGCACTTTTATCAAGTTCCTGAGGGGAGGCTGAAGGTCTGTGGCCCTTATTGTGCAAAAGAGGCTGGTTCAGAGCTTGGGCTGGAGCTCTCATCATTAAACTCCTCCTCTGTGGCCAGCCCTCTGCCCGGCAGTGTGGGGACACTGGTGATCGAGACAGCCCCTCATCCAGCCTGGGAATCAGGGAGGGCTTCCTGCAGGAGGGGAGCTGAGACCTGAAGGATGACAAGTAGTGAGCTCAGGGGACAAGACCTTGGCTGTATCTCCAGTGCTGATACCAGTGCTCCAGATGATACAAGAATGATAAAAATGGCTTTACCCTTACGGGTTTCTGATCTGTCAGCTAATCATCAACTAGTTGCACAGGCACTGTTTGAAGCACCTTATACATATTTAAACAAATCCCCACAACAATCCTATGAGGTAGCAGCTCTTATTGTCCCTTTTATTGATTGGGAAAGGCCTGGAGAAGGTAAGAGCCTTGCCCAGGGCCACGTTGTGGGAAAGTGGTGGAGCCGGGATGTGAACCCAGGAGTCCCCAGCCTGCAGTATGTGCCATGCCTAAGACGGGAGGCCACTTATAGATTAGTGCTGGGAGGGAAAGGAGCAGAGAGTTATGAGAGGAAATGGAAGGTGGTCAGGGAAGGGCAACTGGGTAATGAGTACGGGGATGAACATTCCAGCCCCTCGCTCTGGGGTCCTGGGCAAACCACAGTTTCATCCTTTAGAAAATGGAGGACAGTTATAATACCTACCAGAGAGCAGAATTAAGGGTGAGTCCCTGGTAGGTGTGCATGGTCCTTATCTAAGGCAAAAAGCATTTGGGGGACAGTGGGAGAGGAGGGGTCTCGATACTTCAGGGGGTAGTGTTGGGCTGCACTGTGTGCTGTGGAGGTCTGGATTGTGGGGTGTTCTAAAGGGCCGTTGGGTCTATACAGGAGGACAATGTGGAAAGCTTTGGTTTGTATTCTAGGGGTGTGCCGAGTAAGGGGGGAAGGGATTCTATCCAGCTCAAATTCACCCACAAGGTGGGGAGGTGAGCTCAGAATGGGGCTGAGGAGGGGTCACTATGGCCAGGCCATGTGTGTGTGTGTTTGTATGTGTATATGAGGTGGGTGGCAGGCTGCAGGGGGGTGGGGCTGCGAGAGTGCGGGGGTGGGGGGGGGAAACACCATCAGGTGTGGAGGCTGCCAGGGGTGAGGATTTACCCATGTCCGGTATGGGAGATGGTGACGTGGATTTGTCTTTGGAGAGCCCAGCGTGTAGGATTCTCAGCTCTCTCCCTAGGGTGAGAGCTGTGAAATGTGAAATATCCGGGGAGTATAATTTGGGAGGAGGAGTCAGGGGCGATGATGTAACACGGATTGGAGAGAGGGTCACCTTAGTGAAAGAAGAGATGGCTGGGGGCTGGGAAGTTGTGTGTATGAGTGCGCGAGCGCAGAAGCCATGATGTCATGAGGCCGGAGAAATGGGGTCAGGATTGTGGGCCAGAGTGGGACGCTGGGGTGTCCACACAGCGCGCAAGTTTGAAGTGCTGACAGCGCAGGTTGGCGGGGGCGGGGCCTCAAAGGGAAGGCTGGAATCAGGGGTCAAAAGCTTAGGCGCAGAAGAGGAGCTAGGAGACCCTTGGACTGGAATGAAATCAGTGACCAGGATGGGCCATTGGTTTCAGGTCAATGGAGGATGCAGGTAGAAGGAAAGGGTCGGTGTGGCAGTGGGGAAGGGAGGGAGGGGCTGGGGGACGGGGAATCCCTGAATGGGGGGAGGTGGTGGGGTGATGGAGGGCTCTCCGAAGGGGAGAGAGGTGGAAAATGTGTGTGTGTGGGAGAGGGGGTTGCATAGAATTTGGGAGGAAACAACCAGGTGAAACATGGAAAAGATGGAATGTAGGCTGAAACTGGGGTGTGAGTGGAGTAGAACCTTGGGGAATATGCAGGAAGAATCCAGGCCGAATAACGGGGGGAGGCGCGGGGGAGCAAAATTCAGGTAATATATGGGGGAACCCCAGGAGAAAATGGGGGCTGGTGCCCTCCTCCCTCCCCCCCCCATCTGGGAGAGCAGAATGGAAATAAGAAGTTTAGGGAGGGAGGGGAGGAGAGGGCTGGTTTCTGAGCGTGGCAGAAGGGGGGGGGATTGGAATATGGAGGGAGGGAAATTCTGCAGAGGGGAGGGGAAGGGAAGCCCGCAGTCTCAAGGCCGTCAGGAGAATGAGTGCTCGGGAGCTGGGGTCTGGAAGGGAGGGTCCAGCTGGCAGAGTGTGAGCTTTGTTCCCTTAGCAATTGTTGAACACTCGAAATGCCTAGAAGAGGGGGCGGGCGGGGAATGGAGCGGGCGAAGTTTGTGGAGGTGAGGGAGGCCGGTGTGTGTAATGGGGAGCGTTGGATTCAGGAGAATATTCAGGGGCTCAATATCTGGGGATTGAGGTGGAGGCAGTTGGATGCGGAAAGGCCCTGTTATCTAGTGAAGGGCTGCTATCCTCGGCGTGAGAACGGGGGGCTTATGTGGGGGAATGGGGAAGGAGGGCGGGGTGGTGTAGGCAGCGGGGATCGGGTGAGGTGGGCACCCTTCCTCCTCTTTCTCCTGGGAGTTGGGTACCATGAGTCGGGTGGTGAAGCTGCGCAGCTACTCCACGTGTTCCGCCGCTGCCTCCAATGCCTTGGTAACCAGGACGGCACGACTGCTGATTGGCTTGCGGAGTCTGAGGGCGGGTTAGTGGGCGGGGTGTAGGGCGCCGGTGGGGCAGGTCTAGCGCTGCCTGGCGCCTGCATTGGGGACCAAGGGATGAGGCATATGTTGAAATGTGTGGCTGTACGGACCCTCTGAACCTTCAGAGAATGAAAGCACAATTGCGAGAGTGTGAGTTTTCCAGGGAATGAGGGCTCCAGATTTCATTAGCCCTTCCAAAACACCAAAGACCCCTCACCCAAATAAGGTCAAGAGCTTGGGTCTAGAGACAGGTGCCTGTCAGGCATGTGGGGCTCAGGCCGTTGTCCTTGGGCCTTTGAGAACAGTGAATCTGTGGGTGAGCCTGGGGATGGTGTTCTGGGAGCCCCTGAAATTACTTGCGAAAGGTTCTATGCCTATTCTTTTATCTGGGGGGGTATCAGAGATCTCGTTAGACTCTCAAAGGCTCAAGGACTCTTAAAAGGTTAAAAACCCCTGACCTAGAGTTTCAGGGTTCATCTTTTCCTCTCACAGTATTTTCCAATATCAGACTTTAGGAAGCACTTCCTCGGGAAAGCGAGGACTAAAGGAGGCAATGGGGAGGGAAGGAGACCAGGCATTGCAGGGGTTCCCATGATGTGGGTTAAAGGCAGCCCTGGGTGGCTGTCTCTTTGGAGCAGCTGTGGAATCAGGCAAGCTGAGCCTCAGTTTCCCTGTCTACACTGGGAAGGGAATGGGCTTACCTTGTCTATATAGTCCCTTTCAAGCTCAGAAACAACAAAGCAATACTAATAATGATAATGGTGATGCTAGTATGTATTGAGCGTGTGTCAGTCATGGTTCATTTTCTCTAAGGATTTTAATATGATTAATCCTTACACCAATCCAAGGAGATCTGCACTGTTACCCTCCTCTGGGCTTACAAAGTTCTGCATGAACGTCATCTAGCACGTTATATCTCTGTCCTCTTCACTTACCCCTCCTTCCCTCACGCTGCCCCCCTCCTTCCTGTTCTTAGAATAAACTAGAACAGCTCACCTTGGGGCCTTTACCTGGAAACTCTTCCCCAGGTATTCACCTATCTCCCTCCCAACCACCCTCCCTCCAGGCCTCTGTTCAGAGGGGCCTTCCCTGGCCACCCTAGCCAAAAGAGCCCCCCCACAGCACCCCTTTTCTCACTACTTGATATTTTTATACCTCTGACTTTTGCCACCTTCTCGAGGGTAGGGTATCATCTGGTTTCTCATCAGATCCCTAACACCCAGAGTGGCATGTGTTTTGAAGGTAAGGAATCTGGCTCCAAAAGAGGTTACGTAACTTGCCCATGTCTGTACACTAGCTGAGCCTGGCTGTGAACCCAGGCAGCCTGGTGCTTCCATTCTGAACCAGCCTCTGGAATCCAGGCTGCGGGTAGAGGCCTGATGCTCTCCTCCAGCTCCTCGTAGAACTAACAGTGAGAAGTAGCTGTGTTGGCTAAGAGAAGATACTTATGCTTACAACAGACTAATAAAATCAATCATTAATTCAACATAAATGATGTAAGTGTATCATTGATAATATATGGCACAGGCTGTTCTCTCAACGTGGACCACTTTCCCTAGATAACCACATGGCTGGTTCCCTGACCTCCTTTGGTTCTCTGCTCAAATGCCAGCTCCTCAGAGAGGCCTGCCCTAACCTTCTATTTATAAAATCTCTGCCCCACCTGACCTCAGTACTCTCTGTCCCCCTTTCCAGCTGGATTTTTCTCTGCAAATGTTTGCTGAATGAATAATTATAAATATATAATAAGTATAAGGATTAATAAATTAATAATCAAGAGTCTTAATCATGATTCCCTTGTTGGAAATCATATATTCTATTAGCCAGCATGTGTTGGACATAGTAGTGTGCAGGACACAGTTTTAAGTGCTTTTATGCCTATTGTCCAATTTAATCCTCACAACAACTCTATGAAGTTGATGTCGTTATTATACCCATTTTCCAGATGAGGAAACCAAGGCACAGAGAGGCAAAGTCTGTTTCCTAAGTTGCCACAGCTGGTAAATTGTGGAGCCAGGACATGAATTGTGACTTTCCAGCTCCTGAGCCTGGGCTCTCAGCCCTTCTGGGTCTCTGTCTCATCCCCTTCTCCAGTGACACTGGCCATGGACCAGCCAGCTGGCCTGCAGGTGGACTACGTCTTCCGGGGTGTGGAGCATGCCGTGCGGGTGGTGGTGTCTGGGCAGGTGCTAGAGCTGGAGGTGGAGGACCGGATGACAGCCGACCAGTGGCGGGGCGAGTTCGATGCCAGCTGTGAGTGTGCCTGCCTGGGTGGGCTCGCCTATCCTTCTTGGGGTCACTTCTCCTAGAAGATGAGGCCAACCAGCATCCTGCCTCTTCTACCTGACGAGAAGCTCTAAGGTGGGGAGGGCTCATCTATACTGGAGTCAGGGAATTTCAAAAAGCTTGGATGCATTGCTCTCGGATGGGGTAAGTGGTCAGACCTCAGAAAGGACTTTTCTCCCCTTCCAGTCATCGAAGACTTGACTCACAAGACAGGGAACTTCAAACAGTTCAACATCTTCTGTAACATGCTGGAGTCAGCCCTCACCCAGGTAGGGACCGGGGTAGGGGCTGGGGGAGGTTTCTTTCCCTGGATTCCTGGAGAGTAGATGCCCGTCTGATGTATGTAAGACCCTGTACCTTCTCTTTCATTGCAGGGACAGGGCCATCTTTTTCTTTTTTTCTTTCCCCAATGTAATCAGAATCAAGCTTTCTTGTTCTGGTTCTAATGAGTTATTCTCATGTAGAAAATTCAGGTCACAGAGAAATGTAAATAAGAAAGGAAAAATCACTCTATTCCTAAGACTCATTCCGGGTAATGTTTTGATGAAAATCACTCCGATCACTTCTCCATTTCTCTATTCATTCGTGAATGTGTGTGCACACGTTTACAGATCTATAGTTTATATATTTCCCAAGGTATTTTGTAACCTGCTTTTAAAAGATTCAACAATATTTCATAAAAATTTTGTTACCTTAGTGAATATAGCCAATCATTCATTTCATGACACTGTTCTCGGCACAGAGAACAGTGCACAGGGATACAGCAGTGAACAAAAGAGACAAAATTCCTGTCTTCATGAAGCTGACTTTCTAGAGGGAGAGACAGACAATTGAAAAAATATGTAATGTCAAGTAGGTAAAAGTATTGATAGAAAAGAAAAAGCAGGTTGGAGCTTAGCGTGACAGGGATGCTAGGTAGACATTTTAAAACTATGAACTACATTATTTCTTTGATTACAGCCAAAATATGCACTCGTGTAATTAAGACAACAGTAATGTGTGACTTAGAAAGTGAGAGGCCCTAAGAATCCCCTTTTTGTGTCCTACCCCAGACTATTAACATTTTAGTACTACAGGCATAATAAATAGCATAATAGCCAAGAATAGCATGCATTCTGTATTCAGACAGCCACTGGCTGGGAGCCTGGGCCAGTTACTTCCCCTCCATGCCTTAGTTTCCCTATCTGTAATGTGTGGATGCCAGCAGTCCCCATTTCAGTGTTGTGAAGATTAAATAAGTTACATGTAAAAAAGGTTAAATAATGCCTGGCTCATAGAAAGTGCTCTAGAAGTATTATTAGAGGTATTATTATTATTATTGTTATTATTATTATCTTTTTGAGTTTGTCATCCTTGTTAGTAGTTGTTTAGAATTCCATTGTACCCATTCATCATGTACCCATCATGTACCCATTCATCATGATTTATCTAACCCAGTGTTCTCAAACTTTTTGGCTTCAAGATCTTTTTATGCTCTTAAAAAATTATTGAGGCCACCAAAGAGCTTTTATTTATGCAGGATTTATCAGTATTTGTTTGCCATGTTAGGAATTAAAACTGAGAAAAATTTAAAGATACCTATGAATTCATTTAAAAATAACAATAATAAACCCGTTATATGTTAACCTCAACATTTTTATGAAAAAAGTATTTTCCCAAACAAAATAAATTAGGAAGAAACATAGCATTGTTTTACATTTTTGCCAGTCTCTTTAATGTCTGGCTTCATAGAAAACTGCTGGATTTTCCTATGTGCTTATGCATTCAGTCTCTTGTGATATGTTTGGGTTGAAGTATATGTAGGAAAAATCTGCCTTACGTAGATATGTAGTTGGAAAGGGGGTCCTTTAATAGCTTTTTCAGATAATTGTGCATATCCTTTGCTAACACTAAAACGGGACAGGTGGTAGTTTCTTAAAGGTTGGTTGTAATGTGGAATCTGAAACCATATAATGAACTTTTTGTGTTCTGTTGCACTAAAATCTGGTGTATCTTATACTTTGCCTGAATCTTTTACCTATTTTGTAACACCGTGTGTTGGTCATTTGGAAATATTGATTCATTAAGTTGTGCAGCTCTTCCAAATGTTGACACGTTTCATTATACAATATCAGGAAGTCACATTTGTTAATATCCTCAGCGATCTCACCAGGAGTCTTTCAAGATCGAGAGGCTCTCTAAGCACACGGTAGCAGATACCAGTTCTCCAAAATTTCAGTTTTCACTTTGACGTTTGAATTTTATCATTGGTAACAATTACTGTTTGCTGTTTGTCTTGATGTGACAGGCTCACTCTGTTCATTTTTGAGAAAAAGCCTGCCAGACACCCAAGTCTGAAAAACTCTTGTTTTGTCTGTCAGTCGCTCCTTCAAGTAAAAGTAGCGTTCCATGAAAAGGTGGCTAACGTAACTCAACACTCAATTGCACAAATGCTTTTCCTGAAACAACTGTTGCCCCTTGGTTTACAGCAGGATGCCGTTCCCCTTTTGTCACACAGAGTAGTACAAAGCTGTGTAGTCAAGGGTTGAGAGTCAGTAAAATTAATAATTTTTGTAGCGTCATCAAGAACATTGCTATGTTTCATTTTCTGTTTTCTGTTTCTATCTATTTATTTGTTTATTTCTTCCTCCTGGCCCCCCACTGAGACTGCATGGCAACGAGAATGCAATGACTGCTAGTAGATTTGATGCCCCTGGCTGAATTTCTGCTGATGGGCACCAGCATGTTTGCCTACCATTACTTTTGCACTATTAGTGCAAATGTCAACACAGCAAAAATGGCAGATGACATCTTAGTATTATTATACAAATTGTTTTGAAAGGGTCTCAGGGTCCTCCAGGGGTCTGCAAACAACACAATCCTAAGCTGTCCCCAATGGTTGAACAATTAGGTTCTTTCTAGTTTCTCCCTCTGATGAGGTCCTTGTGCCAGCACCTTGGACAGGGCCATCTTGCTCATCAGCTCCGTGTAGGAAGGCCCAGCTAGGCCAAAGAAGGGTGTGGCCCAGGCGTGTGGGTTATGTCCTCCGGGAGGGCCATGTTGAGTCTTGTGGCAGCTCCTCCTGTCCTCTCCCAACAGAGCAGTGAGTCGGTCACCCTTGACCTGCTGACCTACACAGACCTGGAGTCCCTGCGGAACCGCAAGATGGGGGGACGCCCAGGCCCTTTGGCCTCGAGGTCGGCCCAACTCAACTCCAAGCGCTACCTGATCCTCATCTACTCTGTGGAGTTTGACAGGTGGGACAAGGGGCTGATTCTAGGCCCACGCTGATGGGCAGGTGGGAGAGGATGTGGCTGGACCTCAGGAACCCCAGGTACCCAGGGCAAGGTGGATGTTGCTTAAACCTTGCCTTTGGAATCTTCACTGTTGAGGTTTGTATCATTTAGTATTGTGTTTGGCTACAAGTAGCAGAATAGCCATTACCAGTGCCTTAAAAAAGCAATAATCACTTAACAAGATGTTTGGATAGCTGGTGGCAACTCAACAGTTTCATTAGGGACTCAGGCGCATTCTGGTTTTTTGTTTGTTTGGCTTTTTCTTTTGTCATCCTTGATGTGTTGGCTTTTTCGCTTCACACTATCTCTTCATGGTCGCAAAATGGCTGCTGGACCTCCAGACATTGCATATGTATCAAAGCAAGAGGAAGAGGAAGGATGTGCTTGCTAATTGCACTTAATGTTTTTATCAGGAAAACCAAAATGTTCCCAGAAGATTTGCAACAGATTTCCTAATAAGCCAGAAATGGTCCCATGGCCTTTCCCGTAATATTTGGCCAGCAGTGGTCATATGCAAGGGATGCTGGGAAAATCTGGCTGTCTAGTCTTAATAGTGGAAAGCAGTAAGGGAGAAGGGAGTTGGGAATAGCTGTTGGGTAGCTGGGGATGGTGTCTGTTCCCTTTGTTAATAGCGTCTGGACTTTCTAGTGGGAAGTTACCAATCTTGTATGAATAGCTGCTGGTGGGGCAGTTAATCAAGTTGCCCTACCTTTCTCTAGCTAAGGGGGGACCCAGGTCAGGGCACCTGGAATCTCCTACTATGGAGTCTTAATTAGGATTGAGCTTGGCTGCAAGTAACATGACCCAGTGACTCCACAATTGTTGTATAAGAGGGTCTTCGGGGCAGCTGACTGGTGCAAGGGACATGGGGGCAGGGCGGGGGCTTGCAGCTGCATTGAGAAGAAAGCCCCTAGGAACGTGAGGTTTCTGCAATTGTGTGTTTTCCTACCCTGGGGCTCTCAGGGTCTGCAAGTGCTCTTGGGGGATTCTCGGCCTCTGAGATGCATCTGTTCTAATCTTCAGGATTCATTACCCGCTGCCCCTCCCGTACCAGGGCAAGCCGGACCCCGTGGTCCTTCAGGGCATCATTCGCTCACTGAAGGAGGAGCTGGGCCACCTTCGAGGGCTGGACCACCAGGACCCTCGGGACACCAGGGATTCTGAGATCTGGCGCCTGCGGGAGCAGTGAGTCTGGGAGTGGGGGGCAGTTGGGGCCGGGAGGGCACATCCCATCATGCACTGCGGGGCCCAATGCTCAGTACTGTTGGGAGGGCAGTGGTCCCTCATTCACCAAATATTTATTCTGAGCCCCTTCTCTGTGCCCACCTTGTGCTGGGGACACAGTGGTGACCCAGACAATCCTGGCCCTGCCCTCCTGGGACTCCCAGTCCAGAGAGGGAGACAGATTTGTCTACAGATAGTGAAGACTCAGAGTGAACAGGGTTGGGGAGCCCAGTAGGGGGACCTGACCCTGCCTGGTAAGAGGGGGTATTCCAGGGAAAGTGAACAGTATGTGTAAAGCCAGGGTGGGAGGTAGAGCCATATGCGGCACCTCTTTTGTGCTGTCCCCTCCCTGCCCCTCATGTCAGTGGCCGGCCAAGGGGGCAGATGGACGCTGATCACATAACCACCCGAGTATATCACTGCAAACGAAGATGGGGTTCGTCAGGAAGGAGCCTGTGCTACGGGGGGCTGTACAGCATCCTGAGGAGGTTGGGAAGTGGATGAGGAAGTGTTCTGGGCAGAGGGAACAGCATGTGCAAAGGCCTTGTATTAGGTGAGAATATGGTGAGAACAGGGGCCTGGAGAGCAAAGGCTGTTAGCATATTGAGTGCCTGCAGTGTGCTGTGGGCTGTGGGGGAGCTGAACTGGGGACTCAGTGTCCACCTGGCAGATGCCCCACTCATTGGCGAGGGTAATAATGTTTTTAATAGCAGCAGCAGCAGCAGCAGTAGTAATAATAATAGTAGCAATAGCTAATGTTTTTGAGCATTTAACCTTGTGCCAGGACTCTGCTCAGTGCTTTATGATTTTAATTCCTTTAATCCTTACAAAGTAGGCATTGCTATCGTCCCCACTTTAAAGGAGGAAACTGAGGCCCAGAGAAGTTAGAGAAATTGCACACAGTGACCAGCTAGACCGTGAATCCACACAGCCGGCACCGAGCCCCCTTTCGTTCCCCAGCCATTGTGCACTGTTGGCAGCTGCTAGCGCAGAACTGAGCTCTCAGTGCTGACAGGAAGGACCAGCTCTCTCCGCTTCCAGCAGTGGGAGCTCATGGGGCTGGAGAACCCTGTGGGTCTTCCTGGAGGAGGTTGGCTGTGCAGTGCTGGAAGCAAGAAAGCTTTACCTTCAGTTCATCCTCAGGATGTACCCTTCGGCCTGATAGGTGCGCGCATTGTGTTTCTCAGGATGGCCAGCAGGTGGCGCCCTCTGTTCTGAGATCCCGCAGCCAGATAGTGGCTTCGCATTTTCCTCCTCCCAATTTGTAGTTAGGGAGTTTGGGAAGACTCGAAGATTGATTCGTTCATTCATCCAACACTTAAGGAGTTCATACTGTGTGCCAGGCCCACTGCCCGGCACTAGGTAATATTTATTGAGCCCTTACTCAGTGTCAGAAATGGTCTAAGCACTCTTCCTAGACTCCCAGAACCTTTGGGATTTATTGTCCCACTTTACCTGGATGTGAAGTGAAACTGCCCAAGGTCACCCAGCTTGTAATAAGTGGAGCAAAGTTGGATCCAGGAAGCCTGGCCAAAGAGCCCGTGTTCCTATACAGTGGCCAGATGTCTGGCTACTCTGTCCTCATGGGGTGGGAATCTAGACAGAAAGCAGATAATCACACGGATAAACGCCAACTAGGAAGCTAGAAGGAAATGTACAGAGATTGCAGAGAACAAAGGGACAGACCTAGCCTGGCTGGGGGCGGGCAGGCTTCCCTGGGAGGGAGGTGATGTTTGAAGGATGAGTGGAGTCGTTCCTGCCAGGAGAGAGAGAGAAAGTTCCAGGAGGAGCATTTTCAAAGAGTAGCTTGGCTGTGGAGCACGGAGGGACAGGGAGGTGAGAGGACAGGAGGGGAGGGAGGACTTCAGCTGGAAGGGGCTCAGTGGGAAACTCCTTGGAGAGCTTGGGGAACCACAGATTTCCAAAAAGAAAAACTTTTATTAGGGAAAATTCCAAGCACACACAAAAGTAGACAGTAGTATAACGTGCATGTACTTGTGCCCAGTTTCAATGGTTATCTACGTTTTGCCCATCTTGTTTGACTTATGCTCCCCCTCCCCTGAGAAGCACATCTCAGACATCATTTCTCTTCTGTAAACACTTCAGTATGTATCTTTAACACAGAAGGGCATTTAAAATACAAACAGAAGTACTGTTATCACATACAACAAAATTAACAAAAAGTCCCTAATGGGTGTATATGTTGACAGTTCTCTGATTATCTCACAAATGTCTTTTGTGATTGACTTGTGTGAATCCGAATACAGCCACACATTGCAATTTGTTGATGTGATTCTTTTTTTTTTTAAAACATCATTCTTTTTTTTTTTTTTTTAATTGGGGAATATTGGGCAACAGTGTGTTTCTCCAGGGCCCATCAGCTCCAAGTCGTTGTCCTTCAATCTAGTTGTGGAGGGCGCAGCTCACCAGCCCATGTGGGAATCGAACCGGCAACCCTGTTGTTCAGAGCTTGTACTCTAACCCACTGAGCCATCCGGCCGCCCCTGTTGATGTGATTCTTAAGTCTCTCTCTCTTTTTAAATTAAATTTTAAAAAATTTATTACAGTTCCCCCCTTTTTTCATGCTACTTATTTGTATAAGAGAAGCCAGGTTTTTTCTCCTGTGGAGTTTCCCACAGTCTGGATTTTGTTGATTTTATCTCCATGTTTAACGTATTACTGTTTTCCATATTTCTGGTAAAGTGGTTATTTACTTATAGGTTAATCAGATTCAGGTTTTGGACAACACCCCTTCCTCAGTGGTGCTCTGTACTTGCCTCCTATTGGGGAGCTGAGACTGACCAAGGTCGGATGTTGAGAGTTGGATCCCTCTCTTATAAAGTTCCCATAGCCCAGCGTCTCTTGCTAGTTCTCATTTGCATTTCCCTAATTACCAGATGATGAGGTTGATCATTTTTTCATGTTTAGTAGCCACTTGGATTTTCTATTTTGTGAATTGCCTATTCACCTATGATGTCTATTTTTCTTCTGGTTGTCTATTTCTTACTGATTTCCAGGAGTTCTTAGTTTCTAGTCTGGATATGAGCTCCTTGTTAATTTCCTGTGTTTCAGAAATCCTCTTCCTCTCCTTTCCCTGGCCTTTTCACTCTCTTAATCGTGTCTTTTGATAAACAGAGATTCTTCATTTTTATGTAGACTAATTTATACATTTTTTTTCTTTGAAGTTAGTAATTTTATGTCCTGCCTTAAAATCTTTTTCTCCTAGTGTCATGATGACATTCTCCTATATCATCACCTATAATTCTTTGTGTTTTGCTTTTCATATCTGCAATCCACCTGGAATTTATTTTGGGTGAGGTCGAAGTCCTTTCATATTTCTTCCATGTGTCTAGTCAGTCAGTCATCCCAATGCCATTTATTGAGAAGAGTGTCCTTTTCCTACGGTTCAGCTATTGTCACCTTTATCACAAATCATGTTTATACATAAGTGAGGTACTGTGCTCTGTAGTCCGTTGGTTTGTCTATCCTAGTGCCTGCACTATACTTTTAATTACTGTAGCTTTATAATTAGTCTGATATTGGGTAGAGCAAGTCCTTTCACTTTTGTTTTTTCTTTTCAAGATTTTTAAAGTTATTTTGGCAATTTGCATTTCCATATAAATTTCAGAATCAGTCGGTTTTTCAGTACAAGCTTGTTGGAATTTTTATTGGTATTGAATCTATAGAACAATTTAGGGAGAGCTAAAATCTTTATAAATACTATAGTGAGTATTCCAGTCTATAAACAGAGTTTGTTCCTACGTTTATTTAGGTCTTATTTAATGTCTCAGTAATGTTCCATCACACTTTTTGTTAGATTTTTTTTCATCTTTGGATAATTTTGTTAATGGTTTCTTTAAATATACATCATATTGATTTTTGTATAATTTATATTATGTATATGTATATTATATATAAATATATTATATATAAATTATATATAAATTATATATAAATATATACATTTGTATATAAATGTATATTTATATTACATATAAATATATTACCAATATGTAATACGGATATATTGATTTTGAATCTAGAAATTTCAGCTTTCTTATGATGTTTAATAATTTATCTATAGATTCTTTTTGATTTTCAGTGTTTATAATCATCAGCAAATGACTATTTTGTTAATTACTTCTCAATCTTGATCTTTCATTTCTTTTTCTTGCCTTATTGGCTAAGACCTCCAGTACAATGTTGAGAAGAAGTAGAGATAGGTGGCATTCTTCTTTTATTCGTGATTGCAAAGGATAAAGTCAGTGTTTTGCAAAAAATGTAGGTATCTGTATGTTTTTCATATCCCTAATTGATTTTAATTTTTAGGCAAGGTGAGAACAACTGAGTTAATATATAGTTTTGGCAGCTATTGATGATCAGTGGCTAGATAGATTTTTTTCATTATGCGTTGGTAAAGGGTAATGATCTAATTTCATCATTCTTTCTGCTTTTGTTAGTGAGAATTCTTCAATAAGGAAAGAATTCTCTTATCAACTATTTGGTTTCCCTGAGGTACATTTCCAATGGGAATGGCATGACTAATGCTTGTTTTTTTCCCCTGTATTTAACTTCTGTCAGAATAATGAGTTGGTTTCCTTACACCTTCCGTGGAGATCGATGAGGTTTGTTTAGTTTTTACTATCATTATGCACTCACGAATGTAAACTTAGTTGACGTTATATTGGTTTTCTATGGCTGCTGTGATAAATTACCACAAACTTTGTGACTTAAAACAACAGAAATTTATTCTCCTCCAGTTCTAGGGCCAGAAGTCTGAAATCACTTTCACTGGGCTGAGATCAAGGTATCAGCTGGGTAGCACTCCCTCCAGAAGCTCTAGGGGAGAATCTGTTTCTTGCCTCTTCTAGTTTGTGGTGGCTGCCTTCATTCTTTGCTTGTGCCCACATCACTCCAACCTTTGCCCCTGTAGTCATATTGCCTCCTCCTTTTCTGTGTCTCATCTCCCTCAGCCTCTCTTTTATAAGGATACTTGTGATTATCTTTAGGGCCCACTTTGATAATCTCATCTCAAAGTCTTTGATTTAATCAGATCTATAAAGTTTTTTTCCCCCCATATAACATTCACAGGTTCACATGAATATCTTTTGGGAGGCTATTATTCAGTCTCCCACAGCTGTGTTTTAGTCCATTATTCATTGCGAGTATTCTTTTTGATTCTCATATTGTCTTATCTTTGGCCAGTAGGAACACCTTCTTGTTGGCTCCTACATCCTTTAGAAATGATTCCAGTAATCTTGGATGACTTCCTTGTTTTCTGGCATGTCAAGATGTCTCAGAATTTCTTGTGTCATTCCAGTCCCAGGACTGGTATAAGTAATTTTCCAAGGAACGCTGGTTTCTTTCAGTGGGAAATTGTAGTTAGAGACCACAGTCTAGTCATTAGGGGTGCTCATGGCCATTGGGTTGACACCGCTTCTAGGCCTTTTTAGTGGAAAGAGCCAGAAAGTAGATACATTTTTTAGAAGAGAAAATTGATGTCTGTGCTTATCAACCCTTTTTGATTTGTATGTCTTTTCTCATGCTGAAAAATCTTAGTTTCTAGTAATAGTAACAATTATTTATTTGCTTTATCCTAATAATACCAATATACTGTATTTTGCCATTTATAATGTGCACTTTTTTGCCCAAATTTGTGAGGGAAAAATAAGGATGTGCATTATATATGGGTAGTACTAATTCCGTATCTATATACTTGTAAATGTTTTTAATTCTTTTATTTATGCTTATGAGTTAAAAGTGTAACTCTAGAGATCAATAATGATATCATTGTGCAAAATAATACCCTGGAATACGGTAATTGGTTCTGTTGAACTTTTGACCAACTTTCAGTGAAAGTAATTTTGGCCAACGATTCAGCGAAATGTATCGTTGTCCACAGAGTAAGTGACTTAGACTTGATAAGATAGGTGACGATTTTATTACCACAATGTGAACAGTGCGACATTTCTCTTCGTACACCATAGGCAGCAGCTAGCAATTTAGCTGATTATTTTTACAAAAATTATTGGAAAATCCCTTGGAAAATTAAAAACCAAAGATTTTTTTCCCCCTGAAAATTTGGGCCATAAATGTGGGTGCGCATTATACTCAGGAGTGCATTATACATGGCAGTATGGTAATTACTAATATTGAGACTGAATGTAGTTTAAGATTTCTTTGCAGTATTTTTGCCCTACTTGTTAAAATAAAGTGTTTTGTTTTTTGTATTGTTACTTGACAATTCTCTTCCACTATGCCACTAACTTTGATATACAGTGATATCTTTTTGAGCTACTTTCTTTTAAAAGTTTTAGGGATTGCTTTTGTTAAAATTTATTTATGTAGAATATTTTCATAGTTCCAAAGTCAAGACTAAAAAGGAGGGTACATTCAGAGGGGTCCACCTTGTATCCTGGTTACCACCTTTGTTCCTCCGTCATAGGTAACCTACTCTTTAAAGTTTTTGGTTTATCCTTATATATTTCTGAAATATGAACATATTTATAATTCCTCTTTATTTTTCTTTTACCTAAAGAGACACACTAAACATTTCTGCACTGTTTTAAAACTTATACCCTGGCCATCACTTGGTGAAAGGATATAGAGATCTTTCTTCCTCTTTATTGTTGTGTGGTACTCCGTTTCGCGGATGCATCACTGAAATTCAGCTAGTTCTCTGTTGATGTGCATTTTGGTTATTTCTATTCTTTTGCTTTACAAATAGTGGTGCAACTAATAGCCTTGGGGATACATCTTTTTCTCAAGGAAGGGTTTTGAACAGTCGTGACCTGATCAGATTTGCATTTGAAAGAGTCCTCCGGTGAATGGGAGGCAGTGAGACCTGCCTGGGACCATGACCTCAGGGCTAAGCTTTGAGGGTATAGAGGACAGATCAATGATGTATGTTGGAATTAGAACTCGCATGGCTGGTGGCCGTGTCTGCTCTGTGGGATGGATGGGGGAGATGTGGCCATGTTCCTCGTCATAGAGGGGAGGTGGAGGAGACATGATGGAACCATAAAGGGCAGGCGGGAGTGGTGGGATCCCCCTTCGTGGGGGAGGTGAAATGGTGTGTAACTACCCGGTGAAGGAGCGGGTGTGATGGGACCGTGAACCCATGCTCCCCCTCGCTCTCTTCCCTCTCCCCTCTCCGCCCAGGGTGTCGCGCCTGGCGTCTGAGAAGCACGAACTGGAGGCCCAGCTGGGCCGATCGCGCGAGGAGGCGCTGGCTGGGCGGGCGGCGCGCCAGGAGGTTGAGGCGCTGCGTGGGCTAGTGCGCGGCCTGGAGCTGGAGCTTCGGCAAGAGCGCGGCCTGGGGCACCGCGGGGCCCGCCGCCGCAGCCAGGACTGCCGCCGCCTGGCAAAGGAGGTGAGGGGGCGCGGAGGCGGGCAGGGGCGGCCGGCCCGGCGCGGATCTTGGTCTCAGTCTCTGGACCTCTGCACCCCTGTCGCCCCTCGGCAGCTGGAGGAGGTGAAGGCATCGGAGCGGAGCCTGCGCGCCCGGCTGAAGACGCTGAACAGCGAGCTAGCAGCGTACCGGAGGGGGTGAGGGGTGTGGCCCGGGGTGGGCGGGGCCTCGGAGCTGCGACTGGGCCTGCAGGAGGACTTGGGGCCGGATAGGCGGGGCCTGGAGGTAAGTGGGCGGGGCCAGAGTGATGGGGTGGGGCCGGAGCGGGATGGAGAAGAAGGGGGGGAGTCTGAGAATGGGCAGAGATGGGTAGGAGGGGCCTAATAGACTGCCTGCGAAATACTAGGAGGGATAGTAGGAAACAGTGGGCAGGATCTGTGGAGAGATGGGCCAGGCTTGAGGCGGAATTCCGGAGGTTGGGTCTGGACATTGGGACTGAGGAAAGGGGCGAGTCCTGACGGTCTAGTTGGCGTGGCCCAGGAGGTGGGGATCTGGGTGATGTCTGTTGGGTTTTATTGGAGTGGGTAGTGGAAAATTGGGGAGGGTTTCCAAGAAACTGGGAGACCTCGGAAGTGTCCCGTGAAGGGGGTGTGTTGGGAAGTGACAAACGTTTTTTTGGGGGAAAGTTTTGTGGGACTCTGAGAAGGTATCTCTGAGGGTCGTGAATGTCTAGAAATTGATGGGGGAGATGGACCTGAAAGTTCGGAGGTAGTGCAGTCCGGGGAAGAGCCTTGATATTAGGAGTTGTCCTGGCCGGCGGGAAACTGACAATGGGTCCTGTGCTACCAGGAGACGGACTCCGCCGGTGGTGCCACCCCCAGCCAGGGAGGACCGGGCTTTGTCATCCCGGGAGCGCTCCACGTCGCGTGGCCGCGGTGCTGGCCGCTCCTCTTCCCGGGAGAGTGGGCGTGGGGGCCGAGGTCGAGCCCGCGCTGCCTGCCCCTCGCCCTCGCCCACAGGTTTGTGCTGGCCCTGCCCTGCCGGTGGGAGATGCGGAACGGACTCGAACGGGGGAGGCGTGATCCTGTGACCCCAGCCCCTTCTTCCCACACCCCCGTATCTTGTCCTAGGTGGTCGCGCGCCCCGTTTCGACCCCACAGCCTTTGTGAAAGCCAAGGAGAAGAAGCAAAGGGAGATCAAGATGAAGTTAGCGCCCATTTTCTCCTCACCTGCCCACATCCCTGCCCCTTTACCTGGCCCTCTGACTTGTGTCTTCATCTATCCTTATCTCCCATTTGTCTCCATCACCTGTCACCTGCTTCATCTTTCCCCTCCCCCCTCAGGCGGGTTACCCGCCCTGGTTGTAACCCACGGGGCGCAGCGACTCCCTTCCCCGCAGTAATTGGGCGCACAGGCAGGTTTCTCCTGTCCGGTTCCCCAGGCAGCAGCAGCAGCAGCGGAATCGATTGGGCAGCGGAGGAAGCGGGGATGGCCCGTCCATCTCCTGGGCTCGCCAGACTCGGCGTCCCGCTGCCGTGACCGGCCGAGGGGATGCGGCTAACCGCTCACGAAACCGCAGCTCCTCCGGTAACGCGTCGGAGCGCGCGAGCCAGCAGGCGGGCTGGGCGGGACCGGCGAGTGCTGGAGTCTCACCGTCTCCTCCTCCCTCTAGTGGACAGTTTCCGCAGCCGCTGCTCATCAGCCAGCTCCTGCAGCGAGTTCGAGGATTTCTCTGAATCCCTCCCTAGAGGGTAAAACTTGGGTTGGGGGAAAGGACCGCCACTAAACGGGTGTCTGGGGAGACTGGAAACAGTATTTTGCAGGGAAATTGAGTGACGGAGGCTTGAAACCACGGAGGAGGTTGAGGTGGGAGATGCCAAAGACTTGCCATTCCTTGATTCCTTTCTCCTCAGCGTTCACCGCCTCCGCCGGAAGCCTCCCAGCCCCACAAGCTGGAGTGGGTCGAACACGGTGAGTATCTTTCCTCAGGCCTTGGAGGAGGCAGGGGCAGCATGAAACCACCAGAAGCGGCTGGCCCCGTCTGCCTGATTTCATTCTGGGGATCACGTTGGAGAGGCGGCTCTGAGATGGCTCTGGACTCAGTGTTTTGCATTGCATTGGAAGGGAGAATGGGGCTGGGGTGGGGGCAGAGGACACTGCTTAAGAGCACCTGCTTTGGCTTCACGTTTCCAGGTCTTAAAACCTGGCTCATCCTCCTCCTACCACCCGTGTGTCTTCAAGAGTTACTCTGCCTCTCTGTACCTCAGTTTCTTTATCAACAGTTAAATAAGGATGGCAATAGTATTAACCTCAGAGGGTTTTGGTGAAAATACAAAGTTATTTTATGTAAGTGCTTAATAGGTGTCAGCCTTATTTTTTCTGAGGTCCTTAGGTTCAGAATTTCTGTTGGGATTTGGGGGGCAGGAGTAGAGGGAGGCTGCCTGACCCCTTTCATGCCTCCCCCAGCTGCAGAAGCTCACTCCTGTGGAACATGGCCGCCATCAGAGACGCTTGGCTAATTCGGGGGCCTGGGTCCCCATCAAAGGTGAGCCTGGGTCTCCACATCTCTCCCTCACCTGCCTCAAAGCCCTCTGGGGTGGTACTGAAGGCAGCGTATTGAGCCCGGGAGCTCCCTGTGGCTTCAGACCCCTCACAGCCCCCGACACCCATGCCTGCTCTCACAGAGTACAGCTCCGACCACCAGGAGGCCAACATGGCTGAAATAGATGCCCGTTTGAAGGCCTTGCAGGAATACATGAACCGACTGGACACGCGGTCGTGACCTTGGAGAGGGAAGCACTGTCCCTCCATCCCCTACCCACTGCTGGAGTCTGGGGTGGGGGTGGGGTGGGGCCTGTGCCCTTCTAGCTTTGCCCAGGCCCCATCCCTCGTGGTGCTCTTGGGGTCTCAGGTGTATGAGGTCCTGACCTCTCCCACTCCCCCAGGCATTATGTGCTGGGAGGGAGGGTCTGTGCATTTTGTAAATAAACATATTTGCCCTTGGGGTCCCTCAGCGTATGACTGCAGGGTGGGGGTGGAGGGGGAGAATTGGGAGGGGAGTGTAATTGGGACCTGTGTGCATCTCTGCGCATGTCTGTGACTGGGGAGCAGATTGGCGTTCAGGCTTAGGAAAAATTCCCATACTCTAAAGCAATGAAAGGGGTGGGGGGCTGCAGGGTGACAGTGAGCAGCCTGTCCCCAGAGGGGTCCGAGTAGAGTTTCTGCACAGGATGTCTCTGGCTGTGTGGTGGAGAGGGGTGCCTTGTAGCATGGTTCACTGCCTGGGAGGATCCCCCAGCTGCTGTTTGTGACGTCTGGGCCGGCTTGGTGCTGATTCCTGCGTTCTGACCTGAGACCTCTGGGTTCTGAGCTGTGATGTTGCTTCCGAGCTGGGATCTCTGGGGTCTTGGTTCAGGGTCAGGGCCTCTGGGTTCTGAGCATCAGCCAGGACAGAGTGCTGGCATGTGTGGGGAATGCCCTTGTGGGAGGGAGGGTAGGAAGGGAGTTTTGTGGCGGGACAGGAGTACAGTTTGAGCTGCACCTTTTATTGGGGGGTCAGTGGGTTTCTGCCTGGGGGTGGAGCTAGACAGGGCCTCACTCGTGGTAGTCTGGCCAGGTCCGGATGATTTCATACAGCTGGTCGCCGGGAGAGAGTGTCTTCTGCACATCCCGATGTCCTTTGACCTCGTAGTTAGGGCTCAGGGCTCCTTGAGCCACACCACAAGCCAGCAGACTCTTAGCTGCCCGGAGGGCCCGGGGCGGGGGCGACCGCTCTGGTGGGGGGCAGAGGCAGGAGTTCAGCTGGGGCTTCCTCCAGGGCAGAGGTAGTGTGGGGTAGTGATTCCAATTATGCACTCCCAGCTGGGCCGCTAGGGCCCAGAACCTGGTCTGCCACTCCCTAGAGTGACTTCATCTCTCTGTGCCTCAGTTTCCTCATCTGTGAAGGCAGAGAATAATGGCACCTACCCCAGGGCTATAGCACCATGAAATGACTTACTTTATGTAAAGCCCACCAAATGGTGCCTGGCACAGCAAGTGACGGCTATCAGGATTATTGCTTATTCTCTCTCTTGGGGCCTACCCACAGCAATGCTATTATCAAGCATAAGAACTTTTATAGAGATTAACTAATCCTCATCGGAACCATGTGGTTGAAAATGGTTATTATCCAAAAGAGGAATTGAGGCTCAGCAAAGCAGAGTCACTTGCCCAAGGTCAGAGCTTGTAGGTGGCAGTCTCTCTCCCTGACTACACACTGTGCTGTGCCATCCCCCAGGGCCCATGTCTGTTCCCTATCCTGACTGGCTGGAACTTACCCATGTAGTTGCCCATGAAGGTGATGCCGATGGACATGGGGTTCCAGACGCGACCCGTGTGGTCACCCTTGATATTCCAGCCCCGGCCCTCATACACGAGCCCGTCTTCTCCAATCAGGAAGCTGCGTGGGGTGGAGGGGGAAGGTGAGGGAGGTTGATGAGTACGCGAGGGCTTCCTGGGAGAGGACTCCCTCCTCCACTTACCCCTGCCCTGTTCCTGCCACACATGCAGTTTCTCTCACACCCTCCTTATCCCCTATTCCTCAATGACAATGACAGTGGCCCCTGATATGCCACGCACTGCTCTCTATGTGCACTTTTCTCATCCTCACAGCAACCCGTGAGTCACTACTGCCCCCATTCTGTAGGTAATCAGAGAGGTGGAGACACCTGCCTACAGTTACACAGCCAGTCGGGCTGAGCCAGGATTTCCCCCCAGGTCCCAGTGACTTCCCCCCGCGGGATCTGCCTCCTTGCTCCCTTCTGCCTCTGGAGGGTTTTTTGAGCTCTTGATTTGCTGAGTCCTCACGTGCAGTCCTCTGAGGCAGATACTGGTGTCATTCCCACTTTAAGCCGAGAAAGCAGAGACTTGAAAAAGAGAGATGATTTGCCCAAGGTCATGCTCTAGAGGCCCCTGCCTCAGAACTGTCCATCAAGAAGCTGTTCTGCTCGCACCTCAGCCTGTCTCCTGTTGCCTGCTGGGGTCCACTTGGGCGACAGGATCAGGGACTTAAGGGCCGGGGCTACAACCAGATGTGGGCCCTGGAACCCTAGCTTCTGCCTCTCAGGTTTCCGATCCTGGCAGCATGTCTGTGTTGAGTGAGTCTGACTTGGCATGTTTGAATTAACTGGAAGATCAACATCTTTGGAGAAGCAGTATGTGCCACCTCAGCCCTCTGACTCGAGGGTCCCCAATGATTCACAGCATGTTAGAACTTCCAAATATCGGGTCCTGCGTCTGCCACTTAGGAAACCAGACTCTCAGAAGGTGGCTCGGAAGACACTAGAAATACCATCGTGTCGCTGGCTCCCAGGGCTGGGCCGGTTCTGGCCCTGCTGTGTCCCCAGCACCTGGCACAGGAGATTGAGATTGGTGCTCCTGCGTGTTAAGTGGATACATCTAAGTTAAACCTCAACCACTGCCAGGTGGGTGCAGTTAGGAGCCCCGTTTGACGGCGAAGAAACTGAGGGCCTGAGAGAGAACATGATGTGACAAGGAAGGAGGATTCAGAGTGTTTATCAGACCCTAACTCCTAAAATCTGAGAAATAGATTCGAGTCTGCTTTTCTGAAAGGCAGTTTAGGCCAGAGGCTGTGGAGCCTCTGATTTTCATTACTTCATGGGAACACTTGGAATTTGAGCAAAATCTCGGAAACAAAACCTTGACTTTGGAACCTGTGAATTGTAAGATCTTGAGCCGGAAGAGCTGGGGATACTCTTGGAGGCTTTTAGAATTCTCTGGAGTGAGGTCCCTAGATTTCCCAGCCTCCTCCCAGTCCGACTGAAGCCCTCTAAAGGTGGGACCTGGGGACCTGCATTTCCAGTAAGGTGACTGGTGCTTACCGAGGCCCGAGAACCTGTAGGGGTCAAGCATTCTCTTGTGCTGGGTCCCAGCCTGTTAACCCGGAAAGGCAGCTGGAGGGCCTGGGCCCCAGAGGCAGGTTTAATCAGTGCCTGCCGGATTTCTGCCCTCACGTCCCAGAGTCTGTCTGTCTACGGCCGCTACGGGGAGCTTCTTTCACCTAACTAAGCAGGCTCACATCCCTCCCTTGGCTCCTGCCTTCCCCAGTGGAACCACAGACTGCAGGTGGCCCACAAGGCCCTGTGCCAACCAGCTCCCACTCCGTCCTCATTGCATGTCACTCCTCCCAGCTGCCTCTAGCCACCCTGACCTCTGGCCTTCCTGCATGACCAGCTCCCTCGGTCCCATGCCCTTTATCCCTACGGTACCCCTAGCTTCCTACACTCCCTCAGCTCCCCCATCCCAGAGCCACCTCAGAGCCACCATAACGGGAAGATGGTCCCTCAACTTGCCCTTCAAAAGAAGCCCAGGCGGGTCTGGTTTCGGCTTCTGAGGTTGCCCTCCATCACTCTTTTTTCCCATCATTTCTGTCACCATCTGAAGTCATCGTGTTGACTTTGTTTCTCTCTGCTGGTCTTTAAGTGCGGTCAGGCTAGATGCACACTGTTCATGCCTGTGTCCCCAGCCCAGCATTCGGCACCCTGCCTGGAACATAGGAGGTGCCTCGTGGCGATAGTCTGGATTTGGGGGCTCTGACTACATGCGGGCGGTGGCCTCAGTGCTTTGTGTGTATGGGTTTGATGACCAGGTGGACCACAGTCCCGCTGGCTTTGCAGAGGGGGAAGCCGAGAGAGGGTGACTGCCTGCCCTGGGTCTCCGGCAACCGTAAGCAGAGCTGGGACTCGCCGTCTGCCTCCTAAAAAAGGCACCAGACTAGGAAGGGATTCCAGCATAGATGACACGTTCATGTGTGTTGGCAAAGTCTGTCCCTTCCTCCAGGGAGCAGAAGTTGGACTTCAGCCCTTTCCCCATCTCCCTAGCATCTCTGTGCTGCCTGCACAACCCAGCCCTAGGTGGTGACCTTGGGGAGAAACCAAGACACAGTGAGATTGAGTAGGCAGCGCAGGGTGTCAACCAGGCAGCCCCAGGACCTGGTCCCGGTCCCTACTGTCTCCCAGGCCGCTACACCCTTCCCACCTCCAGGCCTGGCAGCAGCCTCTGCCTGCCTTGCGCACTTACTTGTAGCCCACGTCGCAGAAGCCCAGCGTCCGTGCATGGTACTGCTGCACGTTCTGGGCCTGCTGCATGCACAAGGCCGGGGTGTCGCAGGAGCTACCTGCCGTGTGTGACACCACCACATAGCGCACGGGTAGCTCCAGTTTCTGGGCGCACTCAGACGCCAGGGCCTTCCACTCTCTCCGGGGCACGATGGGGCCACAGCAGGTCTGGTCTTGTTGCGCTGCTTCGAGTCCAAGGTGAGCGAGGAAGGTCCCGGCGAGCAGCACGCAGAATCGGGACATGGCGGGCAGGGCACACAGGGATGGCTCGGAGCGCGGGGCTGTCTGGGCCGCCTTTATATGCTGGGGCCTAACAGCGGGGAAAGCCTTGCTCCATACCCCTGCGGGACTTCCCTAGCAGGTTACATCGGACCTTAGACTCTGCTTCCTTTTCCGGCGAGGCTGAAACAGGATGCGATGTGGTTCAGTCTGAGGGAGGTGAGGTGGGGAGAGCCCATGACAAAAGTCAAGGGGTCCCTTACCCGGCTGAGAGTGGGGTCGGGGAGAGGTGCACAGGCCCCTGGGCGCTTTGCCCTGTGGTTTCTGGAAGACTTGGGGCCTGCGTTGTTTCTCTTTTCAGTGGGGCATTGAACAACTCACCAGGAACATAACACCAGAGGGAGGCGGGGGCTCTTCTTCCTTCTTCCTACAGGTACTGAGGTAACAAAGACTGCCATTTTTAAAAACACTTCTCCCAGGCCCAAGCCTGTTGTAATTTAGCCCTTTCAGCAAATCCAAGTGGTGAGGATTGAGAAGCCCATTTCACAGTTGAGTCAACTGAGGCTGGGAAAGGGGAAGTTATGTGGCTGAGACACAGGGCATAGTAAAGCCTGGTGTCCCAGAGCTGAGATTCAGAGCCAGGCTGCCTGCATTTGAATTCTGGCCACATTCCAGTGTGTGAGCTCAGGCAAGTGCCCTAAACTTCCTGTGCCTCAGTTTCCCCCACTTGCAAAATGGAGATGATAATTGGTAATATGGCCAATGTGGGGTTAAACGGATAGACAGGGGTGAGCCCTTAGAAGATGCCAGGCTCATAGTGCCACAGAAGCATCACTGGGACTCAAACTCAAATCTGACCTTGGTAGTAAGCAACGTGCTTTATGTGGGTGCCAGTAGCAGCTCCATTCTGCACAGGAGGGAATCTGAGGTCCAGAGAGGAACAGCCATTTGCCCAGCGCCACTCAGTGGTTTGCGATCACCTGTTGGCACAGAAGGCTTTTCTGGGGCCCCTGCCCTGCCCAGGCCCCCTCTCCCACTCCCTCCTAGAGAACTGTGATGAAATCAGCGCAGACTGCTTGGTTTGCTCTTCCTCCTTTCCTGCTACTTTAGTGGATTTTTAAAAATTTACAAAAGAAACAACTGACACTTGGAGGGGTTATCACTTACAGGGAGAAGATGGTGACACTGGAGTTTAGCCACAGGCTTCCTAGTGCCAGAGATTAAGTTCTAAACCATATATTCCATTTCCTATAAACATTATATAAGGATGTATAAAAAAATAAAAACCATGCATATCACTTTGCCTTTTGTCACCTATTATTTCATGGGCATCTCTCTAGGTCAATAGATCTAATTTATTCTTCATAATAGTTGCATAACATTTCATGGTATAGTTTTACAATTTTGACATAATCTTTTCTTTTTTGAAGCTTTCCAGTTCTTTCTCCTCAGTGCTGCACAAAATATCAAATATACAGCCCTACACACTGAAGCATTTATACGTTTATAAATACAGATCTAGGTCAAAGACTATTTAACAGATATTACTAGATTGTTTTCCCCAGAAGAGTGTTAACAATTCATGTTTCCACCAATAATGTATTGAGCCCCCAATCACCCCAGAAGTGCATGTATGGATATAAAGTGATATTTCTTTGTAGCTTTAATTGGCATTTTTATGACCACTGAGGGGATTGAGTATTTTTCGAAGTTTGCTACACATTTGGATTTGGCATCTGAATTTGTCTTCTGTCAATTGCCTGTTTATTTCCATTGCCCGTTTTAAAAGTAAATTGATGTTTACCATTTTGTTATCAATTTGCAAAATGAAGAAAAGAATTCCATAACTAGGATTGTTGAGTTGTTGGGGATGTACATTTTGGGGTTTCAGTTCTTTTTAAAAAGCATTAAAGAATAACATACATGTAGAAAACTATAAATGCACTTTTTTAAAAAAGATTTTATTGGGCAAGGGGAACAGGGCTTTATTGGGGAACAGTGCTCAGCTCCAGGTCCAGTTGCCATTACTAGTTGCAGGGGCCGCAGCCCACCATCTCTTACGGGAGTTGGACCAGCAACCTTGTGGTTGAGAGGACGTGCTCCAACCAACTTAGCCATCCGGGAGCTCAGCGGCAGCTCAGCTCAAGGTGCTGTGTTCAATCTTAGTTGCAGGGGGCACTGCCCACCATCCCTTGGGGGAGTCGAGGAATTGAACTGGCAGCCTTATGGTTGAGAGCCCACTGGCCCATGTGGGAATCGAACTGGCAGCCTTTGGAGTTAGGAGCATGGAGCTCTAACCGCCTGAGCCACCGGGCCGGACCCTATAAATGCACTTTTTATAGAGTTTATAGAATAGAATTTATGAAGTTAATAGAATTAATTGAGTGGAGAGTTCTATTAGTTTTCACACCATGAATACATCGTGTATCCAGCATCCAGATCAGGAAACAGAGTTACATTTAAAATTTTAACAGATATTGCCAAATTCCATTCCAAAGAGTTTAGTAACCCCCCCCCACCAGCAATGTGATCAGTTTTAAAATGCTTTACCAATCCAGGGAATGATATCTCATTGTTTTATTTACATTTTCTTGAACATCAGAGAGGTGATCATCTTTTCAGTTATTTATGACGGTTTGCATTCATCTTCTGTGAACTATCTGTTCATCTCTTAATCATTTTTCTGTTGGGTTGATGTATATGGGGGATATTAACCCTGTGTCTTTAATGTGCTGCAAACCTTTTCCTCCAGTTTATTAAAAATAATCTATTTTCTTTTATAGTTTCTGTGTTTCTTATATTGCCTTAAGAAAATATTTACATACCAAGGTTATACTTTTTCTATTTTAAAAAATATTGTGTTTTACTTTTAGACCTTTACCTCGGCTGGAATTTATAATTGCATATGGTGTGAGGTAGGGGTCTAATTTTGTTTCCAAATGACTAGCCATTTGTCCTAGCACCATTTGTTAAATAGTTAGACCTGGTTTTAAATTTCAGACCTGGTTTTAAATTTATTAGCTGGAGGACCTTGGGCAATTAGGCAGCATTTGACATAGCTGACCATTTCCTTCTTGAAATACTCACTTCCCTTAGCTTCTGTGTCATAAGACTGTCTTGATTTTCCTTCTGCTTCTTTTGTTCTCCATTTCAGACTCATTCTTCCCTCTCTGACCGTTATACTATACTTTTTCTGCCAGGTGATCTTATCCAGGTAATGGCTTCAGCCACCACTGAAATACAGATGACTTCCAGATTTTTACGTCCAGCCCAGAGCTCTCAGTTGAATTTTGGATCTCTGTGTCCACCTTCCTACTTGATATCTCCACTTAGATGTCGCACAGGCACTTCAAATGCAAGATTCCCCAAATGGCTCATGATTTGCACCTCCAAAATGGGCCCTCTTCCAGGAGTCCCCGTCTAAGGGAATGACATTATCATCTAGTTAGCAAAGTCATATATCTGAGCGTCATCCTTGACCAACCTCTATTCTCTCCCCTCTCGTTTCCTGCTCCCAAAACGATGCCCAGTGTATAACAGGTGCTCAATAAATACCAAATGATTGAATAAATATCCAATATACCCTTAAGTCATGTTGCTGTTACCTCCTAAATGTCTCATGAATTGGACCACCCCTTTCTATTTCCACTCTCTCCATACTGGTCCAGTCACCATCTCCTCGAACCTACCGGTTGCTCCCACATCCTCAGTGACTTCCCACCATGCACCTTGACCCCTATGAGGCCCAAGCTCAGATCCGATTAGGTTTTGCCTGAAGGTCATTCTCAAAAGTGAGTCCTGTTTTTCTGATGTGTCTCGTGACTCTTCAGATGAGTCCCAAGCTCCTCACCATGGCCACCAGCACAGGCTGTCCCCATCCCAGCCTCACTTCGCTTACTCTGAGACCGTCTTCTGGAGTTCCCCAGCCAACCAGCCCTTCTTGCTCCCCTTGAGGATGCTTTGACTGCCCTGTCCCTTAGGGCACTGTGTATACACTGCATACATTTTAAATAGAGGAACCTTAAGAAATTCAGGAACTTTGTACCGTAGCTTACAAATCAGGCCCCAGCGGATGTTACACTAAGTGAAATAAGTCAGACTGAGAAAGACGAATACCCTATGATCTCACTTATATGTGGAATCTAAAGGACAGAATAAACAAACATCAGAAATGGACACATAGACACAGAGAACAAACTGATGGTTGCTACTAGATGGGAGGGGGGTTGGTGAATGGGTGAGAAAAGTGAAGATATTAGGAAGCTGAAGTTGGTAGTCACGGGGATGTGAAGTGCAGTATGATGAATATAATAAAAAATGCAAAACTGTGTAGGGTGTCAGATGGGTGCTGGACTTGATGAAGGGATCACTTCATAAGTTGTATGGATGACTGGCCACTGCTCTGTACACCTGAAACTAACATAAAATAATACTGAATGGATGTGAAGTACAGCACAGGGGATATAGTCACTGGTATTATAATAGCTATGTACGATGTCAGAGGGGTAGTAGACTTGGTGGGGTTCTCACTTTGTGAGGTGGGTAAGTGTCTAATCATTATGTTGTTTTGTACACTTGAAATTAATAATGAAAAAAATTTATTAAGTAAAAAAAATTACAAATCATTCAATTAGCCTTTTATAAATATTTACACATCAGATTCCTTAATGGTACTGAGGATATAATCATTAGCCAGGTGGGTTCATGGAGACTTGTTAGAATTTTACATATTCTGTGTCTTGCCAGCCTAAAATTGACACATGCCCTTACGAACATTTACTGAAACATCAATGGGCAATTGTTCTATGGCCTTTAATCTTGGGACTGTATTACTTGTGTACTTTTATGATAGGAAATTAAATTAGATTTAGTCCCTGTGTGTTTTAGGAACATTTAAAAATATTTAACTCATCAACTGCCTTTCTTTGATCTTGTCATGATTCATTCAGCCAGTATAAAAACTCCCCAGATTCTCTTGCAGTTAGCAAAAAACATTTGTTTTCTTTGTTGTATCAACAATGAAAAACGTTAAATTAAACGGTGATTATAGCAAGGACAAGTTTAACACACAATGCAGAATTTTCATTTTCCCCTTGATGTTCCCGAGCCTAGAATGCTCACCCCCCCTCACGTGCCCAATTCCAGTCGTCACTTACTATTCCTTTGGTGTCACCTCTTCAGAGATGACAAATCTGTTCTCCCCACATCATTTCCTTTCCTTTGTGTGTATCACCACTGTCGTTATTACCTGTGTAATTCTTTGACTAATTTCTGTCTCTCCTATTATACAGTGAGTTCTGTAAGTAGGGTCCTGGTGTAATTTTTTGTCCAAACCATGACACTTGAGAGTGAAAGAGGGAGCTATTAATTATGCTGGGTCACTAGGTGTGCATGGACTGTCTCAAATAGTCCAGGATGTATAATTGCCCTGTTTAAATATAAAGAAGGAAAAAAAAAGATAAAGAAGGGGTTATCATTTTCCCCCTCTTGCTCACCATTATATTCCCAGCCCCTAGCACACAGTTGGTGATAACTCCATGTGACTATCACATAGTAAGCCCCTCTCAGACCCTCCATCTGTGAAGTGGACTTAATGACAGCCCCTCCCTCACAGGGCTGTTGTAAGCGTCAGGCTGCCCCTTATACGTGTCTTTCCACACAAGTACAGATGGAGACCTATATACCCTATTGTTAAATATTTATAAGTTATAATCAAGCCTTCATTTTGGTGATCTGCTGCGGCCTTAGGATCCGAGCGTTGTGGACATCTTCCACGGAGGCCTCCACCCACTCAGACACCTGGCACGACGAGCAGGATTCCGACCAGGTAGGAATGGAGTCTGACTCTGGGCAGGAGGACGTGTGGCCCCCACACAGTGTGTGGTGTCCGGTGACCACTGTTCTCAGGAGCTGGACCCCCAAGGAGGGGTGGGAGGACATAGACGGCTCTCCGGCCAGTGTGGAGGGAGCTCTGCAGGCTCTGGCTGAGCGGTTGCCGGAGGAAGAGAAGGCTACAGCCGGCCGCGTGGGCTGGATGTTCCTCACGGCCTTGAGTCTCAACACGGAAAATGCACCTAATGAAAGAGCCCAGGTGCTGGACCAGGTGTCCCGGTTGGAAGCGCTGGAAGCTTGGGTCCGCCTGTTAGAAGAGAGGCCCCACAGTGGAGACTCTGAGGCAGAGGCGGAGGAAGTGAGTGGAGACAATGTAGCTCCCAACCCCCAAGCCCAGCCAATCTTGAAGCAAAGGGTAAAACGTGAGCAACCTTTGGGCCCTGGGGACGTTGCTGCCTGCAACCCAGCTGAGACTGAGTTTACAACCTACACCCCTTACACTCCCCCTGAGTTGCAGGAGCTGGGGAGGTGGTGCAGACAGAGCCCTGGAGAGCCAGTCTCGGCTTGGCTACTACGTTTATGGGATGAGGGAGCAGACAACATTCTCTGCTCCCCAGGCGAGATGGAAAAGCTAGCCCTCATGACAGTGCATCCGTCCCTGCGACAAAGGTTACAGAACTGCCATAGGTTGGCCCAAGACCAGGGCAACCACACCCTAATGGAGTGGCTCACCACTGCGGTACTCACAGTATGGGGACAGGTTGGTGAGCTGCCAGACACTGAGTCAATGGCAGTCATATACGGAACTTACGCAAATTATCCCTAATGTTCAACCCTAATATGTAGGGGCCGGATGACGAGCGTTTTACAGCCAGCATGAGAGATCTGGTTTTGGATACTGCACCTGCGAGTGCTTTTGGATCTTTGGTTGCCATTCTTACGCCTTATGTGGGGCAACGGATCCATGAAGTTACAACTGCCATGGCCACCCTAGGGGATGTTGAAAGCCGGAGGCGAAGGAAGTTAAGACAGGAGGTCTGCGCAGTTGAGACCTGGAAGCCCAAATCAAAAGTTAGGGGGCGAGGTCACGGGCCTCAGAGAGTAACACGCGCACAGATGTGGCGTGATCTCGTGGCAGCAGGGGTCGATTGGGAGAAAATAGACCGACAACCCAATGCACTCTTGTTGGAACTTTGGAAACCGTTGCATCCGGAACAGCAATTCCGGAGAAGCATAAAGGAGAAGTCTGGGAAAGCGCGACCCGTGTCCCTCCAGGACTTCATGCAGCCGCTTGAGGCCAACTCCTTTCAGCTTGATTAGGAGTGGGGCCAAGGTACCCGGTCAGAGGGGACGAGCAGGGACCGGAGGCCCCATGTGGAACTGTCCATACATTGGTCCCCTTCTAATGTGCAGAGGGTTTTGGCCCTAGTTGACACTGGCGCAGACTGCAGTCTTGTTTATGGGAACCCAGAACTGTTCCCCGGACCAGCAATCTGCATTGATGGCTATGGGGGAAAGACTGTGACTGTAAAAGCTGTTTCCTTACCACTGGGTATAGGAAGGCTTCCCCCTCGTACCTACAAGGTGTATGTCTCCCCTGTTCCGAAGTATATTCTAGGGGTGGACGTGCTACATGGCCTCAGTTTACAGACTTCGGTAGGAGAGTTCCGTCTCCGGATCCGGGTGGTGAAAGCGGTGACACGCAGGCATGCTCACCACCCTCCTCAAGTGTTGCCATAGCCCCGGCGCGTGGTTACAGTGCGACAGTACCACCTGCCAGGAGGGCAGGAGGAGATTGGTCGTACAATATTGGAGTTGGAGAAGGCACATATTGTGAGGCCAACGCACAGTCCCTTTAACTCCCCAGTATGGCCTGTCAAGAAGCCAGACGGGACCTGGCGAATGACTGTGGACTATAGGGAGTTAAATAAGGTGACACCACCCTTGCACGCTGCAGTGCCTTCAGTACATGATTTAATGGATCGTCTGACTGTCAGCCTGGGGACACATCACTATGTAGTGGACTTGGCCAACGCTTTTTTATCCATTGACATTGCACCCGAGTGTCAAGAGCAGTTTGCTTTTACTTGGGACGGGCGGCAGTGGACTTTTCTAGTCCTTCCACAAGGATACTTGCATAGCCCCACTATCTGTCACGGGCTCGTGGCCCAGGATTTGGCACAGTGGGATGGCCCGTCCTCTGTGGCCTTGTTTCATTATGTCGATGATATTCTATTAACATCAGATTCTCTTTCTGATTTAGAGCAAGCAGCTCCCTCTCTTCTCCGCCACCTGAAGTCACGTGGCTGAGCGGTGAATGAGGAAAAGGTCCAAGGCCCTGGCTTATCTGTCAAGTTTTTGGGTGTCGTGTGGTCGGGTAAGACAAAGGTCATACCTGAGGCGATTCTTGACAAAATACAAGCCTTTCCCCGGCCGACCAAGGTCTCCCAACTGCAGACGTATTTGGGTCTGCTAGGATATTGGCGGGCGTTTGTACCCCATTTGGCACAAATGGCAAAGCCCTTGTACAACATGATAAAAAAGGGGGCCTCATGGGGTTGGACAGATGCTACAGAGCAAAGCTTCATTGCCACGAAACGGGCAGTGCAGCAGGCACAGGCTCTGTAAGTAGTGGACCCCAGCCGCCCATTTGAACTTGATGTTCACGTAACCCAAGAGGGGTACGGATGGGGCCTCTGGCAACGGCAGGAGCGTCTCCGGTCGCCAGTGGGATTTTGATCCTAATTATGGAAAGGAGTGGAAGTCCGCTATTCTCTAATAGAGAAACATCTGGCTGCTGTGTACGCAGCCCTAGTGGCCACAGAAGCCATCACAGGAACGGCATGGGTGTTGGTTCGAACAATCTATCCTGTCCAGGGGTGGGTCTGTACATGGACCCAGGGACCCAAAACGGGGGTGGCACAGACGACCACCCTCGCCAAGTGGGGTGCCTACTTGGAGCAATGTAGCACCCGTAGTTTAAGCCCTTTGAGCATAGAGCTACAACAGGTCCTGGGGCCTGTGGAGTTTGTAGCCGAGGCTGAGCCAAGCGCTCTGCCTAGAGGGGAGGACTTGGAGCCCTCGCCCTACAGAGAAGGACAGTCCCCAGTACCTGAGGATGCCTGGTTTACCGATGGTTCTAGCTGAGGAGCTGCAGCTATTTGGACGGCTATTGGTGTGCAGCCCAAAACAGACACCATTTGGTTTGATACTGGGATGGGCCAGAATAGCCAGTGGGCTGAGCTACGGGCTGTGTGGATGGTAATCAGCCAGGAGCCTGGGCCCCTAGTTATTTGTACTGACAGCTGGGCGGTGTTCCGGGGCCTAACGTTGTGGCTCCCCATGTGGAAACAACAAAACTGGTTGGTAGGACACCGTCCACTGTGGGGTCAAGCCATGTGGCAGGACCTCTGGGACCTAGGGCAGAGAAAGGAGGTGACCCTAATGCATGTCACAGGTCACTCCCCCTTAGTGTCCCCAGGTAATGATGAAGCAGATGCCCTAGCACGGGTCCGATGGTTAGAACGGGCTCCTGCCACTGATGTGGCCCATTGGCTGCATAGGAAATTGCAGCACGCTGGAAGCCGAACCATGTGGCAGGTGAGCAGACACTGGGGTCTGCCTTTGAAATGGCAGGAGATAGCAGATGCCTGCTATGACTGTGTCGTCTGTGCCCAGGACAGCCCCCAAAGACAGAGGCTGCCTTGGGAGACATAGCAGATTACGCGAGTCGGGGTGCCCCTCACTCCCTGGCAAGTGGATTACACTGGACCCCTGCCTAAGGCCCGCAATGTGATATACGCGTTTACAGCAGTGGACACTGCTGCGGGGTTGATGTTTGCTTGGCCGTGTCCGGCTGCGGATCAGCGGCATACAGTGGTCGCTTTTACACGCTGTGCGCCCTCTATGGGCGCCCCCAAGTCATTGAAAGTGACAGGAGTACCCATTTTAGGGGGCAGTAAGTGCAGCGCTGGGCTGCCAGGATGGACGTGCAATGGTTGTTTCATACCCTGTATAACCCACAAGCAGCTGGCATGATTGAGCGCTATAATGGTCTTTTGAAGCAAGGTCTCCGGGTGTCAAAACACCCTCCCGCGATGCGTGACTGGGCCTCACGTCTATGGGACGTCCTGAGAGTCCTGAATGAGAGGCCACAGAAGGGAGGACCCGCACCAGTAGAAGCCCTGCTACATCGAACAGCCGCTCCCATTCAATTACAGGTTACCACCAGTGAGACTCTGTTAAAGCCAGGCTATGGCAGAAATGGAAACATTTTGCTGCCAGCACCCACATGCTTGAAAGTAGGGGAACGGCAGCAATGGACTTGGCGCTGGCAGGTCAAAAGCCCCCACTGTCGATGGTTGGGCCTGATAGCCCCATGGGGGGCCGGTTTGACTCATGATTTGCAAGTGACGCCAGGGTGGTGGCTGAGTGGCCACCACAAGTGACTGTAGTATAGGGAGGTCCCGATACCGGGATGATTTTGCAGGGAACCTATGTGCTCTCACTATGGCCTATTATGGGGTCCCCTGTTCTGTTACATGTTAAAACTATGCAAGGGACCCCAAGCACTGCCATAAAGGTCTGGTACCACGAACCGGGAAAGGTGCCAGTGGCAGCGACCCTCCTTTCCCAGGACGAAAAGCTAGCGTGTATCCTCCCAGATGGAAGGGATTTGCCATTGTTGGTTCCTAAGACTACTGTTTCTTTTCGTCCGTAGGTGCCTGTAGGCTAATATGGCACAGGGACCCTCGTGGAAGATGCTTGTCGCGTAGATTATGAGGCGAGAACCTGTAGGGGTGGAGTGCGGGGACAAAGCCTCAGAGAGCAGTTTCTGAGCTCTCGGCCTCACGTGGAAAAGTGCTGGCTCGGGTAGTAAATGGCCATCAACTGTGATTGGATGGCCATCAGCTGTGGCTGGTTGGCCATCCGCTGTAGCCGGTTAGCCAATTGGCCACTAATATAACTGCTGCGGCTGTGCTGGAGAGGGAAGTTGGTTGATTGGCAGCAAAGTGGACAGCAGGTCGCACGTCGTGTGAATCCAGCCTCCAATGAGACTATAGTGGTGTGACTCCCCTACCTATGGCTCCGTGGGTGTTCCTTTGTGGCCTCGCCACATCCTGCGTTCTTATGTGGGGACCGGGAGCAGAGACCCCATAGGCTGCCCCGTGCAACAATGTCCTACAGGTGTCTCGTCCCTTACCTGGGCTAACTCAGGTGACCTGTGTCCACAGAGTGCTCACAGCCCGCCATCCTGCAGGCAATGTTCTAGTAAGTTCCTCAGAGGAACCAGAGGCTGGAAAACTCTGTGGGGCCTTAGACTTTTCAGACACCATAGCATCCTGCCCAGGAACTTGGAGGCTTCTGGGGAGCAGGCTCCTGGTTCCCAACTCGCAGCCCCCCCCAAATTATCTTCTATCCCCCCATGGGGTGTCCTGTGCCCCCCACTCACTTGCCCCAGCTCTGCCCACAACCCCAGAGAGCGCTGCCCCTTGGGTGAGAGGTTCGCACCTGACCCCCTTGCGTCGCTGCCTCAGGGAAGAGGCCCATGCAGACTCTGGAAGGAGGCTAGGGGCTGCCCGTTTAGAGAATTCTGGGGTCTCGGGGTCCCAGAGCATGTCCAGAGCGAGTACCCATCTTGCTCCTGGGATCCCTTGTCTTGTGGGGAGAGACTCAGGCCTGAGTCTAAGAGCAGTATTGATGCTAATTCCATTCCACCTAATTCATTGAGCGCCTACTGTGTGCCCCATCTACCCGCTGTAGGTTCTGGGGATTTAGCTTTGAACAAACAGAAGTTCCGGCACCCACATTCTAGTGGGGGGAGACAGGCAGTAAATAAAGAAACGAATACGTGTTATTCACAGATAGACTATATTTCACGTGGGTGATGCGATTAGCGTGCTGTCTGGCAGGTGTCAGGTGGCCGTCAGCTCTGACGTCCCGGCGTGGGCTTGTTGCTGGGGAAAGGATACGGCCACGCTCTCTGCGGTTGCCTCCTTCCGCCGCAAGGGGGCGAGCGGTAGTTTGCTCCTAATAGTGCTGCGTGGAAACCCAGTTTGACGAACTGAGGGCCAAGAGTGACTGAATTTTATGCAGGAGCGATCGGGGAAGAAGAGGCTGAGTAATGTTGTGGAACTATAAGAAGGCTGATGCTGCTGGGATGTAAAGGACCAGGGCATGTGGGAAGCCAGGTCCGCAGAATTGCTGGGACTTGTCTGGCACACTGAGAATCTGGACTTCTCACTGCGGGCACTGGGGAGACACAGAAGAATATATCAGGATGGGCGAGACGTGAGCCTCTTTGCATTTTTGAGAGATTGTTCTGGGGAGCTGAGAGGGAGATAGACACTCTTGGAAGGCACATATAACCATGGAAGCTTCTAGAAGTTAGTTTTCAACCATGAGGGAAGCCACAATTAGTGTGGCCAATGTTCCAGAAGCAGAGAGGGTGCAGAAGGAAACCAAGTCTGTGATAATATTGCTGAGCCACTGGTCACCTAAGACCAGCCCTCTTACCTTTGACACTCGAGTTGATTTTTACTATTTTCTTTCAACCTCCTAATTGGTTAGGACTGTTGTATTTACTGTATTTTTGAAACGTTGTGTCATATAATGGTTGTGGTAGGCTGTAAAATGTCTCCCCTCGCCCCGCAAAGATACCCATGTCCTAATCTCTGGAACCTGTGAATGTTACTTTATTTGGCAAAACAACAACGAGAACAACATCATCCCCCAAAAGGTCTTTGCAGATGTGATGAAGTTAAGGACGTTGAGATGGGGAGATTATCCTGGATTATCCAGGTGGACCCTTAGCACAACCATACGTATCCTTATAAGAGGGATATTTGACTACAGACAGAAGAGAAGGTGATGTGAAAATGGAGGCAGAGATTGGCGTGATGCAGCCACAAACCAAAGGTACCGGCATCCAGCAGAAGATGGAAGAGGCTTGGGACGAATTCTCCCCTAAAGACGTCAGAGGGAGTGTGGACTTCTGGCCTCCAGAACTGAGAGAGAACACACCTCTGTTGTTTTAAGCCACTTAGTTTGTAGTAATTAAGCTAAGTACTGCAAGCTTAAGACTAAAAATGTCAGGCTGGGTTAAAAAAAAAGTAAGTCCAACTACATGTTTTTTACAAGGGACATAATTTAAATATATACTGTTTAGACATGGTGTGAGATAAGAGTCCAACTTCGTTTTTAAAATTTTATTTATTTTTATTTTTAGTTTCAGGTGCACAAGACAAAGTAATACTTACACGTTTACTATTTATATCCCTCTTCCCCCATCCACTATCCCTCTGTTATCGCACCGAGCCATTACATTTCCACTGTCTCTATTCCTGATGCTGTACTCCGCTTCTTGTAAGTATATACATACATATATATATATATATATATATATATATATATATATATATATATATATATATAATTATAGTTGGCATTCATTATTGTTCAGCTTCAGGTGTACAGTGCAGTGATCTCCAGCACCATTTGTTGAAGAGACCTATTCTTTTCCTTTGAATGACCTTGGTACGCTTATCAAAAATCAGTTGGCCTTGGGGGGGTTAGAGTGCGATGCTCGTAACACCAGGGTTGCCGGTTCGATCCCCCACATGGGCCACTGAGCTGTGCCCTCCACAATTAAATTGAAACAATTACTTGGCTTGAAGCTGATGGGTCCTGGAAAAACACACTTAAAATAAATAAAAGTTAAAAAAAAATCAATTGGCTGTAGATACATAGGTTTATTTCTCAAATCTGTCCCATTGATCTCTATGTCTACTCTTATGCCAGAACCATGCTGTTTTGATTACTTAGCTTTGTAATAAGTTTTGAAATCAAGACGTGTGAACCCTCCAACTTTGTTCTTTTTTTTTCAAGATTGTTCTGTCCATTTGGGGTCTCTTGGAATTCCATATGAATTTTAGGATTAGCTTGTCTATTTCTGCAAATGGCTATTGGTATTTGAATAGGGATTGTATTGAATCTGTAGGTTATGTTGGGGAATATCATCATCTTAACAATATTGTCTTCCAATCCATGAACATAGCTTTAATTTATTTCAACAATGTTTTATACTCTTTATTGTAGTATTTTTCTACACCTTTTGTTAATTTTATTCCTAAATTTTTATTCTTGATGCTATCGCAAGTGGAATTGTTTTTCTTAATTTGATTTTAGGATTCTTAATTTGATTTTAGTGCATGGAAATAAAACTGATTTTTGTATGTTGATCTTGTATCCTTCAACTTTGTTGAATTCTTTTATTAGCTCTAAAAATTTGTGGATTTTCAAAGGACCTGCTATCTGTAAGATCACATAATCTGCAAATAGTTTTACTTCTTCCTTTCCAGTTTGGATGCCTTTTAGTTCTTTTACATGCCTAATTTCTCTGGTTAAAACCTGTACAATGTTGAATAGCAGCCTTGCTGCTGCTGGATGGGGTTGAAGATCCAGGTTCTCTGACACTATGGCTTCCTGCTTGATATTTTCTTCTTCTTTTTTTTTAACCATCCTTTTTTTTTTTTAAGTTTTTTTATTTTACTGGGGAACAGTGTGTACTTCCAGGACTTTTTTTCCCCCCAAGTCAAGTTGTTGTCATTTCAATCTTAGTTGTGGAGGGCACAGCTCAGCTCCAGGTCCAGTTGTCGTTGCTAGTTGCAGGGGGCGCACCCCACCATCCCTTGCAGGAGTCAACCAGCAACCTTGTGGTTGAGAGGATGCGCTCCAACCAACTGAGCCATCCGGGAGCTCAGCAGCAGCTCAGCTCAAGGTGCCGTGTTCAATTTTAGTTGCAGGGGGCACAGCCCACCATCCCTTGTGGGACTCGAGGAATCGAACTGGCAACCTTGTGGTTGAGAGCCCCCTGGCCCATGTGGGAATCGAACCGGAAGCATTCGGAGTTAGGAGCACGGAGCTCTAACCGCATGAGCCACGGGGCCGTCCCCTAAACTTTTTTTTAAAAGTAAAGTTTATTGGGGTGACAATTGTTAGTAAAGTTACATAGGTTTCAGGTATACAATTCTGTAATATAACATCTAAATGTCACATTGGGTGCTGACTACCCAGAATCAATTCTTCTTCTATCACCATACATTTCACCCCCTTTATCCTCTTCTACAATCTCCCCTCCTGCCTGATCCTCAGGTAACAAGTAAACAGTTATCTGTGTCTACGAGTTTTTGTTTCTTTATTTTTCATTTATTTATTTTATTTATTTAGCATAAACCAATACAAATTTATTAGAGTTCTATATTTGTGTGTGTGATTGTGGGGAGCTGACTCATAAAGACTTAAACTAAATGAGTCAAGCACAACTTAGCAGCAGTAAATCCCAAGGAGAGCTTATCTAAACAGAAGAAACAGATAAAAAACATCTGTTCCGGGGAGAAGGATTTATCTAAAGGTGGGAGTACAGTCAGGGCCAAACATCAAAATACAACAAGGTTACTTTGTAATTGCTGTGTCATCTTACTGCTGTAATCTTACTGTCTTTGTGAGCATAAAAGAGAACTGTAAAATAAAGTAGGTGCGGCAGTCTAATGAGAACTGCTTGCCCTCCCGATCCCATCTTTGTCTCTTGTCTTCTTTTTGCTCAATCCTCGCTCCCCACTTCAGGACCGTTCGTCTCGTCGGCAGGCTCCGACAGTGTGTGGTATGTCTTTTTTTTTTTTTTTTTTAGTTTCAGGTGTACAAAACAATGTAATAGACATTTATCATTTGTGTCCCTTACAAAGTGATAACCACCCTCCCAATATACTACCTCTCTGACATTGCGTACAGCCATTACTTTAATAGATGAACTTTTAAATTTCTTTTGGAGCAAGAAGGGCTCTAATAAAAACAAACAAACAAAAAAAACATAAAAACTATTTCTTCCACCAAGTCTTTCAATTCTTTCCATGTTTCCCTGAAAATAAAACCTAGCTGTACCGTCAGCTCTAATGCATCTTTTGAAGCAAAAATTAATATAAGATCCGGTCTTATTTTAATATAATATAAGACCTGGTCTTATTTTCGGGGAAACATGGCATCTGTAAAATCATGACAATTAATGTGGAATCTCCCTATTACAACTGGGATACACACAGATGTACAAAAATCATTTGGGGTCTAGAGAAAGGAAAGAAATAGGATTAAATCGACTACCACTTTTTCTGGTCCATGTTGGACCATCTAAATTAACTGATAAGTATACCACTATTTTTAAGTAGCACTTAAATACAATGAAGTATTTAAAGATGTGTAAAAGTAGTTACTAAATGTAAAAAGGGAAAAAGAAGCATGTGGGAGATGGGGATTAACCACAGATTTCATGGAAGCCAGAGTGGGGATTTCTACAATATTTTTCTTCTGTTTGATATTTTAAAAAGATTATTCCAATTTACAAACTAAACTAAAGGGGGCAGAGTAGAAGTAGCGAGATCAGCTAGATGATTGCTGAGGTACAGATGGTGATGGTAGCTTGGGCTAGGATGATGGTCTTCAAAATGGAAGAAAAAGTGATATTTATGGTTATTAAAAATCTTTGTTGCAGGACTACTGACCAGCAAATATCAGAATCTTGAGTGTCTTGTGTCTGTGCTCCTCAGGATGGTCCAAAAATACTCAATTCTTATAGAGGGCTTGTTGGGGAGGTGCTCCTGCAGAGAGAGAGAGATAGAGAAGGACAGAGTACATGTTCTCTCAGAGATGGGGTGACGGGGACCTCAGCAGAGACTGCATATCAGGGTGCAACACAGACAACCAAAGCCCACCCCCTGCTCTCCCCTTTCCCAGCCTGGACTAGAATCGCACACTTACCTGGGCACAGATCCTGGTGAGGGGGGCGGAGATGCAGTTGGACTTCGTGCCTGGGACCTTAAACCTCACAACAGCCCGATTCTGAGAGCCCAAGGACTCAAGGCAGCAGTGCTGGAAGCAGGGCCAGAAGGTGCAGTAGGGGCCACAGAGGCGGGTCTGGTTCAGGGGCAGGATGGTCCCCTCATCACAGCACTGCTCCAAGGGGTTGAAGATCTGGTCCCCACACATGGGTGCTGGCTGGCATAGCAAGAGTCCAGTGTCTGGAAGAGCCATGACAGAATGGGCTCCAAGGACCAGTCTAAGATCCTTGGGAACTTCGACTCCCACCCATGGTGCCACCCCTTCCATCCTCCCTGCACCTGTTCTCACCTGTGACTCCTTCTGAGCGTGAGCCCATGATTTCAAAAATGAAGATAGCAGCTAAGAAACAGAAGGAGAATGAGAATCATGCTATAGAGTAGCCTTCTGGTCACTATCATTGGCCCCAAGATGATGTCAATGAGCTTCCTTCATTGTTGGTAATAAAGAGAGATTTGAGTAGATTTTGAGACTGACTCTGGGTGGAAGGAGGGCTCTGGAAAGAGCTAAGATTCTGGGCTGGCCTGTGGCTCAGGCTGTTGGAGCTTTCTGCTCCTAACACCGAAGGCTGCCGGTTCGATTCACACATGGGCCATTGGGCTCTCAACCACAAGGTTGCTGGTTCGACTCCTGGACTCCTGCAAGGGATGCTGGGCTGTGACCCCTGCAACTAACAATGGTAACTGGACCTGGAGCTGAGCTGTGCCCTCCACAACTACGATAGAAAGGACAACAACTTGACTTGGAAAAAAGCCTGGAAGTACACACTGTTCCCCAATAAAGCCCTGTTCCCCTTCCCCAACAAAATCTTTAAAAAAGGAAAAAAGAAAGAGCTGATATTCTGAAAAATTTGCAGGTTGGGAGAGAGATTTGTATATAATTAGAGGTACCATGGGGTGATTACAAGGTGGGAAGTGAGGAATTAAATAAGAAAGACAATTAAGTTTGAAGTTCAGAGATACATTACGGGTGTGATAACACTTAAGCTGGACTTGGGGCTGGAGCCCCCCTTACCAAAGATTCTGGGCACCATGGTTCTTCATTACCTGGTGGAGCAGCAGAAGATCTGGGTGTGGGACCTTACACTGAGACTTATATAGACTCACACGTTACAACAGCTCAGTGCTGCTGGAAAGGGAGGAGCATGAAGAATAATAGGTCAATGTAAGGAAAAACCACATCAACTAATAGGGAAGTGTTCCTGAACCAGTTCCAACTGTCTGCCACCTTCCCAGATAGCTCAAAACCTTAGTAAATAGTATGTTGGGACTTTTCAAAGTTTTGACATGATTTTCTTTGGACGCTTTCTAGCAAGGGGAAACCCAGTAGAAACAATTTCTTGGCACATTCCCCACCAAACACCGGCTTTCTTGGCACGTTCCCCACAAAGCACTGACTTTTTTTAGACTCCCATACTTGTCCATCCTGGAAGTTTCCAGGGCTCTCTCTATGCCCCCATGCAATCCACCTCCGGACCTGCACTGTTTATAATTCTTCAGTTATTCACAGGAAATTGTGAAGGTGCGGCGTGATCTAGAAGAAGATCAGGGGCTGCAGAAACTCTGCTAGGGAGAACGGAAAAGGAATAGATTGATACAGGGTAGACGTCTGGGATTCATTAAACAGACTGAAAGGCAGCTCCCTGTAGAGTGCCTTGTCCAAAGAAAGGCTCCATCCATGTTTTTTACTATTATTTTATTGTCACCAATGCTGTCATTGTGAGAAGATAATGAGTGGGGTATTATTAGATATTCCCCTGTGTTCTCTGCTGGCTTCTTCCCCATATTACAGTGAAAATATTGGGAAGGTGCAAGAGAGTTCAGGCAAAGACTATGAGACCTTGTAAAAGCTCATAGTTAGTGGGAGGGACTCCGCCCTTTTCTCTTTAAGTGTATGTGCCATAGTTCAGTATGGGTGGTCAATGCATGCATGTATATTAGCCCTCCTCTCTTAAATTGGCAGATGTTTGATTGTGTGGGTTAGTATTTGTGTCAGCAGGTTTCTATAATGTCTCCTCCTGCCCATGCACCCTAACAGGAGTCCCGGGTGTGGAGAGTCACAACCCATTTACACAGAACAGCTGCTGGGAAAACAGAGCTTGAAGAAGTACATTCCTATTTCCTAAATTAATTAGTTTTGCTTCATTCATAATTCTTAACCTACAAGCAAGGAATTCCTGACTGAAATAGAAAGCCCCAGATAAACAATACAACTGACTATGAAGCAAAATTTTAAAGGTTATTACTACAAGAATTAATCTTTATATAATTAAATTACCTACATAGAAAATCCTAGGGAACCTATTGTCAATAAAGGGGAAGGCTGATATTTTGGTGAGAAAAAAAGCCCTAAGCTCTTTTCAGATTTAGACAATTCAAAATGGATGGTAGGACACCCTGTTTTGGGGTTGTAATGACGAGCAGGGAAAGGAAGGAGGAGGGACACATGCTAGAATGGGGCTAATGAATTTATTTATTTAGAAATACCTAATCAATGTATTTAGCAATATGCAATAGCAAAAAACAAAGGCAATTAATAGAATGTGCTAATGTCAGAAAGTAAAGGTGGTTAAAACTAAACTATATATGTTGATAACAATGTCATGTCAAAGGAGTACACATATTTATAAGTTTAAGAGATCCCAGCATATGCTTACTATTGATCAAAAATCACTTGGCTAAATACACAAATAACATCAGTAAGGAGTATCCAAAAGCAGCGATAAGCTCTATAAGATAGTAACTATTACAGTAGATGCCAAAAGCTCACCAAACTGGGAGAGAACAGCACTGGAAAAGTCATACATCAAAACCTTGTCAAGTCTGTGGCTGAGAGAACCTCAGGCATCTCCCACACCGTTGCTTGTCAGTTCCTAAGAATGCTGTGGTGTAGGCATTGTTGTTGTTGTCAGAAGTCAGGGCGTCTTCTGATGTAAGCTGCAAGCTGCATACAAGTTCTCCAGATGCTAACAAGTTCTCAAGAAGGCTAATCGAGGGGAACAACACTGGAGAGGCCGGGCACCAGCCAGACCTCCCCAGGTCCGCGGCTGCAATTCAGGACATCCCCTGGTGTTGTAAGCTGCATGTTGTTGGAAGTCTTCAAAAAGTTAGAATGATGAGAAATCACCAATGACAAATGACCAAATGATGAAATGATAATTATTAACAGTCAACTGAGGTCTGTCTTACATATTTTCTCAGATGTACCTTAGAGCCAAGTTTCTTGTTCGTGCCTCCCCCTCCGGGAATGGCCAGTTCTGGGATTGTCCAGCAGTTACTGATATGAGTGCTGCCTATTCAGCCAAAGGGCCAATTCATCCGGATAAGCAACAAGGCCTGGCAACGTGTCTGTCCTGTTGTCCTGTTATAACTTAGCTACTTCTCCACTTTATCTGCTGATGTGGGGGAAACAGACAGAACAAAGAGGGAATTCTTAATGCCTGATCAAGGATTTCTTTAACCCTAAGCTAACCATCACCTCACAACACGGACAGAACAACAAACATCATCTCATATCTCCCCTGCTCAGGAGAACGAGACCAAAGGGGGAATTTACTCAACTCGTGATCACAGCACAGAAATCACCTCACACACAGGAACAGACAAAAGGTAATAGACAAAAGCTCACATCAAGCAATGAAGACAAATTTTCTTCAACATCTTCCCCACAGGGGCAGACAATGCCACGTTGCAGCTGAGCAGGTTTAAAGCTTGCATGGGGGTGAGGTAGAAAGCCTCATGCCTCCTCATCACTGGGAGACGGCAAGGAGAAACGTCCTAGGACAGCATCCCTGAAAGATAGATAAGCAGTGAGAACAACTTCATGGCGGTTCTTCATAAGCGTCCCCTGCTCTCCTGGCCGAGAGGGTTAGAGTGTTCCACCACGACTCACGTTCGCTGCACTTAATTCTTGCTGTGTGTCCCATGTGGAGACGTGAAAGTACCAGGGAGCTTGAGCCATCTCCTTAAACCTACCAAACATAAAAAATAAAAATAGCTCCTGGAACTAATCATTGACGTTGGAAAGCCTGTAGGGTGCAAACGCAACGTGCAAACAAACAAGGTTTCTAGGCACTGGCGTTAACAATTAGAAATTGAAACTTAAAAGAAGAGTCCCATTTACCCCCTGCCCCCCATTGAAATACTTAGGGACGAGTCAATAAAACATGTACACGACGTACATGCAGGAAACTACAAATAAGGGATGAAAGAAATCAAAGAAGAAATAAATAAATAGGGAGACTTATTTACACAGTGACATAAAATGCAGTATAAATATAGTTAAGATGTCGTTTTTCTCTAAATTGATCTACAGATTTAACATAATTGCCATCAAGATCTCAGCAGGAATTTTTGGAGATTCAGACAAGCTAATTCTAAAATTTTTATAGAAAGGCAAAGCATATTAAAATAGCCAAAACAATTTTGAGAAAAAGAAAAAAAGGATGGAGGACCCACGCTACCCAATTTAAAGCATTACTATGAAGCCACAGTAATCAGACAGTGTAGTATTGGCAAGTGGATAGACAGACAGATCAGTAGAATGGAATACAGGCTAGAAATAGACCCACACAAATATGCACAAAGACGCAAAGGCAACTGGAGAATTAGAATCTTTTCAATAAATGGAAGTAGAAGAATTAGGCATTCATTTACTGGGGCGGGGGGTGAGAATCTATAACTATACCTCACATTTTATATTAATACAATGTTTAACTCCAAATGGATCCAAATGTAAAATCAAAAACTACAAGTCTTCTAGAAGAAAACCATGGAGAAAATGTTAGTGGCCTGGAGACATGACATCAGAAACACAATCCATAAAGGAAAATATTGATAAGTTGCACTTGTCAAAATTTAAAACATTTTGGGGGAAATATTTGCACATCACGTATCTGACATAGGACTTGTATCCTGAATATGCACCACTATGAAAAGTAGATATCAGGATATACAAGGACATGAAAAGTTCTCAAAAGTAAACAGTAAGAACACAAAGAATGAGTACAGATGGGGAAAACATGAGCAGCACTTTACAGAGGATTACAGATAGCAGATGAGCACATGAAAAGATGTTCAAGTTCATTAGCCATCAGGGAACTGCAAGTTAAGACGACCATGAAATGCTTCCTTCCATCTATCGGAATGGTTAAAATTAACAAAATATCGACAGTACTAAGCGCTGACAAGAATGCCGAGAAACCAGACCTCTCACACATTACCGCTGGAAATGCAAAATGGTCCAGCTTTCGGGAAAACAGTTCAGCAGTTTCTTATAGTAACTTTTAAACTGTATTGGGGTTTTCTCACCCCAATAAACTTTAATAAAAAAAATTAAAGATTCACTTATCGTTGACTGAGCACTCACACTCCTGGGCACTTATCCCAGGGAAACAAAAACTGATGTTCTCCCACAAAAAGTTTGCATGAATAGTCATCACAGTTTTATTTGTAATAGCCCCAAACTATAAACAACCCAAGTGTCCATCAATAGATGAATTGTTAGAGAAGTTGTGAAATATCCTTACGATGGAACACTTCTCAGCAATTCAAGGAAGGAAATACTGATACTCCCAACAGCTTGGATCACAAGGCATTTTCCCTGGTGAAAGAAGCTAGTTTCAGAAGATTATGTGTGGAATAATTCCATTTATGTAACATTCTGGGACAGGAGAAACTATAAAGATGGAGAATAGATTGTGGTTGCCAGGGCTTAAGTGGGGATGCAGGGGGAGGTGTGACCACAAAAGGACTTCATCAGGGTGTGTGTTTGTTTGTTTGTTTTTGTGGGGGTGAAGGAACTGTTCTGAGGAGAAACGATATCTATAGAGTCTGACAAATCAGAAGGGCTTTGTACACGTGGACTATTGTTATTGCCCGTAGTCATCACTTTTACCTTCCATCTAGAAACCTCAAATAACCAGTCCATTTATGAAGTTAATGAGATTCTCTCTGAGTTGCAGGGTACTGGTTTTTCTCACTATGTAAATTTATCCTATGAATATATTTAATAGATACACCTGACGTTATTGAGCCAAAAGAGATAACGTGAATAAAACTGTTGTCAGGTACAAGCGTGTGAGAGTTTTGAGTTGGGCAAGAGTCCGGGTAGGAGGGTGACGCGTCCTGTCAGCTGTTCCTCTGACTGGATTCCGTCTTGGGCTTGTCTGTACATGTGGCGCATTCTGTGTCACCTTCCCTGCGCTTCCCTGCGTGGTTAACCTGCGAGGATCCCAGGGCTGCATCTGTCGTACCTGGTGGCACCACTGCACACTCGGATCCAATTTAGAAAATATCTGTAGTAACTTTAATGCATTTAATTGTACATATTTTACAGTACTGTATACATTTGTTTCTTTGTGAAAGGAAAAAGCAATGTGTTCCCGCCATCACACACTGTTGTTCTTACTTTAAGAGCCCATGGTCCATATAGAGCTAAATGTTAACTTCTAAGTACAGCAGTTGTTTTCAATGCTTCATATCATGTGGCCACTCTTTTTTTTTTTTTTAAAGATTTTACTGGGGAACAGGACCTTATTGGGAAACAGTGTGTACTTCCAGGCTTTTTTTTTTTTCCAAGTCAAGTTGTTGTCCTTTCAATCTTAGTTGTGGAGGGTGCAGCTCAGGGGGTGCAGCCCAGCATCCCTTGCGGGAGTCCAACTGGCAACCTTGTGGTTGAGAGGACGTGCTCCAACCAACTGAGCCATCCGGGAGCTCAGCGGCAGCTCAGCTCAAGGTGCCGTGTTCAATCTTAGTTGCAGGGGGCGCTGCCCACCATCCCTTGTGGGACTCGAGGAATTGAATTGGCAACCTTGTGGTTGAGAGCCCACTGGGCCATGTGGGAATCGAACCGGTAGCCATCGGAGTTAGGAGCATGGAGCTCCAACCGCCTGAGCCACCGGGCCGGCCCTCATGTGGCAACTCTTGATGGCCTGTTAGACTATTAGAGAGTATTTTTGGTGATATTTGGGGCAATTACTTGGGGTTGTTAATTAAGCTAATAGAAATGAATTGAGTTCATAGCAATGAATCATTATTTTTGCCAATTAAACAGTAGAATCCAAGTTCCTGTGTTCTGAAACATTTCTATCCAACAGTTTCCAGAAATGGACCCAATTTGGATCATCAGGAATATGTGTGGAGCCCCCTGTTTCCATGGTATCTACAAATGTGTTTGCTTTATTGGATACTTATAATCCCAACATGTGAAAATGTTATTTCACTGTGTTTGAAGAAGACACTGAAGGTCTGAGAGGTTAAGTCATTTGACAAAATCCCACAGCTTGTAAATGGTGGAGTTGGCCTCCTAAAATCCTGGAAGAGAATTCTGAGCATACATACTATTTAACAACTATGAAGGTGCTAGAGCCAGAAACTGGTAATAGCATAGGACTCTGAGGGGCATAAATGGATATGAAGTTCAAAGAAAAAGACAGAGACTTTTATTTTTAATTTAAAAAGCATGTGATGGAAGTTTTACCCTATATATGCACTCTTGAAAATTTAAAAAGAACCTAAGTTGGGCCAATAACCAGGATAATAAGCAGCGACATAATAAGCACAGGGACAGAGGTAAGCAGGAGTGCTAAGGGGACAGATGGAATGGGCCCTTATTCTTTACTTTATTTTTTTTTAGTTTCAGGTGTACAACGTAATGATTAGACGTTTACACCCCTCACAAAGTGAGAACCCCACCAAGTCTACTGCCCACCTGACACGGTACGAAGCTGTTACAATACCATTGACTATGTTCCCTCTGCTGTGCTCTACATCCCGTGGGGTCCTTATTCTTTATCACTGGGTGAAACAGGACCCAGGATGGGAAGGTGGGGAGGAGGAGCTGCCTGGGCTGAGCCCTGAAGAAGAAGTAAGAGTTTTTCAGATGAAGGGCAGGAGGAGGCCTGGAAGCAGAGGCCTGCAGGAGCCGCGGCTTGGAAGCCTGTTTGGGGAATGGCGGGGGGGACTCTGTTGGGGTGGCTGATGGAGGCCGGTGGTGCTGCAGGAGGAGGGGGGGCGGGGAAGCAGGGCAGATCATGAAGGACCTTGCTGGGCATGCGGGAGTTTGGGTTTCATCCTGGAGGCAGTGGGACGTCACCCAACGGTTTTAAGCCGTGAAAATCCACATTCCTGTGACACTGAGGTGTCGCCCTCACACTCAGGACTGTCACGGTCATCACTGCAGCCAGGCAGAAACGTCCCTGGATCGCGCAGCTGCTCCCTAGTATTATCTCAGTTATTGTTTCTTTATTATAACATTGTTTGTCGGTGTTGGTGACGGTTTTCACAGGTCTCTTGCATTTTTGCATGTCTTGCAGTTAGGCATTGAGTGTTTTTTTCTTCCAGATTATTTTCAAGGATGCTTGTACAGTGTACGGCCTTGGAAATGTCTCCCTCCAGAGCACAGGATAGACTTGTTTAGCGTCCTGTGTAATAGTGACAAGATCTTCCTTCAGGACAAAGGCCAGGCAGGCATATGGCCCATTATGAAAAGTTTAGATTTCCTAACTTTGGGGTTTGTCTCCTGTTATGTAACCCACTGTTTACTGGCATCACCTGATCCCTTCCCTCGCCCTGTGGGAATTGGGGCTCAGGGGACAGGTGCAAATGCTGATACTCTGGTTACTCTCTATTGCTGTGAGGAGGAAACTGCCGTTTGTCTTTGACCCGGAAGCCTGTGTCTTCTTTAAAAGTATGTTGTTTAATCTCCATGTATTTGTGTTTTTTCCTGCTTTCTTTTTGCAGTTGATATCCAATTTCAAAGCTTTGTGATCAGAGAATATGCTTGGTATGATTTCAATTTTCTTAAATTTGCTGAGGCTGATTTTGTGTCCCAATATATGGTCTATCCTTGAGAATGTTCCATGTACGCTAGAAAAGAATGTATAGTCTGATGTTTTAGGATGAAGTGCTCTATATATGTCAATTATGTCCATTTCATCTAATGTGTCAGTTAGGGCTGCTATTTCGTTATTTATCTTCTGTTTGGATGATCTATCCATAGCTGACAATGATGTATTTAAGTCCCCTAGTATAATTGTGTTTTGGTCAATTTCTCCCTTTAGTTCTGTTAGTAGTTGCTTGGTATATTTCAGTGCTCCCTGATTGGGGGCATAAATATTGATGACTGTTATGTCTTCTTGTTGTATAGTCCCCTTTACCATTATGAAATGTCCATTTTTGTCTCTTGTTATCTTTTCACCCTGAAATCTGTTTCATCGGAAATCATTATGGCTACACCTGATTTTCTCTGGGTACCATTTGCTTGGAGTGTCAATTTCCACACTTAGCCTCTGTCTTCTGAGAGAAACCATGAAACGGGTAGGATGTAGTCCCTTCCCAGTTCTTGACGGTTTATTTATGTGTATTTTTATTTATGCCTTGTGTTGTTTCCAAAAGGACTTCTGCATGCACTGTACTGCTATTTGCTGCCACAGGTAAAGAAATATAAACTGATATATGTTGTGTCCTGCACAACACCAGCCGTGGGAAGGCGAGGGAGGCGGCGAGGGTTAAACTCTCATAAAGAGACAGAGACTCAAATGTAGTTAAATCACAGAGGACCAAGGGACTCACAGCCTCAAGGGACTGGAGCCCCGAATCTGTCACCGTGGGTATTTATTGATCTTTCACAATAGAGATCACATGATTAGGGGCAGGGTCTGTGAAACTCTTACACCACACAATAATCCTTATCCCATAATCCCATAATCGTCCCAAAGCAACTGATGCATATCATCCCCCAAATGACCAAGGTGTGGTACATACAATCCCTGGGGGGAGCAAGTCTCACAAAATAAGATTAAGATTATCCCATGAGCCAAACAGGAGGGGCGAGATGCTATTGTTCCTGAGGGTAAAGGACAACAGCTGAGGCATGCGTCAGCAGCCTCTCAAAAGGAGGGGCACAGCTACCTCCTAACTTTACATTAGCTCATGGGGGTCCTAGGGGGGTCCTGTCTGGCTTAGGTTGTTTCTCCTGTGAGAAATCTTACCCGTCTTTGACTGCAGACCCTGCTTACAAGGACCAAACATGGAGACTTAGAGTAGCATAAACTCAACCCCAATGAGGGACAATCCCACAGGGTCACCTTTCCCTAAGGAAAGATTGGAGGGGACAGACTGCTAGGTTGCTGTGTGACTACAGATATAAAAGCGACTTTGCCTTATTAATAAGTTTTATACTACCTTTAAACAACTTTATTGAGATATAATCAACGCACCATAAGTTTTGCTGGTTTAAAATGCGTGATTCACTTTTTTGCAATGGGTTTGTTGCACACTGTTGTAGTGAAAGCCACCTCTAAATCTAACCCAAAACGAGAAAAGAAAAGACACACATCAACATCGCTGTCATTGGACATGTAGATTCCGGCGAGTCCACCACTACTGGGCATCTGATCTACAAATGTGGTGGGATCGCAAAGGACCATCGAAACATTTGAGAAGAAGGCTGCTGAGATGGGAAAGGCCTCCTTCGAGTCTGCCTGGGTCTTGGACTGAAAGCTGACCGTGAGCGTGGGATCACCACTGGTATCTCCATGTGGAAATTTGAGACCAGCAGTATCATGTGACCATCACTGATGCCTCAGGACACAGAGACTTTATCAAAAAATGACTGTGCTGCCCTGATTGTTGCTGCTGGTGTTGGTGAGTGGGAAGCAGGTATCTCCAAGAATGGGCAGACCCATGAGCCTGCCCTTCTGACTTACACACAGAGTGTGAAACAACAAATTGTTGGCGTTAACAAAATGGATTCCACTGAGCCACCTTATAGCCAGAAGAGATACGAGGAAATAGTTAAGGAAGTCAGCACTTACATTAAGAAAATAGGCTACAACCGTGACACAGTAACATTTGTGTCAATTTCTGTTTGGAATGGTGACAACATGCTGGAGCCAAGGGCTAACATACCTTGGTTAAAGGGATGGAAGGTCACCTGTAAAGATGGCAGTGCCAGTGGAACAGTGCTGCTTGAAGCTCTGGATTGCATCCTGTAACTAACTTGTCCAACTGTGAAGCCTTTGCGTCTGACTACAAAATTGGTGGAACTGGTACTGTCCCTGTGGGCCAAGTAGAGACTGGTATTTTCCAGCCCGGCATGGTGGCCACCTTTTCCCCAGTCAACCTTACAACTGAAGTAAAGTCTGTTGAAATGGGTCATGAAGCTTTGAGTGGAGCTCTTCCTGGGGACAATGTGGTCTTCAATGTCAAGAATGTGTCTGTTAAGTGACGTCATAGGAATGGGGCAGTGAGGTGGTCTTCTTGATTTCTCCTCCGGAACTTACCACAAATTGAACTTCTATAACTCATCAAAGAACTCTCTGCTCATCACACAGAGCTAAGAGACTTCTTCGAGGATTACTTGAAGGTGGGCAAATTGGGCGAGCAGGGGAAGAGGGAAGGGAGCAGAGTGGAGATGCAGCCCGCATCTGCAGCTGTGGAGACGCAGAGGGTCCCAGGACAGAACAGAGACCACAAGAGCCAGGAGGTGGGCTCTTTCCCTGCGTCCCACAGCTGATCTCTCCTGCAGAGAGAGCAGCATATCCAGCCTTTGAGGCAGTAACCTCAGCTGAGAACTCCAGCTGGGCCCTAGGTCAGACAAAGGAGGTAAACACCATACCTGGGCCCCTCCTCTCACTCTCCCAATCCTACTCTGACCCTTCCAGAGATTAAAGCTGACCCCTGAATTGAGGAGTAGTGTCAGATTACAGAGGAGCCCTACCGCTCAGGATCTGGGAAGACCCGGATTGCAGTTCTGCCCCAGGGAAGAGGCTGGGAAGAGTGTGACACAGCTGGGCTGGGAGACAGAAGACTCCTCCATCCCCCACCCCCACCTTTTCTGGCCTGCCTAGAGCAGGGCAATTACATTGCAGAGACACTTCCAGGGATCAGTAGTAGGTGGCAGACACGGTTCTGGGCTTTCAGCAGCTCAGAAATCTCCCGCCCTCCACACACACACACACACACACACACACACACACACACACGGAAGAAGTGCCCTAAGACTCAGGAGACCTGAGCACAGGGCTGGTTGTGCTACTCTAAGTGTGCACATGTGCAGGCAAGGGCAGAAACTTCACTGATTTTGTAAAACCTACCATCGAGCCCCATAACCCCATTCATCTAGAACTATAGTCCCGGGGTCACTCTGGGCACCTGGTGACTGGCTCTGCCTGCACAATATGCAGAGGACTCTTTGGTACAGCAGAGGCCAACCTGGAGAACACTTGGTGGGCTTAAGCAAGACTGCTGCTGCTTTTTTTGTTTTGTTTTTGTATTTTTGATATTTTTGCCTGTGTTGAGAGTGGGTTGGTTGTTTTTACATGTGAGTGTATTTGGTTTTTCTTTGTTGTTGTTGTTGTGCTTGGTGATTTGCGTTGTTCTGAAATCACCTTACACCGGGGCCCAGCTCAAGAGGCATAAGATTGAACACAATCAGAGTCCAACTCCAGACCAAACCGGAGTATTACTGGGTTTGACCCACAAGTGACATACCAGAGGGAATTCTCTACGGGCATAAGAGTCCATAGGGGCCAAGCCTCATTTGAGCAGTCAACCCTCTTACAGCAGATCATCCACTGTGGGCAGAGCCAAGTCTTACAACTAATTAGCCTAGGGGTCAATCCCACCTATGACAAGCCAAAAGCAATTAAAGGTCAACTTTAACAGGACAATATACACAACACAAGGGTCACTTTTGGAGCACATGCACAGGAAAATAGGCAAGTAGTACAAGTCAAATATAAAAAACACATACTACATAAGATAACCCAGCAAAAACCAAGAACCCTAGGGGATCTACCTAATACATTGAAGCAGACACAGAGAGTCAGCCATAATGGGGAAACAGAGAAACATGTCCCAAATAAAAGAACAGAAGAAACCTACAGAATTGGAACCAAATGAAATAGAGGTGACCAGCCTATGAGAAACAGAGTTCAGAACACTGATGATAAGAATGTTTAAGGATCTTAGTGATGACATAAAGAAGGATAGAGAAATCATAACAAACAACCAGTTAGAACTAAAGAACACAATTACCGAAATTAAGAACTCACTTGAAGGAATTACCAGCAGGTTAGATGAAGTAGAGGATCAAATCAGCGACTTAGAAGACAAGTTAGCAGAGATCACCCAAACAGAACAACAGAAAGAAAAAAGAATAAAAAACAATGAAGATGGGTTAAGAGACCTCTGGGATAACATCAAGCACAACAACATGCGCATCATAGGAATACCAGAAGGTGAAGAGAGGAAGCATGGGATCGAGCACATATTTGAAGTAATAATGTCTGAAAACTTCCCTAACCTGGTGAAGAAAACTGACATACAAGCCCAAGAAGTGCAGAGAGTTCCAACCAGGATAAACCCAAACAGGTCGACGCCAAGACACATTATAGTTAAAATGGCAAAGCTTAAAGACAAAGAGAGAATCCTAAAAGCAGCAGAGAGAGACAGCAGGTTACATACAAGGGAACTCCCATAAGACTATCAAACGACTTTTCTACAGAAACATTGCAGGCCAGGAGGGAGTGGCAGTAGATACTCAAAGTGATGGAAAGCAAAGGCATTCAACTAGATTGCTTTATCCAGTAAAGCTATCATTTAAAGTTGATGGAGAGATAAAGAGCTTCCCAGAAAAGACTAAGCTAAAGGAATTTATTACCACCAAGTCAGCATTGCAGGAAATATTAAAAGGGCTTCTGTAAACCGAAGAAAGATGAAAACAACTAACTACAAATAAAAAAATGGCAATAACTATGTACTTATCAATAATCACTTTAAATGTAAATGGATTAAGTGCTCCAATCAAAAGACATATGATGTCTGAGTGGATAAGAAAGCAAGACTCTTGTATATGCTGTATACAAGAAACTCACCTCAGATCAAAAGACACACACAGGCTGAAAGCGAAGGGTTGGAGTAAGATATTTCATGCAAATGGAAATGAGAAAAAAGCTGGTGTTGCAATACTTATATTTGACAAAATAGACTTTAAAATGAAGAACATATTAAAAGATAAAGATGGGTACTATATAATAATAAAGGGATCGATCCAACAAGAGGACATAACCCTAGTAAACATCTATGCACCCAACATAGGAGCACCTAAATATATAAAACAGGAGCTGACTGACATAAAGACAGAGATCAACAGTAACACTATCATAGTAGGGGATTTCAACACACCTCTGACAACAAGGGACAGGTCTTCCAGACAGAAAATCAGTATGGAACAATGGCTTTAAATGGCACATTGGACCAGTTGGATTTAATCCACATTTTCAGAGCATTTCATGTCAAAGCTGCAGAATACATTGTAAGAGTAGGTTAGCATAAGAAAGGAAGCCATTTTCTGAATGACCTTAACAGGGTGTGGACCAGATGTCCTGTTTGAAAAGAGCTTATCTTGTGAACTGCCAACTGGGTGGGGTACAAGCTAGCTTATCTTGTCAAATCCCTAGAATGTGGTACAAGCCCATGATATGCATACTCTTTGAAGCTACGGAAAATTACTGGATGCTTTAAAAATGCTATATAAACCCTTGGCTTTGAGTGCTCAGGGTCCTTGTTGAAACCCACTGCGTTGGGCAGATCCTCGGACCCCAGCTAGCTGGAAATAAACCTTGCTGTGTGACTTGCATTATCGCGTGTGTCCTCTGTCCAATTGAGGGGTGGTCGATTCTAGACCTTAGCAACATGTTCTTCTCAAGCACACATGGAACATTTTCCAAGATAGACCACATGTTAGGCCACAAAACAAGTCTTGATAAATAAGAAAATTGAAATTATACCAATTGTCTTCTTTGACCACAGTGCTATGAAATTACAAATTAACTACAGGAAAAAAACTGGAAGACACACCAATTCATGGAGGCTGAATAACATGTTACTAAATAACGAATGGGTCAACCATGAGATCAAGGAAGAAATCAAAGGCTATCTCGAGACAAACAAAAATGAAAACACGATGACCCAAAATCTAAGGGATGCAGCGAAAGCAGTCCTAAGAGGGAAATTCATAGCATTGCAGGCCTACCTAAAGAAACAAGAAAAATCACTAATCAACAGTTTATCTTCACACTTAAGGGATCTGGAAAAAGAACAGCAAAATAAGCCCAAAGGGAGTACAAGGAAGGAAATAATAAAGATCAGAGTGGAAATAAATGAAATAAAGACCAGAAAAACAATACAAAAGATCAATGAATCCAAGAGTTGGTTCTTAGAGAAGATAAACAAAATTGACAAACCTTTAGCCAGACTCATTAAAAAAAGGAGAGAGAGGACCCAAATTAATAAAATCAGAAATGAAAGAGGAGAAGTGACAACAGACACCACAGAAATACAAAAAATTTTAAGAAACTACTGTAAGCAACTATATGCCAACAAATTTGACAATCTGGAAGAAATGGACAATTTTCTAGAGGTGTACAACCTTCCAAGGCTAACTCAAGAAGAAACAGAAAACCTGAATAGACTGATTACCACCAGGGAAATTGAATCGGTAATCAACAAGCTCCCAACAAACAAAAGCCCTGGACCAGATGGCTTTACATGTGAATTTTACACAACATTCAAAAAAGAATTATCACCTATTCTCCTCAAGCTATTCCAAAAACCCAGAAGGAGGTAGGCTCCCAAGCACTTTTTATGAGTCCACTATCACCTTGATCCCCAAATCAGACAAAGACATTACAAAAAAAGAAAATCACAGGCCGATATCCCTAATGAACATAGATGCAAAAATCCTCAACAAAATATTAGTGAACAGAATTCAGCAATACATTAAAAAGATCATATACCATGATCAAGAGAGATTCATTCCTGGTATGCAAGAGTCGTTCAATATCCGCAAATCAATTAATGTGATACATCACATTAACAAAATGAAAAATAAAAATCATATGATCATATCAATAGATGCAGAAAAGGCATTTGACAAAATCCAGCAGCCATTTATGATAAAAACTCTTAAGAACATGGAAATAGAGGGACCACATCTTAACATAATAAAGTCCATATATGATAAACCCACAGTTAACATCATACTCAATGGGGAAAAGCTAAAACCATTCCACTTAAGATCAGGAACAAGGCAAGTTTCCCCACTTTTTCCACTTCTATTCAACATAGTCCTGGAAGTTCTAGCTACAGCAATCAGACAAAAAATAAAAGGCATTCAAATTGGCAAGGAGGAAGTAAAATTGTCATTATATGCAGAGGACGTATATCGAGAACCCTGAAGACTCTACCAAAACTATTAGAACTGATAAATAAATTTAGTACTGTAGCAGGATACAAAATTAATATTCAGAAATCAGTTACATTTGTATATACCAATAATAAAATATCAGAAGGAGAAATTAAGAAGACAATCCCATTTATAATTGCTTCAAAGACTATAAAATACCTAAGAATAAATTTAACCAAAGAAAGAAAATATCTGTACTCAGAAAATTATAAGACACCAAAGAGAGAAATTAATGGAGATACAAATAGATGGAAACACGTACCATGTTCATGGATAGGAAGAATTAATATAGTTAAAATGTCAATACTGCCTAAGGTAATATACAGATTCAATGCAATTCCTATCAAACTACCAAGGACATTTTTCACAGAAATAGAACATATATTCCTAAAATTTTTATGAATCCATAAAAGACCCCAGGTAGCCTCGGCAATCTTGAGAAATAAGAACAAAGTGGGAGGTATAATGGTACATGACATCACATTATACTACAAGCCTACGGTGATCAAAACAGCATTGTACTGGCATAAAAACAGACACATAGATCAATGGAACAGAACACAGAGCCCAGAAATAAATCCATGCCTAAATGGTCATTTTATCTACAACAATGAAAGCAAGAATTTATGGTGGGGTAAAGACAGTCTACTCAATAAATTGTGCTGGGAAACCTGGACAGACACATGCAAAAAAGAGAAGCTGAACCACCCCCTTATAGCATATAGAAGAATAAATTCAAAATGAATTAAAGACTTAAATGTAAGATCTGCAACCATAAAACTCCTAGAAGAAAATATAGGAAGAAAGTTTACAGACATTACCCAGAGTAAGATTTTTACTGATATATCCCCTCAGGCAAGGGAAGTAAGAGGAAAAATAAACATGTGTGATTACATCAAAATAAAAAGTTTTTTCACAGCAAAGGAAACCATCAATAAAACAAAAAGGGATCCTACTGAATGGGAGAACATATTTGCTAATGATATATCTGATAAATGGTTAATATCCAACATTTATAAAAAATTCACTCAACTCAACTCCAAAAAAACCAAACAACCCAATTAAAAAATGGACAGAAGAGACATTTTTCTAAAGAGGACATACAGATGGCAAACAGATATATGAAAAAATGCTCAACCTCACTAACCATCAGAAAAATGCAAATAAAAACCACAGTGAGATACCACCTCACCCCAGTCAAAATGGCTATCATCAATAAATCTACAAACAAGTGCTGGCGAGGATGTAGAGAAAAGGGAATGCTTGTGCACTGTTGGTGGGATTGTAGATTGGTGCAGCCACTATGGAAAACAGTACGGGGGTATCTCAAAAATCTAAAAACGGAACTACCTTATGACCCAGCAATTCCACTCCTAGGTATCTATCCAGAGAAATCCAAAACTCTAATTCAAAAAGTTTATGCACCCCGAGATTTATTGCAGCACTATCCACAATAGCCAAGACATGGAAACAACTGAAATGCCCATCAGTAGATGACTGGATTAAGAAATGGTGGTACATTTATACAATGGAGTATTACTCAGCCATAAAGAAGAATGAAATCTTACCATTTGCAACAATATGGATGGACCTAGAGAACATTATGTTAAGTGAAATAAGTCAGACAGAGAAAGACAAATACCATATGATCTCACTTATATGTGGAATCTAAAGAAAAGAAAACGTGAATGAACTAATCAGAAATAGTCTCAGACATAGAGGAAAAACTGAGGGTTGCTAGATGGGAGGGGAGGTGGGGATAAGGGAGAAGGTGAGGGGATTAGAAACCACAGTGGATAACCACAAGATGGCCACAGGGATACGAAAGTCAGTTTGGGGAATGTAATCAATAATGTTGTAAAGATTTTGTAGGGTATCTGGTGGACACTAGTCTCCCCATTAGGGAGACTACCTCAGGGATGATGTAGATGCCTGATCACTGCACTGTACACCTGAAGGTGAAACTGGACAATAATGAATGTCAACTACAATTTTATATATATATATATAGAAGTGGAGTACAGCATTAGGAATAGAGACAGTGGAAATGTAATGATTTTATGCGATGTCAGAGGGGTAGTAGATGAGGAGCGGGGGTTATCACTGTGTGAGGGATATAAATGATAAATGTCTATTACATTGTTTTGTATACCTGAAACTAATAAAAAAAAAAGAAGAATGTGTCTGTCAAAGATGTTTGCCGTGGCAATGTGGCTGGTGATAGCAAAAATGACCCACCTGTGGAAGCAGCTGGCTTCACGGCTCAGGTGGTTATCCTGAACCATCCAGGCCAAATCAGTTCTGGATACGCATCTGTGCTCGGATGTCACACAGCTCACGTTGCTTGCAAATTTGCCCAGCTGAAGGAGAAGATTGATCATTGTTCAGGGAAAAAGCTAGAAGATGGCCCCAACTTTTTGAAAGTTGGTGAGGTTGCCATCATGACACGGTTCCTGGCAAGCCCATGTGCACTGAGAGCTTCTCTGACTATTCTCCGCTGGGCTGTTTGCTGTTCATGACGTGACATAGACAGTTGCTGTGGGTGTCATCACAGCGGTGGACAAGAAGGCAGCTGGGGGGGCAGCCAATGGCTCAGTGGTTAGAGTGCAGTACTTATAACACCAGGGTCCCCGGTTTAATTCCCACATGGACCAATGAGAAACAATGGGTTGAGTTTGAAGCTGAGCCATTGGTGGGCGGCCAACCAGCTCAGTGGTTAGAGCACAGTGTTCATAACACCAAGGTCACCAGTTCGATTCCCACATGGGCCAGTGAGCTGAGTTGCACCCTCCACAACTAGATTGAAAACAACAACTTGACATGGAGCTGATGGGTCCTGGAAAGACACCGTTCCCCAATATTCCCCAATACAAAAAAAAAAAGAAAAAAAAGAAGGCAGCTGGAGCTGGCAAAGTCACCACGTCTGCTCAGAAAGCTCAGAAGGCTAAAGGAATATTATCCCCAATACCTGCCACCCCGGCCTTAACCAGTGGTGGAAGAAAGGTCTCAGAATTGTTTGTCTCAATTGACCATTTAAGTTTAATAGTAAAAGACTGGTTAATGATTACAATGCATTGTAAAACCTTCAGAAGGAAAGGAGAATGTTTTCTGGATCATTTTATGTGTGTATGTGCGCCAGTTTTTAAGTTATTAGTTTTTAAAATCAGTACTTTTAATGGAAACAACTAGACCAAAAATCTGTCACAGAATTTTGGGACCCATTAAAACAAAGTTTAATGAGAAACCTGTGTGTTCTTTTGGTCAACACTGTAACTTCCTATAGTACTACTTAGGTAAGAGACTTCGAGTTGCCCATAACCTATTTCTGGTGTTACATCTGCTGAAACTTTAGAATATGATAATTTGGGGTTAAAGTACTTCCCTGGGTGGGAACTTTAGGTTTTTTCACCTTGTCATTTAAGAGGAGGAATCATCTGTTACATAGTGAAAAACTATGGGAGGGGGTCTGTTGGTGCAGCACTTTATAAGTTAGGGCAGATAAGCAAAGAGTAACTTTGATGACATGTAAGATAGTTTACAAAGGCCAAATTCTGTAGTATTAGAGTCCACACGTTGCATATAAAAGTTTGTATAGTTACATCAATATTGAGTAAATTTGTTGGTATGTCAAATTTTAGTTTTCCAGTTACTGCAATGTGAATTCTCACATTTAGAAATACCAAGGTAGTTCAAAGAACCTAAGATGAGACTTAAGGAATATTTTTTTTTAAAGATTTTTTTTATTGGGGAAGGGAAACAGGACTTTATTGGGGAACAGTGTGTACTTCCAGGCATTCTTTTCCAAGTCAAGTTGTTCCATTCAATCTTAGCTGTGGAGGGCGTAGCTCAGCTCCAGGTCCAGTTGCCATTTTCTAGTTGCAGGGGGCACAGCCCACCATTTGAGAGGATGCACTCCAATCAACTGAGCCATCCGGGAGCTCAGTGGCAGCTCAGCTCAAGGTGCCGTGTTCAATCTTAGTTGCAGGGGGTCACTGCCCACCATCCCTTGCGGGACTCGAGGAGTTGAACCAGCAACCTTGTGGTTGAGAGCCCACTGGCCCATGTGGGAATCGAACCGGCAGCCTTCGGAGTTAGGAGCATGGAGCTCTCACTGCCTGAGCCACCGGGCCGGCCCGAGACTTAAGGAATATTGAGCACTGTCTTGCTAAGGTTAATTGTATCTAGAATCTAGGAAAAATGATACTGGAAGTTGAAAAGAAAGTGTATGATTCAGTTATTTATTTATTTATGTATGTATTTATTTATTTATTTAGCTGACTACATTTTAAGATTTTCCATTTTGTTTCAAAAGGGCATAATCAGAGATTTCCCAGGAACTTGTTCTGGGTGTTGACAACTCCCACATGTTGACGAGAAAAGGTCCAGGTGATGTTTCCACACACAGTAACATGTAGGTTTCATTGGAAACTGTAGGTTTCCAACACAGTAGGTTGCATTATAGGAGAAGAACCACAAAGTTGGGAAACCCGAATCTTTATTGCATTAATTTTACTGACTCAGCCAATGAGAAACTCTGCATTTTCATTTGAAGGTATCTAGACTAGCACTGTCCTCTAGAACTTTCTGCAATGGTAGATAAGCTGTTAAGCAGGGTGTCATGCGAGGTCTCTGGTCCCGCTCCCCACTTAAGAACGCAAGATATGGTGAGGCCAAAAAGGAACACCCACGGAGCTCAGATGGGGAGTCACACCTCTATATTCTCACTGACGGCTGGGTTGGAGACACAGGAAGCAGGATCCACACGATGAGCAATCTGCCATACTCTTCTCTGCCACCAACTAATTCCTTGCTAACTGCAATCCGAATATCCTGGACACAGTCAGGCTCTCTGGGCACAGCCAGGGTTTCTCAGGGCACCACCAGTCCTTCTGGGCACAGCCAGAATTCCTGGGCTTCAATCTGCCATGCTAACTACGATGGCAGCTATATTAGTGGCCAATGGCTCACTGGTTACAACTGACGGCCAACTAGCCACAGCTGATGGCCATCCAATCACAGTTGATGGCCATTTACTACCTGAGCCAGCACCTTTCCACGTGAGGGCGAGAGCCTGGAAACTGCACTCCTGGCTCTGTCCCACATGAGCTCTTTATCTGCACTGTACAAACAATATGGGAGCCACCAGCCACACGTAGCTATTGAACACTTGAAATGCAGTCAATGAAACTGAGGCATTTTATTAATTTAATTTAATTTAAATTAATTTAAATAGCTAGTGTGTCCAGTGCCTGCAGTATTGGACAGCATAGCCCCATAAAATGACAAAGCTGCTGCTTCAGGAGAGAATCCCAGGCTTCATGACCAGGCCCCAAGGTCCTCCAGGATCTGCTCACCTGGAAAACACTTCTGAGCTACGGCTGAAGTCGGCAGGTCCTGGGAGAGCTCTGGGTTCCAGGGACTCATTCTTGGTTCCAATCTTTCTGGCTCCTCCAAGGTTTATTTTTTCTAAACTTCAGCTGAACCTGTCCCAGGTGATCCAAGCAGTGAGGTGCCCCTGGATCAGACCTCACAACCCCAAAGGCCTCACAAGTTTCCTTCTCCTAAGGGGTGACTACGACCATCACAGAGAGACCCGACAGATGGGGCGAGTCCATCCTACAGCTGTACACGTGTCCTATTACCATCCAACTCCCCCTGCAGTGCACGATTGTCATACTATTGTAAAGCCTTTAAATAGCCCCCAATGTTGCAGGGGATTTTTGTGCTAGTCATTTTTTAAAATATGGGTATTTAAAATAAAGCATGATTTTGATAACTCTTTTGGCCTTGCTTTATTTTTCAATATGCAGCATCCTTAGAAGACAGAAAAGAGGCAAACACTTCTGGGCTCTGTGAAGTAAACCATATTGCAATGCGGTAATGAGCCTGGATCTCCTCACCTGTAGAATATGCAGTGACTGTGCTTCCTACAGTTGAGAAGCTCCATGCTCCATGTTTTGACCTGATTAATAGTCTGGGATATAGTTTTAGTATCAGTTAGGAGCCCTGCCAACTGGATCAAGCCATTGGCAAACTGAAGAAAGTCTTCTGTCAATTAGTGCCTGCGATGGGTGTGTTCCCTGAATGTAACTTGTGCACCATGGAGATGGTGGTGAGATATGAATACTCCACAAAACTTGGAAAGCACAGTGCTGTTCAGCCAGTTTACTCTGATGAGCATAGAGCCACCACCTACTGCTCAAAGGCCCTCTGAGTGATCTGTAATTTCCCACTTACCTCAGAGGATAACTACTGCTAGTGCCAGGGAGAATGATAAATAAAAAATATACGAGAAGCAGGGTTCCACCCTTCATTAAGGAAATTCTACTTGCAATATTGTCATCAAAGCCTATGAGAATCTTTGGTGTTCAATAATGTCTGTGAAACACACAGGCAAATCTGAGTGAAGATGCAGACGGTAGACACATCATGGGCGCACCCCAGGAATGGGCAGGGCAAGGGGAGAAGTGTCTTTTATTTGTTTATCAGATTGTGGTTTCCAAAGGTGAACATAACATATTTACAATCTCACGTTCTCATATACAGTGTCACCTTGTCACTACCCCATCGACAGAGAGGTTCTAATTCTCTTCCCTTTGGTTCTGTGTCAACCTTAATGATTCACTTTCCCCAAAATGTGTCAGAAGTTGTGCTGTCTGACTTCCCAGGTTAGGTCAAATAATGTCACATCATGTCCAAATTTGCCCTTGGAACATGCCCTCTGGATGGTGCCTCTTAGATGCTCCCACTCAGACCCCCACCAGTTGCTAAGTACCCAAGGCACATGGAGAGGCCATGTCTAAGGCCCAGCTGGACCGAGCATTTGAGTCGTCTTATCCCAGGTGCCAGACGTCTGCACAGCGAGCCTCCGGAGGATTCCAGCTCCAGCCATGGAATCACTGAGGCTTCACGTCTTCCCAGCTGAGGCCCAGATAATGGAGCAGAGACACACCATTTCCACCGTGCCCTGTCCAAACTACTGACCACAGACTCAATGAAAATAATAAAAAGGTTGTTTTTGCCACTACATTTGTGGTGGTTTCTCATGAAGCTACATATCACTACGACAAAAACTGTTATATGGCCATGAGGAGCTGCTAAAATAAAGAGGTATGAACCGTTTTCAATTTCTTGAGATACCTCCATACTGATTTCCACAGTGACTGTACCAATCTGCAATCCCACCAAAAGTGCACAAAGGTTCCCTTTTCCCCACATCTTTGCCAGCACTTGTTGATTTATTGATGATAGCCATTCTGACCAAAGTGAGGTGGTATCTCATTGTGGTTTTTATTTGCATTTCTCTAATGATTAGTGACGTTGAACATTCTTTCATATGTCAGTTGGCCATCTGTATATCCTCTTTAGTGAAATGTCTCTTCATGTCCTCTGCCCATTATTTAATTGGGTTGTTTGTTTTTTTTGGTGTTGAGTTGAATGAGTATTTTATAAATTTTGTATATTAACCCCTTATCAGATGTATCATTGGCAAATATCTTCTACCTTATGACCCAGCAATTCCACTCTTAGGTGAAAGGTTCGTGAACTCTTCCTAGAAAAAGTGCTACATACCTTGTTGCTGAATATAGTCACCTTTGAAATACTCCCCTTGGGAAGCTATGCACCAACACCAGTGCCTAGTCCACCCTTCAGGGAAATTTTGGAACTCTTTTTCTGGAATGGCCATCAGAGCTGTCATTGTATTACCCTTGATGTCCTGAATGTCATCAAAATGTCTGCCTTTCAATATTTCCTTTATCTTCAGGTAAAGAAAGAAGTCATTGGGGGCCAGGTCAGGTGAGTAGGGAGGGTTTTTCAATACAGGGTTTTTGTTTACTGGCTAAAAACTCCTTCATAAACAATGCCATTTGAACTGGTGCCTTGTCGTGATGTAAGAGCCATGAATCAGTGAAAAGTTCAGGTCATTTTCACCTAACTTTTTCATGCAGCATTTTCAGCACTTCCAAATAGTAAACTTGGTTAATGGCTTGTCCATTTGGTACAAATTCATAATGAATAATCCCTCTGATATCAAAATAGGTTAACAACATTGTTCTGACTCTTGAGTTGGACTGACGGAACATTTTTGGTCGTGGAGCATTGGCTGACTTCCATTGTGCACTTTGACGCTTTGTTTCAGGGTCATATTGGTACACCCATGTTTCATCACCAGTGATAACATGGCCCAAAACATCATCTTGCCTCTCCAAAAGGTCTTGGCAAACTTCGACTCTCCTTTGCTTTTGTTTATTGGTGAGCTCCTTTGGGACCATTTTTGCACACACCTTTCTCATCCCAAGATTTTCAGTTAAGATTTTCCTGTTTCTCTGTCGATGTTACTTGGTCTGCTTTGCTTCTCACAGTCAGCTGATGATTTTGATGCACAATTTGATGAATTTTTGCAATGTTTTCTTCAGTTCTGCTCGTTACTGGCCGCCCTGACCTCTCTTCGTCAGTGATGCGTTCTCTCCCCTCAGAACAATGTTTAATCCATTTGTACACTCCCATTTTCTTCATGGCATTATACCCATAAACTTGGACTAACATGTCCCTGATTTCACTTGCACTCTTTCCAAGTTTAACAAGAAATTTAATGTTTGTTCTCTACTCTAATTCAAGCTCAGACATTCTCATGACAGCACACAAAAACACGTAATAGCAATAATGAACGCCACTCAGTAAGACACCGCCACAAATCAATACAAATACAGCTGTGAGACACTGATATACCAAGGTTATGAAACTTTATCGAGCTGTTTGTACAGTGCTGCCAATGTAAGCTCATGGTGGCAAGTTCGCGAACTTAATTGTCAGAGGTCATATCTCTTCAAGAAATCCAAAATTCTAATTCAAAAACATATATGCACCCCTATGTTTATTGCAGCATTATACCCAATAGCCAAGAAATGGAAACAACTGAAATGCCCATCAGTAGACAACTGGATTAAGAAACTGTGGTACATTTATACAATGGAGTATTACTCAGCCATAACGAAGAATGAAATCTTACCATTTACAATGATATGGAACTAGAGAACATTATGCTAAGTGAAATAAGTCAGACGGAGAAAGACAAATACCATATGATCTCACTTATATGTGGAATCTGAAGAACAGAATAAATGAGCAAACTAAACAGAAATAGTCTCAGAGATACAGAGAAAAAAAACTGGTGGTTGCTAGATGTAAGGGGGGATGGGGGGAAGGTAAAGGGATTAGGAAATACAAATTAGTAGCCACAATATTGCCACAGGGAGACACATGTAAAACAGTTTGGGGGAATATAATCAATAATGTTGTAAAGATTTTGTAGGGTATCAGATGGACACTTGTCCCATTAGGAAGACCACCTCAGGGATGATGTAGATGCCTGATCACTGCACTGTACACCTGAAGCTGAAGTTGAATAATATTGAATGTCAACTATAATTTAATATGTCATGGGACATATTCCATAGTCATGGGATGTGGGATACAGCACAGGGAATAGAATGGATGGAATTGGAACAGCTATATATGATTTCAGAGGGGTAGTAGATTGGTAGTAGGTTGGGTTATCACTTTTTGATTGGTGTAAATGTCTAACTATTACATTGTTTTGTACCCCTGAATCTAATTTAAAAAAAGAGAGAGAGACATAAACCATACGGTATTGGCTTGGGACTGGGTGGTGGGCAGACACTGAAACATCCTACAAGAGACAGTTCATGAAAGCTGGAAGGGTCTCAGTATGACTCCTGGTGTAAGCTGGGAGGACAGGGGGAAATTATAATGGAAGCTGAAAAAAAGTAAATAATATAGTAGCACAAAGTTTGGCAGCACTGAGTCCCAAGGAAACAATTAAAATAGTAAATATACCTAACAAACTGGTAGACTTGAGTTAACCCTATTTCTAGACAGAATATTGAATGTACCAGCTGTATTTCTTTAGCCACTGTCCACTAAAATATAATATCGAGTAGATGTTTCATCACCAAAGAAGATTTATTCAGGAAAAAGAAAGGTTGCAAACCAGTGCATGGAGAGATGGCAAGCCACTATGGCCTGCATTTCAAGATGGAGGGGTATTTATAGAAGAGAAAAGGAAGTTAGAACCATAGAGCTTTATTGTAAACAGAGTTCTTCCTGTAGGGTTCTCACGATTACGTAGAGCTAGAGAACTTCCTTAGCCCTTCTTCCTCCCATAAACCCACCAGACTGATTATGCTTGCTTAAAGTTTTAGTTTGTCTTTATCACTACATATGATAAGAGTAAGGATATGAGATATAAGGAGAGAGAGAGAGAGAGAGAGAGAGAGAGAGAGAGAGAGAGAGAGAGAGAGAGAGAGAGAGAGAGAGAGAATGTCCAGTTTTCAAGCAAATTTTAGGGGATGTATTTAGAACTATCAGGACTTACTGGGTTGAAAAACAAAACTGCCTCTCCAAATGGCAAGATTCTCAAATTAAAAACCAGATTCTTAGCAAACATCAAATCCAGGGTGAGGCTGTTATGTTCTCTTTAAGATGCCAGAAATATCCAAGGTTATGCCACATAGAGCCTTCAGCAAAACAGAGTGTCCTCTAGACATGAAGAGACATTTTTCTAAAGAGGACATACAGGGCTGGCCCGGTGGCCCAGGCAGTTAGAGCTCCATGCTCCTAACTCCGAAGGCTGCCGGTTCGATTCCCACATGGGCCAGTGGGCTCTCAACCACAAGGTTGCTGGTTCAACTCCTTGAGTCCCGCAGGGGATGGTGGGCTTGGCCCCTTGCAACTAAGATTGAACACGGCACCTTGAGCTGAGTTGCCGCTGAGCTCCCGGATGGCTCAGTTGGTTGGAACGTGGCCTCTCAACCACAAGGTTCCGACTCACAGAAGGGATGGTGGGCTGTGCCCCCTGCAACTAGAAAATGGCAACTGGACCTGGAGCTGAGCTGCGCCCTCCACAACTAAGACTGAAAAGACAACAAGTTGAAGCTGAACAGCACCCTCCAAAACTAAGACTGAAAGGACAATAACTTGACTTGGAAAAAAGGCCTAAAAGTACACATTGTTCTCCAATAAAGTCCTGTTCCCCTTCCCCAATAAAATCTTTAAAAAAATAAAAAAAGAGGACATACAGATGGCAAACAGACATATGAAAAAATGCTCAACTTCAGTAATCATTAGAGAAATGCAAATCAAAACCACAATGAGATACCACCTCACTCCATCAGAATAGCTATCATCAATAAATCAACAAACAACAAGTGCTGGCGCGGATGTGGAGAAAAGGGAACCCTTGTGCACTGTTGGTGGGATTGCAGATTGGTGCAGCCACTATGTAAAACAGCATGGAGGTATCTCAAACATCTGAAAATGGAACCACCTTATGACCCAACAATTCCACTCCTAGGTAACTAGGCGGAGAAATCCAAAACTCTAATTTAAAAAAATGTATGCACCCCTATGTTTATTGCAGCATTATACACAATAGCCAAGACATGGAAACAACCGAAATGCCCATCAGTAGACGACTGGATTAAGAAACTGTGGTACATTTATACAATGGAGTATTACGCAGCCTTAAGAAGATCGAAATCTTACCATTTGCAACAACATGGATGGACCTAGAGTACATTATGCTAAGTGAAATAAGTCAGACAGAGAAAGACAAATACCATATGATCTCACTTATGTGTGGAATCTAAGGAAAAGAATAAATGAATGAACTAATCAGAAATAGTCTCAGAGACATAGAGGAAAAACTAAGGGTTAGAGGCTAGATGGGGGTTGGGAATAAAGGGGAAGGTGAGGGGATTAGAAAGCACAATCGGTAACCACAAGATTGCCATGGGAATATGAAAGTCAATTTGGGGAATGTAATCAATAATGTTGTAAAGATTTTGTAGGGTATCTGATGGACACTTGTCCCATTAGGGAGATCAACTCAGGGATGATGTAGATGCCTGATCACTGCACTGTACACCTGAAGCTGAACGATAATGAAAGTCAACTACTATTTTTTATATATATATATATATATATATATATACACACACACATACGTATACATATATATACATGTATATATGTATATGTACATATATACATATATTATACTATATAGGTATATGTATATAGTTACAAGAAGTGGAGTACAGCATTAGGAATAGAGACAGTGGAAATGTAATGACTGTATGTGATGTTGGAGGGGTATTAGATGGGGGGAGGGGTATTATTACTGTGTGGGGGATATAAATGATAAATGTCTAACTATTACATTGTTTTGTACACCTGAAACTGATAAAAAAAAACCAACAAACAGAAAAAACAGTAGAACAGAAAAAAATTAAAAAACAAAGTTCTTAAAATGTTATAAAAATTAAAAATAAAAGTGAAACGATCTTCCCTTCCAAAACACACACACACACACAAAACACCAGAATGTCCTCTAAGTTTCTCGAGGTTGTACCTCCTAGACTCTGCCAAATACACTAAAGGGGATCTAAGAATTTTAAGGTAATTGTACCACAAACGGGGCTCCAGGTACAGAGAAGAGCCTCTATCAAAGAGATATGCAATGTGGTTTTTGTTGAATGGAGTGAGCTCCCACCCATAAAATTTATAGAATATCCACATTTTTTAAAAAGAGTAATTGTACTAACCGAGCACTGTCAGGTTGGACTAAAAGTGACAGAGAAGTGAAAAATGAAAAGATACCTATAGACCACCAAAATCGTATGGGCACCATATCTGCTAGAGTTCTCCAGAGAAACAGAACCAATGTGACACCTCCCTCCTCTCTCTCTCTGTGTCTTCCTCTTACACACACACACACACACACCCCGATCTCTCTGTCCTCGGTTAGGTCATGAACTGTTGATCACTGCCTCATCCTTCAGGTGTCAGTTCAAAAACCACTTCCTCAGAAGCACTCACTCTCTCCCCAGATTATGTCAAGTCCGCTTTTTATTAACTCCCTTTGGGTCCCTTTACTTTCCTACATGCACTTTAAGAACAAAGTCCCTTTACTGTCTGTCTCCTGTGCTGGACTGCGTCATATGTGTCTGTTTGTAGACATGCTCTCTGCACCCAGCCCAGGGCCCTGCACGGAGCAGATGCTCGCTCTCCACTGACGTCAACACCGGTAGCCATACTGAGGCGCTGGGTGGGGTGAACGCAAGACAATTGGATAAGAAAGTGTCAGGATGACCAAATACAGGAATAAATATAATACATGTGTGCACGATTTTCACCCTGAGAACTTCAACACATCGCTGAAATAAATGAAAGATCCTCTTCATTTATAAATTCATATCTCTTCCATGCTCATGGATTGGATGACTTAATATTATTAAGATGTAAATTCTCCCCAACTGGTGTAGTGATTCATTGCAATCAAAATCAAACACCCAAGGGAGCATTTGAGATCTTGCTTCTCGGCATATGTCATCATTTGGCTCAAATAAAGTCTTATATATCATCTATGAGGTCTGACAATTAAGTTCACGAACTCATTCTAGAAAAAGTGCTACATACCTCATGGCTTAATATGATTACCATCACCTTTGAAATATGTACTCCCCTTGGGAAGCTATGCACCAACACCAGCACTTAGTCCACCCTTCAAAGCAGTTTTGGAACTCTTCTTCTGGAATGATCATCAGAACTGTCATCGTATTACCCTTGATGTCCTGAATGTCATCAAAATGTCTTCCTTTCAATATTTCCTTTATCTTTGGGTAAAGAAAAAAGTCACTGGGGGCCAGATCAGGCGAGTAGGGAGGATGTTCCAATACAGTTATTTGTTTACTGGCTAAAAACTCCCTCTCAGACAGTGCCATGTGAGCTGGTGCATTGTCGTGATGCAAGAGCCATGAATTGTTGGTGAAAAGTTCAGGTCGATTTCATCTAACTTTTTCATGCAGCCTTTTCAGCACTTCCAAATAGTAAACTTGGTTAACTGTTTGTCCAGTTGGTACAAATTCATAAAGAATAATCCCTCTGATATCAAAAAGTTTAGCAACATCGTTTGACTCTTTATTTGGAACTTTTTTGGATATGAAGAATTGGCTGACTTCCGTTGTGCACTTTGACGCTTTGTTTCAGGGTTGTATTGGTACACCCATGTTTCATCACCAGTAATAACACAGCCCAAAACATTGTCTTGCCTCTCCAAAAGGTCTTGGCAAACTTTGACTCTCCTTTGCTTTTGTTTATTGGTGAGCTCCTTTGGGACCATTTTTGCACACACCTTTCTCATGCCAAGATTTTCAGTTAAGAGTTTCTTAACTGTTCCTCTATCGATGTTTACTTGGTCTGCTATGCTTTTCACAGTCAGCTGATGATTTTGATGCACAATTTGATGAATTTTTGCAATGTTTTCTTCAGTTCTGCTTGTTACTGGCCGCCCTGACCTCTCTTCATCAGTGATACATTCTCGACCCTCAGAAAAAAGTTTAATCCCTTTGTACACTGCTGTTTTCTTCATGGCATTATACCCATAAACTTGTACTAACATGTCCCTGATTTCATTTCCACTCTTGCCAAGTTTAACAAGAAATTTAGTGTTTGTTCATTGCTCTAGTTCAAGTTCAGACATTCTTGCGATGGCACACAAAAACTATAATGAACGCCACTCAGCAAGACACTGCCACACATGGACACAAGCACAGCTGTGACAAACTGATATGCCAACATTATGAAAACTTATGAGCTGTTTGTACAGTGCTGCCAATGTAAGCGCACGGTGGCAAGTTTCTCGAACTTAATTGTCGGACCGTGTGAGTGTGTGTATATGTGTCTGTATGTGTGTGTATCAAACATCCAACAGGTTTTCTTTATTTTTGCTGCAAATGTACATGCTGGATCTTGTCAAAAGACCTAGAATAACGGAAATAATTTTTATTGAGGAGAATAAAGATTATGTATAAGACAAGGGTGTCCAAACTGCGGCCCGCGGGCCAAGTGCGGCTTGCAATCCATTGTTAATTGGCCCTCAGCAAATTCCAAAAATATATTTAGTTTACTTACATAAACCAGGTGAGGCAATACGTAATTCACCTTGAGTAAGTGGCCCGGCTGTTTGTGTATTTTACCACATATGGCCCTTGGTGAAAACCGTTGAAAAAAGTTTGGACACCCCTAGTATAAGGCAACAGTAATAAAACAATGATATTGGTTTAAGGACAAATAATCAATAGGACAAGATAGAGAGCCCAGAAGGACTCATACACACATGGTTACCAAGTTTTCAAAAAGAGCACCACTGCAATTAGAGAAATAATAGTCTATAAATATGTAGTGCCAAGTTATTGAATATCCATGTGGAAAAAATGAACTATCTCACACCAAATACAGAAATGAATTTAAAATGGATTCTAGAGCTAGTATGAAAGGTAAGACAATAAATCTTCCAGAAGAAACCATAAGATTTGGGATTAAACAAAGACTCCTTTAAAAGGACACAGAAAGCACTAACCTCTGAGAAACAACTAATCAATTGATAATTTGTATTTTATGAAAATTAAGAACTTCTGTTCATCAAATCAACATTAATAATGTGAAAAGGCAAGACACAAAGTGGGTTAGAGAGAGGAGGCAAAGTGAGATACAGACAGAAATACCACATCCAAAATACAGAACCAATAAAAAATAGACCAACAATCAATTTTTAAAAAAAGAAAAAGAATAGACACTTCAAATAAGAAGATATCCAAATAGTCAATGGGCAGATGAAACCATGCACAACTTCAGAAGTCATCAGAGAAATGCAATCAGATACAACCATTCACCCGTCAGAATGGCACAAAATTAAAAGCTGGCAGCACCACATGTTAGCAAGGGAGTGTAGCAACTGGGACTCTCTGGGAGTGTAAATTAGTACAATTACTTTGGAAACATGTTTTATCTATGAAAGTAAACCTATGGCTGCCCTGGGAACTGGTAAATCCACTCTGAGGAGATGTACACGTGGGCTCATCAAAAGACACGTACAAGAATGTTCAGAGAAGCCTTATTCATTCCAGCCCCCAAACTGCAAACAACTCAAATATCCATAGCGGTAGACGGACAAATAGTGATATATTCACATGTGGACTATTACACAGCAATAAACACGATCTGCTGCTTTACACAGAAACAGATGAATCTAACAGACATACTGCCAAGATGAAGGCAGACGCTGAAGAGAAGATACTGAGCGGTTCCATTTGTGTAAGTTCAAAACAGGCAAAACAAATATGTGACCATCACACTCAGAATATTGTTAAATCTGGATGGAGTCTGACTGGGAATGAGGGAGCATTCCTGAGAGATGCACTTGTTCTCTCTCCTGTCTCTGGGAAGTGGGGAGGAGCCCAGCAGAGGACAGAGATAAAGCCACGATATGGAAGGGCAGGCATGGGAGGGGCTGTGCCTGGGAAACGCCATGTCCTGCCGCTTCATGTGCGTTGGTGTGGTTTCGGGCACCAGAGAAAACGGCCCTGAGGGGGGCTGCACACACTGTACCCCTGGAAAGAACGCTGTGTATTTTCACTAATGTTCTACCAGTATTTTTTGTATACCGCTCTCCAAGGAAGCCTCTTCCTCCTGCAGCCCCTCCTGCTTTTGCCTCTGCCCTGGGAGACCCTTGAAGGAAGTTTCAGTCATTTTTGACTCTCATGGTAAAACCTCTGTGCAACGAACTAGCTTAGGACAGACCCAAGGCCCCCAGTGACTGCAGCCAGGGGCATAAGTTCAGCCACATTCGTTCATTTGCTCCCATTTATTTCAGCAGAAAATGATTGCAGGTCTTCTCTGTGCTGGGTACTGTCCCTGCTGCTGAAGACACAGCCGTGAACAAAACAAAGTCCCTGTTATGATGGAACATTAGTTCTTGGGCACAAGTAGAGCAAAAACAAGCCAATACATATACAGTATGACATGGACACAAATACAACAACAAACACATATCAGGGTGACAGGAGGGCTGAGGGTGGGTGTGGAATGGGGCTCTTGCAGATACAGTGCTCAGCACAGGCCTCTGCGGAGGTGACATCAGAGCAGAGGTTGGAGTCAAATGGGGCAGAGAGGTGCACAAATCTCTGGAAGAAGGACAGGGTAGAAAAAGGAGAAGGTGAGTGAAAAACCCTGAAGGAAGCAGGACTGACGTGCTCGAGACGTGAAGAGGACAGCGAGGTGGAGAGGAGCGGGCTGTGACGAATGGCAGCAGCAGGTGATGAAAAGCTTCCAGGGGTTCAGTCACGTGGGGTCATGTAAGCCACGACGAGGATTTGGGATTGATGGGAAGACACCTGGGGCCATTTGAAGAGCACAGTGACACATGTGAAGGACCCTCTGGGTGCTGGATGGAGAACACACCTAACATGCATGACTGTTACTCTGATTGACACATCCTAGCTCTGCTTTCCCTTCTCCAGTACAAAACCTGTTTTCTCCCCGGAGCCACTGAAACAACAGGCTGTCTCTGCTGCCCACAGACAAGGCTGCCCATCTGCAGCAGGAAGCAGTGCCCCGGGAATTTAATCACGAGGTTCTGGGAGCTGCTCAATGAGAACCTGTCCCAACCTCCTGTTCTGCGGAGCACGAGACCCCATAGGAAACATCGGAACACACTCCTAGGTCTGCGGGTACCTGAGCTTATGAGATGTGGGGCCAAAGACCTCACCAGTGTTGTATCTGAGATGCCAGATGTCATGCAGGGACTCAGCTCCCGCTCTCCACACAAGAACGCAGGATATGGTGAGGACAAAAAGGAACCATAAATAGGGGAGTCATACCACTATATTCTCGATGGCGACTGGTCGAGACACACAAGCAAACATCCTCCAGTACCCCAACGAGGGGTCTTCCTGCACCCCCATCTCGCTGGCAGCCTGTGAGACACAGGAAGTAGGAGCCACATGATCCACAATCCACAATCTGTTTGCTAACCACACTTGCTAGCTGCAATCCGCCATCCCCTTCTCTGTCAACCAACCAACCCCACTTGCTTGTTGCAATCTCGGGCAGCTAGCCCAGCCACGGCAGTTATATCAGTGGCCAATGGCTAACTGGATACAGCTGAAGGCTAGCTAGTCACAGCTGATGGCCAACTAGTCACAGCTGATGGCCATCTGCTACCCAAGCCAGCAGCTACCATGTGAGGTCAAGAGCCTGGAAACTGCTTGCCTGGCTTTGTCCTCACACCAGAATTCTCTTTCCCAGACTCCTTGCAGCTCGGGTGACCCCAGCTCAGCCAACTAGATGCCCCATTCTGCCAGCTGGGATGGGAGGGCCCTCGCTCTCCTGCTGCAGGTATCGACCTGAAGGTGGCTTCAGGATGGCACCCCAGGGCCAGAAAACGCAGTGCTGCTGGTGGTGGCACCTGCAGTAAGACCCCATGTCATGCACACACCTTGGCAACAGCAGTATCTTCTTTTTTTCTGATCAATAATTTGGTTTAAAAAAATTAGGACTGTTAATCTGTGTGCCATCTCTCCTTCCTTCTAATGGATAGTTGGGCTCCCATATATCTGCTCAATAAATCCCTTTTCTAACTAAATCATTCAGAGTGCATTTATCCTGGTTGCAATTTAGACTCCTCAGTGATGTAGGGCGTATCGGGATGAAATTTAAAATGTTGGAGTTAGCTATAAAAAATTTTTCTTTTATTATTTGTCGCGTCCAGCACAACAGGCAGTGAGGGAACGAGAAGGGGCAGCTTTAGGTTAAGTTTTAAGAAAGAAAGAAACAGAGACTTTATGCAGTTAAATCTCAGAGGGCCAAGGGTCTCACAGTCATGAAAGACTGGAGCGCAAAATCAGGCCGACTGGTGGATTTTGTTGATTATACAAGGGAGTAAAAATCATCTTATCTACGGTCTGTGAAACTCATCCATCATATCACAGAGGTGATTTAATCCAATTATCCCCGCCTGCAAACAGCTGGAGCGGGAAATCCTATGATGACTTATTTAAGGTGTGTACCCTCCTGGGGATAAGCCTCTCATGATAAAACTTTGTTGTTGAGCTAAACAGGGAGAGCTGATATTACGCTCTCCTAACTTCTCTTACAATCAGGTGAGAGGGAAAGCCAGCGTCAGCAGTGGCTTCCTTTAAGCAGGGGGAAGGGGAGGCACTGCTCCTTCCCATATTCTCCATAGTAGTAGTTCATTGGGGTCCCCACATGGTTCTGCCTGTCTTAGGTTGTTCCTCATGTGAGAAATCTTACCCATCCTTGGCTGGCAAACCATCTTTTGGGGACCAGACAGAGAGACATGAGGTGTAAACATAAAGATGAAGCAAAGTCCCAAGAAGGCACAGTCTCACAGACTCTTCTTTCCTTAGGGAAAGGTAGGAGGGGACCGTCAGCTAGACTGCTGCGTGACAAATTAGACACACCTGTTGTGCTATGTGCTTGTAAACAGAAACAGCAGTAGCACCACGTGTTGTAAGCATAGATAACAGGGTTTAGGGGGTGTGTGAACATACAGGCAAAGCAGTAGCTGAGCAGACAATCCCCTGAACACTCAGTGTCCCTGAAAGTTGTTCCGGGGCCAGCCTGGGGTGTGACTGAGTGCACCTCCCAGCCCCTCCTGTCCAGTGAGGAGCTCATGTGAGGTTTCCTCATGTCCAGCCCAGCTCTCATCAGAGTGACTTGGGAGCTGGGAATTCTGTGCTCTGACCGAGGCCAACCAGAGACCCCCCAGAATCACCTGAGCGTCTTCAAGCTGCAATAAAAGAGCCCTCGTTCCCTGACACTTTTCTACCTGCTCCCCTTGGGGCTGCTGCAAAGCATGGCGACGAGAAGCTGAGTCTTGGTAAGGAGGACCCCAGCCCCAAATCTAGCCCCAGCCCAGGGTACCCCACCCGCCCCTGGCACTCTCCAGACCTCCTCCTCCACCCCAGCCCCTCCCTCCCGTCCTCACGGCCCCTGCAGCACCTCAGTCCCAGCACCACCTTCCACCAACCAGGATGCTCAATCCCTTCCCTGGACTCCAATGTTGGCTCATCTATGAGCGTCCCCGCATCCTTCACCTTCCTGGGACCCAGAGAGCCCAAGACCAGCTCTGAAACACTGACCCTGACGGATGAGATCCCCAAAGAATCAGCCCCACACCAACACCGAACTTTAGCCAGAACCCAAACTAGTCATAGAGCACGCCCCGGGCAGGAAACATGATTACACGTTGGCCCCATAGCCAAGCCCACAGCTTTCCCACAGGGCTGGGCTGCATCCTCATCCACCTGTGCTGGGCTCACAGGGAGTTTCAGGTGGGGATACAGAACGGGGAGGAGGCAATTCACAGGGTGGTGGTGGTACAGGAAAGAGGGTCCCTGGTTTTGTGCAGGAAAGAATTCAGGCATGAGCTGGTGTAGAGTTTAAAGTAAAAGTAAGTTTATTTAGCAGAGTAAGTGAGAAAAGAAAGGAAACACCACTCCACAGATGGAGTGGGGGGTCTCTAATCGCTAGTGGAAGAGAGACGCCCTCCATAGGCCAGGCTAGGGTTTGTATGTGTTTCTTATTTATGGAAAACTTCTTGATATGGGAACTTCTGCGAGGTGAAAGAAGAATAGGGGCAGGTTTCCCATTAACTTTTGTAAGGCACAGCATGTGGCTATTTTGTAATAAGTTTAATTATGGGAATGGCCATTACAATGGAATCTTTATTAGTTTCAGGTGTGCAAAACAATGTAAAAGACATTTACACCCCTCACAAAGTGATGCCCTCCCCAATCTACTACCCCTGTGACCTCGTGTAGAGCTGTTATAGTTCCACTGACTCTATTCCCTATGCTGTACTCCACATCCTGTGACTATACATATATAAAATTATAGTTGACATTCATTATCATTCAGTTTCAGGTGTACAGTGCAGTGGTCAGGCACCACGCCTGAAGTGGTCTCCCTAATAAGACAAGTGATCTCCCTAATAAGACAAGTGCCCATCTGACACCCTACAAAATCTTTACAACATTATTGATTATATTCCCCAAACTTTCTTTCGTATCCCTGTGGCAATCTTTTGGTTACCGATTGTGCTTTCTAATCCTCTCACCTTCTCCCTCATCCCCAATGCCCTCATGTAGCAACCCTCAGTTTTTCTCTATATCTCTGAGACTGTTTTTGATTAGTTTGTTCATTTATACTATTCTTTAGATTCCACATATAAGTGAGATCATGTGGTATTTGTCTTTCTCCGTCTGACTTATTTCACTTAACATAATGTTCCCTAGGTCCATCCATATTGTTGTGTTACCGGAGAGTGTTTTCAGCGCAATGTCCAGGTTCTTGGCGTCTTGAGCAAAGAATTGAATGAGACACAGAAATAAAGTGGTGAAAGAATAGTTTATTAGAAGAGATAGTACACTCCAAAGGAATAGGAGCGAACCGAGCAGCAGAGAATGGCTCAAGGGCCCAAGGTGGCATTATTGGGAGGAGAAAGTCCACTCCAAAGGGTTTGGAACAGCCCCGAGCAAAGGCAAGGCTCAAGAGGTTCAAAGGGCCCGGACTGGCGAGGACTTGGAGTTTTTATCCTTTTTCTCTCCAGAATGGGCTATTTCTTTCCGGGACAACTTGATTGACATCTGTGATTGACAAGAGGCTATTACCTTATCTTTTTAGACTGCGCATGTTCCTTCCCAGAATTCAGTCTGTTATAATGAACTTGTGGGCATATGTATGATAGTATAATGAGGGTATAATGAGCCCCGGTGAAATGAAGGTTGTTGTGGTCTTTACTGCACAGGTGTGAGTGGCCAGTCTAATCTAGTTGGGTATTTTGTATCCATTGGTTCCTCATAGGGGTAAATAATTACCATGAAAAGGAGAGGTTTTGGGCAGAGAGGGGAGGTCTTTTGGTCAGTCACATTCTGTGGGTTCTGCAGGAATGCAGAGATCTGATGCCTATCTCTAACTGCCTGCCTAGTTTTTACCTTGAGAGATATGGTCCCCATAAAATCTCTATGGGAAGTTGAGGGACAGGTCTTTTCTTCTGTATCTGCTTCCTGCTGCACAGGGGCCTAGACCTGTCCCTACCTATTGGGGGATTCATGGAACTCTCACCCTATCTGATCTCAGATGAGAGGAAGGGTTCTCGAGATCCGCCTGTATGACAGCGTTGGCTTCTTTGGTTGCTGGCAACCTTGCTGGGGCATGTGCTGTATCCCCAAGGCCCCTAAATGAGGAAAACTAGGTTTTAATTAATAAATCTGTTAGGTCTATAGAGTCTGTGGCCATTCAACCAGTTGTTCAGGTGTCGTTAATTGTCCAGGAGCTGGGCCCAGAATGAGTTGGAAAGAACATCAGGTTTCAATGATTACAATCAAGAAGTATTCTGCCCCAGGGGAATGTTAACACCTGTTTGGTCTCTGGGATGGAATTATCCAAGAGTTAGGTCTGGAATGGCTTTGGGGATGTTGGGAAGTCACAGGCTTTTAAGTAGTTATTTGAAGCAGGGGTGAGAGACATTCTGTGATTCAGGCTAGGAGCAATCTTTAGTCTAGGATTCAGAAACTGATTAGAAGAGTAATCAAAGCCAGGGGTAAATTTCTATAGTGAGTTGGCTCTCCCATATCAGTTGTAAGTGGTAAGATTTCATTCTTCTTTATGTCTCAGTAATACTGCATTGTATAAATGTATCACAGGGGGCGGACTTGTGGCTCAGCTGGTTAGAGCGTGAGCTCTGGGCAATGGGGCTGCCTGTTCGATTCTCACATGGGCCAGCGAGCTGCACCCTCCGCAACTAGAATGAAGTCAATGAGCTGCCTCGGAGCTCCTGGTTGGCCAAGATGGCTCAATTGGTTGGAGCGTGGGCTCTCAACCACAAGGTTGCCAGTCCGACTCCCGCAAGGGATGGTGGGCTGCACCCCCTGCAACTAACAATGGCTACTGGATCTGGAGCTAAGCTGGGCCCTCCACAGCTAAGATTAAAAGGACAACAACTGGAAGCTGAACAGCACTCTCCACAACTAAGATTGAAAGGACAACAGCTTGACTTGGATGAAGCTGATGAGTCCTGGGAAAACACTACTGTTCTGTTCCCCAATAAAAAAGTCCTGGAAATACACACTGTTCCCCAATAAAGTCTGTTTTCCTTCCCCAATAAGAAGCTTAAAAAAAGAAGTGTACCACAGTATCTTAATCCAGTTGAGACAGGTTAATTAGCATGTTGTTAGGTAGATAGGGAGGTCCCTGGTAGAATAAACAAAGACAGCCATATCCAGATTTTTAAATCACTCCTTCACTCCAGGACAAAATGTAAAAACGCCTTGAGGTTAATTGTGGGGACAGAGCCCCAGAAAGCAGATTCCAGGCTCTCAGCCTCACATAGAAAGGTGCTGGCTCAGGTAGTAAATGGCCATCAACTGTGATTGGAAGGCCATCAGCTGTGGCTAGTTGGCCATCAGCTGTAACCAGTGAGCCATTGGTGACTAATATAACTGCCGTGGCTATGGAGGGAAGCCGAGGAGAGTGGAGGAGAGTGAAGTAGAGTCGAGGAGAGTTGGTCGGTTGGCAGCAAAGCGGACAGCAGGTCGCACGTCATGTAAATCCAGCCTCCAGTGAGACCATAATGGTATGACTTCCCTACCTATGGCTCCGTGGGTGTTCCTTTTTGGCCTCACCACATCCTGCGTTCTTATGTGGGGAGCGGGACCAGAGACACCGCAGGCTGTCCTGCACAACATTAATCATAAAATTCATTTTGGCCTGACAAGCGGAATAGATCTGATAGGTAAGAGTGGGTAATTTTGTTAATTCCTTTAGGATGGGCAAGCAGAACAAGCCCAGTACACGAATTTCATTAAAAGGCCCCAGCTCCTCTTCCCCCAGCAGGCAAGGGAAGGTATAAATAAAAGTAAGAGCTTTTGCCTCAGTCACTGGCACCCCCATTCAGGACCCCCTGCCGCTCAGGAGCTCTGACCCTTTGCTTTCAATAAACTATCCTCTGTTTAAAACTCTTTGCGTCTCCTGGGTCCGCGTTTCCATTCTTCGGTCTCATGAAACACGATCCTGGCACTCACTCACTCAAAAGTCCCCTACATCATTTGAGGACTCACAGAAAAATATTCCTACTTCACAGTCATCTTCCAATGGGCATTTCAGTTGTTTCCATGTCTTGGCTATTGTGTACAGCACAGCAATAAACAAAGGGGTGCATAAATTTTTTCAAATTAGCGTTTTGGATTTCTCTGGATAGATACCTAAGAGTGGAATTGCTGGGTCATAAGGTACTGTGTTTCCCCCAAAATAAAACCTAACCGGACAATCAAAAGATGCTCTAATGCATCTTTTGGAGCAAAAATTAATGTAAGACCTGGTCTTATTTTACTATAAATTTTACTTATTTTATAGTAAAATAAGACCTGGTCTTATATAATATGATATAATATAATATAATATAATATAATATAATATAATATAATATAATACTGGGTCTTATGTTAATTTTTGCTCCAAAAGACGTATTAGAGCTGATTATGCGGCTAGGTCTTATTTTCAGGGAAATACGGTGGTTCCATTTTCAGATTTTTGAGATACCTCCATAGTGATTTCCATAGAGGCTGCATCAATCTGCAATCCCACCAACAGTGCACAAGGGCTCCCTTTTCTCCACATCCACGCCAGCACTTGTTGCTTGTTGATTTATTGATGATAGCCATTTTGACGGAGTGAGGTGGTATCTCATTGTGGTTTTTATTTGCATTTCTCTAATGATTAGTGACATTGAGCATTTTTTCATATGTCTGTTTGCTATTTGTATGTCCTCTTTAGAAAAATGTCTCTTCATGTCCTTTGCCCATTTTTCAATTGGGTTGTTTGTCTTTTAGGAGTTGAATGAGCTTTTTATAAATTTTGGATATTAACCCCTTATCAGATGTATCACTGACAAATATTTTCCCCCATTCAGTAGGACACCTTTTTGTTTTATTGATGGTTTCCTTTGCTGTGAAAAAGCTTTTTAGTTTGATGTAATCCCATGTTTATTTTTTTTCTTACTTCTCTTGTCCGAGGGGATAATCAGTAAAAATATTACTAAGGGTAATATCTTCAAATTTGCTTCCTATATTTCCTTCTAGGAGTTTTATAGTTTCAGATCTTACAGTTAAGTCTTTAATCCATTTTGAATTTACAATGGAATCTCTTTGTTCAATAAGCTTTGGATGGTCTGTTCTGTGTGACTAACGTCGGCCTGAGTTCTGTGTCTGGGGGCACACAGGCAATACACTTGGAATCCAACCTCCTAGTTCCTTCTGTAAAACTAGTCCTCATGCCCCTTCCCTATATTAGTGGGATGGGCTCATCCATCACCCCAGACTGGGAACCGACGCTATTGCTCCCTGAGACCCATACCTCCCAGGATCCCCCTTGGTCTCTGGGCCCTGGCTGTGCCTGCCAGCCAGCTCCCAGGTGCAGAACCTGGTAAACAGAAACCGTTCACAGCTGACAGCTTTCCTAAAAGAAAGGGTTTATTGAGCCATATGCGCGCCAGAAAAGGACCAGGTCCTGGGGACATGAATTCTAAACCACCACCAGCAGGGGAAGGGAGAAAATACAAACGTGTGCACTGTCCTGGGGTTGACAGGTGCTTTTAGGCGATTTTAGGTATGTTTGGGGGGAGGAAGATGTAACTTGTTTTGAAAGAATTTACGCTGGCTACAGATAAGGGGGTGCAGGGAAAATGTAAAGAGGGGGCAGTCCTGTGATAGATACAGTGTGTAAGGAGTGGCTAACAGACATCTGCAGGTGGATTCAAAGCCCCAGCATACGTTCAGGAATGTGAGCTATGTTTTGGTAGTTGGCCCACAGCTATTAACTGGGTAACCGCTCTTGTCCCTTTCTGTCACTCGCCTGCCTGCAGTGATTTAGTTTAGAACATCTCAGAGTTTTTCCCTTGTCAGAACCATACCTACGAGCCCCGGAGAGCTGCTGTGTCGAAGAGGCCGTCGGCTCTTTGTCCAGTCGCCCTGTGGATGCAATTGCATCTGCTGAGCCTGCTTCCAGTGGCGCTGCCTGGAATCTGCTGGTTTCCAGCAGAAAACAGACGACTTAGACGCAAAGGGCGCTGGGGCATGTCCTCTGACTGCTCACCTGCTCCTCTTGGAACCACAGAACCAGCTCGAAAAGGTCCTGTCCTGTTTCACAAGATGTTGAGCTGCTTTTCAGAGACAACTGACCAAAACCTCATGTCATGCAGCCGAAGCTTGTGCAGAGGAGAGAACTTTACCTCCAGCTGCACCTGGAACCAAAGGACCAGGATATAACCGGAAGTCGAACACCAGAACTCTTTCACAAATAAAGGGCCTACTGTCCAGAAAGATCCAGTGTTGATGCCCCTTTACCATAAATGGCCAAGTTCCAAGGTCCTCCCATTAAAACTTGTCCCAAATTGTTGGCTAATGTTGCCAGACCTGAACTGCTTCCTTATTTGAACTCCTGCAAGGCCGTGATGTGCACTTTGGGGCTGAGGGCTGTGAAGCCTGGTAGGAGGGGGATGTGCCCACAGATAGAATCATCTATCTCTGAGTGGCCTCATCTGCCCTTCCTGGCCAGGGAGTCTTGCCCACCTCCTTTTTCTGAGAAGTTGTTGGGGAAGACAGTCTAGTTTGTTGATTGCATCCTGAGCTAGTGTGTGTTGTAAGAATTTCAAATGGCTCACGCATCTATCACTCCTCAGCCTCAGGGCCCCTCCCTGCAGGACTTTGCAAGGCACATTCCCACGGAGGACTGGGACCTACATCTCTTTGTTTAACTGACTTATGTTCCACTCAAGTCAAGTGGGTCTTCATGCCAGGGACAGTTTCACCAGTGCTTAGGATGGAAGAACATATTTTGCCTCTGCTTTCGGATTCTGGCACGAATGTGGAGTCCCAGCTCCAGATTGTAGGTAGGAAGTGGGAAAGCTGTCCAGTGCGCTCTGCACAGCTCTGGTGGTCAGGGGGAAAAAGCCTCCTGGACTGAGAAATCCTATTGCCTGTATGGACTGTCCCCAGACAAGAGAGGGATTGGAGAGCTTTGTTCCAGGCCGCCTCTAGAGGCAGGCCAGCCACTGCCAATGCAAAACACAAGCTCTCTGCCCTTCCCCTAATCTCTCTCCAGCTGCATTTTCTGTTGCTGAAGTCCTTTGCTCTGTCTCTATCCAGTCTCTGTGACTCTTCTCTCCTGTCACTTTTTCTTTCTTGATGTATCTTTCCTAATCTTCAGCTATTGCTTAAAATGCAAATACATACAACCGAAATATATTTTATTGAAAACTGTTCCATCTGTTGAGAACTAGAGATTATACAGTAGGAATTGACATATTCATTACACCTCTTCGCCTCCCCAATGATCACTGCATTTAAAACGTGCTGTTTGTGTTTTTCTATAAATTTTATGTATTTATATACATATAAATATAAGGGTGAAATTCAGGGAATCAATTACACAGTTAGACTTAGCTAGTTTGCAGTTTAACTCACCACATAGCTCGCGATCTAGCCACCTGTAATTAGAGTTTATTTGCAGTTTGATCCATCCTGATATTCATTTGTTTTCTGGTTGTTTCTCCCCTCACTGATTAACTGAAGAACTCTGTTCCCTTTCTCAGGTAAACCCACACCTCATTAATTAACAACATCCAAACCTGGGGAAGCACAATTTCTTAATCCTCAGGCGCCCAGACACTAGAATCCAATTTACAACTCCCTTGCTGGTTGTTTTTTTTTTTGTCCTTGCTGTTTTTTTTTTTTAAAGGTTTTATTGGGGAAGGGGAACAGGACTTTATTGGGGAACAGTGAGTACTTTCAGGGCTTTTTCCAAGTCAAGTTGTCCTTTCAGTCTTAGTTGTGGCTCAGCTCCAGGTCCAGTTGCCATTGCTAGTTGCAGGGGGCACAGCCCACCATCCTTTGCAGGAGTTGAACCGGCAACCTTGTGGCTGAGAGGATGCGCTCCAACCAACTGAGCCATCCGGGAGCTCAGCGGCAGCTCAGCTCAAGGTGCCATGTTCAATCTTAGTTGCAGGGGTGTGGAGCATAGAATTCTTAATTCTTATCTATGTTTTCAGGTTAAATGATGTGTGTAGAAGATTAATACCATAGTCTCCTTTTTCACTGTAATGAGGTAAAATTCTACTTTTTTCCATTTCTACCAATAAAACTGATCTCTACTTGTCTATTTTTTGCAATTTAAAGCCACCTAATTAAATTCTCGAATGGAGCCTTAAAGGCCCAGTCTTCATAATTTTAAAAAGTTTTAAGGAGGCAATAAAGGAGATGCAACCATGGAAAAAGACATAATTCTGCAATATAAAACTTATTCAAAGACTCTGTTTCGATAAGGTGGAAACAAGCATGTCATGGGACTATCACTTTTATCTTGTGAAAAATGGAGATTTCTTGCCTCCTCATATGTGTTAAAAGATTGTCTTCTGGGCCGGCCCGGTGGCTCAGGCAGTTAGAGCTCCATGCTCCTAACTCCGAAGGCTGCCGGTTCGATTCCCACATGGGCCAGTGGGCTCTCAACCACAAGGTTGCCAGTTCAATTCCTGGAGTTCCACAAGGGATGGTGGCCTGTGTCCCCTGCAACTAAGATTGAACATGGAACCTTGAGCTGAGCTGCCGCTGAGCTCCCAGATGGCTCAGTTGGTTGGAGGGCATCCTCTCAACCACAAGGTTGCTGGTTTCGACTCCCACAAGGGATGGTGGGCTGCGCCCCCTGCAACTAGCATTGGCAACTGGACGCTGAGCTGTGCCCTCCACACAACTAAGACTGAAAGAACAATAATTTGACTTGGAAAAAGTCCTGGAAGTACACACTGTTCCCCAGTAAAGTCCTGTTCCCTTCCCCCAATAAAATCTTTAAAAAGAAAAAAATTATCTTCTTTGTTAACAATATATTCTATCCTATCGCTGGTGTGTTATTTTAACAAAGTGATCGTGTATATATTCCAAGAATTTAGAAATTGTTGCCATGTCCTGTTTCAAAATTTGTGTAGTTTACTTATTTTCATAGTGTATCACTTTGGAATTGATGATAAAAATAAAATTTGTGTTCTTAAGTACCATAAATGTTTGTATTTTTTAGTTAAAAATTTCCATATGAGGTAATAAAAAGCCCAAATTTCCTCAAAGTTTCATACTTGTTTGAACATAATGAGTCTTGCTTCATCTGATTTATAAATGGTGTAGTAATGAGTTGACTAAACAGATCTGAGGCTGAGACACCAAAGGGTGCTTCAGTTTGTCTGACTCAGTAATCAAGAAAGACCAAGAAGGATTCTGAAATTGTCTTACTAAGACACAAGTCATAGGGGTAGTCACATTTATCTGCTATGGTTTCAACACTAAAGATCAATGATTATAGAAACAGTGCCTGTTCTTTCTACATCTTGATAAAAATCACCTTAAAGAGTTTCGAAGTAATTTAATTGTGTGTAGACCCTAATTAAAACTTCCTGACTCCAGGGGGCAATGCAACTCGACCTTATGTTTTCATTACATTTCTTCTATTTGATGTAAAACTGCTGATCTTTGAACTGCATATACCCTAATTGAAACTCCAAATACACCAGAAGTACTTCCTACTTACTCCTCTGCTTGTATAAGCATCCCCCACTTTTCCAAAGTGAGAGCACTATTTCAAGACTTCTTGAAGCTCTGCTCTTGGCCTAATAGTCCTCAGCAAGACCCTAAATAAAAATCTTTCCAATATTTTCAAGGATTCGCTTTCTTTTCATTGACATTTACTTGGTGTAGTTGGCAGGATCTTGTGTGAGCCTACCTGGACCGCCTGATATTTGACTGGACTCGGCGCTGGGTACCAACACAGGTGCGATGTGTCCCTCCGGTTCCAAGTCTTCCTTTGGGTATAGAGGGTGAGTCCTCCAGATCTGGACCTCCCGATTTGGTTGTAGGTCTTGATTTTCATTTGGGTTGTTAGGCAATCCTAGAATGAGAATTAAGAGTGTCTCCTTGGGAAGGAAGCCAGGAGGAATGGGGAGTGAAGGGGCAGGCTGCCTGTTTATTGGGTCTGAAAATTAAAATTGTTTGTGCATCTGAACAATGCCTATGATAATGGGAGACTTCAGGCATCATAGATGACTAAGGACTTAGTGGAGTGTCGGGGAGCCTCTCCCATGATGGGAATCAGTCCCATAGGTAATCCCCTGAAGACCATTTGAATTAAAGAAAGGCTTGTCTGGAAAACACATAAGGCATGGTCATTCAAGTGTTCTGAGCACCCATGGTAGTTTTTAAGACCCTGGAGGGAGAAACCCACTCACCTAAGAGCTGAGAAAGCTCAAGGGTGACACCTTGAAGAAGTAAGCTCACGAGCAGCACACTTGACCCACTACATAAAAATCCTTAGAAATTGCTCTGACTGCACAGACCTTAATAAAAAAACTAAAAAGAAATATGGAAAATAGAGCTTTAAAAGCTGACAAACCCCAAAAAGGGCAGGCTCCCACTGAAACTCTGGCAGCGTTCACGTATAATACGTAGAGAGCTCCATTATTTAAATGGAGCAAACTAGCCCAAATGGGGAATATCTGAGGTACCAAAGTTAGTATATCTGCACACTCAACTAGAAAAAGCTGGCTATAAACTTAGGCAGGGGGAATGGGAAGCATATTTTAATTGAAAATTTTCAAAATGAAAATTTTGCCTCAATACAGGAAATAAACAAGAAAATATTAGAGACTGTCTTGGAAGGTAAAAAGGCTTCCAAAGCCAACAACCACCAAACCTCTTATCCTTCTCACTCCCCTGCTCCACTCTATCCTCCCCTTAACAACTCCTCTTTTCCAGTCTTTCCCCCTCCTCTTTCTCCTCCTCCCCCTCCAACTGCTTCCAAATTAGAGGAAGCATCTAAAAAAATTGTAGAACTTAAAGAGCCTATTGAGGAGGAAATTATAATAGCACCTTTCAAAGAAAAGCCAGTCATAGGAAAAAGGGAGCGCGTACTTACTTACGTCCCTTGGACAAGAACAGAACTAAAAATATTAACTAAAGATTTCCCAGATCCCTTTTAACATCCTATTGAATTTGCAAGAGAATTTGATTTAACAATTAAGGCTTATAAATCAGGATATTCTGGTTTTGTACCAATTAATTTATATCAATTAATGCACATGCTGATCTCTGACAGCTAAGGAACAGAATGGTTAGCTAAGGCAGATTGGAAAAACCCCTTAGAGGATTTTGCAAAGCATGTTAAAAGTGATCGAGACAAAAGGTGTGAAATTTCTAACTGCTTACGTAATGCCATCCCTGAAATATTTCCTAAAACTTTTGATTGGGCTAGGATCCAGCAGTGCAAAAAGCAGCCAGTTGAGACTGTACTAGATTTCTTTGAGAAGTTTGAAAAGACCTTTAAACAATATTTGAGAATGGGACCTGCTAGCCTTCAGAGTCACCAAACCGAGTCTATCAATACAGCATTTTAAAATGGGCTAGATGAAGAACTTTTCACTTTTTATAGAATGGTGTGATTTAGGCTGGGCCACAATACATATAATGAATTAGGAGATTTAGCCGATCAACTATCTAAAACCATTCAGCACAAGGAAAACGATAAAGTCACAAAAATTATGAATTTACAACTACAACAATTAAGTAATCAAATTAGGCCAATAAGGAAATCTATACCCATAGAAAACAGAGGAATCTGATTTTATTATAAGAAACATGGCCAGAGAGACAGCCAAGATAGTGTCATGTTTTCCTCCTACCATGAACACATTAAAATTGCAACTAAATTATAGAACAATCAATCTGGGGAACCATCTGAATTCCAGATGAACAGAAGTTTTATAACAAAGACTATAAAGAAGTCACCTCAAGATTGGTACCTTGTTTCCCCAAAAATAAGACTGGGTCTTACATTAAGGTTTGTTCCAAAAGATGCATTAGGGCTTATTTTCAGGGGATGTCTTATTAAAAATAATGCTAGGGCTCATTTTCCAGTTAGGTCTTATTTTCGGGGAAACATGGTATTAGGGGCAGAAATGTGGACCAGGCAGGCCCCAAATCTGCATGTGGCAGTTGAGAATCGAGAAGGATATCTTGACCGTAGAGGTTCCCCCTGGAGGAGGAAGGGACTCCAACTCCACGCTGGGCTCCCCAGCCCAGTATTCTGGTGCCAGGAAGAGAAGCCCCCACAACATCTGGCTGTAAAAAACAGTGGGGATTCCAACCATCCAAGTGGCATGGAAGGCTGCAGGAAACCCAGACATCCTCTTAGAGGGCCCACGCACAGACTCACTCACTCACTCACTCACAGAAACTGGGCTCCAAAGGCGGGACAGTGACTCAGGGGGCATTGGAGACATATGGAGTGGGACTGAGTTGTGTGGCTTCAGGGCGATGACAGGAGAGACAGTCACCATTTTCCCTGTGGGGGGCCCTCCTCCCATGCAGCCAGCAGGCGAGAACCATCTTTCCTATGCTGAGCCCTGCTCCCCCCGTGGCCTACTCTGAATCTGAATTGGTTTGGTGAGCTCCATTGCTCCATCCTGCTTACTCCCTGGGACCCTGACCTACCAGAGGCACTTCCTTGGTGAGGAGTCAGACCCGACCACACTGCACTCCATCTTGGAAAACTACCAGGGTCCACGAGCCCCAGGCAGGCAGTGACTGGTTTTGGTCTGCTCTGAGACTTTTGCTGAGTAGCTCCAGGCTCAGCACTGGCAACAAATCAGAATCTACATTAACCTGGTGATCACAACTCTTCCCAAGCTACTGCTTCTCAAGCTTCCCTACCTTAGCCAACTTGCATACCACATGAGGCTTTATCCGTGACTGAACTAAGGGAGCTGGCAGGTGGCAGCAGGCCTCAGAGTGTCCTGGCTTATTGTGGAGCTGTCCCAGGCCCAGTACTGGTGGCAGATATCGTCAGTTTATAGTGTGGCCTCTCCTGCACTATTTAGCACAGGCAACAAACAACTGTAGATTGCTTTGAAGCTCTTACCAGGTAGCCCCTGGCTGGTCACAGGCAGTAGGTGACCTGGGTCTGCACTGTAAAGAGGCCCCAGAACCAACATAATCGAAGGTTGGTTTCAGATCACAGCAAAGAACCGCCCAATTAGCCACACAAGTAGCATACAAAAAGGGCAGTCTCAACAGGCACCAGAGCCCACTGGGGTGAATCCCACTCAGTGGGGTAAGCCGAAAGTTGTGGATGTGGCCAAACCCCACAGCCAGTCAGCATGAGGGACAATCCCATCCACTGATGTGGCAATAACAATCAAGGCTCAAGTATAAGAGGAGGGCACACACAAAAGGGACACTCTTGGAGCACCTGGAGCAGGTGACCAGGGAGACTGTGCCACTAGGCCCTACAGGGCACCTCCTATATAAGACCACCCAAGATGGGGCCAAGATGGGGAGACATAGCAGAAACAAACATAAAGAGGCAGCCAAAATGAGGAAACAAAGAAATGTTTTTCAAATGAAGGAACAGGAGGAAACTCCAGAAAAAGAACTAAATGAGATGGAGGCTAGGACTCAAAAGAGACAGAGTTCAAAACACTGGTTATAAGGATGCTCAAGGAACTTAGTGAGAACTTCAACAAAGAGATAGCAAGCATAAAAAAGGACATTGAAACCATAAAAAAGAACCACTTAGAAGTGAAGAACACAATAAACGAATGAAGAATGTACTAGAAGAAATCCCCAGGAGACTAGATGAAACAGAGGATCGAATCAGTAATTTGAGAGACTAGGTAGCAGAAAACAGCAAATCGGAACAGCAAAAAGAAAAAAGAATAAAAACAAAAATGAGGATAGTTTAAGAGGCCTCCAGAACAACATCAAGTGTAACAATGTTCACATAGTAGGGGTACCAGAATGAGAAGAAAGCAAGGGATTGAGAACTTATTTGAAGAAATAATGACAGAAAACTTCACTAATCTGATGAAGGAAATAGACATACAAGCCCAGGAAGCTCAGCAAGTACCAAACTTGAACCCAAGTACCAAGATGAACCCAAACAGGCCCACACCAAGACACATCATAATTAAACGGCAAAGGTTAAAGACAAACAGAGAATCTTAAAAGCAACAAGAGAAAGGCACTAGTAATTTATAAGGGAGCTCCCATGAGATTGTCAGCTGATTTCTCAACAGAAACTTTGCAGGCTAGAAGGAATTAGCATAAAATATTCAACGTGATGAAAAGCAAGGACATACGACGAAGAGCACTTGACCCAGCAAGGCTATCATTTAAACTCAAAGGACAGATAAAAAGCTTCCCAGATGAGAAAAATTTTAAAAAGTTCATTACCACCAAACAAGTATTACAGAGAATCTTAGAGGTACTACTGTAAAATGGGAAAAAAAGGAGAGAAGATAAAAAATATGAATGATAAAATGGCAATAGCTACATATCTATCAACAATTACTTTAAATGGAAATGGATTAAATGCTCTGATCAAAAGACATAGGAGGGCTGAATGGATAAGAAAACAAAACCCTTACATATGCTGCCTATGAGTCTCACTTCAGAGTGACAGACACACACAGATAGAAAGCAAAAGGATGGAAAAAGGTATTTCATGAAAATGGAAACAAACAAACAAAAAGCTGGGGTAGCAGGCAAAATAGATTTTAAAACAAAGCTTATAACAAGAGACAATGAAGCACCCAGAAATCCTATTTCAGGTATTTACCCGAAGAAACCCCAAATACTACTTTGAGAGGATGTGTGCATACATATGTTCATTGCAACATTGTTTACAATGGCCAAGGTGTGAAGGCAGCCTGGGTGTCCATGGATGGAAGAATGGATAAAGAGGAGGTGGTACACGTATACGAAAGGATAAAAACAAAAAGAGTGAATGTTTAAATTTTAAAACTTTATTATAGTAAAAGACACATTGCCGTTTATCTACCTCAAAATCTCCCTCTAGCTTCAAACACACTTATCCCATTGTTCTTGCCTCTTTCAGAAGCAGTTCTGGAGGTTCTCTTTCATGAGTGTCTTTAGTTGCGCTGTCATGGCTGCCTCGATGTCCTGAATTGATTCAAAACGTTTACCTTTTGTGGTCATTTTGACTTTGGGGAAGAGCCAGAAGTCGCACGTTATCTGGTGAATAAGGTGGTTGACGTCACTCCGTAATGTTTTTATTTGACAGAAATTGCCATACCAGAAGTGATTTTTTAGGGGGATTAATGGCAATGTGTCTTTTACTGTAATAATTTGTTTTTCACTTAAACATTCACCGTATTTTGTGATCACACTTCGTATGCCTTCCTAGACACCTCCCCTTCCATGCCCTGAATAAACAGAAACAAGTTAGTTTAGGAGCTGGCTAATCTTTATTTATTAGCAAATGACATTTTAATCATTCATTATTATGATGACACTGATTCTTTACTAGCTACCCACTGGCTTTTCCCACTATTGACATAACTTTTAGTCACATACTGTAAGCCAAATATTTGCTATTGAATTATTGTTATTCTCTCTCTTTTTATTATATAAATATTATAATAGATGCTGAAGGAAGAGGCACAACAGAAATAATAGAACTCAGATCATGATAGCCCATAGATTGGAAATGATTCAGAGCATTTTTCCTCATTAGCTTTCAGATCTATGCCTGACTAAACAGCACGGGGAAGCGATTCTGAAAACAACAACTATTTGGCCCATGCTCACATTCCAGGTTATCTGAAAAAAGCCTCTTCCTCCTCATTGGTCAAAAGAAAAATGCCGAATGACATCTAACATAACTGCAATTGACTTCCTAGGAATGAGCCTTCCCAGCTTTGTTAACCAGACGATGATCAAAACAATCAATGCATCCTCTGGATTGATTTATGACCAAAAGTGGAAAATGAGAAAGGAAATGGTGCTTCAGCTTCTCTCACTTAGTCAGTAACCAAGAGAGAATAATGAGCTTTCCTTAATTTTCTTACTAAAGCACAAATCATGAGGGTAGTCCCATATATATGCTACAGTTTCAACACTAAAGATCAGTGATTATAGATAGCAGTGCCTGTTCTTTCTACATACTGATAAAATGCACCTCACACTTTTGAAGTAATTTGTTTCTGGACGCTAATTAGAACTTCCTGACACCAGGGGCCCCTGAAGCTCAACCCTGTATTTCTATACATTTCTTCCATTTGATGTAAAACAGTTTATCATTGAACCGCATGTACCCTAATCGACATTTCAAATGCATCATAAGTACTTTTTTATTTACTCATCTGCTTGTTTAAGCACCCCCCATTTTCCCTAAATTAGAGAACTGTTTCAAGGCTTCTTGGAGCTCTGCTCTCAGGCTAATAGTCCTCAGCAAGACCCCCAAATAAATGTTACCAACATTTTCAAGGATTCAGGTTCTTTTCTTTGACAGGCGTGAGGACAGAAGTCTGTGTTCTTGGGATAGCCAGCGAAAGACACCTGGAGAGAGGTGCGAATTACCGGTAGGCCCAGCACAGGGCTGTCTTTTGGATCTGTCTCAATTCCACTTGAAATACCACCACTTGAGGAGGCATTTTGCTGAACAAATCTGAAAGAAACTGTGAAAGAGAATGTCATATAGACTGGTGTTTTTCCTATTGTCTTGCATCCCGGAAATCAGAGTCTATGTTTTATTAACATGAAGGTTAATACAGATGAACATGGAATTCTCTTTTTTATTTGACATACAATATCATGCAAGTTTAAGACATACATTGTGTTTGGTTGATACTTATGTATTACAATATGATTTGTATTCTTGTATTATTAATTTGTAATTTATGTTATTGATTTGTCATCCATGTATTTATAATACTGTATTTGTTGCTAGAAGACTAGACCTTAATTATTCCCACCACAAAAAGGAAATAACTATGTGACATAATAGAGGTGTTAGCTAACATGACAGTAGCAATCATATTGCCATATATAAATATATCCAATCACACTGAACACCTTAAACTCACACAATGTTATGTCAATTATATGGCAATTAATCTATCATCAACACCATCATCAGGAGTGGAGGAGAGCTATAAGCTCTCTTCTCCAGAAACAGGTCTGTCTAGGTTCATATTTCAGTTAGAGTGTTTTTTTCCCTTCATGGAAATGAGGCCGAAACGCCCACAGGGTGTTTCCCGCACTTGAGTGAAGAGAGAGCCTGGAGAGGCTCCACGTGGAGAAGGCGGAGGAAGTGACTTTCCTTAGAGACACAGTGCCTCCCCCTGGTGGGAAGGTGAAAGAACACCAGGAAGGACAAGGTGGGGTCCTGTTGGCCCATCTCTGAGCAACCTGACGTTGGTTCTGAGTGTCTGGTTCTTTCTTTCCCTTAAAAGAAATAGAGAAATCCTACAGATCTATACAAATAAGGTACATCAAGATGGAAAGAAAGCTTTCCGTGACAGCAGGAAGATTTGAGTGCTGAGACCTTGTGGGGACAGAGCCCCAGAGAGCAGTTTCCAGGCTCTCGGCCTCACGTGGAAAGGTGCTGGCTCAGGTAGTGGATGGCCATCAGCTGTGACTAGTTTGCCGTCAGCTGTAACCCTTGAGCCATTGGCCACTAATATAACTGCCGCGGCTGCGTTAGGGAGGGGAGTCGAGGAGAGTCGAGTCCAGTCAGTCGGTTGGCAGAAAAGCGGACAGCAGGTCACACGTCGTGTGAATCTAGCCTCCAGTGAGACTATAGGTTTATGACTCCCCTACTTATGGCTCCATGGATGTTCCTTTTTGGCCTCAGCATATCCTGTGTTCTTGTGTGGGGAGTGGGAGCTGAGACCCCGCATGGCACACGACAAATGGCGCAGCGAGCAGGGTATGGTGCTGGCCGAAACTCACCGAAGGATGGTGGAGCAGTTTATGCGTACAGAAGTTCAGCTTCAGGAGGCCTGCGATGAGCAACGCCAGGAGTGGGAGGCGCGGTCTGCCTGGGAGGCTCGAGCCTCCAGATGGCACACCTCCCTCTTGGCCGTGGAAGGCGTTGTCCTCCTTTTGTTGATCTGCTTCTGCTGTAGGCTCTGAGGATTGTGGACTTTATACACTGAGGCCACCACCCACTCAGATAGCCGGCATGGCGAGCAGGATTCCGACCAGGTAGGAATGGAGTCTGACTCTGGGCAGGAGGACGTGTGGCCCTCACACTGTGTGGTGCCCGGTGGCCACTGTTCTCAGGAGTTGGATCCCTAAGGAGGGGTGGGATGATATGGATGGCTCTCCGGCCAGCATGGAGAGGGCCCTGCAGGCTCTGGCTGAGCAGTTGTGGGAGGAGGAGAAGGCTACAGCCGGCCGTGTGGGCTGGATGTTCCTCACGGCCTTGAGTCTCAACACGGAAAATGTGCTTAATGAAATGGCCCAGGTGCTGGACCAGGTGTCCCGGTTGGAAGCGCTGGAAGCTTGGGTCCGCCTGTTAGAAGAGGGGCCCCACAGTGGAGACTCTGAGGTAGAGGCGGAGGAAGCGAGTAGAGACAATGTAGCTCCCAACCCCCAAGCCTGGCCAATCTTGAAGCAAAGGGTAAAACATGAGCAACCTTTGGGCCCCGGGGACGTTGCTGCCGGCAACCCAGCTGTGACTGAGTTTACAACCTGCACCCCTTACACTCACAATGAGTTGCAGGAGCTGGGGAGGCGGTGCCGACAGCGCCCTGGAGAGCCAGTCTCGGGCTTGGCTATTACGTTGGTGTGCAGCCCAAAACAGACACCATTTGGTTTGATACTAGGACGTCCTGAGAGTCCTGAATGAGAGGCCACAGAAGGGAGGGCCCGCACCAGTAGAAGCTCTGCTACATCGAACGGCCGCTCCCATTCAATTACAAGTTACCACCAGTGAGACTCTGTTAAAACCAGGCTACGGCAGAAATGGAAACATTTTGCTGCCAGCACCCACATGCTTGAAAGCAGGGGAACGGCAGCAATGGACTTGGCCCTGGCAGGTCAAAAGCCCCCACTGTCGATGGTTGGGCCTGATAGCCCCATGGAGGGCTGGTTTGACTCATGATTTGGAAGTGACGCCAGGGGTGGTGGCTGAGTAGCCACCGCAAGTGACTGTAGTATACGGAGGTCCCGATACCGGGATGATTTTGCAGGGAACCTATGTGCTCTCACTATGGCCTATTATGGGGTCCCCTGTTCTGTTACATGTTAAAACTATGCAAGGGACCCCAAGCACTGCCATAAAGGTCTGGTACCACGAACCGGGAAAGGTGCCAGTGGCAGCGACCCTCCTTTCCCAGGACGAAAAGCTAGCATGTATCCTCCCAGATGGAAGGGTTTTGCATTGTTGGTTCCTAAGACTACTGTTTCTTTTTGTTCGTAGGTGCCAATAGGCTAATATGGCACAGGTACCCTCACGGAAGACGCTTGTCGCGTAGATTGTGAGGTGAGACCCTGTAGGGGTGGAGTGTGGGGACAGAGCCCCAGAGTGCAGTTTCCAGACTCTTGGCCTCACGTGGAAAGGTGCTGGCTCAGGTAGTAAATGGCCGTCAGCTGTAACCCTTGAGCCATTGACCACTAATATAACTGCCGTGGCTGCGTTAGGGAGGTTGGCAGAAGAGCGGACAGCAGGTCGCACGTCGTGTGAATCCAGTCTCCAGTGAGACTATAGTAGTGTGATTCCCCTACCTATGGCTCCGGGGTGTTCCTTTTTGGCCTAGCCACATCCTGCGTTTTTATGTGGGGAGCGGGAGCTGAGACCCCACATGGCACCCCACACGACAGACCTACCTTCCCACATTTTTATAAGACCAAATACTACAAAGTGAGTATATAACAAAATAGAGATACAGGGAGAAATAGCCTTGGTCTGTACGCCTGACGTAGGAGTTGACTAACTTTTAAAATCTATATTCAAACTATGATCCAAACTAAAGACTAAGATTTAGGAGAAGGGAAGTATGCCCCAGAGGAGGGCCTCCTTAAAAGTCACCAGCTTGCCTGTGATGTGGTAAGATCTTCCGTTGTTTGATTAGATTTTATCTCTTTTTTCAAGTGTTATAACATGAGTGAATTGAAAAATGGGGAGTGGGGGTAAGATTCTAGAACCCCTAACCCAGATGCAAGCTTTCTGGAGTAGTCCTACTGGGCGCTGTGGCTAAGACCCTCTACGATGTGCAAGCTGCGATACTCTGAGACTCTCCAAAGTTCTTCCTTTCAGCTCGCCTCTGACTCGTTGGGGGCCCAATCATCTCTCCCCGACCAGGAACCTTCTCCATCTCGATTGACTCTGGGACTCGGTTAGTTATTATATTCACTTTATCTTGTATAACCTATGGTGCTTACCACAGCAGTGGCCTCTGGAGGGACACTGGTTCCCAAATAAAGTTGTGCTACACTATCTGAAAAAACAAGAAAAGAAAAGAAAGATGCAAGCTTTCTTAATGCTATAACAATAACTAGGCTGTAGCTGTTTGTCTCTCAAGGATTGGTATGAATTTATGAAGGAGGAGATAAGAAAGGCACTTCATTTTGTCAATGCCATCCAGCCAAAGGTTTCCAGGACACACCTGTGATTGAACAAGGTAAGTTTATTGCTTGATGCAGCAATGGAGACCTCATACCATAAGGAACTGTGGGGTCTCTAAGAAAGAGGGTGTTAGAAAGGATTTACTGTAAGATTTGGCCTTATGTTAGCTTATTTTGAGGAGGATATAAGGAAGTGGGGATTTGCTCTGGGTTGGATGCTGTTGGGAAGATGGGATAATTCTATGATTGAGCATCTTAATAAGTATTATCTAGAAGGAAGCAAGACTAGAGTGAGATTGGAGCTATGATTGGTAAGGAAGCAGCACTCACTTGTCTTATCTAGCGCAAGGGGATGTTTGGTCATTTTTGTGGTTTGGACAATGTTCACATTTTTATTTTTCTTCATGAATGATTCCAGAACAGCCTGATTTTTGTCCTTTTCTATCAAAGTCACAGAATGGTCTTGCCTGATGTTGATGTTCTGTGAAATAGTTTATATCCAACAATAGAACACCAAGGCCTGGCTGGGAGAACCAGCTCCTAGATGTCAGGGGATGCTTTTCTCTTTCTCCCTTTAAAAATTATTTTTAATTAATAAGCATAGGTCCCTTCCAAGCAGTGTTCAAAATAAAGGACGTAAGTCTCTCAAATTTGATTTTAGGAGACTGCTAAGTGCTAAGTGCTCATCAAAGCCCATGATAAGGGGCATTGGGGTACATATATATTACCAACAACTTCCCTATAAACCCAATTGGCATACATAAACTTTTAGATTAAAAGTCAAATGTGTCCTTGGAGAGATCCAAGGTGGCAGCGTAGATAAACACTGTGCCTGGGTCATTCCATGAACATATTAAAATTACAACTAAATTATAGAACAATCAACCTGGGGAACCATCGGAAGTCTAGCCGAACAGAAGTCCTGAGAATAAAAATACAAAGAAGCCACATCAGAACTGGTAGGAGGGGTGGAGACATGGAAGAGGCCCCAAACCTTGTGTGATGGTTGAGAATTAGGAGGGATATCTTGGCTGTGGAGGTTCCCCCCAAAGGAGTAAAGCTCCCCAGCGCACAGTAGTGGTGCTGGGAAGAGGAGCCCCCACAACATCAGGCTGTGAAACACAGTGGGGATTCCGACAATCCGGGTTAGGTGGAACGTTGCGAGAAACCCCGATGTCTTAAACAGCCCGCACACAGACTCACTCACTCACAGGCCCTCACCCTGGGCTCTGGTGGAGGGACAGTAACTTGGGGTCAGGGGCAGGTGTGGGACAGATTGAGGTATGTGGTTTTGAGGTGAGGGCTGGAAGACAGTCACCATTTTCCCTGTGGGGGGTCCTCCCCTACCATGCAGCCAGCAGGCAGGTGCCATCTTTCCTGTGTTGACCCCTCCCCCACTTGGCCAAATTTGAATCTGACTGGTCTGGTGAGCTGGAACCCCGCCCCACCCAACTCCCCCAATGCTGGAGGCACTTTCTCTGCAAGCATCCAGCCCATATTGTACTCTTTCTTGGAAAACTATGGGAGTCTGCAGGCGACTGGCCTCGGTGTGCTCTGAGACTTGGGCTGAGTAGCTCCAGACTCAGCACTGGTACCAAACCAGAAACTACATTAACCTGGTGACCACAACTCTTCCCACTCTATAGACTTCCTGAGACCCTGCCTCATCCAACTTGTGCACCACACAAGGCTCTATCAGTGGCTGAACCTTAAGGGAGTCAGTAGGTGGCAACAGGCCTTGGGGTGTCCTGGCTTTTTGTGGAGCTACCCCAGACCCAGTACTGGTGGCAGACATCCTCAGTTCACAGCATGGCCTCTCCCATGCACCTGCAGCTTTAGGACAGGCAGCGAACAACTGTGGATCACTTTGTAGCTCCGACCAGGTAGCCTCCGGCTGGTTACAAGCAGTAGGTGGCCTGGGCCTGCACTGGAGCCTCTCCTAAGAGGCCCCAGAAACAATATACTTGGAAGTTGGCTTCAGAACACAGCAGAGAACTGCCCAGTTAGCCACACAAGTGGCACACACAAAGGTCAGTCTCAACAGGAACCAGAACCGACTGGGGAGAACCCCACTCAGTGGAATAAGCCCCCCCCCCGCCACCCCAGCAACCTGTAAGATGTGGATGTGGCCAAACCTCACAACCAAGCAGCTTGAGAGTTAATCCCACCTACTCACATGCCAATAGCAATTAAGGCTCAAGTATAACAGGAGGGGAATACACAAGCCACGCAAGGGACACTCTTGGAGCACCTGGAGCAGATGACCAGGGAGACAGTGCCACTGGGCCCCAAAGGGCACCTACTATATAAGGCCACCGGCCAAGACTGGGAGACATAGCACATCTACAAAATACATAGAAACAAACATAAAGAGGCAGCCAAAATGAGGAAACAAAGAAATGTGTTCCAAATGAAAGAACAGGAGAAATCTCCAGAAAAAGAACTAAATGAGATGGAGGCAAGGACCTATCAGAGACAGAGTTCAAAACACTGGTTACAAAGATGCTCAAGAAACTTAGTGAGAACTTCAACAAAGAGATAGCAAGCATAAAAAAGGATATAGAAGCCATAAAAAAGAACCAGTTAGAAGTGAAGTACACAATAACTGAATACAGAATGTACTAGAAAGAATCACCAGCAGACTAAATGAAGTAGAGAGTTGAATCAGCGATTTGAAAGACAAGTTAGCAGAAGACACCCAATCAAAACAGAAAAAAAAATCTTAAAAAATGAAGATAGTTTAAGAGATCTCTGGGATAACATCAAGTGTAACAACATTTGCATCATAGGAGTACCAGAAGGAGAAGATAGAGGGCAAGGGATCGAGAACTTATTTCAACAAATAATGACTGAAAACTTTCCTACCCTAATGAAGGAAATAGACATACAAGTCCAGGAAGTGCTGAGAGTCCCAAACAGGATGAACCCAAACAGTCCCACACCAAGACACATTGTAATTAAAATGGCAAAGGTTAAAGACAAAGAGAGAATCCTAAAAACAATAAGAGAAAGGCAATTAGTAACTTATAAGAGAGGTCCTATAAGACTGTCTGCTGATTTTTCAACAGAAACTTTGCAGGCCAGAAGGGAACAAAATATTCAACATGATGAAAAGCAAGGACATACAATGAAGAGCACTCGACCCAGCAAGGCTATCATTTAAAATCAAAGGACAGATAAAGAGCTTCCCAGATGAGAAAAAGTTAAAAGAGTTCATTACTAGCAAACAAGTATTACAAGGAATCTTAAAGGGATTTCTATAAGACGGGAAAAAAAAGGAGAAAAGATAAAAAAATATGAATACTAAAATGGCAATAGCTACATATCTATCAACAATTACTTTAAATGTAAACGGATTAAATGCTCCAATCAAAAGACATAGGAGGGCTGAATGGATAAGAAAGCAAAACCCTTACACATGCTGCCTATAAGAGTCTCACTTCAGATTGACAGACACACACAGATAGAAAGTAAATGGATGGAAAAAGATATTTCATGAAAATGGAAAAAAACCAAAAAGCTGGGGTAGCAAACAAAATAGACTTAAAAAAAAACCCACAGACTTATAGAAGAGACAATGAAGGACCCAGTAACTCCACCTCAGGGTATTTATCCAACAAATTCCAAATACTACTTTGAGGAGTGTGGGGACAAAGCCCCAAAGAGCAGCTTCCAGGCTCTCAGCCTCACATAGAAAGGTGCTGGCTCCGGTAGTAAATGGCCATCAACTGTGATCAGATGGCCATCAGCTGATGTGATCAGATGGCCATCAGCTGATGTGATCAGATGGCCATCAGCTGATCACTGTGGCCCTTAGCCACTGGCCACTAATGTAACTGCTGTCGCTACGCTAGCAGAAAATGGGGGCTAGCAAGAGCGGATTGCAGAGAGGCGGATGCCGCCGGCGAGAATACAGTGAAATGACTCCCCTACCTATGGCTCCGTGGGTGTTCCTTTTTGTCCTCACCATATCCTGAGTTCTTATGTGGGGAGCGGGACCAGAGACCCCGCAGGCCACCCCACACGACAGAGGGGATGTGGGGACAGAGCCAGGAGTGCAGTTTCCAGGCTCTCGGCCTCACGTGGAAAGGTGCTGGCTCGGGTAGTAAATGGCCATCAACTGTGATTGGATGGCCTTCAGCTGTGGCTAGTTGGCCATCAGCTGTAACCAGTGAGCCACTGGCCACTAATATAACTGCTGTGGCTATGCTAGCAGCAAATGGGGGCTAGCAAGAAGATGGTGGCTGAGCTAGCAAGCGGCGGAGTGTGGTTTGCAGATTGCAGAGAAGTGGATTGCTAGCTAGTGAGGTTGGTTGGCAGAGACAAGTGGATGGCGGGTTGCAGATAGTGTGGCTCCTGCTTCCTGTGTCTCCAACCCAGCCGCCAGCGAAAATATACTGGTATGACCCCCCTATCTGCGGCTCTGTGGGTGTTCCTTTTTGGCCTCACCATGTCCTGCGTTCTTATGTGGGGAGCGGGACCAGGGACCCCGCAGGCTGCCTCGCACGACAAATGGCGGAGAGAGCAGGGTCCCCCGCGTGACACCCTTCATGACAGGGGATGTATGCATACATATGTTCATTGCAATATTGTTTACAATGGCCAAAGTGTGAAGGCAGCCTTGGTGTCCATAGATGGAAGAATGAATAAAGAGGAGGAGGTACATATACACGAACAGTGATTTAAAAAATATAGTGAATGTTCAAATTTTAAAAATTTATTATAGTAAAAGACACATTGCCATTTATCTCCCTCGAAATACTCCCCCTTGCTTCGAACACATTTATTCCTCGTTCTTGCCACTTTCTGAAGCAGTTCTGGAAGTCCTCTTTCACAAGTGTTTTTATTTGGCCTGTTGTGGCTGCCTCGATGTCCTGAATTGATTCAAAACATTTACTTTTTGTGGTCATTTTGACTTTGGGGAAGAGCCAGAAGTTGCACTTGCCAAATCCAGTGAATAAGGTGCATGAGGACATTCCGTAATGATTTTATTTGACAGAAATTGCCATACGAGGCTCCTTGTGTGACACGGAGCCTTTCCGTTGTGGTCACAAAATGAAGTGAATGCTACTGCATGGGAAGTAGCTCATCAAACTTTAGTAACAGTTAGTGACAAGTTTCAACTTGTTTGGTGCAGTCAATTGGGAGTGAGCTACAGTTGAGAGAAGGTGTGTTTTAAAGTGTGCCATAAATCATCCTGCATCATGATAATTCTCCGTGTCACACATCGCTTCCGGTATATGGCAATTTCTGTCAAATAAAATATTATGGTGTGTTCTCATCTACCTTATTCACCAATCTGGCACCGTGAGACTTCTGGCTCTTCTCCAAAGTCAAAATGATTCAGGACATGAGGCAGTCACGACAGCACAACTAAAAACATTCATAAAAGAGGAAGGACTTCCAGAACTGCTTCAGAAATGGCAAGAACAATGGGATAAGTGTGTTTGAAGCAAGAGGGAGTATTTTTAGGGGGATTAATGGCCATGTGTCTTTTTCTGTACTAATTATTTTCACTTAAACATTCACTGTATTTTGTGATCACACCTCATATGCCTTCCTAGACACCGCCCCCCCGACCCCTGAATAAAGATAGATAAGTTAGGTTAGGAGCTGGCTAGTCTTTCTTATTTATTAACAAACGACATTCTAAACATTCATTATTATAATGACACGGATTCTTTACTAGATATCCACTGGCTTTCCCACTATTGACATAACTTTTAGTCACATACTGTAAGCCAAATATTTGCTATTGGATTATTGTTATTGTCTCTCTTTTTACTATATAAATGTTATAATAGATACAGAAGGAAGAGGCACAACAGAAATAATAGAACTCAGATCATGATAGCCCATAGATTGGAAATGATTCAGAGCATTTTTCCTCATTAGCTTTCAGATCTATGCCTGACTAAACAGCACGGGGAAGCGATTCTGAAAACAACAGCAACTATTTGGCCCATGCTCATATTCTAGGTTATCTGAAAAAAGCCTCTTCCTCCTCATTGGTCAAAAGAAAAATGCCGAATGACATCTAACATAACTGCAATTGACTTCCTAGGAATGAGCCTTCCCAGCTTTGTTAACCAGACGATGATCAAAACAATCAATGCATCCTCTGGATTGATTTATGACCAAAAGAGGGAAATGAGAAAGGAAACTGCTTCAGCTTTTCTGACTTAGTAACCAAGAGAAAATAATGAACTTTCCTAAATTTTCTTACAAAAGCACAAATCTAGGGGGTAGTCACATATATATGCTATTTACTGCTATATTTCAACACTAAAGATCAGTAATTGTTGTTTCTACAGTGCCCGTTCTTTCTACGTATTGATAAAAAAAAAACCACCTCAAAGAGTTTTGAAGAAATTTGTTTCTGGACGCTAATTAAAACTTCCTGACACCAGGGGGCACTGCAACTCAACTTTGCGTTTCTATACATTTCTTCCATTTGATGTAAAAACGTTCATCATTGACCCGTATGTACCCTAATTGACATTTCATATGCACCATAGTACTGTTTTATTTACTCCTCTGCCTGTATAAGCACCTCCCATTTTTCCTAAGTTAGAGCACTGTTTCAAGGCTTCTTGGACTCTGCTCTCAGCAGGCTAATAGTTCTCACAAATAAATGTCTTGTGAGGGGATATAATTCTAGAACCCCTAACCAAGATGCAAAAGACCCGCCCCCACCAAATAAATGTCTTACCAATATTTCAGGGATTCAGGTTCCTTTTCTTGACAGGTGTGAGGACAGAAGTCTGTGTTCCTGGGGTAGCCAGTAAAAGACACCTGGAGAAGGGGCGAGTTTGGATCGATCTCACTTCCGCTTGAAATTCGACCACTACTTGAGGAGGTATTTTGCTGAACAAATCTGAGAGAAACTGTAAAAGAAAATGTCATATAGACTGGTGTTTTTCCTATGGTCTTGCAGCCCAGGAATCTGAGTCTGTTTTATTCACATGAAGGTTAATATAGAGTAACATGGAATTCTCTTTTTTAAATTGAGATATAATTGACATATAACGTTTTGTAAGTTTAAGATGTACATTGTGTTTATTTGACACTTACGTATTACAACATGAGTGCCACTGTGGTGTTATTTATTTGTAATTTGTATTATTAATTTGTAATGTATGTTATTTATTTGTAATCCTTGTTTTTATAATACTGTATTTGTAGTATTACAAACATCAAAGTTGCTAAAAGACTAGATCTTAGTTATTCCCACCACAAAAAGGAAATAACTAATAGAGGTGTTAGCTAATGTGACAGTGGCAATTGTATTGCCATATATAAATATATCCAATCGACACACTGAACACCTTAAACTCACACAATGTTATGTCAATTATATGGCAATTAATATATCATCAACACCATCATCAGGAGTGGAGGAGAGCTATAAGCTCTCTTCTCCAGAAACAGGTCTGTCTAGGTTCATATTTCAGTTAGAGTGTTTCTTTCCCTTCATGGAAATGAGGCCCAAATGGCCACAGGGTGTTTCCCACACTGGAGTGAACTAAGAGAGCCTGGACAGGCTCAAGGCAGGGAAGGCGGAGGAAGTGACTTTCCTTAGGGACACAGTGTCTCTCCCTGGTGGGAAGGTGAAAGAACACCAGGAAGGACAAGGTGGGGTCCTGTTGGCCCATCTCTGAGCAACCTGATGTTGGTTCTGAGTGTCTGGTTCTTTCTTTCCCTTAAAAGAAATACAGAAATCCTACAGAAATATACAAATAAGGTACATCAAGATGGAAAAAAAGCTTTCAGTGCCAGCAGGAAGATTTGAGTGCTGAGACCTACCTTCCCACATTTTTATAAGACCAAGTAGTACAAAGTGAGTATATAACAAAATAGAGATACAGGGAAAAATAGCCTTGGACTGTACACCTCAAGTAGGAGTTGACTAACTTTTAAAATCTATATCCAGACTGTGATCCAAACTAAAGACTAAGACTCAGGAGAAGGGAAGTATGCCCCAGAGGAGGGCCTCCTTAAAAGTCACCAGCTTGCCTGTGAATGTGGGAAGATTCTTCCATTGTTTGATTAGATTTTCTCTCTTTTCTCAAGTGTTATAAGTTGCGTAAATTGAAAAATGGAGGTCCGGCCCGGTGGCTCAGGTGGTTTGAGCTCTGTGCTCCTAACGCCGAAGGCTGCTGGTTCAATTCCCACATGGCCCAGTGGGCTCTCAACCACAAGGTTGTTGGTTCAACTCCCGCTTGGGATGGTGGGCTGCGCCCCCTGTAACTAACAACGGGAACTTTACCTGGAGCTGAGCTGTGCCCTCCACAACTAAGATTGAAAGGACAGCAAGTTGACTTGGAAAAAAATCCTGGAAGTACACACTGTTCCCCAATAAAGTCCTGTTTCCCTTCACCAATATAAAAAAAGAAGAAAGAAAGAAAAGAAAAATGGGGCACGGGGGATAAGATTCTAGAACCCCTAACCAAGATGCAAGCTTTCTGGAGTAGTCCAACTGGGCGCTCTGGTTAAGACCCTCTACAAAAAAGCTAAAAGAGTTCATCACCACCAAACAAGTTTTGCAAGGCAACTTAAAGGAACTGCTTTAAGATGAAAAAAAAAAGTATATATGAATAATAAAATGGTAATAACTGCACACCTATCAGCAATTACTTTCAATATAAATGGATTAAATGCTCCAATCAAAAGATGGGGGGCTGAATGGATAAGACAACAAGACCCCTACATATGCTGCCTATAAGAGATGCACTTCAGATTGAAAGACACACACAGAATGAAAATAAAGGGGTGGAAAAAGATATTTCATGAAAATGGAAACAAACAAACAAGCAAACAAAAATCTGGGTTAGCAATACTTATACCAGACAAAATAGACTTTAAAACAAAGACAATAACAAGAAAGAAAGAAGGACCTAGTAATCCTACTTCTGGGTATTTATTCAAACAAACTCAAAATGTTACTTTGAGGGGACATGCTCATCCATATATTCATTGCAGCATTATTTATATAAGGCAAGATATGAAGGCAACCTGTGTGTCCCTGAATGGTGAATGGATAACAAAGAGGTGGTACATACATACAGTGGGCTATTACTCAGTCGTAAAAAAGAAGGAAATGTTGCCATTTGCAACACCATGGATGGACATAGAGGGTACTGTGCTGAGTGTAATATGTCAGACAGCGAAAGACAGGTGTCGTATGATTTCACTTACAAGTGGAATCTAAAGAACAAAATAAACAAACAAATGAAACAGAAACAATCTCATAAATACAGAGAACATTTTGATGGTTGCCAGATGGGAGGGGGCTTGAGGGTGTATGAAAAGGGGAAGGGATTAAGAGGTACAAATTGGTTGTTACGCAGTAGTCATGGGGATATAGTGTACAGCATAAGGAATAGTCAATAACATTGTAATAACTATGTATGGTGTCAGATGGTTACTAGATCTATCTGGGTGATAGGTGGGAGGGGGGTTGGGGGCAGGGTGAAAAAGGTAAGGGGATTAAGAAATACAAATTAGTAGTTACAAAATAGTCATGGGGATGTAAAGTATAGGGAATATAGTCAATAATATGCTAATAACTATGTATACTGCCAGGTGGGTACTAGTCAGGGGGATCACTTTCTAAATCATATAAATGTCTAACCACTATGCTGTACACCTGAAACTAATATAAAATAATATTAAATGTCAACTCTAATTGAAAAATTTAAAGAGGGGGAAAATATCAATAATATTTTGATAGCGTGGTACAGTGTCAGATGGTTGCTGGATTTATGGTGATCGCTTCTTTAGGTACATAAATGTCGAATAACTGTGGTGTACCCCCTGAAACTAATATAATAGTGTATGTTAGCTATATTTTTAATAAAATTCTTTTTTAAAAAAATCAACGGTGTCCTTGATTTAATCGGCTGCCAGCCATCACCCTCTAATGCTGCCTAAATATTATCAAACGTCAGTAGTTCCTCATTGTCCTCTGCTGAAGTGGAAATAGCTTTCCTGGGGCACATGACTGCTTTGTTGGATGGGAAATTATCTTTATCTTAATTTGGCCAGGTATCAAATGATAAACTCTTAAATTCTAGTGTAGCCAGCCTACGACAGCTTCAATTTCCCATTAGCACCTGGGGAATTTACACTGTACTGATTCCTTTAAAACAGCTTCCTAACTAGAAGAAGGACCTAGAGTATATAGCAAACATTCATAGCTTTGGATTTCTAAGAACCTCATCAAATTAGCAAAAGAGTTCCTGACATAAGCAAAATCTATAAAAGTTAAACAAGAACATTCAGTAGAGTTTAATTTCCCATACAGACTTTTTTCTGTATTTTCTTACATACAAACTGCATACCGAGCTATGGTACTATTTGGGCAGATATTAATCAAATATTATATGTAAGTTTGCCTCCTTAGAATAGAGAGTGGTATATAGAAGTAGCTGAATGGCTAGATAGCCTTTGAGCTGAGTGAAAGTTTGGGACTCCTTAGTAAAAATTATTTTAAAAATCTGTTCTAGAAAAATTGAATGGACCCAAACCACAAGTTCGATTCCCACCTGGGCCAGTGGGCTCTCAACCACAAGGTTGCCAGTTCGACTCCCACAAGGGATGGTGGGCTGCACCCCCTGCGACTAGTAACAGCAACTGGACCTGGAGCTGAGCTGCGCCCTCCACAACTAAGACTGAAAGGACAACAACTTGAAGTTGAGCTGCACCTTCCACAACTAAAATTGAAAGGACAACAACTTGACTTGGGAAAAAATAAAGTCGTGGAAGTACACACTGTTCCCCAATAAAGTCCTGTTCCCCTGCCCCAATTAAAAAGAAAATTCCAAAAGTGAGCATTATAAAAAAAAAAAAGAATAAAAATACATTTTGAATTAAAAAAATATTGAACATTAACTGTAATTGAAAAATAAAAAAAGAAAGAAACCTGGAATACTGTAACACTTTAAAGGTGATCAGGTTAACAGCATGAATAATAAGACATATCAACATCATAAAACCTTTGATATGACGCACTGAGGAGAACATACATTATTTTTATGATCTCCTTGCCCCAAATTCAGAACCTCAGAGTCCAATTATGTCTCCAAATTGGGAGCCATTCTACAAAACGAATTGAAGAGTACTCTTTAAAATGTCAAGGTCACCTAAGATGATGCCTGAGACATGACAGGTTGAAGGAGACCAAGGAGACATAATGAGTAAGTACAAATGGATTGGATCCTGCGATGTAAAAAGGATATTAGTGGAAAACTAATGAAATTTGAATAAGGTTTGTAGTTTACTTCATAGTATTAGGGCAATGTTAATTTCTTAATTGTGATAATTATACTATGGTTATGTAAGATCATAATATTAGGGAAACTTCGGTTAAGTATGTGTGAAAATTCTCCTCCAAATCTAAATTTATTTCAAGATTTAAAAAGTTTTGGGGTGGCCAGTTAGTTCAGTTGATTGGAGCATGGTGCTGGTAGCACCAAGGTTGCCGGTTCCATCCCCACATGGGCCACTGTGAGCTGCGCCCTCCTTAAAAAAAAAAAAAAAGTATTTAAAGGGCTTACCCTCAAGCAACCCCCACACCATATTTATAAAAACTGAGGTGACAAATGGGAAAAGTCTACTGTAAGATATCAATGTAGTTTTTGTCTCACTCTTTGCTGATAAATGTGGAAGAGAAAGATTGTAGCCTTGTGTCTAGAGCATTAATTAGGAATATAAAATGGACTCCAATAATTCTGACAATTACGTCAGTCACAAAGTGACAGACATGCCAGAGCCTCACGTGACAGACGTACCCAGTGAACTCCCTAACCAGGTAACTCCAGATTCCGTGGAGTGTGACCATCTGGATGGCGTTATCCATCTGTAGATGAACTTTAACAGGCTGCAGATGGGTGCACTGCACCCAGTCTCAGAGCATAAAATCAGAAGCTCTCTGATGGCTTATCGCTCAGGCCTCAACTGACAAGTTGACTGCCACACCCGCAACTCGACCCAATTGGAAGCCTTGCTCCTGATCATCTCACCAGCCCTGCCTTAACATCCCTTGCTACACACTTAGTGCCGTAGGGATTCTCACTGAACCGGACTCTCTGACATCCTCCTTTCTTAGGACCCGATTTACCTTGCCTAACCCTATTGCTTGCAAACCTGTGTGACCCTCTTGTGAAACTGCTCTACCTAGACTATTGGTGGCTATCTTCTGGCTGGATGGAGCCTTGGTTAATGCTTGTGGTAAACCGAGTCAGGGGGACGAGATCCATGGCTTTATTCTAATCAAGTCTGACGTTGTGGAAAGACACAAATGTGTGTGACAGTGCTACTTTGATAGTCACATCCCGCTCACGACACCTTGAAAACGTCTGGAAGCCACTTTTGAATACAGTCTACACTGCAAGTCTACACTTCTAGTCTACACGGAAGAGAACAGAAGTGACAGGAAGAAACCTCCTTCATAAAGTTATCGAAGTACTGGATTCTGTTTGGCTTGAAGCCCATGCTCTTTACAAAGTTCCCTCTTCCACCCCAGGAAAATATGTTACTCCAGTAGCAATGTCTTTTTAAACATCTCACTCAATTATTATTGTATTTGTTTTATACAGAGCCTTGTTGAACGTTCTCTTTTGTTTTTAGTTTTGATCTAATTGTGAAGGGGAATGATTTTTTTGTATTTATAAACCCTTTGAGATTAGAAGCTTAGTGTTGGTAGATATTACTTGGTATTGGTAGATGAATGGTACTCATCAATCTTTGCCCAATTTAAAAATTATATAGGGCAGCTGGCTGGCTCTGTGGTTAGAGCGCAGTGTTCATAACACCAAGGTCACCGGTTCGATTCCCACATGAGCCAGTGAGCTGCGCCCTCCACAACTAGATTGAAAATAACAACTTGACACGGAGCTGATGGGTCCTGGAAAAACACACTGTTCTCCAATATTCCCCAATAAAAATTTAGAAAAATAAATAAAAATAAAAGTTATATAATAATTTTGATTTATATTTCATTAAATATTAATGTGGCTTTTCTTTGCTTTGCTTTATATTGCATTGACCCCAGGTGTCTTTATTTATAACTATGTATTCAGCTATTCTCTGTGCTTTGTTTTTTAAATCTTTCTCTCTCTTTCTTTTCTTGTTTTTTCCAACCAGAGAGATGTTTAGCAGAAGAATTTATTTTACTTACACATTGTGGTAATCTTATTTAATGTTTTCCATACTTTATGTTTTCCATATAGTGTGATTTTTTTCTTTTTTAAAAAAATGTACTTTCTTTTCCTGAATAGATGTGTGTGTGTGTGTGTGTGTGTGTGTACACATGCCTTTTTCTGCATTGTGATTATTTGGAAATATACTGTGTGTTTTTATGCCACAGGTTGCTATATCCAAATGCTGAACAAACGCATTTAAGGTACAGTTCTCCATTTCTTTATCATTCTAAAATGGAGGAATAAGTATGCCTCTTTCCTGCCCTGCACTACAACCCATACAAGACACATGTGTCTCTCAAACCCCAATATCAGGTCTCAAAATTGGAAAAATTTGCAGTTATATTTACTAGCTACTTTAATTTATTCCCTGATAGTTCAATTCTGTTTGAATTCCTTTTTGAAGATTTACTGACCAACGTGATGATATTCTGTAAACTATCAACATCAAACACTGACAAACTGGGGTCAAGTCTTAGCATTCAAGATTTGCTTACCCTTAAACAATCTGTGGGTTTCTTAATTCACACCACTGAGTAGCTTTCATGGGGTTCACAAGCAAGACAGGCAGGAAACTGGCCTCCTGTCCTAACATCCTGTAGGTTTATAGCAACCTGTGGAGTTCAAAACTATGTGTGAAATTAGCATTATAATAAAAGAACCAAATTGTAAGGAAAACAATTGGATGTAATTGGATGTCTCTCTTAATCCTCCAACCCTTACCCCCACCACCAACCTCCAGCACCCTATTTTAGGTCCACTCCTCATCACATAACGTTGTTAACTTTTTCTGGTTTTAGGCCTTGTAAATGGTACACCTCTCTTTCTTGATTTGTTTTTGGGACTCCCTTATTCCTTCTAACCTTTAATAGTTGTAATATTTATAATATTACAGGAGTGATGACTTTATGACTTTAGTTTTTTTTTTTACTTTTGTTTTCTTTATTTTTTTCCACTCAAATACAACAGTACAAATCTCTACAATTTTATTCCAATGAGATTTTTTTTAAGCCTTCTGCAAATGTTAGTGGACTAGTTATATCATTTTGACATAAATTTTATTCATTTGATCATTTCTTTATATTGAATTGGCATATTTTACTTACCATTTGGTACCTCATATAGATGAAAATAAACTGATTAATTTTTCCTTTGGCATATCATTTCTTTTTTGTTTCTTTTTTTTTTTTTATCAGTTTTTGTTTTTCCAGGGCTTTATTGGGGAACAATGTTTTTTTCCCAGGACCCAAGTCAAGTTGTTGTCCTTCAATCTTAGCTGTGGAGAGCGCAGCTCAGCTCCACGTCCAATCCAGTCACCGTTTTCAATGTAGTTGCAGGGGGCGCAGCCCACAACCCATGCAGGAATTGAACCAACGACCTTGTTGTTGAGAGTTCACGCTCCAGCCAACTGAGCCATCTGGCTGCCCCTGGCATATCATTTCTATCTCAAGAATCCTTGCATAACATTTGTCCTAGAAATAGCCCATTGTCAGCTACCCTCTATTTATGAGCAATCTTGAATTATATTTTCCCATCTCCAATTTTTGTGTGTACACATTTAGATTTACCGTAACAAAGCAACTTGGGCACTTTTTTTAGTATATGTGCTGCCGAAGCGAGCGCTGTACACTTTTAACATTTAAAACTGAGTATCATCCTTTCTTTCCAGAGAAACTAAAAGAAATTAAAAGAAAATTTAAAAATAAAGAAGAACAAAATTACAACAGAGGATGTCAATTCCAAATAAGATCCTCCAGCTTCTGCTGATTCGCTCACCGAGTGGCAGGGCTCAAGTCATCATTAGGAGAGAATTTTATTTTAAAAGTGTCATCTTAAACTGCAAGGATGTCCGTTAAACATCAAACATGCCAAAGGAGAAGCCACGTTGTCAAAATGCCCATTTAACCCACTCCAACATCTCAAACCCCTCCTTTGCTAACCTTCTACAACCCCATTTCTTCTTTTTTAAACAAGAGAAAGTAGACAGATACACGTTGGTAAATGCTAATTGTCCATATTCACATAGACACAGTGTTTCCCACCTCCAATTTTGAAACATCTGACTTGGTTTATTTTGATGTTGAAATTATTACAAATTACCTGAGAGCTTTTGTGGAGAACAGGGAGGGACAGCACCTCCCAGTGTGTGGGCCTGAAAAATGCAACCTGGAGCAGGAAAGTCGGCATCTCTTCTAGTTTCTGCATCCCCCGCCCCAGATCCATGACTCAGATTTGCTCTCACTCTCCCGGTGCCCACCCGCTCCCGAATGCCTTAAATGCTGTTACTACCAAACCTCCTACTAGAGTCAGATCTGAAAACCGCATGCTATTTTAGGTTTTCTGTTATTTTTTTTCTTTCATTCTTTCTTTTTCCCTGTCCTCATTGGGAATTAATATTCTTTTGATGGAAATAACCTTTTTCTTTTTTTCCTTATGACATTGAAAAAAATGTTTTTAATTTTATTGGGGCATATTGGGGAACAGCGTATTTCTCCAGGGCCCATCAGCTCCAAGTCATTGTCCTTCAGTCTAGTTGTGGAGGGTGCAGCTCAGCTCCAAGTCCAGTTGCCATTTTCAATCTTTAGTTGAAGTGGGTGCAGCCCACCATCCCATGCGGGAATTGAACCGGCAACCCTGTTGTTCAGAACTCGAGCTCTAACCAACTTAGCCATCCAACCACCCCTGGGGTGATTTTTAAAGTTTTGAAGATTTCTGCTAATTTTTATTTTACTAGGTTTTATTTTGTAGGTGGATCTGGCTATTCAGGCAATTGGTGTATGTTGAATTGGACTGCTTTGCTATCTACCCTGTTATTTCTGCACTCATGAGACCATTAGTATATTTTATTAGTTTTCAATCCTCTTTCCTAATATTTCAGTTTCATTTAAACTGTTTGGAATTAGAATTCCATGGTGTTGTGAATTCTTATCTCTTCATATGTGACTTCTGATTCAAGATGGTTTTCACAGCACTTGTAGGTCAGGAAAAATGTCAACCACTATTATACTATTTTTTAATAAACATTCCACTGGGAATAAATCCATGTACCCCAGGCCTCCTACTCTCCAGTGACAGGTATTTTAGGATTTTGTTTGTTTGTTTGTTTGTTTTTTGTTTTGTTTTGTTTTTTTGTATCAGTATGATTTATTAAGGTGTGCCTTAGTACAGGCACGGGATTTTCCATGGTGCTCTTGATGTAAAAAGTCCAGTGTCGTGCGGGGGACCCAGCGGGGTCTCAGCTCCCGCTCCCTACATAAGAACGCAGGACATGGTGAGGCCAAAAAGGAACACCCACGGAGCCATAAGTAGGGGAGTCATATCACTATATTCTCGCCAGCGGCATCCGCCTCTCTGCAATCCGCTCTTGCTAGCCCCCATTTCTTTTCTGCTAGCGTAGCCACAGCAGTTATATTAGTGGCCAATGGCTTACGGGTTACAGCTGACGGCCAACTAGCCACAGCTGATGGCCATCTGATCACAGTTGATGGCCATTTACTACCAGAGCCAGCACCTTTCTATGTGAGGCCGAGAGCCTGGAAACTGCTTTTTGGGGCTTTGTCCCCACACCCAGGCACTTTTTTTGAGCCATGACACCAGGACACTGACAGCTACAGGGATGTTGTACACAGGTTCATCGTCTGTCATCTTCACGTGGCCAATGGCCACTGCCAGACACAGAATCTTCTTCATCTGGAACTTGATCATAGGTTTCACTTCAACAACTTTGGCCACCAATTTCTCATCATGTGTCAGCAAGGAAGGGAACGTGCCTCGGTCCAGGATTCATGGGATCTGCTTTATCAGAGATTCTGAAGCTAAAAAGGCATTATACTTCTTGGCCAGCTTCTTGACCAGTTTCTTATTCTTGTTGAGTTTCTTCAGTGCCTTGATGTCCATGTGGGGGGGATGTGCACAGTCACAGTGCTGCTGGTCCCCAAGGACACATACGGAGAACTTGGGGCGGGCAGTGGATTTAAGCCTGATGGGGCCTGAGGAGCATTTGTCCTTGTGAGGATCATAGTTCTTCAAGCTGATCTGCAGTTCCACCATCTGCAAACACTTCCGGTGCTTGTGCTGGTTTCCATGCAGGACTTCCCCTGCCTCAGAGAGGGTGCCGGGAAGGCTCTGCTGCTCTTGGCACCACCCAGCACCACCCGGCTCTGCTGCTCATGGCAACACCTGGCACCACAAAAACCAGAAAAGAGAATTTTAGTCTTCTGTTGCTGCCTCAACAGGTCACCACAAACTTATTACAGCTGCTTAAAACAGCAAAAGTCTATCTCATTTGTTTTCAGGTCAGAAATAAGACAGGCTGGATTGGCTTCTTTGTTCCCAGTCCCACAAGGTCAAATCAGGGTGTTGGCTGACTGAGCTCTGCTCTGGAAGATCTGAGAAGAGGATCTGCTTCCAGGCTTCTTCAGACTGTTGGCAGAATTCAGCTCCCTGATGTTGTAGGACTTAAGTTCCTTGTTTCCTTGCTGGATGCCAACCAAGACTTCTCAGTCTCCAGAGACCACAGCATTCCTTGGCTCATGGCCCCTTTCTCTGCCTCCAAAACCAGCAATGGTAGGTCGGTTCCTTCTCACTCTTCATAGGTTTCTCTCTGACCAACAATTCTGCTCCATCTTTCTGACTCTTCTGTCTTCTTCCTTTGCTTTTAAAGGGCTTGTATAATTAGATTAGGCCTACCTGGATAATCTCCCAATTTTAAGGTAAAATGATTAATAATCTTTTTAAATCTTTTTTTGTTTCAGGTGTACAACCTCACAAAGTAATAACCCCCAAGTCTACTACCCATCTGACTCCGTACTTAGTATAATATTCTTTAGGTGCACCCATGTTGTTGCAAAGCGTACAATTTCTTTTTTATGGCAGAGTAATACTCCATTGTATAAGTGTACCACAATTTCTTTATCTGATCATTTACTGGTGGGCATTTCAGTTGTTTCCGTATCTTGGCTATTGTGAATAGTACTGCAGTAAGCATAGGGGTGCATATATTTTTTTGACTTAGTGTTTTGGCTCTCTTTTGATAAATACTCAGGAGTGGAATTGCTGGGTCATAAGGTAGTTCTAGTTTTAATTTTTTGAGGAACCTCCATACTGTTTTCCATAGTGGCTGCACCAGTTTGCAATCTCACCAACAGTTCACAAGGGTTCTCTTTTCTCCACATCCACGCCAGCACTTGTTGTTTGATGATTTATTGATGAGAGCCATTCTGACAGGAGTTAGGTAGTATCTTTATTTGCATTTCTCTGATTGAGCATCCTTTCATATTTCTATTGGCCATGTATGTCCTCTTTGGAGAAATGTCTCTTCAGGTCATCTGTCCTTTTTTGTTTGTTTGTTTGTTTGTTTGTTTGTTTTTTGGTGTTGAGTTCTATGAGGTTTTTTTTAAAATAAATTTTAGATATTAACCCCTTATCAGATGTATCACTGGTGAATATCCCATTCAGTAGGCTGTCTTTTCGTTTTGTTGATGATTTCCTTTGCTGTGAAAAAACTTTTTAGTTTGATGTAGTCTCACATTTTTTTTCTTTTGTTTCACTTGCCCAAGGAGATATATCAGTAAAAATATTGCTAAGGGTAATGTCTGAGAGTTTACTTCTTAAACTTTTATAGTTTCAGGTCTTACATTTAAGTCTTTAATCCATTTTGAGTTTATTCTTGTATATGGCATAAGAAGGTGGTCCAGTTTCATTTTTCTTTTGCATGTATATGTCCAGTTTCCCAGCACCATTTATTGAATAGACTGTCTTTACCCCAACGTAAAATCCTTGCTTCCTTTGTCATAGATTCTATGACCATATAGGCATGGATTTATTTCTGGGCTCTCTATTCTGTTCCATTGATCTATGTGTCTGTCTGTTTTTATGTACTATGCTGTTTTGATTACTATGGCCTTGTAGTATAATCTGATATCAGGTAGTATGATACCTCCAGCTTTGTTTCTCAGGATTGCTGTGGCTTCTTGAGGTCTTTTATGGTTCCATGTAAATTTTAAGATTACTTGTTCTAGGTCTGTGAAAAATGCCATTGGCGTTTTGATAGAGATTGCATTGAATCTATATATTGCTTTGGGTAGTATGGACATTTTAACTATATTAATTTTTCCTACCCATGAGCATGGTATATGTTTCCATTTATTTGTGTCTTCTTTAATTTTTCTCTTCAATGTCTTATATTTTTCTGAGTACAAGTCTTTTACTTCCTGGGTTAAATTTATTCCAAAGTATTTTATTTATTTATTTGGTGCAATTGTAAATGGGATTGTTTTCTTAATTTCTCTTTCTGATAGCTCATTATTGGTGTATAAAAATGCAATCAATTTCTGAATATTATTTTTGTATGCTGCTACTTTACTGAATTCATTTATCATTTCTAATAGTTTTCTCGTGGAATTTTTGGTGTTCTCTCTATATATATCACGTCATCTTCAAATGACAGTTTTACTTCTTCCTTTCCAATTTGAATGTTTTTTATTTATTTTTCTTATCTGATTGCTGTGGCTAGGACTTCCAATACTATGTTGAATAAAAGTGGTGAAAGTGGACATCCTTGCCTTGTTCCTGATCTTAAGGGGAGTGCCTTTAGCTTTTCCCCACTGAGTATGATGTTAGCTATGGGTTTGTCATATATGGCCTTTATTACGTTGAGATGTGTTCCCTCTCTTCCTACTTGCTGAGAGTTTTTATCATACATGGATGCTGCATTTTGTCAAATGCTTTTTCTGCATCTACTGAGATGATCATATGATTTTTATTTTTCATGTTTTTTAAGTGGTATATCGTGTAAATTGTTTTGTGAATATTGAACCAACTTTGCATCCCAGGAATGAATCCCACTTGATCATGGTGTGTGATCTTTTTAATGTATGGCTGAGTTTAGTTTGCTAATATTTTGTTGAGGATTTTTATATCTATGTTTATCAGGGGTATTGGCCTATAATTTCATTTTTTTAAAATGTCTTTGTCTGGTTTTGGAATCAGGGTAATGGTGGCCTCATACAATGAGCTTGGGAGCCTTCTCTCCTTTTGAAATTTTTGGAATTGTTTGAGAAGGATAGGTGTTAATTCTTCTTTGAATGTTTGGTAAAATTCACCTGGGAAGCCATCTGGTCCAGAACTTTTGTTTGTCGGGACTTTTTGATTACGGATTTAATTTCATTAGTAGTAATCGGTTGGTTCAGATTTTCTGTTTCTTCTTTACTCAGTCTTGGAAGATTGTATGTTTTTGGGAATTTATCCATTCTTCTAGATTGTCCAATTTGTTGACATATAATATTTCTTTTCTTTGTTTGTTTCTTTGTTTGTTTCTTTGTTTGTTTCTTTGTTTGTTTCTTTGTTTGTTTCTTTGTTTGTTTGTTTGTTTCTTTCTTTCTTTCTTTCTTTCTTTCTTTCTGTCTGTCTGTCTGTCTGTCTGTCCGTCCTTCCTTCCTTCCTTCCTTCCTTCCTTCCTTCCTTCCTTCCTTCCTTCCTTCCTTCCTTCCTTCCTTCCTTCCTTCCTTTCTTTCTTTCTTTCTTTCTTTCTTTCTTTCTTTCTTTCTTTCTTTCTTTCTTTCTTTCATTTAGGAGGGCACAGCTCACAGTGGCCCATGTGGGGATTGAACTGACAACCTTGCTGTTATTAGCACCACACTCTAACCAACTGAGCTAACCAGCCACCCCGCTTTGTATTTCTGTGGTGTTGGTTGTCACTTCTCCTCTTTCATTTCTGATTTTATTTATTTGGATCCTCTTTCTTTTTTCTCTCTCTTTCTCTCTCTTTTTTTTTTTTATAGGAAAGACTTTTTTTTTGAGGGGGAACAGGACTTTATTGGGGAACAGTGTGTACTTCCAGGACTTTTCTCCAAGTCAAGTTGTTATACTTTCAATCATAGTTGTGGAGGGTGCCATTCAGCTTCAAGTTGTTGTCTTTTCAGTCTTACTTGTGGAGGGCACAGCTCAGCTCCAGGTCCAGTTGCCATTGCTAGTTGCAGGGGGCACAGCCCACCACCCCTTGCGGGAGTCGAGGAATTGAACTGGCAACCTTATGGTTGAGAGACCACGCACCAACCAACTGAAACATCCAGGAGCTCAGCAGCAGTTCAGCTCACGGTGCCATGTTCAATCTTAATTGCAGCATGTGGAGCCCACCATCCCTTGTGGGACTCAAGGAATTGAACTGGCAACCTTGTGGTTGAGAGCCCACTGGCCCATGTGGGAATCGAACTGGCAGCCTTCGGAGTTAGGAGCATGGAGCTGTAACTGCCTGAGCCACCAGGCTGGCCCTCTCTCTTTTTTTTTTTTATTGAAAGAACTTTGTTTCTAAGATTCAGTGTTAATGATCTGGTACATTATGAAAACATTCAGGGTCATGAGAGATTGCAATCTACCTTTGAAGGCTTTCTCTATATGGCACTGTCACAGAATGCAGCAATGAAGAAGCCTCCTATAAGCCTTTATTGTCTAGTAAAATAAAATGCTTTCTCTTTGAAATAGTTGAATAACATGTTTAAGACGTTTCTGAATTTTATTTCTCAGTACTTGGGAGCTTTATATTTAAGAAACATAAAATATTTTAGGAAAGTGAATTCCAATTGAATGACTTGCAACAACAAAGAAACTAACTTGGAATGCTGGCAAAAATTTTTTTTTTCCTCTCAGTCCTAATGCAGACAGCCTGAGGAGGAACATGCATGCTAAAGCATCTCTCTTCATGTCTGAGAAATCCAGCCTCACCATTTCTAATGGAAGAAGGTTCCTTGGGATCCAGGCAGTCATAGTACAGAATAGTTTCCCTCTAGGAGGGTCAAAATGTAATTGTTTAGAATTCAATCACATAACTGCTTTAACATCGTTCCCAGGGGCCAAATATGAGGGGCAATGGCATGTTTCTTTTAGTGACTTTAAATAGTTAAGACAGGTAAGAGATTTCTACTATAACACTGGACCTGCTACCCCTGAAGTGTAGTTCTCAACATTCAGAATTTCTGTGGCTACTTAGCCATAACCATCACCTTACCATTGGGTAAGAGAACCACACCACAAGCTCATAGTCAAACTTCTGATGTTATTTGCACCAAGGGTGGAGATATTTTTTTCAAACTCTCAGCCAACAAAGACTAATTGATAGAAAAATGAATGACCATCTAGCTGTGCACTGTAACCAAGAAGAGTATTTATAAAATCAAGTATGTGAAAACCCCAGTTGGCAAATGTGCAATTTTTAAAGGACCCTTTTTTTAAAAAAAGAGAAACAAGACAGGTGGGTTGACATTTATCTTCCAGAAGAAAGTCTCAGAGTGTTCCACAGATATTTTGGTGCCTCACTGTAATTTCTGTGCTGTTCTTGGCTGTCTTTGTGGTTTTTCTGTTCACGGTAGCTCCATAGGGCCAGCACCATGCTGGCAATATACATTGTCACCAGAAGACCAGCAAAGGTGACTGCTGCTCCATCAGTGCCTGCCAGCTGGCAGTTCATCCAGGTGAGACCTTTGTGGGCATAGAGCCTCTGCTAATCTTTTGTCTGTTTTGCAAGGGTCCGTGGCATTGATCCGCGAGGCTACGTGGAAGTAAATGCCAATGCCTATGTAGTAGCCCACTGCTGCCAGGAGGCTGAAGGCAGCCTCCAGCAGAAGCCACTTGCTGGGCAGTTTGGTTAGACTCTTGTCTCCTTGGAGAAAAACAAGCATGGTGAGGACTCCCAGCCCTAGAGAGACAGCCATGTGCTCGGAGGACAGTATACTTCTGGTCCAGCTTCTGAACCTGCTCTAGCTCAGTGCCCTCAAATGGTGAATAATAATGGTTCTCAAAGTTTCTGCTGCTGGTAAAGCTGACACTGAATCCAGCAAGACAAGTAGGAAGCCATAATATATATGATAACTATCTCATTCAATATCACCTCCACTATCTGTACCACACCTTTCCTAGTGTATAAGTATCTTCTTTTGTGGCATTCCAGGAGTCCTTCAGCCTCTGGCTGGTGATATTCCACTTCCTCACGTCCAGGCCTGGGGTTGGACGGCAGATATCTCCCTAAGGTGGGTTCACTTTCTGGTCTGCGGCACCCAAAGCCCTCCCTTCTTCTCTCTTTTTTTCCTTGATGACTCTGGCTAAAGGTTTACAATTTTGTTTATCTTTTCAAAGAACAAGCTCTTGGTTTTGTTGATCTTTCTGTATTTTTGTAGATTCTTGCATTTATTTCCTCTCTGATCTTTATTATTTCCTGCCATTTTACTCACTTTAGGTTTTGTTTGCTCTTCTTTTTCTAGTTCCCTTAAGTGTAAAGTTAGATTGTTTATTTGAGATTTTTCTTTTCTTTTTTTTTTAAGATTTTATTGGGGAAGGGGAACAGAAAGGACTTTATTGGGGAACAGTATGTACTTCCGGGACTTTTCCAAGTCAAAGTCCTTTCAATCTTAGTTGTGGAGGGCACAGCTCAGCTCCAGGTTTAGTTTTCATTGTTAGTTGCAGGGGGCAGAGCCCACCATCCCTTGCGGGAGTCAAACTGGCAACCATGTGGTTGAGAGTCCGCACTCAAACCAACTGAGCCATCTGGCCATCCAGGCGCTGAGCAGCAGCTCATTGACTTCATTCTAGTTGTGGAGGATGCAGCTCACTGGCCCATGTGGGAATCGAACAGGCAGCCCCGTTGCCCAGAGCTAGTGCTCTAACCAACTGAGACACCCCCTGGTCCTGAGATTTTTCTTGCTTCTTGAGTTAGGCCTGTGTTGCTATGAATTTCCCTCTTAGGACTGCTTTTACTGTGTCCTATAGATTTTGGGTCATTGTATTTTCATTTTCATTTGTCTTAAGGTGTCTTTTGATTTATTCCTTGACCTCATTGCTAACCCTTTCATTGTTAGGTAGCATGTTATTTAGCCTCCATGTGTTTGTGTGGTTTTCAGTTTTTTTCTTATAATTGATTTCTAGTTTCATACCATTGTGGTCAGAGAAGACGCTTAATATGATTTCAATCTTCTTAAATTTATTGAGACTTGTATTGTGACCTAACATGTTCTTTATCTTGGAAAATGTTCCCTGTGCACTTGAAAAGAATGTATACTCTGTTGTTTAGGGTGAAATGTTCTGAAAATATCCATTAAATCCATCTGGTCTAACTTATCATTTAAGGCCACTGCTTCCTTGTTGATTTTCTGTCTGGAATATCTGTTCATTGGTGTTATTGGGTGTTAAAGTCCCCTACTATGACTGTATTACTGTTGACCTCTCCCTTTATGTCAGTCAATGTTTGCTTTATATTTAGGTGCTCCTATGTTGGGTACATAGATGTTTACTAGGGTTACATATCCTCTTGTTGGATCAATCACTTTATCATTATGCAATGTCCTTTTTTCCCCCCTCCCTTTTTCCACCTCCCCCCCACTCCAGTTCAAGTCGTCGTTTCTCAGCCTAGTTGTGTAGGACACAGCTCCCTGGTCCATACTGGTATTATGAGCCTTGCACTCCTCCTGGCTGAGGCAGTCGGTCGCCGGTCATCGGTCAGCCGTTCACGGCAGCTCACACCAGCTGCCAGCTGCTCACACTGGCCACCAGCCGCTCATGGCAGCACATGGTAGCCTACAGCAGCTCAGGCCAAGCTCTGGCTGCTCACGGCAGCCCAGCTCCAGGGAGAGCTGTTGTTCACAATCTTATAGAGGGCGCAGCTCACTGGCCCATGTGGGAATCAAACAGGCGACTTCGGCATTAGGAGCACGGTGCTCCAACCACCTGAGCCACCGGGCCAGCCCTGTGATGTCCTTCTTATTATAGTCTGTTTTAAAGTCTATTTTGTCTGATGTAAGTACTACCACCAGCTTTTTGCTTTTTTCATTTACATTTGCATGAAATATCTTTTTCCACACCTTGACTTTCAGTCTCTGTGTGTCTTTTGATCTGAAGTGGGTCTCTTGTAAACAGCACATGTCTGGGTCTCGTTTTCGTATGGGACAGGAAGTATTAAAACATAAAAATTTTCATCCTTTCCAAAGTCAAGTAACATTTACCCAAAAAATCATCGAAATTGTGCTGCTTCTTAGGAGCAAAAAGTATATAAGTATTTTGGAGATCTTGTTGAAAGTTAAATGCATAGATATTGTCAGATAGAGCTTGATATAGTATAATAAGGTGAAAAGATTTTTAGGAAGACAAGATTTTTTTTGCCAGATACTAAAATTTTAAGATAAAGCCATTATGTAAGAACATAACACTACCCGGAAAATTACGTATAAGTCAGTAGAACAGAGCAGAGTCCAGAAACAGATAAAATTACTATTGAGAAATTGATATATAAAAAAGATAGTATCATGTATTAGCACAAAAAGGATGAAACTAGTCAACAAATGATATTGATTCAGTAGGCCATTTATTAGCAAGAAAATCAACCTAGACCCAGCATCACACTTTATGCAACAATAATGTTAATATGCCAACCAAAATAAATGATTAAAATAAAAGGAAAAATATAGAAACTACTCATATAACTTTAAATTAAAGGTGGCCTCCTTAAATAAGTAGAAGCCAAAAAGTGAAAAGAAATGGAAGAGGGGCATGAAAGATTACAGCACAAAAATTTGAAATATTTCTAAGAAAGAAAATGTTACCAACACTACAGAAAGAAAGACACAAGGCTTGAAAAAAATTGTGAGGAAAATGCGCAACACACAAAAGATTAGTATCCCTGACATACAAAGAGCTTTTATAAAATAAAAAGAAAGGAGAAAACAATTGTTCTGAATAGTATATGATAATTTACAGAGGAGGAAATACACAATATCAACAAACATTAAAAAAATAATGGGGACCTTCATCTACGCTTGTACATTTCTTCTAACCTTAGTTCATGCTTATTTTACTTTTTAGTTGGGAACCTACTCAAGGATAAAAAATTCATCTTTTTGCCAGAGCATAAGTTAGTTTAACCTGGAAGTAACTACTTGCAAGTAACCAGTTTATAAATGTAATAAAAGGATGTCTTCCATGAGCCTCAGTACAAGGGACACAGGCAGATATACTGAGTTTTTAAATAACATAATATATTTTTAACCCATCGTCTGATGTTTGCTTGAGAGAACTGAAAGATTTATTGAAGCTCTCAAGAAGTAATTGCTCTGAGATCACGAAAAAGGGCTTTCTTTGCTGAAGGAATGTGTACTTCTGCACCAGCTATATTCCTTTTAGTGCAAGAGCTTATGCCCTGTAGTATTTGGTTTAAATGGGCTCAAAGAAACATTAAACCCTGAAATTTCATGCATGCCGTCCATCTGTCCACCCATCTCTATTTATCTATCTTCTTACCTATCTACCTATCCATCTACCTAAATACATGCAAGTTTCTGGGAAAACAACTCACAATTTTTAATAAATCAGCAAAAATTGTCTAGGACCTAAAATATGTTGAAAATCAGTGTCAAACAGACAATGATTTGCTCCTTCAGGAAAATTTAGACTAAGATTAATTTCCTACAATCTAAATAATTAATTGTTTATAGAAAGAAAAGTGTATATTTGTTTGGTGGCTTTCTTTTTAAATTATTATTATTATTTATTTATTTTTTTTTTTGTGTGTGTGTGTGTGTGTGTGGCTTTCTTAAGAGAGTACAGTTGACAGGAGGAAAACACCAAGCACTTGCCACGTGCCAGGTATTGTGCTAAGAGGTTTTCAAGTGTGACCTCATTTGACTCTCAGAAATATGCTAAATTGCAAATTGGCTGGACCTCCTATGCTCTAAGATTCATTTATTACTACATTTCCATAGCCTTGGAATTGTGACACATACTATCATCAGTAGCATTTTACAATGACTGTCACCTAGACAGAATAATATAGTTGTGATTGCCTGTACATGCACACACTTGGTTATCATCGGTTCATATTATTGTCACTTCATGTGCAATGCTGGTGCCTCATGTGTTGAGTGCATTGTCATTTGAAATATAAGAAAGTACTACAGGGCCGGACCAGTGGTTCAGGTGCTCCTAACACTGAGGTGCCCGGTTCAATTCCCACATGGGCCAGTGAGCTGCGCCCTCTACAGCTAAAATTGTGAACAACAGCTCTCCATGGAACTGGGCTGCCGTGAGCAGTTGGTGGTCTTCGTGAGCTACTATGAGCGGCGGACCAAGGACCGGTGACAGACTGCCTCAGCCAGTGGGGAACGCAAGGCTTATAACACCAGCATGGGCCAGGGAGCTGTGTCTTACACAACTAGACTGAGAAACAACAGCTTCAACCGAAGTGGGGGTAGGGGAGGCGGAAGAAAAGGGGGTGGAAAAGAAAGCACTATAATGTGATTTGGCTTGTATGTTGTGTGTGAAGAATGGCACATTAACAGAAAAGCATGATGTAAATTTATTGGTAATGAAACATGCAGTCATTGTTTTAGGCATAGATTCAAGTGTATATTTTCTTGCAAATCAACAACCAACTGCTTCATGAGGTATAAGAAAACAAGACACCCTTAGTAGATAAAGAATATCACATTTTGTTTCTGAAATAGGTGCAAAAGCTGTGCCTAGTACAAACCAACAACATAATGGAAGGCAGAAGGTGTACCCAAATCTCTAGGAATGACTGAAAGAAAATTCAAATAAAGGACTGATGGCGACAGTTTGATCATAACTTGCAGAATGGGTGTCAGCAGCTTAGAATAAAACCAAACGTTGCATGACCAGTACTGTTAGTGGCACAGAAAACAATATTTCTGTGAAACAAATGTATAAGAAAGTACAGGCACCAATTTGGGGGTGAAAATGAACCACAGGCAGCATCCTCTGAAAGTGGAGAAGTTTTAGGTAAACCTTAATCCACTTATTTCACATATATTTTCATTTTTATATTTGCCTTCCAAAAGTCTATGTCTAAAATGTTTAAAGCAGCTCTGTTAAGAAATGTAAAAGTTCTGAGGCGGCTGGTCAGCTCAGTTGGTTAGAGTGCAGTGCTCTTAACAACAAGGATACCAGTTCAATCCCCACATGGGCCAGGGAGCTGCACCCTCTACAACTACACTGAAACAATTACTTGACTTGGAGCTAAGGAATCCTGGGAAAACACACTTAAAATAAATAAGAGTTAAAAAAAAAAAAGAAACATAAAAATTCTAAGTGATAAGATCATTGCTTCTGAGTTTAGAGTTATAAAACAATCATGTATTTTCCAGTGGCATCTTGGAGTTAATGAAAAAAAACTATAAGGATATTGCCTATCTAATTGTCTATCATAAAATACATCAATAATTATCCCAGCAAGCTGCCTACACCATCTCCTTCGATGAAAAATGAAATACACCATAACTGCCCAACTCCCACAAGCATACATAAAGTTTTATTTGAGAAAAAATGGCAATTATATTTTAAAGGCCTTATTATTTTTCCTAGTTATATTGCCTAGTTATATCGAAAATTTTCTTAACATTTGGCGATAAGCAAGTTGACAGGCTGGGCTCACTGGAACTCTCCATATTGTTGGTCGTCTCAGGCTCTGGGGCAGCGAAAAGTGGCCCTCTCCACCCAAACTCCACTCCAGACTCTCCACCGCCCCCACTCTTCCCCCATGTCTGGGAAGCTGAGAAGGAAGCTTGGACAAGGAGAGACATCTCAAGGACTGTTGGACAGGCTGGGTAAGCATAAATCGGCAGCTCTGTCAGCAAGTGGGGGATGGAGAGCCAGGCCAAGTCTCAGTCCTTTTCTGATAGGGTAGTCACACATCCCCGAGGGCTGATGTCCTTTCCGAAGCTTTAGTTTATTTGAGCTTGTCCAGGTTCTTCCATAGTCGGCACTTTCTTGTTAGGCATCAGTTTGGTTTGTCCTTCCCTCAGTCTGGGCTGCACTGGTAAGTACTGCATCACATATAATTGGCCACTAGCATAATATTCTTATGATAGCACGTGTTTAAAACTTGCCCTGATCCTGGCTCTGAGATGTGGACCGTCTCTGGATCCTCAAACCAAGCTCACATCTACATTTGGACCATCACTATTTTCTGCCTTCCCCTCCACCAACCCTCGTGGAGTTTCCAGAGCCCCTTGCTCATCAATTAGACTACATGACAATTCTGTTGACTCCAGAAGGAAAAAAGTGATTTGATAGAGGGTCTTCCTTGACATTTCCAGAGACACAGTGCTTGGGAAACATAGAAGTAAATATTGAGAAGTGGGCACTTGACACAACATGGAAGGAGCCAGAGCATTCTCTCTGGTTAGAACTTAATTTTTTTGTTGTTGTTGTTAGAACTTACCTAATTGACTTACCCTCATCAGTGCCCACCATGGAAAGTTCTCAGAAGCTCAACTTGGAGGTACATCCGAGCTGTAATCATCCCAAAGTCTGGAGTAGCCTGAAACACTTGTTTTTTCAGTTACTCCTCATACTGAGCCCCGAGGCCCCTCCTAAAAAAACTATGCTCAGGTGACTCTTGATTGGTAGAATGGAGTGGGGTGATCAGAAGCTGTCCAAGGAATTGGATGTCCATGAGCTAATATATGCATTTCTCATCACTAAACATTTTGAGCTTAATCACTCTCCTTCAGTTCTCCTACAGCCTCTTCGGCTATGACGATGCCGAAAACCTACATCTGGGGTAAGTATCAACTATCCAACCTACCCATCAACTTGGGTTTGGAGCCCAAATCCCAGCATCCACTCATCCTATCCCCAGTGCAGCCACCAAGCCTCAGTATCACTCCAGCCTCCTCCCCACTCCTAACCTTCTCGGACACACTGCTCCATTTTTAAAAACAAACTGTAAACCTTCTGTCAGCCTGGGAGCCTAGGCTGAGAACTTCTGAGTCTCCCCGGACTCCCTCTCCTTTGGAAGGTGGTGGACATCCCAGGGTCTGCCTGAACTAGCTCCCATGCAGAGATGGCCCCAAGCCCTAATCCACACCTTTAAACCACCCTTGTCTGGGCGTCTTGCACACTCATCCGCACTCCCTGAGCACCCCATCGCCACTTTCTCAGCCCCATGTTCAGCCCCTCTTTCTTTCTTCCATAGCTCTTGTCTGCATGATAATCTTCCTTCTCCAGTGTTCAAAGGTAGTCACAGGTAAGGAGAAGGATAGGGAAGAACGGGAGGGAGGAGGCTGCCCTTGGGAATCGTGTGTCTGTTCCTCCTTGGACCCACACCCTCTATGTCTCCTCAGACACTCCCGTTGGCTCAGGACTCTTGCTGTGCCAGCCGGCACCCCGGTGTGGGGACCATATCTACAACCCCTCTGAGTATTGCTGCGATCATCACTCCATCCTGCCCCTGAACCGGACTCGCCACTGTGGCCCCAACTGTACCTTCTGGCCCTGCCTGGAGCTCTGCTGTCCTGAGTCCTTTGGACCCCACAGGAAGTTTGTTGTGAAGCTGAAGGTTCTGGGAGTGAAATCTCGGTGTTTCTCCTCCCCCATCTCCAGGAACTGCCCCTAGGCGCCTGATGAAGATGAACTGGGACTTTACCATCTGCCACAACAATTGGATCTATCCGAATGAATGTTTCCATCCTCTGACTGAATGGAAACTTCCAGAAAGTAAGTTTAGAAATGCAGATATAGGCCTGACTTGGAGTGAATCCTGCGCACTCCGCCTGTTTAGGATGGGCAAGTAAGCACTCAGAGATATGAAGAACTGCGTCGGACGGAGGGAATCGGAAAACACAGGGCAGCAGGTGGCTAGGCCTGGCCAGGGGGTCGGTGGGGAGGGTGGGGAATGAAGCTGGTGCCTGGAGCTGGGTGGGGAGGGAAGGGGCGCTAGTGGAGCCACGAATGCACCGCACCGGGTCCCCCAACCCCCATAGCCGGGGCTCTGGAAGAGAGGGCTGGCTAGGCTGGCTCCACGGAGCTTTCGGAGCAGACGCTTTCGGATGGCTATCAATTGAGAGCTCCAGGTTGGACAGGACTTTTCTTACATAAAAGTGGGTCATTCATTTTTTTTCTCTCCGTGTTTCATTCGCCTTTGAATTTGGCCTGTTTAATATCTGGCTATTTTCAAACCTTGAGCATTCCCCCCACCAGCTGGGGTTTCACTATTAGCTTCCTATGAGTGGTTACCCCTAGAAACTGCCACAGATGAAATTAGGCAAATGCAATAACAACTGTTTCCCCTTTTCTACCTTTTGGCACTGCTAACTGAGGCAAAACAAAACAAAAACAACAACAAAAAGACCCCTGGAACCATGGTAGCCTCTGGTGGAATGTCCAGATTTTCCCTTAAATATGCCAGGCTGGTCTGAGAATGTTAACACAGTTTTTGGAGGTGTTAACCCACTGCCTTCTCAGACCACCGCTGCTCTGATAATAAACGCTTATTCTATGACCCAACTCCTATGTCCATCTATTGGCTGAGCAGCGCAGGCAGCATGAGCCCTGGACTCAGTTGGCCCCCAGTTTCACTATTAGATTATAACTCAAAGCTTACAGTAAATACCTATAGTCCATACTGGTATAAATAAATAATTAAAGAAACAAGTGAGGGAGAATAAACAAATCTCCATATACAAGGTTTTGAAATAATTTATGTAACTACAACCATTCAAGCCCCTTAAGTTTGGGCTGCACGTAATGATTTGGTTCCAAAGAGTACCGTGTAGAAAGGGGGGAAAAGAAGTAACTACATGGAAGAAACCTAACAAACACTACCTCTGAGAGAAAGACATAGAAAGAGAGTGACAGGAGAGAAGAGTCAGAGGGTGGGAAGAGACAGAGCAAAGGACTTCGGCAACGGAAAATGCAGCTGGAGAGAGGTTGGGGGAAGGGCAGATCTTGTGTTTTGCATTGGCAGTGGCTGGCCTGCCTCTAAATGGGCCCTGGGAAGAAGGTCTCCAATCCCCCTCTTGTCTGGGGACAATTGGGAATAGGATTTCTCATTCCAGGAGGCTTTTGCCCTGACCACCGGAGCTGTGCAGAGCTGACTGGATAGATTTCCCAATTCCTACTTACAATCTGGAGCTGGGACTCCACACTGTCCCTCCAGCTAGACTCCGAAAACAGAGGCAAAATATGTTCTTCCATTCTAAGTGCTCTTGAAACTGAAGACCCACTTGACTTGAGTGGAACGTAAGTCAATTAGACAGAGATGTAGGTCCCAGTCCTCCATGGGAATGTGCCTTGCAAAGCCCTGCAGGGAGGGTCCCTGAGGCTGAGGAGTGATAGATGCCTGAGCCATTTGAAATTCTTACAACACACACTAGCTCAGGCTGCAATCAACAAACCAGACTGTCTTCCCCAACAACTTCTCAGAAAAAGGAGGTGGGCAAGACTCCCTGGCCAGGAAAGGCAGAAGAGGCCACTCAGAGATAGATGATTCTATCTGTAGGCACATCACCCCCCTCCTACCAGGCTTCAAAGCCCTCAGCCCCAAAGTGCACATCACGGCCTTGCAGGAGTTCAAATAAGGAAGCAGTTCAGGTCTGGCAACATTAGCCAACAATTTACAAGCAAAAAGTCAAGAAAGAAGCATTTTTTAAATTCAGCTTGTATTCAGTATTGCTTTATGTTTAACTGTATCATGATGAGATAGGACATGCAGAGCTGTGGTCTCCAAAGCCGTCAGGGCACCCTGCGCCCCACCCCACCCCCGAATGCCAGGCTGCCCCAGGATCCTCTCTGAACTGCTGCAGGAATCATCAGCTCTAGTCACTCTGCAGGTCTCTCATCAACTGGAAAGACAGAGATAAGGACTTTGAGAGACTGGGGTTGAGGGAGACATAGAGGCAGAGCAGGTGATGAGAATCTGGGACGAGGTGGAGAGAAGGCGGACAGAGCAGCAGCCCTACTGGGAGAACACAGACATGGCAACTCCCTCCCCTGCTTGTCCACACTCCCTCCTCCAGCCTGAGCACAGCAGGGGCTCCCCCCTGGGGCGTTCCTTCAGGACAGTGTTACTGAACCCAAGGTGACAAACATCAGAGTTTGGAGTAAGGAAAGGTTTATTGATCGAGAAGGCGCAAAGTGAGGCGATGGGAGAATTAGTGGTGTCTCAAATCCATCCTGCTCGCTGGCCTAGAGCAGGAGTGTCCAAACTTTTTTCAACGTTTTTCACCAAGGGCCATATGCGGTAAAATACACAAGCAGCCGGGCCACTCACTCGAGGTGAAGTACGTATTTCCTCACCTGGTTTATTTAAGAAAAGTAAATATATTTTTGGAATTTGCTGCAGGCCAATAAAAAATGGATTGCGGGTCGCAGTTGGCCCGTGGGTCGCAGTTTGGACACCCCAGGCCTAGATTAAGGGTTTTCAAGCAGTTAGGGGAACAGATATGCAGACATGCTGATGGGGCAAGTTTTAATAGGAGGACCATGAAACTTGGCCATTTATGGTAAAGGGGCATCAACACCGGATCTTTCTGGACAGTGGGCCCTGTGCTTCTGAAAGGGTTCCACTGTTCGACTTCCGGTTATATCCTGGTCCTTTGGTTCCAGGTGCAGCTGGAGGTAAAGTTCTCTCCTCTGCACAAGCCTCAGCTGCATGACATGAGGTTTTGGTCGGTTGTCTCTGAAAAGCAGCTCAGCCTCTTGTGAAACAGGACAGGACCTTTTCGAGCTGGTTCTGTGGTTACAACAGGAGCAGGTGAGCATTCAGAGGACATGCCCCAGCGCCCTTTGCGTCTAAGTCGTCTGTTTTCTGCAGGAAACCAGCAGATTCCAGGCAGCGCCACTGGAAGCAGGCTCAGCAAATGCAATTGCATCCACAGGGCGACTGGACAAAGGGCCGATGGCCTCTTTGACACAGCAGCTCTCCAGGGCTCGTAGGTATGGTTCTGACAAGGGAAAAACTCTGAGATGTTCTCACTGCAGGCAGGCGAGTGGCAGAAAGAGACAAGAGCGGTTACCCAGTTAATAGCTGTGGGCCAACTACCAAAACATGGCTCACATTCCTGAACGTGTGCTGGGGCTTTGAATCCACCTGCAGATGTCTGTTAGCCACTCCTTACACACTGTATCTATCACAGGACTGCCCTTTCTTCACATTTTCCCTGCACCCCTTATCTGTAGCCAATGTAAATTCTTTCAAAACAACTTACATCTTCCTCCCCCAAAACATATCTAAAATTGCCTAAAATCGCCTGTCAACCCCAGGACAGTGGAAACGTTTGTATTGTCTCCCTTCCCCTGCTGGTAGTGGTTTAGAATTCATGTCCCCAGGACCTGGTCCTTTCCTGGCTAGCATATGGCTCAATAAGCCCTTTCTTTTAGGAAAGCTGTCAGCTGTGAACGGTTTCTGTTTACCAGTTTCTGCACCTGGGAGCTGGCTGGCAGGCACAGCCAAGGCCCAGAGACCAAGGGGGATCCTGGGAGGTGTGGTTCCCAGGGAGCAATAGAGTCGGTTCCCAGTCTGGGGTGAGGGATGAGCCCATCCCACTAATGTAGAGAAGAGGCATGAGGACTAGTTTTACAGAAGGAACTAGGACGTTGGATTCCAAGTGTGTTGCCTGTGTGCCCCCAGACACAGAACTCAGGCCGACGTTAGTCACACAGAACAGACCATCCAAAGCTTATTGAACAAAGAGATTCCATTGTAATGGCCATTCCCATAATTAAACCTATTACAAAATAACCACATGCTGTGCCTTACAAAAGTTAATGGGAAACCTGCCCCTATTCTTTCACCTCGCAGAAGTTCCCATATCAAGAAGTTTTCCATAAATAACAAACACATACAAACCCTAGCCTGGCCTATGGAGGGCGTCTCTCTTCCACTAGCGATTAGAGACCCCCACTCCATCTGTGGGGTGGTCTTTCCTTTCTTTTCTCACTTACTCTGCTAAATAAACTTACTTTTACTTTAAACTCTACACCAGCTCATGCCTGAATTCTTTCCTGCACAAAACCAGGGACCCTCTTTCCTGTACCACCACCACCCCGCGAATTGCCTCCTCCCCGCTCTGTATCCCCACCTGAAACTCCCTGTGAGCCCAGCACAGGTGGATGAGGATGCAGCCCAGCCCTGTGGGAAAGCTGTGGGCTTGGCTATGGGGCCAACGTGTAGTCACGTTTCCTGCCCGGGGAGCTCTGCGGCTAGTTTGGGTTCTGGCTAAAGCTCCGTGTTGGTGTGGGGCTGATTCTTTGGGGATCTCATTCGTCAGGGTCAGTGTTTCAGAGCTGGTCTTGGGCTCTCTGGGTCCCAGGAAGGTGAAGGATGCGGGGACGCTCATAGATGAGCCAACATTGGAGTCCAGGGAAGGGACTGAGTGTCCTGGTTGGTGGAAGGTGGTGCTGGGACTGAGGTGCTGCAGGGGCCGGGAGGACGGGAGGGAGGGGCTGGGGTGGAGGAGGAGGTCTGGAGAGTGCCAGGGGCGGGTGGGGTACCCTGGGCTGGCGCTAGATTTGGGGCTGGGGTCCTCCTTACCAAGACTCAGCTTCTCATCGCCATGCTTTGCAGCAGCCCCAAGGGGAGCAGGTAGAAAAATGTCAGGGAACGAGGGCTCTTTTATTGCAGCTTGAAGACGCTCAGGTGATTCTGGGGGGTCTCTGGTTGGCCTCGGTCAGAGCACAGAATTCCCAGCTCCCAAGTCACTCTGATGAGAGCTGGGCTGGACACAAGGAAACCTCACATGAGCTCCTCACTGGACAGGAGGGGCTGGGAGGTGCACTCAGTCACACCCCAGGCTGGCCCCGGAACAACTTTCAGGGACACTGAGTGTTCAGGGGATTGTCTGCTCAGCTACTGCTTTGCCTGTATGTTCACACACCCCAGTAAACCCTGTTATCTATGCTTACAACACCTGGTGCTACTGCTGTTTCTGTTTACAAGCACATAGCACGACAGGTGTGTCTAATTTGTGATACACTTAGAACAATGGATGCTTGAAAAATAATAAAAAATAATTTTTCATAGCCATAACTTTTCAACATTTTAAATTTCATCCCTATATGCCCTACATCCGTGAAGAGTCTAAATTGCAACCAGGATAAATGCACTTTGAATAATTTAGTTAGAAAAGGGATTTATTGAAGGGATACAAGGGAGCCCAACTATCCATTAGAAGGGTGGAGAAATGGCATGCAGATTAGTAATGCTAACTCTTTTTGAAACCCAGCTATTGATCAGAAAATAAAGAAGAAACTTCTGTCGCCAAGGTGTGTGCGTTACACGGGTCCTTACTACAGGTGCCACCACCAGCAGCACTGCGTTTTCTGGCCCTGGGGTGCCATCCTGAAGCCACCTTCAGGACGGTGCCTGCAGCAGGAGAGCGAGGGCCCTCCTGTCCCAGGTGGCAGAATAGGGCATCTAGTTGGCTGAGCTGGGGTCACCCGAGCTGCAAGGAGTCTGGGAAAGAGAATTCTGGCATCTCAGATACAACACTGGTGAGGTCTTTGGCCCCACATCTCATAAGCTCAGGTACCTGCAGACCTAGGAGTGTGTCCCGATGTTTCCTATGGGGTCTCGTGCTCCGCAGAACAAACAGGTGTCACTCACGAGTCACTGCCCTCTTGAAATATCTCTCACCCCAGGTGTCTTCCCATCAATCCCAAATCCTCATCATGGCTTACACGACCCCACGTGACTTAACCCCGGAAACTTTTCATCACCTGCTGCTGCCATTCGTCACAGCCCGCTCCTCTCCACCTCGCTGTCCTCTCTGTGTCCTCTTCGTGTCCTCCTTCTTCAGGATCTCTCAGTCACCTTCTCTTGTTACCGGAAATGTTTTACCTCGGTTCTTGAAGGAAAGAATTCAGTCAACAGTCAGAGTGTGTGCAAGCATGACAGCGAGAAGTTTATTAGTAAAGCAGGTACACTCCTACCTGCTTTACTAATGGGCTGACCCAAGAGAGGGAAGCAGCCTCTTTACATTGTGTGAGAGTTTTTAATTTCTGTATAAGTACCACGCGCTAACCGATTGCGCCGCCGGAGCTCTGGGTTTTTATTTCTATGGCCAGAGTTGTCTCCCCCTCTCCAGTATCTTTCTCTCTGTTGGTGTGTCCCATCCTCCCTTTTTGTTCCCAAGGTTGTTTCCTACGGTGCGAGTGTGAACCCCTCAATTTCCTGTGATTTATTTGAGAAGCTCATTAAAAAGGGGCAAACGACAGTTGCATGGTCCTGAGAAGCAGGATGTACATTCTGATAACTGGATGCCCCCCTCCAACACACACACACACACACTCACACATTTTTCTACACTTCTTTTAATGACAAATCTTCTTGATAAGTAGGAGCAGCTTCAAGGGACCTCCTTATCTGGGCCTGGTTCCCTCCTTCTCCTGCTCATTTCTACCTTTCTACCTACCTTGTCACTCTTTCTACCCTGTCCTTCTTCCAGAGATTTGCACACCTCTCTGTCCCATTTGACTCCAACCTGTGCTCTGATGTCACCTCCGCAGAGGCCTGTACTGACCACTGTATCTGAAATAGCCCCATTCCACACCCATCCTCAGCCCTCCTGTCACCCTGGTATATGTTTGTTTGTTGTATTTGTGTCCCTGTCATACTGTATATGTATAGGCTTGTATTTGCTCTGTTTATGCCCAAGAGCTAATGTTCCATCATAACAGGGACTTTGTTTTGTTCACGGCTGTGTCTTCAGCAGCAGGGACAATACCCAGCACAGAGGAGACCTGTAATAATTTTCTGCTGAAATAAATGGGAACAAATGAACGAATGTGACTGAACTCAATGCCACTGGCTGCAGTCACTGGGGACCTTGAGTCTGTCCTAAGCTAGTTCCTCGCACAGAGGTTTTACCATGAGGGTCCTAAAATCACTGAAATTTCCTTCAAGGGTCTCCCAGGGCAGAGGGGAAACCAGGAGGAGCTGCAGGAGGAAGAGGCTTCCTTGGAGAGCGGTATAGAAAAAATACTAGTAGAACATTAGTGAAAATATACGGCGTTCTTTCCAGGGTTCCAGTGTGTGCAGCCCCCCTCAGCGCCATTTTCTCTGGTGCCCGAAACCACACCAACGCACATGAGGCAGCAGGACACGGGCGTTCCCCAGGCACAGCCCCTCCCATGCCTGCCCTTCCATATCGTGGCTTTATCTCTCTCCTCTTCTGGGCTCCTCCCCACGTCCCAGAGACAGTTTGCATTTGGCCGTTTGTTTCTGTGACACATTTTCTTCAAAACAACATCTAAGTCGTGATATTCAAGAGATGATTTGGCAAGAAATAATTAAGAGCGAAGAAAGCCTTAAACTCCTTAAGGTTCTGCAATTAAGTAAACATGAATGGTGTTACTATATGAAAAAAATCATCGATCAAGAAATAGAGAAACTGTATAATTAAGTAAATTTACTATGAAACAGATGAGTTGTTTCAGTTGCACAAATAAGGGTGTGTAGAAAATATATCCAAAGAAAATGCTAATGCTATAGATGTTCTTTTATTATTTAATTATAAAATAAAATTAGAAGCATGAGTTTTCCAATAAGAAGGTGACTAACATCTACGAGTAAGTAACATATGTTTCTCAAAAATATTGAGATTACAGAAGAAAACTTTTTCCAGGCAATGTGAGCATTAGTTTCTATAAAAGACATTTTAAGTACAAAATAGTTTTTGTTTCTTAATATTTTAGGTGAAGCACATAATTCTTAAATGTACAACTTGAAGAATTTTTACACGTACCTGTGGATGTGTGTGCATGGTCACTGCTCAGATCACGATGGAGAACACGTGCGTTTCTCAGGAATGCTCCCTCAGTCAGACTCCATCCAGATTTAACAATATTCTGAGTGTCATATATTTATTTTTGCCTGTTTTGAACTTACACAAATGAAACCATTCAGTATGCTCTCTTCAGTGTCTGCCTTCATCTTGGCAGTATGTCTGTTAGATTCAGTTGTTTATGTGTAAAGCAGCAGATCGTGTTTATTGCTGTGTAATAGTCCACATGTGAATATATCACCATTTATTTGTCCGTCTACTGCTATGGATATTTGAGATGTTTCCAGTTTGGGGCTGGAATGAATAAGGCTTCTCTGAACATTCTTGTACGTGTCTTTTGATGAGCCCACGCGTACATCTCCTCAGAGTGGATTTACCAGTTCCCAGGGCAGCCATAGGTTTACTTTCATAGATAAAACATGTTTCCAAAGTGATTGTACTAATTTATACTCCCAGGGAGTCCCAGTTGCTACACTCCCTTGCTGACATGTGGTGCTGCCGGCTTTTAATTTTGTGCCATTCTGACGGGTGAATGGTTGTATCTGATTGCATGTCTCTGATGACTTCTGAAGTTGTTTCATCTGCCCATTGACTATTTGGATATCTTCCTATTTGAAGTATCTATTCTTTTCTCTCTCTTTTTTATAATTTTTTTAAATTGGGGAATTATTAGGGAACAGCATGTTTTTCCAGGATATCAAGTCATATTTCAATCTAGTTGTGGGGGGCACAGCTCACTGGCCCATGTGGGACTCGAACTGATGACGTTGGTGCTATGAACACTGCGCTCTAACCACTGAGCCAACCAGCTGCCCCCCCAGCTGCCTTCTTGTCCACTGTTGTGATGACACCCACAGCAACTATCTGTGTCATGTCACAAACAGCAAAAAGGCCCAGAGGAGGGTAGTTGAGAAGCTCTCAGTGCGCATGGGCTTGCCAAGAACCGTGTCAACGATGGCAGCCTCACCAACTGTCAAAAACTGGGGCCATCTCCTACCTTTTTCCCTGAACGACGATCATTCTTCTCCTTCAGCTCAGCAAATTTGCAAGCAATGTGAGCTGTGTGACGATCGAACAGAGGTGCACATCCGGTACTCATTTGGCCTGGATGGTTCAGGAGAATCACCTGAGCCGTGATGCCAGCTGCTTCCATAGGTGGGTCATATTTGCTGTCACCAGCCACATTGCACAACGAACATCTTTGACAGACACATTCTTTTTTTTTTTTTTTTTTTTTTTTTTTTTTTTTTTTTAAGTTTAATGTATTTTAATAGCAAACTTACAGGAACAGCACAGAAGACAGACAACATTAAAAACATGTACTTGCATGTAGGACAACTCAGTTAGAAAAGTATAGCGAATGGATGGAATCTACTGTATGATAAAAATGCTACAAACACCATTTAGTTGCCATCAATAAGAAATTTACTTGTTTTAAAAAAATCCAAATGCTGACAGACACATTCTTGACATTGAAGCTCACATTGTCCCCAGGAAGAGCTTCACTCAAAGCTTCATGGTGCATTTCCAGACTTCACTTCAGTTGTAACATTGACTGGAGCCAAGGTGACCACCAGGCCGGGTCTGAGAACACCAGTCTCCACTCGGCCCAGGGACAGGACCAACACCACCTATTTTGTAGTCATCCTGGAGGGGCAGACGCAAAGGCAGGATGCGATCCAGAGCTTTAAGCAGCGTGGTTCCCCTGGCACTGCCATCTTTATGGGTGACCTTCCATCCCTTGAAGCAAGGCACTTGGCTCCAGCATGTTGTCACCATTCCAACCGGAAATTGGCACAAATGCTACTGTGTCAGGGGTGTAGCCAATTTTCTTAATGTAGGTGCTGACTTCTTTAATGACTTCCTCGTATCTCTTCTGGCTGTGAGGCGGCTCAGTGGAATCCATTTTGTTAACGCCAACAATTTGTTGTTTCACACTCTGTGTGTAAGTCAGAAGGGCAGGCTCATGGGTCTGCCCATTCTTGGAGATACCTGCTTCCCACTCCCCAACACCAGCAGCAACAATCAGGGCAGCACAGTCATTTTTTGATAAAGTCTCTGTGTCCTGAGGCATCAGTGATGGTCACATGATACTGCTGGTCTCAAATTTCCACATGGAGATACCAGTGCTGACCCCACGCTCACGGTCAGCTTTCAGTTTATCCAAGACCCAGGCATACTTGAAGGAGCCCTTTCCCATCTCAGCAGCCTCCTTCTCCAATGTTTCGATGGTCCTTTGCGATCCCACCACATTTGTAGATGAGATGCCCAGTAGTGGTGGACTCGCCGGAATCTACGTGTCCAGTGACAGCGATGTTGAGGGGTTAGATGTTGGGTTAGAGTTAGAGGTGGTTTTCACTACAACTCTGTTCTGGTGGCAAACCCATTGCAAAAAAGTGAATCATGCACTTTAAACCAGTAAAACTTACGGTGTGTTGATTGTATCTCAATAAAGTTGTTTAAAGTAGTCAATGTAAATCTTATTAATAAGGCAAAATTGCTTTTATATAAGTTCGTCTTTCTTTACCTGTGGCAGCAATTAGCAGTACAGTGCATGTAGGAGTCCTTTTGGAAACATGACAAGGCATGAACAAAAATACACATAAATAAACCGTCAAGAACTGGGAAGGGACTGGATCCTGCCAGTTTCGTGGTTTCTCTCAGAAGACACAGGCTTCTGGGTAAGAGACAAAGGACAGTTTCCTCCTCACAGCAATAGAGAGTAACCAGAGTATCAGCATTTGCACCTGTCCCCTGAGCCCCAATTCCCACAGGGCGAGGGAAGGGATCAGGTGACGCCAGCACACAGTGGGTTGCATTACAGGAGACAAACCCCAAAGTTAAGAAATCTGAATTTTTCATAATGGGCCATAAGCCTGCCTGGCCTTTGTCCTGAAGAAGATCTTGTCACTATTACACAGGACGCTAAACAAATCTATCCTGTGGTCTGGAGGGAGACACTTCGTCCATCTTCGAAGGCCGTTCGCTGCACTAACATCCTTGAAAAGAATCCGGAAGAAAAAACACTCAATGCCTAACTGCAAGACATGCAAAAATGCAAGAGACCTGTGGAAACTGTCACCAACACCGACAAACAATGTTATAATAAAGAAACAATAACTGAGATAATACTAGGGAGCAGCTGCGCGATCCAGGGACGTTACTGCCTGGCTGCAGTGATGACTGTGACAGTCCTGAGTGTGAGGGCGACACCTCAGTGTCACAGGAATGTGGATTTTCACGGCTTAAAACCGTTGGGTGACGCCCCACTGCCTCCAGGATGAAACCCAAACTCCCGCATGCCCAGCAAGGTCCTTCATGATCTGCCCTGCTTCCCCGCCCCCCCTCCCCCTGCAGCACCACCGGCCTCCATCAGCCACCCCAACAGAGTCCCCCCCGCCATTCCCCAAACAGGCTTCCAAGCCGCGGCTCCTGCAGGCCTCTGCTTCCAGGCCTCCTCCTGCCCTTCATCGGAAAAACTCTTCTTCTTCTTCAGGGCTCAGCCCAGGCAGCTCCTCCTGCCCACCTTCCCATCCTGGGTCCTGTTTCACCCAGTGATACAGAATAAGGACCCCACGGGATGTAGAGCACAGCAGAGGGAACATAGTCAATGGTATTGTAGCAGCTTCGTACCGTGTCAGGTGGGCAGTAGACGTGGTGGGGTTCTCACTCTGTGAGGGGTGTAAACGTCTAATCATTACGTTGTACACCTGAAACTAAAAAAATAAAGTGAAGAATAAGGGCCCATTCCATCTGTCCCCTTAGCACTCCTGCTTACCTCTGTCACTGTGCTTATTATGTTGCTGCTTATTATCCTGGTTATTGGCCCAACCTGGATTCTTTTTACATTTTCAAAAGAGTGCATATATCCCTGGGATTCTACTGCTTCAATTGGCAAGTATAATGATTTATTTTTATTAACTCGGTAACAACCCCAACTAATCATCCCAAATATCACCAAAATTACTCTTTAAAAGTCTAACAGGTCATCAAGAGTGGCCACATGATATGAAGCATTGAAAACAACTGCTGTACTTAGAAGTTAACATTTAGCTCTATATGGACCATGGGCTCTTAAAGTAAGAACAACAGTGTGTGATGGCGGGAACACATTGCTTTTTCCTTTCACAAAGAAACACACATATGTGGTAATATAAAATATATACAATTAAATGCATTAAAGTTACTACAGATATTTTCTAAATTGGATCCGAGCGTGCAGTGGTGCCACCAGGTACGACAGATGCAGCCCTGGGATCCTTGCAGGTTAACCACGCAGGGAAGCACAGGGAAGGTGACACAGAATGCGCCACATGTGTAGACAAGCCCAAGACGGAATCCAGTCAGAGGAACAGCTGACAGGACGCGGCACCCTCCTACCCGGACTCCTGCCCAACTCAAAACTCTCACACGCTTGTACCTGACAACAGTTTGAGTCACGTTCTCTTTTGGCTCAACAATGTCAGGTGTGTCTATCAAATATATTCATAGGATAAATTTACATAGTGAGGAAAACCAGTACCCTGCAACTCAGAGAGAATCTCATTAACTTCATAAATGGACTGGTTATTTGAGGTTTCTAGATGGAAGGTAAAAGTGACGACTACGGGCAATAACAATAGTCCACGTTGACAAAGCCCTTCTGATTTGTCAGACTCTATAGATACCGTTTCTCCTCAGAACAGTTCCTTCACGCCCCCCCAAGAAAGCCCCTCATGAAGTCCCTTTGTGGTCACAGCTTCCCCCAACCCCTAACCCCTGGCAACCACAGTCTATTCTCCATCATTATAATTTTGCCTTTGCCAGATTGTTACATAAATGGAATTACTCCACACATAATCTTCTGAAACTAGCTTCTTTCACCAGGGAAAATGCCTTGTGCTCCAAGCTGTTGGGGGTATCAATACTTTCCTCCTTGAATTGCTGAGGAGTGTTCCATCGTCCAGGCTGGGAAAGGGGGGAGCAGGGGATGGGCTTTGGTTGTCTGTGTTGCACCCTGATGTGCAGTCTCTGCTGAGGTCCCCGTCACCCCAGCTCTGAGTGCACATGTGTCTGCCTTTCTCCAGGTCTCTGTCTCTTGCTTTCTTGGTCCCTCTCATTCTCTCCCACTCAAATGCATTCTTATTCTCTCTCTCTCTCTCTCTCTCTCTCTCTCCCTCTCTCTCTCTCTCTCCCTTCCTCCCTCCTCTCTCTCTCTCTCTCTCTCTCTCTCTCTCTCTCTCTCTCTCTCTCTCTCTCTCTCTCTCTCTCCTCTCTCTCTCTCTCCCCAAGCAGGACTCACTTCATCTGAACCATCTGAGGACCAGAGTCACAGGTCACCCTAGATTCGAATATTTGCTGGTTATCAGTCCTGTATTAAACATTTTTTAACTATAAATATTACCTTTTATGCCCTTGAAATTCCTCTGAAAATAGAGTAGACATACTTTTCCCTGTAAACACATATTTGCTGAAATTGTACTGGCTTATTTCTAGGTTAATTTAAAGCCACAGAGTTCTTGATAAGTTTATTGACACGAAATTATTCTTTTATTTTATTTTCTGGAACCTCTACTTTGTTGTTACCATATAAATGTCCCTTGTCTGATTATTGGGTAACTAGATACTGGGTCATTGGGTGGAATTTTGATGGGGAGAGATGCAGAAAATTACCTACATCTTCAATTCAGGTTCCACTAGAAAACCTATCCTAGATCTGCCTGAAAAGGTAAGTTACCCGGAGCTTTCCCATTAACTTCTGCTTTCCACCTACAGCGGGCAGGGGAACCACACACAATCAGCACGGCAGCCTCAATCGATTGATACTTAGGGAGATGCGGGCTCCCAATTTTTCCACATCAGTGAATTTCTGCCCCACTAAGCAAATGGCACAGCGTGTTGTAAATGCTGCTCCCTTTTAGGGGTCAGATGTTGCTGAAGACCAGGATGGGCAGAGATCCAGCCCTCCCCACACCCTCACTGGGGTACGGGGCTCACATGACATGCACAGCTTTTCAAGGCTCTCACTCTGAAGTGATAAGGACCTCAAGTGCGTGGGTCCAGGAAGATAAAATTCCCTCCATGATCAAGGAACTTCACATTCTAAGAACCACTTTGCCAAAATGTGTGGGGATGGAGGTCAGAGTGCAGGGCCATCTGCATAATTTGCAGGGACCAGTGTGAAATGAAACTGTGAGGCTCATAGTTTAAAATGCATGAAAAAGTTCTATTAAAAGTACTCAAATAAAGTGTTTTTCTTTTAAATTATTTTATTACTAATAAAACGTCATAGGGGAACTTTTGCTTCAGGAAAAATGTAGACATACTTTTCCCTATGCTTCTTACTAGGTAATGCTAAAAACACTGGATGTTATATATAAAAAACAAACATGAAAGGACTGAAAAGTGGAGGGGAGAAGGCACGGCACAGCACAATGGTGAATTCCCTGGGCTTTCTTTCAGCATCATATATCCAAGAGATGCGACTGAGGAAGCCAGCAAACCAGAAACACCAATGAGAGAAGAGCAAGAGAGCCTCCCATCAAAAGTCTTCTCTCTCTAGACTAAGAAGCAGGAAAGGGGCAAACTAGAAAGAGATACACTTTTAGACAATAACTGCTCTACTCCAGGCAAATAACACACATACAAGTGCACGCATGCACAAACACACACACACACACACACACACACACAACCTGTGGCCTCACGCCCACCCCAACTCCTCCAGCAGAGGCCAAGTGGGGAACCCAGACTTCCATCCTCAGCTACCTGTGAGGAACCTTGACACCCCCTCAGGTATACTGTTAGAGAAGACCAAGGGGAAGGCCCCCTTGCTCCACTATGGAGTCAGAATTGTATCTAAAGAACTAAAAACTTTTATTTATGTGACATTTTGATTGATTATAAGATTTTTCTAGCTTGCTTTTCTGCAAAGATTACATCATTAAATGTATACTTTAGCAACTTCATTTTCAATGTATATAAAAATACAAAATCATGAACAATCGTGATGATATTTAATTTTTAGAATTAGCTTTCTGATGATGCAATGGTGATGGGGGCTTTTAAGAGTAGTTTATAGTCTGTGACAACATTGTAGTAACTTTCTGATAAATTCGCCTAAATGTAAATTTTAGTAGTTCTGATAATTCTCTGTAGCTGATGATTAGCTGATTAGCTGATGAGTAGCTGATGATTCTCTCAGGACAGTTTTTCTAAGAAGACTTAATTTTACAAATCATTTTGGCGTAAAGTTTGGATTTATTAAATGGAAACATGTACAATGGTATTTTAATGTTTCATCTGACATTACTTATAACTTACGGAGTTGTCCAAGAAACCAAATGGGGCTTCCTAATCTATACATAACTCAACATCTTACGTATTTCACCACTGTATCTTCAATTTCAAGAAAAAATTAATTTTAAAATTATCTTCCTTATTAGTAATTGGTTCACCCAAAGTTTCACATGAACATATTTTAACTACATTTCAACGAGCAGCTGTTTATTGTACACTTAAAAATTGTGATAAAAACAAATATAATTTTCTCTTTATTAATTTTATTTTTAAAGACTTTTTAAAAGAGAAGTTTTAGGTTTACAACATACCTGAGAGGGAAGAATGGAGACTTTTCATATGTGCCTGCCCCCACACTCGCATAACCTACCTCATTACGGACATTGCTCACCAGAATGGTACTTTTTTTCTTTTTTACCAAAGATGAACCTTCATTAACACATCATAATCACCCAAAGTACAGAGTTTAAGGTTCACTGTTGGTGTTGTGCATTCAATGTATTTGTACAAATGTATAATGGCATGTATCCACCATTATGATATCATACAGAGTATTTTCACTGCCCTAAAAAAATCCTCTATGCTCTGCCTAGCCATCCTCCTCCCCTGCAACCCCTGACCCTTTTATTGCGTTTATAGTTTGTCTTTCCCAGAATGCTATAGCTGGAATCATACAGTATGCAGCCTTTTCAGATTGGCTTCTTCAGTTAGCAATATGCAGTTCAGTTTCTTACCCCCTTACCCTCATCTGCCTCCCCCCAGCCCCTTTACCCTCTGTTAAACACTAAACTATTGTCTGTGTCTATGAACAATTGTCACCCCAATAAATAAAATTTTAAAAAATCCTCCATGTGCAGGTTTTTGTGTGGACACAACTTTTCAATTCCTTTGGGTAAATAGCAAGGCATGTGATTGCTAGATTTTATGGTAAGAGTATGTTTAATTTTGTTAAGAAGCTGCCATTCCACTCCTGGGTATCTATCCAAAGAATTCCAAAACACTAATTTGAAAAAATATATGCACCTCTATGTTTATTGCAGTGCTATTCACAATAGCCAAGATATGGAGACAACTGAAATGCCCATCAATAGACAATTGGATAAAGAAACTGTGGTACATTTATCAATGGAGTATTACTCGGGCCACAAAAAAAGAATGAAATCTTACCATTTGCAACAACACACATGGACCTTGAGAATATTATGCTAAGTGAAATAAGTCAGACTGAGAAAGACAAATACCGTATGATCTCACCAATATGTGGAATTTAAAAGAACAGAATAAATGAGCAAACAAAACAGAAATAGACTCAGAGATATAGAAAAAACAAGTTGTTCGTTGCTAGATTGGAGGGGGAGGGGATGGGGACGTGGGGGACAGGATTAAAAAGTGCAAATTAGTAGACACAATATAGTCATGGGGATATGAAATACAGTATGGGGAATATAATCAACAATGTTGTGGAGATCATGTAAGGTGCCAGACGGGCACTGAGCTCATCGGGGGGATCACGTCATAGACTGTGTAGACGCCTGACCAATGTGCTATAAATCTGAAGCTGAAGTAGGATAATATTGTATGTCAACTATAAGTAAATACATATATATAATATATATAGTCACGGGATGTGGAGTATAGTATAAGGAAGATAGTCAATGGTATTGTAACAGCTATATAAGATGTCAGAGGGGTAGTAGCTTGTGGGAGAGAGGTTATCACTTTGTGAGGGGTGTAAATGTCTAACTATTACGTTGCTTTGTACACCTGAAACTAAAGGAAAAAAGCCACCAAACTCTTCCAAAGTGGCTGCCCCGTTTTGCATTCCCACCGGGAATGAATGAAAGAGCCTCTTGCTCCACATCCTCGCCAGCATTTGGTGTTGTCTGTGTTCTGAGTTTGGGCCACTCTAATGGTGTGTAGTGGTGTCTCATTGTTGTTTTAATTTGCATTTCCCTGATGACATGTGTTATTGAGTACCTTTTCATCTGCTTATTTGCCATCTGTATATCTTTTTCGGTGAGGAGTCTGGTTGTTTTGTTTTTTCAACCAATTTTATTTTAAACTTGGAAAGAAAAGTGTGGTGTCACTGACATATCTGGAATAATTTTGAACACGCCTTAGAAAAGCACGTCTCTCACCCCCGCTTTCGGTTCCAGCCCAATTGGGAAATGGTGTTATGGATGAGGCAATCCTGGGAGCCTGAGCTGAGCTGGGGTATGGATTGAAGGCTGCCTCATCCTCAATGTTCTCAGGCCCTTCCTGGCACCAGAGCTGACTTCTGGATGGTCACCCCTTCTCAGAGGACATCAGACTTAGGGATTTTTCTCTCTGACTTGTTTCGTTCTCTTTATGTCTTTAAATCCAGATCCATAATTTTCCAGAATTCCGTAAGGCTTATGCCTCTCTGGTCTCCTCAAAGTTAAACCCCTTTTGGAGGTAAAAATGGTCATGCATCGTGAGAGTCCCAAACCATCCACCCCACCAATGCCACTACTTATTGGGTGGTGGGGCCACATGGGCTTGGGAGAGGGTGGAACACTCTAAACAGGTCTGGCTTGTTTGGGATCAGGTGTTGTAGGCATGGGGAGAGGCATAACGTAGGCTGCTTGGATTGTAGGAGAGGGTGTGTGGAATTAGCAGGGAGTGTTATATACATATCCTCAGCCTTGGCACTAGAGAGCTGTGATAGGTAAATTACAGATGTGGTACTGATCTTTCCTTCCTTATACCCACCACGTGCGTGTGACTTTTCATCTCCTACCATTGAGATTCAGTGTCCATTTCTCCACCCCCTTGAATCTCAGCTGTCCTCCTAACTTGTGGTCCAGAGAACACGGTGGAGTGTCATAAGCCAATCTAAAGTGTAGACTTTGCTCCAGAGACCTTGATGATCCTGCCTTGTACTTCAGGAAACTAAAATAATGTGAATACTCTCTGACAAGCCTGTTGGTTAGTGAGAGACCATGTGGAGGAGAACGCTGCTGTCCCAGCTAAGGACACCCCAGAAAAGCCTGTCACCAGTGGGGATGAAGTGACTTTTAGTTACTTTCTAACGGAAAGTAACCTCACCAGGTGATCTGATCAAAAATTACTAAATGGGCAGGTCATGGTGGGTAGTCATGCCCCAGGCCTATAACTTTATTAGTAAAATATTTATCTTTGCCTTAAGCAATTGTTTCTGTCCATTGTTTCTGTGCATCTAAGTTAACACACCTTTGAAATGTCTCTTTTTCAGATGGAAGCGTAACCACCCGCAAGAGAACACATAATCTTAACTATCCTGTAATCCAATCCCCACTTTGTTTTCCCTCACCTTCATGTAATTTTTCTTATGTTGCCCCCTTTATTTCAAATGCCTAAAAGAAACTTCAAATGGTCATTATCCAGAGCATTTGAGATCTTGCTTCCTGGCAATTGTCATCAGTTTGGCTCAAATAAATTCTTATAAAAATTCTTCACAGTTTTGGATGTTCTTACATTGATGCTAAGAAACTGAGGACACACGAACAGGTTCTTCATAGTTGATCCAAAACCCAGTCCACTCACCAGCTGAGCACAGACGTGTGCATGACCCCCACCAAGGTCAACTTCAACGGAGTCTGGCTCAGAGCAGTAGAATGACCAAAATGACCTGTGGACTCAAGAGCGTTCACAGGGTGGTTGTTTCGTGTCACTGAATGTAGAGAGAGGAAGTTGGTTCTGCAGCGCCAGAAATCTGCCCCAGGGTGTGTGTAGTGATGGCTTCCAGGCCGTGGGTCCCTGCAGACATCCCTGATTTCAGCTCCTTCAGGATTCATTTACACTTTTACCCAGATCCTACTCTGACATCCCAGGACATATTCTTTAGACATTTTTGGGGGTGCTCTATACCCCAGAATGGGAAACTTCTTACTTGTCTGTGTCCTCACACAAGATGTCACAGGCACCAGGACAAATGGGCTCTGTCCGTGGTGCTGACTGCGTGCCTCCCTCCCTGGGCAGAGAAGCAGACGAGAGGTCATGTAAGGTCAAGAGACTGTGGACGTCAGGAGACAGGCAAAGAGTGAGATGCCCCTCCCCGGTCAGGAGTGTCCACTATTGGCTGCCCTTTTAGGTGTTCGGTGTTTGGATGACAATGGTGCTTATCAGTACACACTGCCAGAGCCATTGTACAAAGAGCCTGTCACAACCTCAGGTTCACAAGGGATTCACTCAGACCGCGTGTAGATTTTCCCGGGTAACATACGATCCTCTACCTTCTCACTTCATTTTTAACCCAGGAAGTTGCCTTTCATTCATTCATTTCTTTCTTTTTTTTTTAATTTATTGGGGTGACAATTGTTAATGAAATTACATAATTTCAGGCGTACAATTCTGTATTACATTATTTATATCTCACATTTTGTATTCACCACCCTTATTCATTTCTTTATTAATTCTTCCTGCGGTATTGTGAATGCTTTGTGTTTCATGTTTCCATTTTTAAAAATACTTTGTATAGTTTCATTTTAAAATCACAAATGGTATTTGATTTTTTGGGATTCTTTCTATTTGATACATGCAGGGTTAGGAATTTCTATTTTAATTTGTCATGGGAAGATTGATTTCCATTTACCTAGAATTTATGGCAGATCTTGTAGTAACAGGAAGCAGGAGGGGAGATTATTCTTACATGACTTTTAGAAGAAAATTGCAGCATTTAAGGAAAAATGGGAAAAAGGTTGGTGATTCTGTGTTCAGGGGCTGTTTGTTTAAAGGGACTGAGTGCTAGAAATTTCTTCCCTGGGAAAGGACAATACCTTGAGAATGACAGTGGAGGGTTCAGAGGAAATGGAATGGTTATAAATGTTGGTACCACAGAGCTGTCCATGCCAAAGACAAGCTTTACTATTGTCATGGTGACAGGTACTGACAACAGAAGAGTGCAGTTGTCAAGCTCTGATGCTGGTCCTCAGCTCACCCTGGGTTCAAATCCCAGCTCTGATGGATAATAACAGCAGGGTGATCTGGGTGAATTCATGCCACTTTATTACCGTGTGTGTCTCAATTCCCCTAGTTGTAAATGAGGGGGTCCTGATTTTGTCACTCACTGGATTTAGAAAATATTAAATGGATTAATGTACATAAAGTGCTGAGAACAGGGCCAAATACCAATAAGTGCTCAGAGATACTCACTATAATCATCCTTCCAGGTCATCAGCCTCGAGGGATGTAACTCTCTAATTTCCCACCTCTCCTCACCTCACCCCAGTCTCAGTGTCTCTCTCTGTCCCACGCCATGATCAGCTGCTCTCTGCCTCAGGGCCTTTGCTCCTGCTGTTCCACTTACCTGAAATTCTCTCCCCGTGGGTCACACCAAGGATGCTTCTCAAGGTCCTGGCACCAATATTCTCTTCTCCAGGGGGACATTCCTGAATAGGCAGCTACCTACATCCATCTCCACACATTCAAACAAAAAGACTAACAGTTTGCACAAATATAGATTGATTGTGATAGATTTGTCTGGCACTTTAGACTGTGAGACCCATGAGGGCAAGAGCTGAGTATGTGTAATCACAGCTGGGAAGTGATGCCTTAATTTTCTCATCAGTAAAATAGAACAAATAATTGCAGACACCTTCCAAATTTTGGAAAGTAAAAGATGATATGCTAAAGTTCAGTGTCTGCAAATATCATGCTCCAGACAACCTAGTCTTGGTTTTAACGGTCTTAATGTTTATCATGTGAACCCTGCACTGGTAACTTTTCCACCCAGTCTGAGCAACTAACTCCTCGCTGGTCCACACTCAGAGCAGCCCCTTCCTGTCCTGTGCCCAACACCCGCTGGCTCTGACCTCACTCCACTGGGTGGGGACAGGTGAGAATTCAGGCTCAGCCCTGAAGCTCCCTCTCGCCCCCTCGTGGTCATGACCCCACTCTCTGTCCCACACCCTAGCAATTGATGCAAGAACCAGAGACCTGTGATTGTGATGGGATTTTTATTCAGTAACACCAGAAGATGCCGGGTAGCCATGTTGAAACTTAAATATACGGAACCAGTAGCTATGTGTTGCCACCTTGGACCAGAAAAGGATGCCCAATCTGCCTTTCATGATTTTTCACAAACCCTAAGCACCCATAATAATGGTAATATATGTACAATATGAAAAACTTTTTTGTGCTTTACCTCCTAACCAAGATAAGGCCCTGAGTAAATGAAATTCCTCAAATTCCTCAAATGAAATTCCTCAAAAGAGCAGAAAAATGGATGTGTATGAGTGATGTGTGTCTCATGGGTAGAATAACTCTCGGAAACATCTGAGTGGTGTTGGATAGACCGTGGGGGCCAGCCAGGGCATGGGTCCCCAGCCGGGCAGGATGCTGTGAGCAGCTGAAAACCATCCTGGTCACTGGGAACACGATGGGGTATGAAGAGCCGGGAGTCTGCTGTGAGCAGCAGTATAAAAAGAGCTGAGGAGAGGTGCACACCGGGCTTCTGAGCACCTTTCCAGACGTGCTTCGTGTCCACAACCCAAACTGTCCCGCATGGGAGTTGATAAGTAATTAATTAATACTTAAAAGGCAGAACAAAGCTGAAGAGAGAGCTGGGGCCCCAGGAGTGAAAATCACCATAGCTGGGAAAGGACCTTTCACTTGTCCAATCACCAGCAAACTCCAGAATTCGGTATGCATTGTTCCCACTTTAGACAGAATGGGTGTCTAAAATTCATAGTGAGCCCCTCAGTAACGCTGAGGCGCACACACTACTGCGTTATCTGCCTGTTTGTTACGTGACTGTCTAGGGACTGGACCAAAGACTGATCTGGAAAGGTCAACCTCACATCAGTAAACCTCTCTTTGCCAAGGATTGGCTGCGGGCGAAATTGGAGGAACTTTAAAAGTGAATATTCCCCCCTTCTCCACACGAGGGCGCCAGAACCGAAGTTACTCATTCAGGAGCCTCGACTGCTGCTCCCCTTCACTGCGTGGTCAGCTCCCACACGCCAGCAACCCTCCTACACCTACTGGGCCAACTCCTGGGCTGCCCGCGGACATCTACCACAGGAAATGCTAAAGGACGTTCTTCAAGGTGAAGGGAGATGATGTCTGAGTGGAGCCCAGACCTGCAGGGAGAAAAATAGGAATACTGGAAAAGCAAATATATGGTAAACGCAAAAGACTACTTTAAGAATTATTAAAATACCAGTGCCTCTGTGAAACGCCTGTTTTCTGGGCCCTCTGCCTAGGCACAGAGGATGTGGTATAATGAATATGACATTCATTGCAACATATCTATTTTGAAGCCTATACATGACGAGGTCGGGCAAATTAAGTTTGCATACTTGTTGCAACGCTGTTGCTAACCTTTTTTGATATCAGAGGGATTATTCATTATGAATGTGTACCAACGGACAGTGAACCAAGTTTACTATTTGGAAGTGCTGAAAAGGCTGCATGAAAAAGTTAGACGAAAACGACCTGAACTTTTCGCCAACAATTCATGGCTCTTGCATCACGACAATGCACCCGCTCACACGGCACTGTCTGTGAGGGAGTTTTTAGCCCATAAACAAATAACTATATTGGAACACCCTCCCTACTCACCTGATCTGGACCCCACTGACTTCTTTCTTTACCCCAAGATAAAGGAAATATTGAAAGGAAACATTTTAATGACATTCAGGACATCAAGGGTAGTACAATGACAGCTCTGATGGTCATTCCAGAAAAAGAGTTCCAAAGTTGCTTTGAAGGGTGGACTGGGCGCTGGCGGTGGTGCATAGCTTCCCAAGGGGAGGACTTGGAAGGTGACCACGGTGATATTCAGCAATGAGGTGGGTAGCACTTTTCTAGGATGAGTTTGCAAACTTAATTGTCCGACCTCATAGGTACAGGTACCTCACAGGGCCATACCCAGGGCGTGCTAATTTCCCTTCTAGAAAGATAGTGACACTTTGCCAATGGGAAGACAGCCCTGGGAAGCCTCTGCACTCTGCCTCCCCTCCAAACCACAGCAATGGTTTAGCCCTGCGATGACATCCTTCCTCTCATAAACACCTTCCCGTTCAGATCCCTCCTCACTGGTGCTAAGGCTTCAGATCCGGGCAAAGGATGACTCAGCAGTATGGAAACCAGCAACTGGGTGTAAAGTAAGGACGAGCCAACCCCAGCCCTGTCCTACTGCTCAGATTCTCCCCCTCCTGCAAACCCAGCTTTAACTCTCCCCCTCGCCCCACAGCCAGCTTCTGCCCAGACACCAGCACCTCTGCCTCTTCTCCCTCCTGCCCCACCTCTCCTGTCTCTCCCCGTCTCTCCCCACCTCTAGTCTCTCTCTTCCCTTCCCCCTACTCCACTCTTCTGGTGGAGACTCTTCTGGTCTCTCTGTGCTTCAACCCCCGTCCTCAGTGCCCTTCTTCTCCGACGGCTTCTGTCTTCATCCTCACCCTCCTGGGCACTGACAGGTGGCCTCATAGGAGATTCAGGGCGTGAGGGGCACTCCACGAAGGGCAGGAAGTCCCTGCCCCTCCCCTCTCCTCTACTTCCTCATTTCTCCCTTCTCCCTGCCTCCCACTCTCTCCACTTGCCACTGCCCCATTCTGTCCTCTCCCACACTTTCTCCTCTGACTCTCCCTTCTCCTCTCTCTTACTGACTCCCATGTCTTAGAACTCTCCCCTCTCTTGCTGTCTCTCCTGTCTTTTCCTGCTCTGCCCTCTCCCCTTCCCTTCTCTCTGTATTTTCTCTCCGGGCTCTCTCCTGCCTCCCACTGTCTCTCCCAGGTGCCTGTCTGCCCTCTACTAGGCTCTTCTCGGCTCCCACCTCCTCTCAGCTCTCTCCCAGTATGTTCCTCCTCTCTCTCTGCTTTCTATGCCTCACTGTAAAAGCCCCACCTCTCTCCAGGTATCTTCTGGTGCATATTGCTCCCTCCTTTTCTCCCTTCTCCCACCTCTCCTTTCTTGCCTCCTCCCAGCCCTTCACCCACCTCTCTCCTCTGCTCTCCTCACAGGTCCCAGCCTCGTCCCCACAGCTTCCCCTGACACTATGCCTTTCTACCAGCTTCCCTATTTGTTCTCTGACCACTGCTATTTTAACCCCATGTGCATCTCACCAGGACGAGACCTGTCACAACTCTTACGCCTAAAGTGTTTTTTAGACAACCTCCAGTTCAGTCCCCTCTCAACCTGTGCTCTGATTCTTCAGCCCAAAGCCTGATCCAGGGCAACCAGCAGCAACTTGTAGAGTAAAGAGGACCCCACTCAAGGCTGCTCACCTGCCCCCTTCTCCCCTCCACCTTCCCCGGACAGCCAGCATCTACCTGGCCACCTGCTCCCTCCGCTGTTCTCCTCCCCATTGAAAGCTTAGCTAACCAACCTAAACCTCAGCTTCCAGCTTTTCCTGCCTCTCCCCCACCCTTCTCATATAGCCCAGAAGTATTAGAGCCTCACCCAGAACAGCTCTGACCAGACGCAGCTGCCACCTTCTCACCTGCCTTCCCAGAGGCTGTCCCTCCCAGCCCCGTCCTCAGTTCCCTTCCTCCCCTGTGGCGTCCAGCGCAACACGGGCAGTAAGGGAATGAGAAGGGGTGGTTTTGGGTTCACTTTTGAGAAAGAAAGAAACAGAGACTTAATGTAGTTAACTCTCAGAAGGACAGGGGGTCTCACAGCCTGACAAGAGACTGGAGCCCAGAATCAAGCCGACTGGTGGCTTTTATTGATAATTATACAAGGAAGTAGCATTGTTTTTTCCATGGTCTGTGAGACTCATCCATCACATCAAAAAACTGATTCAAATCGATCACCCTTGCCTGCTAACAGCCAGAGCAGAAAGTCCTATGATGTCTTAACAACTATGATATGTGCCTCCCCAGGAACAAATCCTTCATGCTAAAACCTGTTGTTAAGAATGGAAGGAGAACTGATGTTATCACATCATTGGCTCACTTCCCAAGCAGGTTGTGGGAAGGAACATAGTCACGTAACCAGAAGCTCTCCTCAGCCAGGGGAAGGTGGGGGCTGTGCCCACCTCTATCGACCCTGTGAGTTTTTCTGTTGGTCCCCACTCAACTGCACCTGGCTTGAGTGGTCCCCCCACACCCCCACACCCCCCGTGGGGAATCTTACTCGTCATTGGCTGACCAGCCATCTTTTGGGGGCCAAACGGAGAGGCATGAAGCACAAGCACAAGGGTGAAGCAAGGTCCCAGAAAGGCACAGTCCCACAGACTCTTCTTTCTTTAAGGAAAGGTTTGGGGGGGACAGTCAGCGAGGCTGCTGTGTGACAATACTCCCGCACAGCTGCCGTCAGTATCCTCCCCCTCCTGTGTGTACAGGTGGTGATCACACAGGTGGGAGAGGGGAGGGAGGGGAGCGGTGTTTCCGGAGAGGAGGATGGGTGCACCTGGGGCCACAGCTTGGGTGTGGACTGTCTTGTTTCTGAATAACTCAAATTCTGTGTCTCTCAGACACCCCCACAGGCTCAGGTTTCTGGCTGTGCCTGATGTGGCCCCAGGTGTGGGGACCTTCAGAGTACTGGTGTGCCAATGCCACCATCCTGCTCCTGGGCCAGACCCACCTCTGTCCCCACAGCCCCTCCAGCCCTGCCTGGAGCTCTACGTCCTGAGTCCTTTAGCCCCCAAACAAAGTTGAAGTTTCTGAAGTGAAGTCCCCGAGCCCCTCCTCTCCCGTCTCCAGGGTCGGTGCCAGGTGACGACCCTGCCTCACTCACGGGGAGAACAGGAAGAGGGGCCTGTGGCAGGAGGGGCTCTGGATGCTGAGGCCCTCTCCCGCCTGCAAATCTCCTAGTTGCTCCGTCTCCTTCTCTCCAATTTTCTGCCACTGAAGGTGGATGACCAGGCTGCTCTCCTGACGCTGCCACCCTGGAGCCTGGGCACATCTGGCTATAAGAACACATTCTAGGATATAAAGAGGAATAGGTGGCATGGTTTTCAAATGAAGAAAATATTTACAAGCATATCTTAGGGTATGGTGAGGTTAAATGTGTTCTTTCCGTATATCCTGGATAATTATCAAAAAGGAATTTTCCTCTGATTTTGTGGGACAGACAAACACGAAGCCAGTTACTTCAGCAGTGGAGATGAGGGCACAGGGACCTAACTCACAACTGGGCCTGCGACGTCATCGGGGGCCCTGTGGACATCTGGGATTGGTTTTTGTTCTTGGATTAGGGCTGTGTCTTATGGGAAATGAGCTGCCTGCCTCGTGCCCTGACACATCCGGGCACTTGTAACGCCACCAACCCACTTTCAGCCTATGACAAAAAAAATGTGGACGCCCCCTACTCCCGACAGATATGTTTGTCTCTGGACACACTGTGCCCCAAAAGGCCAAAGGCAGAGCTTGACGTCAAGGCTGCCTCAGATTTCATTAGTGGGGAGTCCCTTCCACCGGGGAAAGGCCTGCAGTGCTGAGACCCACGTCACTGTCAGTGTCCTGGCCCGCGCGACCTGGAGGGCTCTGCCTGAGGGGGAAGGGTGAGGAGATTGAGAAAAGACACAGAGACAGGAAAGCTGGGATGGGGAGGTCCACCGTCCACGGATGGCAGAGCGGTGGTGCAGTCTTTCTTTCACACAGTTTTTATACAGTCTTAGAATAGTTATCTATACAAACAAGTATTAGCAAAACAAGCAGGCTTCCCATGGGGGTGACCTTGCGGGTGCAAGGCCTTTGTCAGCTCACAGCCCGCTCCCCACCATCAGGAGCTCACACCCTCTGGCTCCTGCAGGAGCAGCGCTGTGGCAGCCATGGCGGAATCGGAATCAGGCTGGCCTTGGCCACGTGCCAGCACAGAAGGAAGCCCCAGGGACCTGTACCTGCAAATATACGGGAGAGTGGATATCGCTGCGCTAGGTTATGGGGGTGATGGAGGAGGGTCCTGTGGCCAGCTGTGTTGCCACATGGAGTCTGGCTGTCAGACATTCTGCCTCCCCCTTGCCCCAATGTATTCAAGTCCAGCAGAGAAATAAATAAAATGAAAATCAGAGTTGCCTTCCTCCTCCTGGTCATTTGTTCCCCTTTCTTCAGGATAATCTGTCCATAGTTTCTAGTCTGACCTTCCAGACAAGGAGAAGGACTTCAGCTGAGCATAGATTTTGGTGCCAACAGGCATCACAGGGACAGGTGGGGGGGGGGTCTTAATTAGAAAATCAGACATTCCTTCTATTCCTTCTCTCCATATTTGTACATTCAAAAAATATTTCTGGGGCCGGCCCGGTGGCTCAGGCAGTTAGAGCTCCATGCTCCTAACTCCGAAGTCTACCGGTGTGATTCCCACATGGGCCAGTGGGCTCTCAACCACAAGGTTGCTGGTTCAACTCCTCGAGTCCCGCAAGGGATGGTGGGCTGCATCCCCTGTAATTAGAAACTGCAGCTGGACCTGGAGCTGAGCTGCGCCCTCCACAACTAAGACTGAAAGGACAACAACTTGACTTGGAAAAAAGTCCTGGAAGTACACACTGTTCCCCAATAAAGTCCTGTTCCCCTTCCCCAATAAAATCTTTAAAAATATATATATATATATATATTTCTGAAGTGCCTATTTTACATAATAGGTGTTGTTTTCAGCACAAGAAAACCGTAGGAAACCAGATAAACCTGATGCCTGCTCTTATGGAGCCCACTCTTAAGTTTGAAAGAAAAAAAATGTATGTAAATACACTGATAAATTATTTGATTCTCATAGAGTATTCTCACTGAATATAATAAAACAGGGTAAAATGGTAAATAGTAAGATATTTCACAGAGGAGAAAATATTAGAAAGAGTGGTCTTTATAGTGAAGGGCACTTGGCCTTGGGGAGACCCCATCGCCCTTTTGTTTGGCAGGTGGCATATGTCAGAGTTGCTAGAAGGAGAGCGTCTGGGCTTGATAGGAGGGGGGCCCAGAGTTGTGACTTACCACCTCGGTGGTTTCTTTTCTTCTAACTTGCCCTCCCCTTCTCAAGCATTTATTATCAATGTGGATAGAAAAACTCTCTCGGTCAGTGGCCATTCATTCGTAGATGAACAGGCATGCCCTCTTCTTTATGTGGGTGGTTTTTGTAGCTTGTTGGGGGGCAGACGCCAGATTGAAGCTAGAGAATGAGAGAAATTAGAGATGCATTTGAACAACTTCAACAAGAAGTTTGACTCTGGCAGGAAAGACTGGAGATCAGGACAGTCGTGTGGAGGCGATGTGTGGAGGGAAGATTTTATTAAAGATGAGAAGCCCTGAGTCTTGTTTAAGTACTGGGTGAAAAGGAGCCAGTTCACAGAGACAGGCTGATACTCTGGGGAGACAGGAGATGATTCACAAGGCGCAGTCCTTCATTATGTCAGTGGGAGGCAAGGGCTTCACGCAGAGTATGTCAGGTGTGAATGCTGCGGTAATTTACAGGAGTGGGGAAACTCTTTGATGGTTTTGACTTTTCACTTTTCACTTTGAAAAAGCAGATGAGGTCATCTCACGGTGGGGAGGAATTGGGTCGTGAAGGTTAAAGTCATCATTTGGGAATCTGAGAGAAGCTGAGTGTGTGGACAGAGCCCCAGAGAGCAGTTTCAAGGCTCTTGGCCTCTCCCGTGGAAAGGTGCTGGCCCAGGTAGTAGACGACCATCAGTTGTAATCAGATGGCCATCAGCTGTTACCGGTTAGCCATTAGCCACTGATATAACTGCCGTGGCTAAGCCAGCAAGTGCGGATTGCAGTTAGCACGCTTTCTGCAGTTGGCAAGTGGGGTCAATTGGCAGAGAAGCGGACGGCAGGTTGCGGATCTGCGGATCGTGTGGCTCCTATTTCCTGTGTCTCCAACCATCTGCCAGAGAGACTATAGTGGTATGACTCCCCTATTTATGGCTCCGTGGGTGTTCCTTTCTGGCCTCACCGTATCCTGCGTTCTCATGTGGGGAGCGGGAGAGACCCCGCATGACACTGACCCAGTAGGTGTACAAGTGGTGCTGGTGTGTGGTAACTGACCAGTCAGATGGTGAACAGTCAACTCTTCTGAATAAATAACCTCTGTTCTGGCGCCCTCATGTGGCAGATGAGGGAATATTCCCTTTTACAGTTCCTCCAATTTCACCCACAGCCAATCCATGGCAAAAACAATTTCCCTGATGTGACTTTGACCTGTGCAGATCAGTCCTTGGTTCAGTCCTGAAAGAAGCAGGTAGCAAAGAAGCCCACATGTGCATGTCAGGATTAGTGAGTGGCTCGATGTGAATGTTAGACAAGCATTCCACTGTGGAACCATTCATACCAAATCCTGGAGTTTGCCTGTGATTGGACGAGTCCATTCCCAGCTATGGTGACACTCTCTCCAACTTGGTTTCGCCATGTGAGTATTAAGTAGGTGCTGACCAACTCCCATCAGGACAGTTTGGGTTGCGGACACGAAGCACCTCTGTAAAGGTGCTCAGAAGCTCGGTGTGCACCTCTTCTCAGCTCTCTTTATACTGCTGCTCACAGCAGACTCCCAGCTCTTCATACCCCATCGTGTTCCCAGTGACCAGGATGGTTTTCAGCTGCTCACAACGTCCTGCTGGCTGGGGACCCACACTCTGGCTGGCCCCCCTGGCCTATTCAACACCACCCAGATGTCTCTGAGAGAGATTCTGCCCATGAGACACATATTGCAAGTACACAACAATTTTCCTACTTTAACATGTAGCACAAAAGAGCTCTGGTCCATGCAGAGAAGAAAAAAGAAAAAAAGGAACTATACCCGTTGAACCGCACGAGCTCTGTCTCCTCCAGTGTCCCCCACGGATGCTCACGTCCTGCTTTACCAGCTGCACATGACTTGTGGGAACAAGTTCTATGACCCCCAACAGAACTGTTGCTATGACGACGCTGTGGCACCCTTGGGCAGGACCAAGAAGTCTGGAAAGTACCTTCAGGGTCTGCTCTGAGCAGTGCAATCCTGGGAACTCAGACCCCAGGAGTCCTTCATGATGAAGGTAATGTCCAGAAGTGTTTCTTGGTCCCTCCTCTAATGATCTGCTTTATCACAGGTAAAGTTCTGTCCTCACTGCAGAATTAGGGATGCGGGGGAAAGGGGAGGGTCTTTGTGCCCATCTGTCCAAGATGGTGGCTCTGCCCTGTTCTCTGTGTCTGCCCTTCTCCCTCCTCCATCCTCTATTACAATCTCTCTCTCTCTCTCTCTGTCTCCCTCTGTCTCTCACTCTCCCTCCTTCTCTCCCTCCCTCCCTCTTCTCTCCCTCCCCTTTTGTTTCTTTCTCCCATGTTATGATGAAGAGGATGGTAAGAACAGTGAAATCTTTGACTACTGTGTGCTGCTCTTTCGAGTTTCTGTATAATTTTGCCAGTGAAAAGTGATCCTGTCACTAGAAATAGTAGCAGGGACAACCCACGTAGGGAAGACTCATTCCAGGAAATCCTTGGCAACTCTTTTGGCTGGGGAAAGCCTCTAACCATTTAGAAAACGTGCAGGTGAGCATGAGCATGCGTTGGCAGGCGTATGGCTCTGGTAATTGGGTCAAGTCTACTTGTCAGTAAGTGAAGGGTCTGAGGGCAGTTTCCTTTCCTTGTTCCACCCACAGAGTTTTTTCAGGTTTATGTTTATCTCACAGATGAGGCGAGTGGCAATCCTTTGCTTCAATAAAAGCTAAAAGGTTCAAATGTTGTCTCATACAGCAGCCCCTCCACCCCCCTCGCCACTTACCAGTGGGAGAGACGTTGCAAGAGCCCCAATGGATGTCTGAAACCGTGGATAGTACCAAACCCTCAGCAACTTCTTCAACTCTGCCGGAAATGTGGCAGCAATTTCTTCATTGTCAGATGCAGCTTCCCCAGTCAGCTTTATATTATTTGGTTTAAACCAATGCCTGAATCTTGTAACCGTCCCTTACTTGCAGTAAATGGCCTGGTGTCACTAGTTTCAGGGATTCCTTGTGAAGTCTTTGCACGGGCTCAGTGCTTTTTGGCATAACACGTTGTCCTCAATAGGGACACATTTTCTGTTCATGTCTTCCACCCACAAATTTAATGCCTTTTCCATCTCAACTAAGCATTTATTACACACTGTGGCCATCACTTTTGCAGTCTGAGATGCAACCGCAAAACGAGCATGAATTTCTTTTTCCTTCTTCACAATGTCGCTGACAGAAGATTTGTTCTTACCACAGACCTTAGCAACCCCAGCATACGATCTTCTTTTTCTTTCCTTATGAAGTCAACAACTTTCACCTTTTTTCACTTTAAAAAAGCACTTTACGGCTTCTCTGTGCCCTATGCAAATTGCCAGCATCACTACTCTCGTGTTTTGGGGCCATTATTAAGTGATGTAAGGGTTGCTTGAACACAAGCACTGCAATACCGCGACAGTCCCTCTGATAACCGAGACAGTTACTAAGTGACTAGCAGGCAGGAAGCTTACACAGTCTGGATAAGGTTAGCCGTCGCAGCCTTGGATCACATGTAAGGGGATATATCCTAGCTGCTGGGTCCAGGGCTATCCTATAATACCCTAAAGGTCCCTAGCATATAAAGTCCAGATATACTGTCATGTTTTGGATTTTATACTCCAAGGGTATGACCCTCTCATGCATCCACAAACAAGGAAAAACAAAGAAAAAGGTAGGGAGAAATTAGGAAGTCTATGTGTGGGGGGTGAAAGTAAAGAGAACTTAGGGGTCTGAAAAGCATTTTTGAATGAGGGATTCAGACTCCTGGGTCTGGAGATGACTCCCATTGGTGGCATGAAGCGGTGAAGCAATCATAGAGAAATTAGGGCTGCATATCCTACAACAATAGCCCACAAGACCACCCAAACCTCTCAATTGTCATTTTGTCTCCAGGAGAGAAATATGTTGGGTAATAGAAGCTCAATCTGTGGAGATAATTTTTCCTGTAGCTGAGATATCACGACCCAGATATCAGACACACAGAAGACGTGTTCCTTTTGTCTTTCGCCACCTTGTGACGCTTTGTTGCTAATGCCTTAAGAATGTACTCTGTCCAGAAATGAGCTGGCATAACTGTCAGAACATAAGAAAAGATCATCCACATATTGGATTAAAGTGGAATTTCCTGGGAATTCAAGTCCCTCAAATTTGCATTTATGGTGTGCAAGAAGTGGGTTGGGGCCTCAGTGAATCCTTGGGGCATAAAAATCCAGATATAATATATTGCTGATTTTCCCAGGTGAAGGCAAACAAATACTGGGAATCTACTGGGAATCTTTATGAGAAGGAATTAAAAAAAGAAAAAAAAGAAAAAGCTGAATCGGTGACCATGAACTACTGGGTGTTGGAAGGGATCACACACCGGGCAGTCTTTGGATTAGGCATCAGGGGAAATCTGGGATCGACGATTTATTGATGGAGCTCAGATCTTGGACTGGCCAATAACCTTTGTCTTTTGGCTTTTTAATGGCCAGAATGGGGTTCTGTATGGCCTGGAAGTGGATTGGAAGTTTTTTGTCTAATAAACCTTGGATTTTGGGCAGAGCCCCTCAAGTTGCTCTGGTTTTCAACGATATTGGGGACTCTTGGGGAGGGCCATGGAAAGCTCTTCTTCTACCTCAAGAAGCTTTGCGTTCCATCTATGTCCAATGTCTGTGGAGTTTTTTGGCCACAAAGAAGAAGGGTTATTGTCTAACAGTTATTTAAATCGTTAGGTAAATGCATGCTAGGTTGGAGAAGCACAGAAAGTCAGGGAAGTCAGACATAGACATGAGAGGGGAAAAGTCGAGGACCTTTAGAAGGAGTCTCTTAAGGACAAAAAGAATTTTGATACCTCAACTCATGAGAAGATCTCTTCCTAACAGGTTTACCAAGGAGGCAGAACTGAGAAGGGAGTTATGTGCAACTTTGAAAGTTCCCAAATGCTCTTTTCATGTTGTCATTATTTATGGTGACAATTAGCCGCAGTTTCATCCCTCTGCTCTTTACAATTTGGATACATGACCATTTTGGTGGGATATACCTGAGATAGGGCTCCCAATAATTTTTCTCTTATTTCTCAGTCTCCAACAAGATTCAGGTGGAGTTCGAGACTCTTGAAGTTTTTTTAGGGATGGTGGTTGATGCCTTTGGCTTTTTCAAGTCAGAGGGAGACATCCTCAGGTCCAACCAATTGATGGATAAGTTGATATACATCGGCGAATGCTGGACAGTATGTTCCCATAGCAATTCTAAATTGTTTCCTTTCAGGGACAGGAAAGTCCTCAGTGATGGCATGAAATTTGGACCACACCAAGGTTTAGTGTTATTTCTTCTGTCAGTGTCACTTGAGAATGGGTGCCTGCTGACCTGGGCTTCATCTGCTTGAGATGGGGGCCCAGTGAGTCTTAGGGTTTCAGGGAGTTGAGAGGCTTCCATCAGTGGAGGATATTCTGGGACAGAAGGATGCAGGGGAGAGCTGGGAGAAAATTATAGGGGTGCTGTGGGGTTTCCTGGGACAGAAAAATAATTCTGAAGACATAGTTTGAAAACCTCAACAGGTTGAGTGAGGCTTCAATTATTTTGCTATTTCTTCAGCTTCTTCAGAGCAGATGAAATAAGTACTAAGACTTATTATAACAATAGTCTTATGAGACTATTGTTGTGTCCCAGATTTTCTGTGCTTTTTTGCTTAGGGATCCCCTTAGTGGACTTATTTGGGGATATCTCGGGAGCCCCAAGGAGCATTGCCATTCAAAAGAGTCTTTAGTAAAAATTTCACCAACGAGAAGAAAACGACATTATTAGGACCTCAGGGGTGAGGCACGTAGTCAGCAGGGGCTGGAGCAGGAGGGAGAAGCAGGATCCGATGGAGAGGACGGAGACCTCATACACAGACAACCAGGAGGAAGGCCTTCCAGCCCAGGGGTTATCTCCCAAAGAAGCCTAGGGCTCTACCCAGCTTCAAAGACTATGTGGAAAATCGTGAGAACCAAAGCCTGTCCTCACCATGCTTCAACGGACATATGCCCGGAGCACTGGATTTGAGTCAAACTGACCACTGGCTACCCACGCCAGCCAGCCGACCGGAGATGGGACAGACGTCACTGCCTGGGCTGAGAGGTCCGGGTGTCCCACGGTGGTTGTGATCCAGATGGAGGCGAGACGCCAGCTAACAAAGATAGACACGGCCAGGAATTAGTGAAAGTGGTAAAAACAGATTGTATTCAGTAAATGATAGCAGTCGGGGAAAGAGCTGAATCCATCCTGATTTGTGCAAAGGCGAGTGAGCATTTTCCGAGGAGAATGAGGGAAGGGTGTGGGGGGGGATGGGGACTGGAGTCAAGTACATGAAAAAGTTCAAAGGGTTGGCGAGTGTAAATACGGTGAGGCCAGCTGCGTTTGTTAGCTGGCAGTTAGGGAACTGAGGATCCCATCCTGCCACCGAGACAAAGCTTTACCCTTTTTTTAAGTATAGTGGGCAAACGATGCTATCTTAGTTTGAGGTGTACAATATAGTGATTGACATTTCTATACCTTACAAGGTAATCATCACTCTAAGTCTAGTCACTACCTGTCACGACGCAAAGTTATTACAATATCATTGCATTCTCCTTTTTAACGATTACATTTCAAAAAAGTGGCTCTCTGGTCCTTGACAGCCATGCTTCTGACCTGCAAGAGATACATATTCAGGCCAGATCTGTGGTAAGAACAAATCTTCTACCGGTGACATTGTGAAGAAGGAAAAAGAAATCCGTGCTAGTTTTGCTGTTGTATCCGCATATGCTGAAGACGGCATGGTTCTCCTTCAGGGATAATGTGGGGTACAAAACAGCATTCGGATGAGCTGAGTTGTTTTCTTACTTTTTTAAAAATAGGAACATATGTATAGTTGTATGAGCAGGTGTAGGAAATAATATTTTAAACTCTGGAGCTCAAAAAGTTCAAGGGCTTTTTAAGTTGTGGAAACAGATGATTTCTTTCCACATTTACTTAATGTTCATATGAGGTATAATAAAAATAAAAATACGGTATATGTTTAAATTAAAAAAAATTATTACAGTGAAAGACACATGGCCATTAATCCCTCTCAAAATACCCCCCCCCCCCTCGCTTCAAACACACTTATCCCATCGTTCTTGCCACTTTCTGAAGTGGTTCTGGAAGTCCTCTTTCGTGAGTGTCTTTAATTGCGCTGTCATGGCTGCTGATGTCCTGAAGCATGTTGACTTTGGGGAAGAGCCAGAAGTCGCACGGTACCAGATCTGGTGAATAAGGTGGATGAGGACACACCATAATGTTTTTATTTGACAGAAATTGCCAAATTGCCATACCAGAAGCGATGTGTGACACAAAGCCTTTCCATTGTACTGCAAAGCGCCATCCAATGGAAAAGCAGGGATCTTTAATATGGGAAGTGGTACAACGAACCTTAGTAACAGTGTGTGTGTGACAAGTTTCAACTTTTTTGGTGCAGTCAGTCGGGTGTGAGCTATGGTTGAGAGAAGGTGTGTTTTAAAGTGTGCCATAAATCACCTCCATTATGACAACGCTCTGTGTCACACATCACTTGTGGTATATGGCAATTTCTGTCAGATGAAAACATTGCGCTGTGTCCTCATCCACCTTATTCACTGGATCTGGCACCGTGCGACTTCTGGCTCTTCGCCAAAGTCAAAATGCTTCAGGACATCGAGGCAACCATGACAGGGCAACTAAAAACACTCACAAAAGAGGACTTCCAGAACGGCTTCAGAAAGTGGCAAGAATAGTGGGATAAGTGTGTTTGAAGCAAGGGGGAGTATTTTGAGAGGGATTAATGGCCATGTGTCTTTTACTGTAATAATTTTTTTTAATTTAAACATTCACCGTATTGTTTGATCACACCTAGTATACATTCTTTTTTGTACATTAGACAAACACGTAAAACACGTAACAGTTTCCACAAAATATAAATATTAAAACATTTAACATGAGTTCTGCTATATCAAACAGTGGTTGGAGAATCTGTGACCACTGTAATTGGTCATGTGTCAATGTACTTCTGTCTTCCTGGGTTTGTTTAGTCCTGCTTTCCTGATATCCAGGCTGCCAAGCTACCTCGTGTCTCACTGCGTTGTGAGGCCTCCGACCATCAGCCCTTGTCTCTGTTCTTCTTGCTCTGTCTCTGCATCTCCATTTCCCCCAGTGCCTCTCACACTCTCCCTGCTCATCATTTTCAGGCCAGGTGCAATTTTGATGGGTGTAACTTCCTGAATCTTCTGTCCTTTAAAAATGACTGACGTTCGACCAACAACCTGTATTAGGAGTGTACTCTCTCACAAAATATACTATATCCAGGGGATGGTGAGTGAAATGCACTGAAATTCCAGTAGTGGGACTTAAGTTAATAAGTCCCACTTACCTAATAACTCAAGAGGGTTTTTGGTGAAATCTCCAAGGTCATCATCATCTGCCTGTGTTCCTTACCATTACTGTCCATTCCCAATCATATTTCTATGTCCTTTGGGGACAAGGGAATTGGAATTTCTGTTTGCACAGACCAGGTGATGGTCAGAATGGAGATCACCTGGACCTGTGTACAATGGGGCCACTTCAGAGAGTTGTCCCCCAAAAAAGAGACACTCAGTCATCCCAGCATCCACACGTGATAGATTTCCTATCTAAATCTATCTAAATCTATTCTTCATTCAAATTAGAAGGCAGGATTACCTTGCATTTGAGGTACTTCTGTATTGTGTATGCTAGATAGTTTTCCCTTACATTTTTTATTAAAAAAAAAAAATGAAAGTTTCCAATTCAGAGGTGTTGTTACAGGTCATTTCTGGGGCCCTGGCATGGACTCAGTAATGCAGTCCTGGCCCAGAGTTGGTCAGATCCCATTCCTGTATTAAGTAAAGCTCCTTCTACTTATAGTAATTTGAGTGCTTTCTTTTTTCTGAAGTTCTTATTGCTGCTGCAGAGCATCTGAAGCAGAAAGGGATCCGGTTTGCCCATCCAGGTGTTGGCATGTGACAAATGGCCTGTGACATGTAGCAGAGACCAGACTGTACGGTGGAAATCTGCAGGTAGAGCAAAGGGCACTGCCCCACCCAATCAGACATTGGAGGTTGGGCCCTCTGGCCCCTCCTTCTCAAGCACAACCCGCATACCTGACATTCTTTCTGAAAACAGGAAGTTCCACCAAATTTCTGCCTGTTCTCTTGAAGGGACTCCCTGAGGCCAGACGGAAATAACACCCTATGCAACGAGGAGGAAATGCAGCCTCTTTAGCAGCTGGTGCTAATGGGAAGCCTGTGACATTAGAAAATTAGCGGTGTTTTGTCGGTTTCACATTCCAGAAGCACAGGTCACCCAGCAGCACCACATAGCTGCCTTACTTGGGGTTTGTTTCAGGGCACCTAAAATACTTGCCCTTTCCAGAGGGGCTGGGCCTGAGATTGATGGAGGTACTCTGGCTGGGATTTGGGGTGTCTGGGTCCAGTCCAGGCTGTGTCTGTGACCTGCAGTGAGGCTTCGTGCCAGGGTCTCCCTGACATCAGAGTCCTGGGCAGACAGAATACAACCAAGGGGACTTCCAGTAGACTCTTATTTACCAGGGGGTCCTGAGCATCCTTTCCAGTGGGAACGTGATGGTGACTGAGGCAGCCCTGATCCCTGTCCATAGCTTTAGTCCTAGTAGAAATGGTTGACTCATCCCCAGACAGAGGCGACTCACAATGGGCAGCACAGGGATGGGAGATGTAGAAGCAGCTCGTTGAGGATTGTTTACACTGTGTGGGCGGGCTTTCAGTCCCCTACGGTACAGATGCCTGCCCAGGAATTAGGATGGATGCCAGAACAACACTCAGATACCACCAAATACAAAATAATGCTTTTCTTTCACCCCAGAAACAGCAACCATACTCCCCCAAGGAGAAGGGCTCAGGTTCAGTCCTGTGTGAAACAGGTATGAAGTGGGAATGTTGATTTCGACTTTTTTTTTTTTTGTCTGGGACCTAAGGGCAGGGTGGGGTTCCTGCACATGGGCAGGGTAGAGGGTTAGAACGTTGTTCTGCTGCCAAGGGAAGGAGCGCGTGGTCAGCCCAGGTGTGCAGTGAAAGTGAGTGAGGTGGGGCTCAAAGCTGTCAGAGTCAAACATGAGTAATTGGATCTTCTTCTTATACAGGGAGATGAACAGTGCTACCTGGGAATGGCCTATTTGACCCTTTGAGAAAGTGTAAAGATTCAAATCCAGGGCTATCTGACCCCCAAACCATCACTGTTGAGTTAGAGCCTCTCAGAGTCCACGGACTGGCCCTCGATGCCTTTTCACCAACACACAGTCCAAGGTGTCCATGCCCTACCCTGATCTCCCTCAACTTTTCCACCCAAGTCTTGACTCAGCCGCCTACAGAGACCAGGATCCAAGCCCAGGAGGGCGGGCTGCACTCTTCCGTCCTGAGACATCACACCCAACCTTGCCCCAGGGAACCTATTTCCAGAACTGACTGGTATCAAGGCCAACCTCACCCCTCTATTTGCCAGAGACATCCAGCTGGATGCAGAACCTATGTTCAGTCTCCCAGGAAGTACCTGGGACAGAGGACATCAGAATTGAACCCATTTTTAGAAGACGTGATGGGGCAGCTAAGTCAGGGGCTCTCACAAAAGAAGATAGCAAGTCTGTGCCCGAAGTCTTTCCACTCCATGTTAATTAACTGTTTGTACATGACTCACTAGGAAAAATAGATATTACAACATCCTGTGGGTTACACACAGTACAAAAGAAAGTTTAATTACTCAGTAATGGTTTACATTCTATGCAGTGTACACTATTCTAGTTTCAATCGATTCTATTTTAATTTTAAAAGTACCCATTAGGACAAACTCATTGGTTTTACAAGCTGAAAGAGTGTCATGATCCATGGTTTGGACAATACTTCTTCACCCTGCAGCTATAAGAGATGGGAGGCCAGAAGAGCAGGGGGAGAAGCATTCTGGGAGAGGAGCGTGCTGTCCCCTATCCCCTTGGGAGAGATTAGACATTTAGGACTCTGGTAATTGCACCATTATTTCTACTTCCAGAAGCTTCCTTCCTGGTCTCCTGCTTCCTGTCTCACCTTTCTGTCCATTCTCTCACAGGAGATGGACACTGGGATCTTCCGCAGACTCAAATCTCACCACTTCCATCCCCTGCTTAGGTCCCTTCTGCGGCTCCCAGTGCACTCAGGTTAAGTCCAAAATCCTCATCAAGACCCACGAGGTGACTGGCCCCGCCTTGCCCTCTGCCTTCTGCCCTCTGCCCTCTGCCCATCTAGGGCTGAAGTAGTCAAAGTTCTTGCTCATTCTTAAAATCACAGTTCAGATGTCCCTTCCTCCAGGAAGTTATCCCTGATGCCCTTGGCCCTCCTTCTGATCCCTACTCTCTCTGGGTCATCATTTTCTGTGGTGGCCTGTATCCCCCACTGGGCATGAGAACCAGAAGGACAGGGCCTGGGACTAAGTCATCACTGGGTCCCCAGGAGCAGCTAGCACAGGGCCGATGACAGAGCAGGTGCTACAGGAATATTGAATGATGAATGAATGAGTGGATAAATGAATGAAAGCACTGTATTCAGGGTATATCTATTGCAACATGTCTGTCCTGACATACTGACTTTCTGAGAATTGGTGCCTGAAGTTCAAACCTCTCTTTTTCCAGGCAGACTGCCTGTCCTCCCTGTAATGCTGTTGTTCAGCTGGATCCTGTGAGATCTCATATTCTGAGAAAGCCTAAGGGCTCTTCTGTGCAGAAGAAGCTCCATCCCAGTTTCGTCTCTCCTGCTCCCTCACCCGACACACACAGGACCCAACACAGGCTGAAACCCAGGCTGCCAACATCACACTGCACTGCCTGCAGTTGGGCCAGGGCTCAGAGCCTGCTCTGCTACTAATCACTTGGCTGCATCTACTAGGAAAAACAGATATTACTGCACCACGGTGCAGTTTACACATAGCTTCAAAAAAAGGGAAAGGGAAAATAGCCATAAAGTGCACTGTCAGTCTCCCTCCTGGGAGTGGCTCCTTCACTTCTGATCCCATGTGGTTTTTCTCAGAGGGCAAACTTCTCCCGTGTCCCTCAGATCAAGTATATTCAAGCATAGAGAAGATGAATTCCTATGAAGGAGATAAGTGAAAATCTCTCACTCATCCTGTTGTCATAACTTTTGGGGTCATGATCTGGATGTAGATTATCAGATCATGACCTGATGATGGCTGTAGACATTTTTGTCCAGAACATCAATGAAACACGCATATAATAATGACATTAATCACCTCTAAAGTCATCAAGTGCTTATGACGGGCCCTGCACAACTTCTCCCATTCTCTCATTCATATTCTCCTCTTCTCTCCCTGTCCCTCCCTTCCCCTCTCCTCCCTCTCCTCTCCTCTCCTTTTCTCTCTCTTCCCTCTCCATGAACCAAATGAAAACAGTGACTTTTACAGGGAAGCCTCAGCACCGACTCTCAAGCCTGCAACAGTGCCTGCGATGTACAAGGGGTGTGTCCTTGACTAAATGACAACTGAAAAGAAGAAATGGAAGAAGATGTGGTGTCCTTGTGGCATTTGAGTTCCTGTCTTCGTTTCAGGAGTTGCACACTTAATTCAAATTAGAAATTCCAAATCTGTAAATAAAAGGTCACTGACTGTCACAATCTCTTTCATCTGAATAACATCAGCTGTGGTGATGTGAGCAGTGACTACACTCTGGCCCTTGGGCTCGGAGTGTGAGGTCAGGGACTTGATGAGTTCTCTCAGGGGAGTTTGAAATATACAAAAGAACACGGGGAAAGTAGAAGACTTGTGGGGTCACATGGATCAGGCATCCTTTGCTATTTCCATTTGGAAGAGTCAGGGTGGCCCCAAAGTATGTCCTATGCTCTTCTTTTTGCTAAAGTGACCTTATTACTGGGAGATGAGAGGCTATTCATCCCTCATGGATGTACTTATTGCCATTTTGTTATTTGCTTTCTGGCTGTTTTGTAGTTTCTCTCTTTCCTTTCGTCTTCTCCTGCTCTCTTTTCTTGTAGTTTGATGACTTTTTTTAGGATTATGTTTAGATTCCATTCTTGTTATCTTTTGTGTATCTACTAAAGATTTTTGTTTTGTGGTTATCATGAGGCTCGCATATATCTGTCTGTATGTATACTGGTCTATTTTAAGTCGATAGCAAGTTAAGTTTGAACACATTTCAAAGCTACATTCTTTATTGCTCCTATGTTTTTGATGTTTCATCTCATATCCTTTTATTTTTTATTGTGTATTCCTTAACTACTTGTTGTAATTATGGTTATTTTCACTACTTTTGTCTTTTAACCTCAACATTAGCTTTATAACTAGTTAGTCTTATTCCTTCAATATACATTTACCTATACAAGTGAGATTTTTACTTTCTTACGTTTATTTGTTATTCATTAGTGTTCTTTCTTTTCAGCACAAAGAAATCCCTTTGACATTTCTTGTAAGGTCTGTTGAATGGAGGTGACCTCCTGTTTTGCCTGTCTGGAAGACTCTATCTCTGATACTGAATGATAACCTTGCTGGGTAGAGTATTCTTGGTTGGCAGTTTCTTGCTTTCAGCACATTGAGCATATTGTGTCACTCCCTTCTGGCTTGTAAACTTTCTGCTGAAAAATATGCTGATATTCTTATAGGGGTTCCCTTTTATGTAACAAGTTGTTTTCCTTATGTTCCTTTTAAGATTTTCTCTTTATCTTTAACCTTTGACATTTTAATTATCAAACGTGACTTGATGTGGATCTCTTTAGATTAGTCTTAATTAGAACTCTTCGGGCTTTCTGGATTTGGGTGTCTGTTTCCATCCCCAGATTAGGGAAGTTTCTGCCATTATTTTTTTCAAATAAATTTTCTGACCCTTTCTCTCTCTCCTCTCCTTCTGGGATCCCTATAATGCTAATTTTGTCTTGCTTGCTATTATCCCATAGGTCCCTTAAGCTATCTTCAGTTTCAAAAATTATTTCTTTTGGGGGGCCAGCCCAGTGGCTCAGGCAGTTAGAGCTCCATGCTCGTAACTCCAAGGCTGCTGGTTCAATTCAGTGGGTTTTCAACCACAAAGTTGCCAGTTCAATTCCTCCAGTCCCACAAGAGATGGTGGGCTGTGCCCCCTGCAACTAGCAAAGGCAACTGGACCTGGAGCTGAGCTGCACCCTCCACAACTAAGATTGAAAGGACAACAACTTGACTTGGAAAAAAGTCCTGGAAGTACACACTGTTCCCCAATAAAGTCCTGTTCCCCTTCCCCAATAAAAAAATCTTTTAAAAAAAATATTTCTTTTTGCTGCTCTGTTTGGGTGATTTCCACTAGCCCTCCAGATCATGGATTCTTCCCTCTGCTTTATGTAGTCTGCTGTTGACCCCACTCTAGTGTATTTTTTTAAGTTGTTGTATTCTTCAGCTCTATGACTTCTATTTAGAATTTTCTAATATTTTCTTTCTCTTTGTTGATGTTCTTGTTGTTTTCATCCATTCTTTTCCTGAGTTCTATGAGCATATTTATGAACATTATTTTGTAGTCTTTATTAAGTAAATTGCTTATCTCTGTTTCAAAGATTTTTTTTTCTGGGATTTTATCTTGTTCTTTCATATGAAACATATTGCTTGGTCTCCTCATTTTTCATGACTCTGTTTGTGTCTATGTATGCAAAACAGCTACCGCCCACAGTCTTGAAGCAATGGTCACAAGGAAGACTAGGGACGTGTTTCAGTCTGTTGTCTGTGCCCTGGGGGTAGTAGCTTTCTGAGAACTTTCTGATTGTTTCAGTCCCATGGGGCCATAAATGCAAGACCCCTGACCACTGACACAAAACATTCAAGGGGTATCCTCTGTGAGGTCTACATGGATCCTCTGGATTAGGCAGGTGAGGCCTGGTGGGGTGCTGGGCTGACGCCAGCACACCCACTGGGTTAGCGGAGGTGGGGGCAGGGCCACAGTGGGGCGCCAGGCCCAGGGCAGCCTGCCTGATGTGTTTGTCAGGGCAGGGCTGTAGAAGAGTGCTGGGGAGTGGCAAGCAGTGCTAACGTGATGGAGTAAAGGTGCCAAAAGTGATACCTGCCAGTGCTACAGTAACGAGGTAGAAGGAAAGCATAAAATGGTACCCGCCAGCTCCTCTGTCCCTGGAGAGAGTTCCAGTAGACCCCTGCCCCTCCACCTGACACTTTAAGATTAGTTAATGAATCTTTTTCACTTATGGTTTAGGCACTTTCCAAAGCCTTGCATTTGTACTGGGTCCTGGGGCAAGTGAGCCCTATGAGAGCAGTGTTTTAGTTTCCTACAGCCCTTTTCTTAGACATAAATCTTAAATTAAATCATAAATCTTTCTTAGTTTCTTAGACATAAATCCTGTTGGTTTTCAAACAGACATTTTCAGCGCTCATGTCTCCAGTGCAGGTCTCAAAGATTGGGGTGCCCAGTGTAGGGCTCAAACTCCTCACTCCTTAAAGGAGGAGCTCCATCTTTTGATATCCTTCCCATTTGTGGGTTATTGCACCAGAGGTTGGAATCTTGGCAAGATTGAGTCTCTGCTTCTATCCATCTCAATGTGGTCTTTTTATCCTTTGTTGTAGAGGAACTGTTCAGCTATTTCTTGGAGCTTTTTCACAGAAAATTATTCCATATGTCACTGTAGATGTGATGTGTCCATGGGAAAAGGTGAGTTTAGGCCCCACCGTCTTGAACCACTCTCCTCAAAGTAATTTTTTTTAAAAATTGGGGGGGATCAATTTTATCTGGGTTTCTCACAGAGGTTAGAGCCACTCTGTCATCATAACAATCATGGCACAGGGAATGCCTCACCAAGAGTGCCCAGGAAAGTCTGACCAGATGAATCTTATTGTTTAAAATATACAGAATAGCTGACAAATGTTGATGTGCCTCACTTAATAATGTGTTAACATTTGCAAGTCTTACAACTATAACACCAAACCCTCAACCAACGTCTTCCTTCTCATTCACATGGCTCAATCAAATCCCTCTGACCCCCTAACCATTCCTTCAACTCCTCATTTCCATCTGTCTCCATGCAGGGTGGTGTCTTGTCACAGGGGCCAGACTGTGATCACTGGAGTCAAGCCCACCTCCACTGGTTCCATTTTCTTCTTCTCGTGCCTTTCAGGTAGGACACTGCAGCAACCCCAACAGTTAACACTCAGACCAGTTCCCCACTCTAACTGTGGAAGGAAACTTAAGAGGGCAAAAATTCATCCAATTTGTTAACTGAAGAAGGATTCATTTCGTTAAAACTTGCTGTCCTTGGAGACATTTCAGTGAGTTGTTTGGGGTTTTTGTTTTTCAGATGATGGAAGGAAAGGCATCTGAAGACTACTAACGGACTCCCACTCGTTCTCGCCACATACCAGCTTACTTGCATACACTGGACCTCAACAGAGGGAGGTAAGGGACGTTTGTGTGTTTGCCAAATCTCTCTGGGCGGAGCCAACGTCTGGGCCACAGCTAGTCCAGGCTTGTCACTGAAGATCCAATTAAGCTTCTTTAAAGTTCCACTTTCGTCATCTGTCCCAAGTGGTTGTAGACACCCCCTGGGGGCTGATACTGAGGGCCAGGAACTGCCAAGGGAGACAGCCAGGTTCAGAACACATTTCCATTTACAGGGAACAGAACCAGGCCTCCAAGTGTCCATAGAGCAATGTGCAAATTGCAGTGATGGGCAGCGTAAAACCGAAGCACAGTATCTCTGGCAAACACTGGGGACTGCCGTCGGCAATGCTGCTGAATACACCCGAGTACACAGTCAGACACTTGTTAAGTAAACAGTAAATGCATAAAATAAATTAACCTTGAGAGGGCCACATTTGCTCCAAATGTGTGGTTAATGTGAGCAGAATGATTGCCATTCAAAATATATTCACAGGAAAACAGGGCTGGGGTCTCACACACAACAGACAGACACACAGGCTATTATCCAAAAAGTCATTGAATACAGACTTCACTTTGTTCGACATGGATTTTGGTTTAGTGGACTCCAAACACAGACACTCATTCACCTCACAGCCTTGGATTTGTCTATTTTTGTATCCATATATATTTTTTTCCTTTCTTACCATAATGTTAATGCCTAATCTGAATATCACAGTCCAGAGTGGGGGAAGAACCAAAGTCTTGAACAGGGCTGGGCGGGGAATGTTAGTTTCGGCTATTTGCTTTCTCCAGATGATTCCTATCAAAGCTCAACTGGTTATCTGAAGCCAAACTACAGTAAAAAGGACCCTGTTGTCCTTCTGGATAGGCAACACCCCTCTACCTGAGCCACTTAGACTCGTTACATAGGCTACAACAATTAGTTACCCCACTCACAAAGGGGGGGGGCAGGAAAAGGGCATGAAACCACAGATAACCAAGACATTTTTTCCAAGGGGACAGTTTTAAAAAAAAGAAAAGAAAAAATCCTTATTCAAAATCAAGAGGAAATCCTGTGGGCGAGCCAGGCTGTGGGGCTGCTTTCCCTCAGGACCCACCACCTCCTCATTTGTTCATGGAGAACAGTGAGACACAAAGGCCGGCAGACTGTGTGCTTGGGATGGGGGAGCCCTGGTCACCTGTGAGCACAAATCAAAGGGCAGAGCTGCAGACAGCTGCACCTATATCCACCACCATGGCTCAGGGCCTCCTGTGCACCCACAGAAGTGCCAGAGATAGCGCCCACCCAAGCCGGTACACAAAACATCTCTTTCTGGCTCAGTTACAGCCAGGCTCTTTGAAGGCCAACTTGGGAAAGAGCCACAAACTTCCTTTTTCCAGAACAGGATTCTTACCTGCCTACTGGTAAAGTTCTTGTTTGTAGCTTGCTTTTTTCTTTCTTTCTTTTTTTTTTTTTTTTAAAGAAAAACCAAAGAGAAGACAGTATAATCTTCTACACCTAAACTAGTCTGTGGCCAACCAGAACCTTCTGGAAAGAGCCCCTCAAAAATGCACAGTGAGGCATTGATGTCATCACTTGGAATTTGAGAGCACAACAAACCCCCTACCAACCTACCACACAACTGCCCATCCACTCTCATCCTCCGACAGGATTAGCCCAATTCTGGCTCTGCAGACACTGGCAGCGAGAGGTGACAACCCCGGGCTCTCTGTGGGCTTCCTTCTTCAGCCAGGGCCGAGGCATGCCGCCTCTGCAGACTGAGACACAGGGAGGTGCTCTTACACTAACACCAAGGCAAAAAGGCACTCCACCGAGGGTCATCCCAGGGCACAGTCTCAGCCCCCTTCCTTGGGGGCTCCTAAAACACACCTCTCTGACCCAAGCAGGTAGTGAGATATGACTTGAAAGGGGGGGAAAAGGGATGGGATGGGGTATGAGGAATGAGTCACAGCACTGTGCTTCTGTGGGAGGAGAGGCATCCATACCCCAGACTGTACCTGGAGATATAGAAAAGGGCAGGAGTCGGGGGAGGAGGGAGGAAAAAAAGAAAAGAGTCAAGTGGTTGTACCGCTTGCTCTGAAAGTCACTTAATGCTTCTCCCCTACCCTGTTTGCTTTGCCAAGTCCTTGGGTAGGCAGGGCCTGCTCTAGCTGGGGGAGCCGCTGCTCTGGGAGTCTGGGGGGTCCTGCTCATTGATGGCGTTCAGCAGCAGGCACGCAGGTGGCCATAGCAGGTGGGGGTGCCCAGGCTCTGGGGGCTACTCCTCCGAGGGCTGGCAGAGCTCTTCCTCCTTGTTGCCAGGAGGCCACACATAGCAGCTGTCACATAGAAGTCCAGAGGCCCATCTAGAGGGTCATCAATGAGTGTGTTGAACTCTGAGGTCATCGTTGTGGTGGCCCCAGTTGCACACGCACACCTCAACGCCCGATCACCGGGAAACGGCAATGTCTGCCAGGCGTCTTGTGCTTGCTGTGGAGGAGGGCACTGCCCGGCTCGCAGCTGTAATCTTTCCGCAGCTCCTCCTTACATTTGGAATCCTTTTCCAGGAAGGCTGCAGGGGCCAGCTCCCCCAGGCTGGTCACAGAGCCACAGGGCTCCATCCCAGGGGTTTGGTGGCTGCTGAGTTGGCTGGCAAGTTGGTGGTCTCCTGCTGCTTCTCCTAGGCCCAGACAAGGGGCTGCTCTGTACCCCCTGGGAGCCCGATGGGATGGGTGTCTGGAAATCTGCAGGGTCACACTGTGCAGGCAGCTGCTGCTTCCGGAGCTAGAAGGCTCTGTGTGGTAGGGGAGGAGTTGGAGGTCAGTTCCCCAGTTCCTCAGAAGGAAGTAGTAAATAGTTTGGCAAAAACCTGAAATAAGATGGCAGCGCTGAGTAATTGTGGGCTTCCCGGTAGGCAATCAGGTTAACGTCAGGTTGCCGCAGCTGGGCCTGAAGGTGGTGCTTGGCTGATGGGTGGTGGCAGACGCAGTAGCAGCTCAGGGTGATGCTGAGGGTGTACATCAGCCCGAACCACCAGACTGCACAGTAGTAGTTGTGTTACCAGGTAGAGGTTAGAAAATGTAGGAGGAGAAGGGGTGAGAGGGGGTCCATGGCGCCTACAGAAAAAGCTCATAACTAGCTTTGATTAACTGCTTCTGACCACATATTTTTTTTACAACAGATGACAATAGGTGGTCTGGAGCAAGATAAGGCTCTGAGTCAACAGACCTCCACCCACCTTAGGAGGTCACACCCTCCTGGGGAAGAGCAGGCACCACATTTTCCCACCAAATCAATGTCACTCCTTTACTCAACCCAACAAACGATAGGTCCTCGGGACAAGGGGCAGGCCTCTCTCTCTCTGTCTCTGTCTCTGTCTCGGTGTCTTCCCCCCCACCTCAGCTAGGCCTTTCTCTTTCCTGAGAATGTGTTACTAATAAACCCTGCTGCATACTAATCAGCTTGCTGACCTTTGATTCTTCAATGTGTCAGCGAGAAGAACGGAGACTCCCATAATAGTCGCAGCACTGAGACTGTTCACAGCAGTGCCCTGTGTCACAGTTGTAGCTTTGGTTGTTGGTACCCACTCAGGTTTCCTTATCTTGTGGCGGTTCAGCCCTGACTGACAGGGGGCTGGGCAGCGCGTGGTGAAGCAGGAGCACCATGCCACCCAGGGGCCTTCTCCTCTCCATCCCCCCCGTGCTCCTGCTCCTCCTTCCTCTCGTCCTCTTCCTTCTTCCTCCTCAAAGTTATTTTTAAAGGGAAATTCAAATCAAAACTACTAGAATTTACCATTTCACATCTACTAGAATGATGATACTTTTTTCAATTATCTTTCCTTTATTCTGTTTTTGTTTTGTTGTTTTTAATTTTTATTGAGGAATATTGGGGAACTGTGTTTTTCCAGAATCCATCAGCTCCACGCCAAGTCATTTTTTCAATCTAGTTGTAGAGGGCAGAGCTCACAGTGGTCCATGTGGTACTCGAACGGCAACCTTAGTGTTATAAGCACTGTGCTCTAACCACTGAGAAAACTGGCCACCCTAAAACTATGATAATTTTTAAAATAGAAAAGTATTGGTAAGGGTGTGGAGAAATCACAACCCTCATACTTTGCTACTGAGAATGTAAAATGGAGTGGTTACTGTGGAAACCCTTTCTCAAAAAGTTAAACATACGATTACCATGTGAACAAGCAATTCTACTCCCGGGTATATGCCCCCTAAAATTGAAACATTTGTTGAAACAATCACTTGTACAAATATTCAGAGTAGTGTTATTCACAAGAGTCGAATGGTGGAAACATCACAAATGTCCATCAGTTGATGAGTGGATAAACTAAATGTATATCCATATAATGAAATGTTATTTCTTGTAAGAAATGAAGTACTGACACATGCTACAACTTGGATGAATCTTGAAAACATTATAAGTGAAAGAAGCCAGACATGAATCACCACACACTATATAATATTATATGAAAAATTGAAAGTAGGTTTCATATTATATGAAAAATCCAACATCGGTAAATACATTGAGACTGAAAGCAGATTCATGGTTTCTAGGGAGTAGGAGGAGGGTGAAATGGGCAGCTGCCTAACGATTATGGGGTTTTCTTTTGGGGTGATGAAAATATTCTGGTGATGGTTACACGACGTCTTGAATGTACTAAATGCCACTGAACTTACAATGGTTAAAATGGTAAATTTTATATTATGTGTACTCTACCACACATATAAAAATGAAAAATAAAAACATTTGCGTAAGGTGTGCGCGCGCGTCCAGAGAGTAGGAGGAACTGTCCACACCCCTGGTGCTGACCACTTTGATCTGTTTCATTATTTCTGTTGCTGGAATGATACTTATCCTGAGTATCTTCACTTTGTAGTGTGATTCTGCTTCCCACCTGCTTGTGCAGAGTGGAGGCTGGTCCTGTTCAACTAAATCTAAAACCCTTGATCTATTTGGTCCCTGAAACAACTTATTCCCTTCTTACCGATGATTAAAAAAAAAACACAACTGGGCCTGATTCTCAAGCGTCTTCCTTGAAGGCAAAGCCACAGAAAGATGTAATAAGAGCCCAGCAACAAAGAAAGACGTCCAAAGTGCCATCAAGATGTCATGGGATGACTCCCTGAAGTCGCCAGGTTCAGGGATGTTTTGGGGACAGTGGCATTTAAACTGAAAGCTGAAGAATGAATAGAATGCATGTGAAGAGATTAGAGGGACAGACAAGAACCATCATGCATGACCCCTGGAACATGTGGATTTGGTGGGGATGGGGGTGGGGTGGGGGAGGGGTGCAAACCACAGACACTAAAGTTAAGGAACAGAAAGTGGGGAGAGAGTGGTGAGGCCCACAGCTGTCGGACATGGGAGTGGAGCCCTGGGAGGCATTTTGGGTTGTAATAAGGAGCGGCAATAAGTTGAAGGTGGTGGGGAGCCATGAAAGGTATACAGGACACTTGGCCCCAACCCACACACTCAGGGGCTCCCTGTCTGCAGAGGCTGGGCAGCTTCGGATTGGCTTTCCCAGATGTCCTTGCCGCTCAGGTTCTGGATGCATTTGAAACTCTGAGCAGCACAGCCATGGAGTCACCAGGTGTTTCCCCAGCAGCAGTCATGAGTTCAGGCAATGGCTTTGAGGTGCTGAGAGGCTAACGGGGCTGCAGAAGTAAAGTCCAGATCCCTGAGTTACGTTAGAAGTGCTGTTCTGGGCATCACAGCCTACACCCTGCTCCTCTAGCCCCTCCTTTGACAAGCAGGCTTTTAATTCACTGTTTTACTACTTGGAGGATCCAACCAAGCCTGGGGTGGGGCCAGACCATCCATTCTTTGGTCACCGGAATTCCTCTGCAAGGAGAGAGGTCAGTTACTAAAATCCTGATGACGTGATTGGAGCAAAGGAGTTACACAGCCTCCTCCTCAGTCAGCAGAGAAGGATCTTCCAGCTCGGGGAGTCCCAGCCCCTCCTCCTACATACCTGACATTCTTTCTATATACCTGAAAACACCACATTCCTGCCTGTTCCCTGGGAGTGGGGATCCCGGAGGCCAGATGGAAATAACACCCAGATGCTGACAGGAGGAATATTCAGTCAATAAATTCCTGGGGCAAAAAGGGGTGCAGTGGGGAAGGAGGTGAAAGCAGGAAATGCCAGCGTTTCCCATCCAGCAGTCCAGCTCTGCCAGCCCTGACAAGGACCCCTGGGCCATCAACCTGGTGTGTGAGCAGGGCCTGCCTGTCCGTCCCAGAGGGGCTGGGTCGGGGGGCTTGGAGGCCCCTGGACTGGGATTCAGGAGCCCTGGGTTCTGTTCCAGCCCATGTCACTGACCACTGGGACCTTGGGTCAGTGTCTTGCTTGGATCCAGGTAGCAGGATGAGAGGGTAAAACAAATAGCTGTTTAAGGTCAGGATCTTACACTTACTGCCAAGAGAGCCAGAACCTCCTTGAGCCATAAGTAGAAGCAATGTCTCAACAGTTAATGACAGATTCAACCAAGACAGGCCCAGTCCTGCCTCACAGATGTGGGCTGTCATGCAGGAGACAGGGCAGTCCCCAGACAGTGAGGTCCCACGGTGGACACCATAGGAAGGGGGTCTCTGAGGGAACTGGCGGTGAGATTGGATAAGACTGTGCAAAAGCTTCTTTGATACTTTGAGAAGGGGCCGAGGAAGGATGCGAAGCCCAGGCTGTCTCATGCCAAAGCCTCGATGCTCTTGAGTTAGTGGCTCTCAGTGTCCACAGATGTCAGCACCAGCCTCTGCGTGTCCAACATCACAGCCTCCCAGACCCCCAGCCATGTTCTGAACTCCCTCCACTTTCCTGCCTTTTCGTGACTCAGCTCTAGGCAGGAGTGTGGGCTGGGCTGTCTGTATTCAGACAGCTTCATCTCTGCCCTGGGGGTGTGTTTCTCCCTCACTTTGCTTGCAGCCCAGATTTTGGCAGAGGCGTTCATGCCCAGGTCCCAGCCTGCCTAGCGCCATCCCAGGAAATGTCTGGAACAAAAGCTATGAGACATGAATCCCTTCTCCAAAAAAAAAATAAAACAACAGAAAAACTGGCAAACAAGCTTCAGCAGCTAAGTTGCAGCACTTGCCTAGAGCCTTTTCCATTCATGAATTTATTAACCAATAGGCTCCTGCTCACTGGGAATGAAACAAACATTATATCATTACCATTACGTGGCTTTCAACATCTGGGAAGGAAAGTTTCAGTAAACAACTTTTGACAAGATTCTGTGCAGCACACAAGAATCAATGTCTTAACCTATTTTTTAAAAAAGAATATAGTCTATGACCAACTCACGTGGTTCTATAACCTACCAAAATGTTAAATCCACAGTTTGAAACACACTGCTCTACTCTGGGCTGCAGAGAAGGGAGGCCAGAACACAGGAGGAAATGTGGGGCTGGGAAGGGAGCATGCTGTACCTCTGCCCCATGGGAGAGAAAAACCATTTAAGGCTTTGGTAATTGCAGATATTTCTGCTATGGCAGGAATATCTGGTCTCCTACTCCTGTCTCAACCCTCCTCACAGCAGACAGATACAGGGATGTTTGTAAACACAAATCTGAGCACTTTCCTACCCTGCTCAGGACCGGGCCACAGTGCCCAGTGCACAGAGGATAAAGCCCTGAGTCCTTCCTGAGGCTCACAAGAGACTAACCCTGCCCCCAGCCTCCAGCCCCCTCTCCCTGCCCTGCCACCCAGTCTCTGGGCTCAGCCTTCCTGAAACAGTGACAGTTCTGGCTCATCCTTTGCATCTTAGCTCAGATACCCCTTCCTCCAGGAAGCCCTCCATGAATTCCCAAGACAAGTGATGATGCCCTCTGCCCCAGGCTCTCACAGTTCATGGGTTTCCCCAACTCAAACCTGAGTTCTCTGAGCCCTCATGGTCTAAGGATGGTCCATGCCCTTCAACAATGGGACAGTGTTACCGACTCACCTCCCAAAATTCAGATCCATAAGCCCGATTCACTAGTTAGCCAGAACACTGAGACACGGGTGCTTGGAGGTAGAGAAAACTGTATTCGACTTGACCAAAGTGAGAGGATGGGAGTGCAAGATGTCTCAAACCTGTCTTCCCCAAAAAGCAAAACTAGAAAATGTTTATGCAGCTAGGAAGTAGGGGAGAGGGACTTTCAGGGAACCGAGAGGCAAGTCTACGTTTCTCCAGTCACAGATAGCGTTTTGTGCAGCCAGACTTCTGGACATCAACAGCTGGTTGTGACTTTCTTTGAGGCATTCATCCTTCTGCAAAATAAACTCATAACTCCTTGTGGCCCTGGAGTAAACGCCTCCTGCTTGACACAGACATTGGACATCAACAACATAAAATTATACTGTGAGAACAAGGGGTGCTGGTATGAAAAGCCAAGATGCTGCGAAATATCTCGTAACTGTGTGCCAGTGACATTATCTCTAAAGCAAAAAGCAGAAACTACACATCTTGTGACTATCGCTGTTGTTTAAGCTATCATTGCTTTGTGCTCAACTAGCTATATTTTTCTAGTCCCTCAAGCCAATTGTACTTTTAAACATTTCTCCTGAAATGTGCTTTCCAGGCAGGCCTTCAGGACATGACTACCATATTTTATAATCTTTGACTATAAGTGACTAACGTAAGGGTGAAATTCGAGAATCAATAACAGTTAGACTTAGCTAGTTTGCAGTTAGATCTATCCTGATATTCAGCTGTTTTCTCTTTGTTTCTCCCCTCACTGATTGACTTAAGAACTAGGTTTTGTTCCCTTTCTCAAGGCTACATACGAGGTCTGCCAATTAAGTTTGCGAACTCATCCTAGAAAAAATGCTACATACCTCATTGCTGAATATTGCTACGGTCGTGTGGACGGAAAAGGGGCCACATGTTAAATCTGACAAGTTCAGGAGACTGAAATAACCACATCAGATGGCGTGAACGTAAAAATTCCTAACGAAGTGGGTCATGGCAGGAAGTCACATCCTTGGCCTGTAGCTTCCTTGACAAAGGTCAGTCTTCACCTGAAGTGAGCCTGTCTGTTGTCTTTTTGCATGTGAGATAACATACACTTGGAGGGTCAGAGTAATCCCTTTCCAGACCCCCCAGGGGGCACAACCCACCACAGAATCCCTCCTCGTTATCTTGTTCGCCAAATACTATCTCTCTGTGCTGTAAAACGCTATTAACTATTGTGTACCCACCAATGTAAAAGAAGTGTGTGTCTCCATTTTGCTTTGTGTGCAATCCCAGAGATTTCCCCGCTTTGCTTTTTCCCACCCCTTAATGTACAACCAATGGATTTCATGTACTCTCCTCCTTTGATTCTAATGTACAAAACAAGTTGCCAACTTGCCATTTTCCGGAGCATTTTCTCAATTCCTTGAGACTTTGCTTCCCAACAATTGTCCTCAGTTTGGCTCAAATTAACTCTTATAGAGCTTTCTCTTAGGCTGGATGTTTTTTCATCGACAGTCACCTTTGAAGTCCTCCCCTTAGAAAGCTGAGCACCAATGCCAGCATCTAGTCCACCCTTCAAAGCAATTTTGGAACTTTTTTTCTGGAATGACTATCAGAGCTGTCGTCGTATTACCCTTGATGTCCTGAATGTCATCAAAATGTCTTCCTTTCAGTGTTTCCTTTATCTTCGAGTAAAGAAAGAAGTCATTGGGGGCCAGATCAGGTGAGTAGGGAGGGTGTTCCAATACAGTTATTTGTTTACTGGCTAAAAACTCCCTCACAAACAATGTGCCGTGTGAGCTGGTGCATTGTCGTGATGCAAGAGCCATGAATTGTTGGCCAAAAGTTCAGGTCGTCTAACTTTTTCATGCAGCCTTTTCAGCACTTTCAAGTAGTGAACTTGGTTAACTCTTTGTCTAGTTGGTACAAATTCATAATGAATAAGCCCTCTGATATTAAAAAAAAGTTAAGAACATCATTGCAACAAGTTCGCTAACTTAATTGTCAGTCCTTGTGTACTTTGTTAATCCATTTAATTAACAGAATCCTAACTTGAAAAGAGCAATTTCTTAGCCCTCAGTTGCCTGGAGCCCTGGAATCCAACTCCCTTGCAGTTTTTACTGGTGCACATAAAGCCCCAGGCGGCAGGGGCTGAATCAGAGTTCAGAGTCTGGAGATAGCATCTTAAAATGGACCAGGTACAAATTGGTAACCACAAGATTGCCACGGGGATACAAAAGACAGTTTGGGGAATGTAATGAATAATGTTGTAAAGATTTTCTAGGGTGTCCGATGGGCACTTGTCTTATTAGGGAAACCACCTCAGGGACAGTGTGGATGCCTGACCCCTGCACTGTACACCTGAAGCTGAAGCTGAATAATATTGAGTGTCAACTATAATTTAACATACATATAGTCACAGGATGTGGAGTACAGCATAGGGAATAGAGTCAATGGAACTGTAACAGCTACATATGATGTCAGAGGGGTAGTAGATTGGGGGAGGGGGGTTATCACTTTGTGAGGGGTGTAAATGTCTAACTACTACATTGTTTTGTACACCTGAAGCTGAAAAAAACAAAAAACGAAAACAGACCAGTCCCCAGGAAGTGATGTCAGCCATCCAACCTGCCTGACCGACTCCCCCTTTCCTTTGTTCTTTTTGTGTCCCTATAAAACCTTCTGCCTGGTCTAGGAACTAGGAATGGGCGAGATGGCCTTTGGACAGCAGTCGCCATCCACCCTGAATGCCGGCATTCTGAATAAACCTGCTTTTCTTTCCACCAGCCTTCTCTCTTGATTTTTAACTTCCTCAAGCAGCAGGGAGCCAGACCTTAGCACGGTATCAATAGTTGCCTAATCTTTGACTATAAGCTGACAACCAAAGCAACTGAAATACTTAAAGCTTATACCTATATCTCTAGTCTATGATTTAATCCCTGAACATGTTCGCTATTGACTGTCAGTTACCACAGGACCTGTGCTGAGCCATCACTGTGTCCTCAGAGTCTGCTAGCACAGAGCTGGGCACACGGCTCATCCTCAGCAAAGTTTTATTGCCAGGCCCTTAAATATGCCATCTCTGTGAGACCAAAGGACAATGAGGCAACTGGGGCTGGTTATCTCCATTTCACAGGGAAGGAAACTGAGGCTCAGAGAGGCAAAGTCACCCTGGGAAGCCCAGTGTGTGGCCACCAGTGCCAGCTGTCACATCCACCCCACAGCTGGGCCCCCACCTGGGAGGAACCAACGCTGGCACAGGGGACACCCTGGAACTGACCTGGATATTTCCTGACTCCCCCACTCCTGCTGGATCTGGACACTGATGTGGTTCTCAGTTCTCAGTGAAGGACAAGCTCCACTCTTGCTTTGCTGGGACCTCACCCTGGTTTCTGTCTGAAATGGGGGGAGCCTGCTTCTGGGCCTGGGCTCCAGATGGAGGAGGGTCTGAGAGAGACAGTGTTGGAGGCTCCCTTGGGGAGCAGAGACACAGAAGGCGGGAACTTTCCAAGTGCAGAAGGAGGTAGAAAGGGGCATGGTTGCCTATAAGAGTGACAGGTCACCCTTTCTGGGCCCTGGAGAGAGTCTTTTCCATGCTGGGATGTGGCTGGGATGAATTCCTGCAGGAGCCAAGGAGGAGCCTCCCATCCTTCCTGCACGGAGTGAGCTGGACCCACAGAACTGACCCCACGGTGTCCCGTTGGGGAGTGAATCCTATCTCTTCTGTCTTCACATCCTGATCCCAACATGGCTCTCTCTTCCCAGGGACAATCCCACATTCATCTCTCTCTGAACATGCCCATTAAGGACCAAAGCCTTGGAGAATCTACTGACAGTGCTGGAATTTCTCTCACAGAGCTTTACAGACAAGTATTAGTGATAATGACGTTGACCACAGCAATCAAACTAAGATTTATTTTCTTCTTCCCCTCTCCTCCTTCTCCCTCTTTCTCTCTCTCTATTTCTCTCCTTCCCTCCCTCTCTCTCTTGAACTCCATGAAAATTGCAATTTTTTTTTAATGTCCTATTCACCCCTTTCTCACCTGTGCCTGAAACACAGCCTGGGACATATAAGGTGCTAAGTGGACGTGTACTCCTGAATAAATGACCACTAAGGAAGAGATAGAGAGGGAGACAGAGAAGAGTGCCCTGGGGGCGTGTGAGTCCCAGGGGTCCTCCAGGGCCTTTCCCACATTTCTGTTTCATGAGCAACCCCAGCATCCTCCCCACATATTTCCTTTTGTCTCCAACCTTGTTCAACCTGGGATTTCCAAATGTGCAAAACTTAGTCTCTTTCACTGGAATACCATGAGCTGTGCTTTAGTGAGCAGTTCCTGGTCAGGAAGCTGACAGGCCCCCTGGAAGAATATAAGAGGTTGACAATAAGCAAAAGAAAGTGGGGAAAGGAGAAGACTCATAGGACCCAGTGGAGAAGCTGTTTGGTGGATTCATTGCGGAAGCGTAAGAATGTCGCTGAGGAGCACTGGTGCCGCCCTGCTTGTTGGAGAGGCCATCGTGCTGGGCATGAGAGGGAGGCACTTGGGGAGAGTGTAATGCAGGTGGCATCATCCTCTCCTGGCTCTCAAAGGATCCCAGGTTGCCAGACACATTATTTGAGTCCTCCTGACCCAAGGCCCCAGCATGTCTCTGCACGCCTGGCCAGAGGCAGGAGATTCGATGACATCATCATCTGGAGAGATAAAAGCACCAGCTGGGAACTGCAGACCTTCCTCTGACTTTGCAGCAACCAACCCAGAACCATGACTCCGCGGTGCTACATGCTGGGTAAGGATGATCCAACCCCAATTCCCGAGGAGCCCATCTCCAACCTCAGCCACCACGCTCCCTCCCTCACGTAACCTCGTCCTTCGCCTAAGACCTTACACAGGACTCCGTCATAGAGATAGCCGATCACATCCATCCACATCCCTGATTCAGTTCCCAAATTCATGCCCAATGCCACACACATCCCAGGTTTCCACTCCAAACCGAATCTGCTAAATTTTAATGACAGTTATACCCATCACACACCACTAGTCTCTGCTCAGCCCCTCTTCACAGGCTGATCCCATCTGAGCCTCCTGCTCAGGAAACACCCGTATTCCCCAGAACCCTAAACCCATTTCTTCCAAGAATCCAGCTGCCTCGTCCCTCACCTTCCATACTCCCATAATCCCAAGACAGCTGAACATAGGTGACTAGATCCCACCCTGGGTCTGCTCCCAACATTCCCCTGAAGCTCAGTCAGGACAGACACCCCTCAGACCTTCCCCTGCCCCAGGCTGAGCTCCCCGAGGTAGACCTGTGATCGCCCCATCACACACCTCATCCCTCTCCTCTTCCACAGCTATCTTGGCTGCTCTCTGCATCCTCACCCTCCTCTGCTCACATGGAGCCCCAGGTGAGTCCAGGAGGGACAGACACTGGGGGTGGGCTGCAGCTCCCAGGCTGAAACCTGCCTGCCCTGCTGCCTGGGTCACACCAGCTCTGTCTCCTCCAGTGTCCCCCACGGATGCTCACCTAATGCTGTGCCAGTCACACACGAGATGTGGGGACAAGTTCTACGACCCCCAGCAGCACTGTTGCTATGACGACGCTGTGGTGTCCTTGGGCAGGACCCAAAAATGTGGAAACTGCACCTTCAGGGTCTGCTTTGAGCAGTGCTGCCACTGGTCAGACAGACCCCAGGAGACCTTCGTGGTGAAGGTGAAAGGCCAGAAGTGTTTCCTGGCCCTGTCCTCGGATGACAGGGTTTGTAGCAGGTGAGTCCTGTCTCCCGCCAAGGAATTAGGGGGTGCAGGGGAGTGGGGAGAGTCTGCATACCTGTTCTGTCCATATGCAATTTTACACCCTGTTCTTTTTGTCCCCCTGTCCCTGTCTACCTGCTCTGTTCTATCTACCTCGCTCTTTTTCTCTCCTTGCTTGTCTCTCCGTTTGTTTTCATTTCTCTTGCAACTTCTTTGCTGTCCTTCTTGTGTCTCTCTTTTCCATGCTCTGCCCATGTGTCTGTCCCACCATTTGGGGCCGTCTCTCTGTCTTCAGTGTCAGCTGACAGAAGGCCAGATGGCTGGATGGCCAGATGACTGCAGATTCTGCTTCCTGAAGGAGCCTGGAGAGGGTGCCCTGGTGTGGACTTCGATCTGGGATGTGGAGTGAATGTCTGGGGACAGGAGACACTCAGACTCAACCCTCCCTTCTCATTCGTTCTCCTTTTACACTCTGAATTTACCCTAAATCTGCCCGGTCCCCCCTCTATGATTCTGGACAATTGTAAGAGATGACTTTGCTGTTGGAGGTCCCACGGCCCCGACCCCTCACAATTATCTCTAGAGCCAATATCATTAAGTAGAACCCCTAGGCTGGCAGTGGGCACCCTTCTCTGAGGTAGTTCATTACCGTAGGCCGTTTTCTCCACCAGCTAAAATTTTGCAGTTTTATGTATGGAAAAATGTCACAGTGGACGCCTGAAGGGTTGGGGAGGGTCATAAACGGTGGAATGGGGTCCTTTCTCAATTTGTATGCCCATTTTTCCCATATACGACCAAATTTCAAGATAACCACCGTGATCTCCTGGTTTCATTGAATAAAAATTTCATCCCAGCCACAGAGCTCCGGTTCTTGCTTCGACCCGTCTAGCGTGTGGGACTGGGAGGTGGAGGCGACCCACAGGGAGAGAGGGGCTTCAGCGCTGAGCCTGACTCCTTCCGGCCCCCCTCACCCCCCTCCACACACACACACACACACACACACACACACACACACACACACACACACACACACACGTGTCTCCCCAACGTGGAGGGAGGTGGGGGCGGGCGCGCCCCCTGGCGGCCGGCGGGCGCAGGACGGGCGGGACGGCTCTGAGTGTGGACCCGCTAGGAGTCTCCAGGGCTGGGGACAGAAAAGTGGCCTCTCCTGCAACCCAACCCCAGGGCTGGACTCTCCACTTGTCCCCACCAGCCAGTAAGTTGTAGTGTGGGAGGTTGGGACTCTCACACAGGAGAAATGGACTTGCAGTAAACCAAAATGTTGTCAGCATTATAGGAGCCTGGAAAGTGACAGGTCTGGAAAGTAACAAAGGAGAGGAAAAGGTCGGAGTGGACAATCCGTAAGACTCCGACCCTCCTTCTCAGGAAGGATTGACTCTTCAGGGCCACCCTCAGTCAGCGGTGCTGGATGGGGGGGTCTGACAACGTAGGGACGGCGGAACCTCCAACCAAAGGCCCGTGTCGGCCAGGCCCCTCAGTAGGGACCAGCATTTCCCAACGGTCTGGAGCAGAATGCGGGGAGAAGGGCCGTGTTTGTCTGACGCCCGTTTGGGGAGACTTCACGGCCGTGACCCAGAAATCCCTGCTTTTTCTGTCCAATTTTCATATTAAAATTGTTTAAAAATAAAGTTAATACATAGAAATCGTTTTCATTTCTTTCACAAATTAAAAAGTGTCGGGAGAGGACAGGAGGCACTTACAACCTCTGTCCAGGGTCCTGGACGCCCCTCCCCCCCACCCCACCCCTCCCCCCACCCCACCCCTCCCCCGTTCAGGCCATATCACCCACCTCCCAGCCGGATGGCTCCCGGAACTCCTGGGCCCCCGTGCGATCCTCACAGCATGTCCTGGACTCCCCCCTCCCCCCGCCCTCTGAACCTGGGTCTCTCTTTCCAGAAGTTGGGCCTCTAGAGTCACTTAGCCCAAGGCCTGTGACCGCGGTTCCCTCCCTGTGTGTTGTAGTTAGGAGAGTCCAGGACCGTGGAAGGAGCTTCCACAGCGGTTTGGGATGAAAGTGGACAAGTGGGAACGTCCTAAATTAGGCGACATAAAGGCAGGAGGCAGGTCTGTGGTGGGAGAGAGCGGGGACACAGTTTTGCTGATGGTCCATATCCTAGGATGAGGCGGGTTTTGAGTAGCGTTTAGGGATCATCAGACTGAGTTTCTCGGTTTTTAATTTTTAATTCAGATTGTAGGTAGGGTTCTAAGTGTGTGCTCAAAAAATACTTAGAGCTATAGACCTCAAACATTTCAAAGTCCTTTTAAGTTGTGAAAAATAGATTTCCCTCCAATTTACTTTCTTTCATATTTGTATAGTAGATGGTTTTTAAGTTAAAACATTTTATTTTATTATTTTATCATTTTAATTTTTATTGGGGAACAGTGTGTTTTCCCAGGACCCATCAGCTCCAAGTCAAGTAGCTGTTTTTCAATCTAGTTGTGGAGGGCGCAGCTCACTGGCCCATGTGGGACTCGAACTGGCGACCTGGGTGTTACGAGCACTGTGCTCTAACCATTGAGCCAACCAATGTCTTTCATTTTTAAGAATATTTCAAAGACTTTCTAATGACATGGAAAATGTTCACAAGATAATGGTAAAGGAAAGAAACCTAAGGTGTGTAACTGTGAATACACCATTAACCCAGTTTTTAAAAATGCATGTGTGCTCCTGTGAGTCTCTTCTTCTTTAGGGCCAGTGAAGTGTAGAGGCTGCCTGACTCCATGATACTTGGATGACACCCACATAGTTAATAAATCTGGGGGGAGCGGGTTGGGTTTTTTTTCGTGCTTAGTTTTAATTTTTTATTATTAATATTTTAAGGTAAAATTCACATAACAGAATTTCTGATTTAACTATTTTAATCAGTGGGTTTTAAATATATATATATATATGTATTTATAATGCTGTGCAACCATCACCACTAATTTCAGAAGATTTCCACCTGCCCATACCTATTAGCAGTCACCCCCAATTACCCTTTCCCCAAACCCTTTCCATCCACTCATCTACTTTCTGTCTCTATGGATTTGCCTATTCTGGATATTTCATACAAATAAACCGTATACTATGTGGTCGTTTGTGTCTTTAATTTAGTGTAAAGTTTGCGAGGTTCATCTATGTTGTAGTATGTATCGGTCTTCCACTTGTTTTTATTGACAGTAATATTCCGTTGTAGGAACACACCGCATTCTGTTTACCCATTGTAGTGTAGCTGTCTAACAAACTTCTGATTGTAATGTAAATGTCTGACATTAAGCTTTTGATTGCTGAGTCATTCACATTAAAGACAAGCATCTCCGGTAAACAATATATGACACATGTATGATATTACTCAGCTACTCGCAAAAAAACCTAGATAAGGAAATAGGTCACTACCTGTGAAGTTCTCCTTTAGAGAGCCAGATAACGGCCAGTTTGAGTGACCCCCTTCTCCCTTCATGCGCCCTAATTCTTTCATAGACCCTCCAAATCCTAGACACCTCACCCCTGGCCCCTAATAAAGGCAGAGGCCCAGGTTCACACCTCCTCCCTTTCTCTCTACCTGTGACCTCACTGTGTGGCCCTTGGGCATGCTGTGTGCCTTCCAGGACCTGTGACTAGTAACTCCGGTTCTTAAGAGTTCTCTGGTGGTTTTTGCTGACGTGAATCCTGTGATCATAGTACGAAACACAAAGGCCAGTTCAGCCACAACATGACTCCAGTTGGGGAAATGTTTGTGGGGGCTTCCCCCGAGTAATACAGCCCAGATGAATGCCCTAGACATTCCTAACCTATAGCATCACTATCAGTAGGGGGAGACCCACACAACACGCATTCATAAGTTGATAGACACTTGGGTTGTTTCTAATTTTAGGCTATTGTGAATAATTCTGCTATGAATATTCTTGTACAAGTGGGAGTGAAGAGGTATTTCATTGTGGTTTTGATTCACATTTCCTTAATGACTACACATGTTAATCATCTTTCCATAGACTTAGTGGCCATTTGTATATTGTCTTTGGAGAAATGCCTTTAAATCCTTTGCTTACTTTTTAATTGATTGTGGGGCTTTTTATGGTTGACTGGTAAGAGTTTTTATTATATTCTGGATACAATTCCCTTATAGGCATATGATTTGCAAATATTTTCTTTTATACTAGGAGTTGTTTTTCACTTTTGTGATGGTGTTTTTGAAGTACAAAATTTTAAATTTTTTTAAAAGATTTTATTGGGGAAGGGGAACAGGACTTTATTGGGAAACAGTGTGTACTTCCAGGACTTTTTTCCAAGTCAAGTTGTTGTCCTTTTAATCTTAGTTGTGGAGGGAGCAGCTCAGCTCCAGGTCCAGTTGCCGTTTTCTAGTTGCAGGGGGCACAGCCCACCATCCCTTGCGGGACTTGAGGATTTGAACCGGCAACCTTGTGGTTGAGAGCCCACTGGGGCATGTGGGAATCCAACCGGCAGCCTTCGGAGTTAGGAGCATGGAGTTCTAACTGCCTAAGCCATAGGGCCGGGCCCCCAAAATTTTAAGTTTTGATGAATTCCAATTTATCTGATGAATTCCAATTTGTCTCTATGGCTCCTCTTTTTTGTCCAGGTAGCACTACTCCACTCTCCAAGATTGGGAGGATTTGCGGTGAATGTTCAAGGTCATCATCTACCTGCGTTCTCCTGTATCACTGTCACCTCCTAGCTGTATTTCCTTAGGTCCCTCTGGGAGGAGACAGTTAGGATCTCTCTTTGCACAGACCTGGGGCTGAGTTAGAGTCATAGAGATAATGGAGATCATCTTAACTTGTACATAAGGTGCTACTTCCAAGACACACGCCAAGGATGGGACACCCAGTTGCCTCAGTGTCTCCACCTGCTGCCTCTTCTGCTGAATCTGGCATCTGATTGTGGTTGTCCCATCCGCACGGGAAGGTGGGATGACTCATAACATAGAATTTCTGATTTATGAAATTGGATTGGATTTTCCGTTGGACACGCCATGTCCTGTGGTAATCTAGCGAGAAGTACTTGGGTACTTCTCTATCTTTTTGTTGGATACATTCCATTTTTTTTAATTACAAATTTTAAAGTTTCCCAGTTTAGCAGTATTGTTCTGGGGCATCTCTGAAGTCCCAGCATGGAGCCTGCGCATCTAGCCCTGCCAGAGAACTTGTCAACTCCTCTTTCTAAAACGCATGGAAGGGATCTGCGGTGCCCATCCAGGTAATGGTCACTTAATGCCCTGTTGCAGGTAACAGAGTTCAGGCCTGAAACCCTAAACTATGACTGGGGACCTCTCTAGTCAGCATGTGTAGGCTGGCCCTCTAGCACTGGGAGTCCAGCCCCACCTCCTCAGTGACATCCTGCATTCCTGACTCCCTGCTCATCTGGTGCTCCACCAAATTCCAGCTCTTTGCCTGGAAGGGCCTTCTGAGGATGGATGGAAATAACAGCTTCATGCTTCCAGGAGGGAGATTCAGCAGATTTGCTCCTGCGACGAATGGGGAGCCCATGAGGGAGTTGGTGACAGGAGGAAACACCAATTTCTTTCTGTTTCACATGCTAGAAGCACAGACCTATGGACACCATGCAGAAGCTGTGGGCACATCGTAGCTGGGGCCTCTCCCTTATAGGCATATGATTTGCAATATTGGGTGTCTGAGGTCAGGGCCTTCCTGCATTTCCTGCATTTTCTGGAGGGGTTGGCCAGAAATTGATGGAGGTGGGCTTTGACATGTCTGCAGTGGAGTCTCCGCTGGGGATCCAGGGGGAGAATATAACCAATGGGGATTGGGAGAACTCTCATTTCCCGTGAGACCCTGAGCATCCTCTGAGTGGGAAGAGACAGAGTCCCAACAATGGGCACATGGTGATGGCCATAGCAGCCCTGGGCTGTGCCCTCATAGAGCTCTAGGACCAGCACAGACCGTCAACTTGTACCTGGACAGTGACAACCAGAGTGGGCAGGGCGGAGATGGGGGACAAAAAGGTAGCTGTTGTTGGAACTTTTTATTTGGGTGTCTAGCATCTCCTGCTGGAGGCTGGGCAGCCCCTGCCCAGGAATTTATACTGATGTGGGATAGATGACACAGAGGCACCACCATATAAGAAATAAAGTTGACCACCCACGCAGGAGATGGCAACAGGACTCCCCAAGGAGCAGGGTTCACAATCCTTGTGGAGGGAAGCCCAAGTGAAGTGAAGTGGGTGGCTTTGGCCTTCCTTTGGGCTGGGACTTGGGGTTAGAGTGAGGGTTCCTCGACCTGGGATGGATTTATGTGCTTGGAACTTTCTGCTGGTGCCAAGGGGGGAAGCGAGTCGACTCTCTTATAGGTCTGCCCATGTGGACCGGAAATGGGAGGTGTGGGGCTGAAGCCATCCGTGTCTCATATAAAAAAATGGAGTCTTCCCCTTTATTCAGAGGTGGACGGTACTACCTGTAAATGGCTTCTTGGCATTTTGAGGAGCAGGCACAAGATTCAACCTCAGGGCTGTCTGACTCGAAAGACTCATCGCTGTCAGATTAGTGACTCTCAGTGTCCACAGAGCCCTGGCCTGGCCACCTTGTCCTCCGAGCAGCACAGCCTCTGAGAGCCCCCCACCTGTCCTCCCTGTCCACCCCCTGCCCTGTCCTCATGTCCCTCCTCTTTCCTGTCCCAGGGCCTGACTTCGTTGCCATGAGAGACCAGCATCCAGGCCCAGGAGCCAGGCTCCTCTTGCATCTGAGACACCAGTCTCAACCCTGCCCTGGGGACAGCTATTCTTCCACCCTGACCCCACCCCCCTTTGTGGTGGAGACAACCAGGCCTGGGGCCCAGCCCACCTCCAGCCTCTCCAGGAAACGCCTGGCACTGTGGCAAATACCTCTCTCCAGAGCTTGCTGTTCCCCAGAATCCTGCCCTCAGGGGTGTCCCACAGGTCTCCTGGGGGCTTGGGGACTCCATGTCCTGTGGTAATCTAGCGAGAGTGAGAGTCTCAAGCCAGCCCCATTCTGAATGAGACACTGTCATCTCTCCCAACCCGCAGCGCTGGCCCCGCCTCCTGCCCCCACCTGTTCTCAGTTTACCTTTGTCCATTCCATTTTTCCTTTGTATCAGTCTGTTAGGGTGGCCATAACAAAATAGCACAGACTGGGTAGCTTAAACAACAGAAATGTATTTCTTCACGATTTTAGAAGCTGGAAGTCTAAGATAAGGTGCTGAGAGAACCGGTTTCTCCTAGAGCCTCTCTCCTTGGCACTTTATTAGTTGGTATGAAAATCCAAATAAAGTCTAGATGAAGGGTGGGGGCAGGGGGAGGAATGGATGAAGGTGATCAACGGTATGAACTTGCAGATATAAGGTAGATGGGCACAGGGAATGTAACGTACATGATGACTAGAATTAACACTGCTGTATGGGATACTTGAAAGTTGCTAAGAGAGTAGATTCTAAAAAGTCTTGATGGCACGAGGAAAATTTTTTTCTTTTCCTTTTTGCATCTCTACGAGATGATGAATGTGATCATTTCACAATATATGTAAATTAAATCATCATGCTGTGCACATTAAACAGCGCTTATGTCAATTCTATTGCAATAAAAGTAAAAGAAAAATTTTTTTTTAATTAAATTTATTGGGGTGACAATTGTTAGTAAATTTACATAGATTTCAGGTGTACACTTCTGTATTACATCGTCTATAAATCCCATTGTGTGTTCACCACCCAGAGTCAGTTCTCCTTCCATCACCATATATTTGATCCCCCTTACCCTCATCACCCACCCCCACCCCCTTACCCTCTGGTAACCACTAAATTATTGTCTGTGTCTATGAGTTTTTGTTTCTCCTTTGTTTGTCTTGTTCTTTTTGGTTTATGTACCACATATCAGTGAAATCATAGGGTTCTCTGCTTTTTCTGTCTGACTTATTTCACTTAGCATTATACTCTCAAGATCCATCCATGTTGTCACAAATGCTCCTATATCATCTTTCCTTAACGCCGAATAGTATTCCATTGTGTATATGTACCACAACTTCTTTATCCGTTCATCTATCGAAGGACATTTTGGTTGTTTCCATGTCTTGGCCACCGTAAACAAAGCTGCAATGAACATTGGAGTACACGTGTCTCTATATAGAAATGCTTTTATATTTTTGGGGTAGATACCCAGGAGAGCGATTGCTGGGTCATATGGTAATTCTATTCGTAATTGAAAGAAAATTTTTAAGGTTTAAAAAAGTAGAAACAAACACAAAAATGAATTAGGTCCAGACATTCTATCTGTTGATATGTCTCTTAAGCGTCTTTCAGTCTATCCATTCCAGCTCTACCTTTTTTGCTTGTTTCCTGGCAGTTTATTTGGTGAGGGAACAAGGTCATTTGTCGGTCCTATAGTTTTCCATAATCTAGACTGTGCCTTTGCTTGTCCACCGTGTGGCTGAATGTCTGCTTACATTCATTCACTCATTAGGATCACAAAGTGGTATAATGCAATTCTGTCCATTTTTTCCTACCGTTATTATTCAGACTACTTTTATAAAGAAACACTTCTTTTTTTCAACTCATTGTATATGCTGAGGTCCAGTTCTTATGCGGAAGGCAGGAGAAATGCCTTTTTTTTTTGTTTTTCAACCGGTTTGCATAATACTGACTTGGTTTCTGAACCTATAAGCTGGAAGAGGGCTTGTCTATTCTTTAGTTGTTCTTGGAGGAAAGAAGTGTTAAACAACAAAATTGAATTGAGTATATTTTACAGATCGTATTAGCTTTATTCAATGGCTCATGGATCAAGCAGAATCCAATCTAGCAGATAGAAAGCAGCTCTGAAGAGCTTATATGGGGCAAGAGATTTTATAGACAGCAGGGAGCAAGAACAAGGAAATTATACTAGGCAATGGCTGTTGTAACCATTGCAGGGATGCAGGGGTCTATCAGGCAGATTTCCTACCTAATACTCATCAGGGGGTTCCTGATTGGCTGGTTTAAGATTCCATTTCTGGGAGAGCCAAAACTGTCATTAAGTCTTGCTTTGGTGACATGGAGTTTAGCATAAGTGACTCCATTTAGGGCCTGTTGCCTTGTTTTTAACAAAAGCCAGCTGTCTCCACTCACCGTCCAGAGAAAAATGAGGTCCATCCTCCTTGCCGCCCCATGTGTCTCACCTGGGCTCTTACGTCCTCTGTGTCCTTCCTCATCTAGACCTTGGTCACCACTAAATACAACACAGCTGCCAGAGTGGACACGGCCAGAGGGGTGGCAGCAGGAACAGCCTCACACACAGCCCTCTGACCTTGATGCCCTGGGAGGCCACCATGAAATGAGTTGTCATTATACACAGTGGGCCTTTCGTCATGCGAGGCTCCTATACTGGCTGCCTCCAGCTCCCCAACGCTGAGGCTCGCCCCAGTTCCTCACCAAAGACTACAGGGAAGGTGGTGTTCAGCCGGCAGTATCCCACGTGGCAGGTGAACCTCTGCTCCTCTCCAGGTAGGTTCCCTCCCCACCGGGCAGGACCGTCCTGACCCATCACACAGGTGAGTGCAAGAAACTAAGTGGAGTGTTTAGTGATAAACAGAACCAGAAAAAGAGAGGGCCGTTAGAGATTAGGATGGAAAGAGACAGGCGTAAAACATGGAAAAGAAGTTTTAGATTTCTCTAACTTATGTATCTTAAGAGCAGAGCACCTGTTTAAGCATTGTACCCCTATTATTAAAGATTCCTATCCTCTTTCCTTCTCTTCCCCCATAAGTGCCCTTCTAATAAACTTTTCATTGAAAACAAAGTAAATTTGGCAGAGACAGAAATAACTGAGACACCGCCCCCTTCCGGGGACCCACAGATACCAATACTAGCCAAGGCTAGGAAATACCTGCTTCCCTGCGGGCCCACTCCCGCAAGACGCCGCCCTTTCAATAGGACCCCCAGACACCCCCTCCGTGGCTCTGAGCCACTTACCGCCTCATTGCTTGTTTTATCGCAGCTCCCGTCCCGCACTTACCGAGCCCACAGTGCCTCTCCCAGACCTTCACTGGCTTCCTTTTCGCCCCCAGAGACCCTCACCATCTTCCTCAATAGGGTCCCTCAGACCCCCTGCTTAGGGCCGCCCAGGCACCGTCCCCCACCGTGACTACCGGCCTCTCGCCTGGCTCCCGGAGGACCCCCCACCTACATCGCTTCGGGACGAAATCCCACGACACTCACCGCGCGCCTCTCCATGTGGCTGCAGGGCACACTCCCCACCCTCCCCACCCCCACGTCCCCGGACACTCACCTGCCTCCTGTGGACCCAGGAAACAGCGTCCACACCACCACCCCGAGAATACCCGCAAGACACTCCCCACATCCCCGCTCCCCGCAGCCGCGCCTCTCAAACACTCAGCGCCCCCTTCGGTGGAGCTCCCCCTCCCCCTCACAAGCCGTCCGCAAGCCCCTAACTGCCTGCTGTCCCGCTTGCCAGCCCCACACAAAGCACGGTCCCCCATCTGAAGCCCAGTCCCCCCATTCCCTTATCACAGCCCAAGAGCTCACCAGCACGCGAGCAACTTCGCCAGTAGCATTAACAGGAACAGCAGGTGGTTCCGAGGTCTGGGGACCCCAACAGCCCCATCCCCACCCCTGTCCGGAGGTCTTGGAGCTCGTGAAAGCCCAACGTTTCCAGTGTCCCCTTTCATTTTTCATCGTGTTAACACTTTAATCAGAATAAGCTGTACTGCCCCAGAACCTTGCCGGGAAGGGCGAGGACCCAAGTTGAGCCCAAATATATGCTTCAAGGACCCCAGATTCCCTTTGGCTGAGGAGGGGGAGGGGCTGGCGTCTGTCTGGTCCAGGGTGTGCAGGTTTTCTGTCCCCCACCCACCTACCCAGAGGCACAGCTGTGGCTGCCCCTGCTCAGGAGAGACCCCATGACACAACAGGGTGGGGTGACAGTACTGAAAAGACGCCCATGTGGGGTCCGCTGTGTTTGGGGCTCAGAAACCCCTTCCCCACAAGCTGAGTTATGTAACCTGATGGGAGGGGCGGGGACGGGGGCGGGGAGGGGCGGGGCGGAAGTCAGGGTCTCTCTTCAGACTAAGCCCCTCTCCTCTTACTTTCCTAAACGGAGTGGGAGGGTCCCAGCTCCCTAAGAAGGTCACCTGTCCGGGCTGAGGCTTTTCCTGCAGCAGAAATAATCGTACAAATATATCCAGATTCCCTCAATGAGGAGTGAGGGGCGCACACGCCTCTCCCAGTACCCTATCTCCCCTTTTAGTCTCCTGTCTCTCTCTACAGCTGCAGACTGGAGCAGTGGTTTCCTAACCTCTAGTAGGCTGCAAAAACTGAGTAGTTCATAAGTATTACCCTATTTCCCCGAAAATAAGACCTAGCCGGGCAATCAGCTCTAATGCGTCTTTTGGAGCAAAAATTAATATAAGACCCGGTCTAATATAATATAATATAATATAATATAATATAATATAATATAATAAATATAATATAATATATAATTATATTATAGAAGACCGGGTCTTACATAATATAATATAATATAATATATAATTATATTATAGAAGACCGGGTCTTATATTAATTTTGGCTCCAAAAGATGCGTTAGAGCTGATTGTCTGGCTAGGTCTTATTTTGGGGGAAACACGGTGTGTTCTTTTTAATTTGAAAGAGAAAAAGATTAGCAAATAGCATAGTGTTCACCAAACAGAATCTTATCAATTATTATTTAATGCAACTTTCCTTTGGACTGTGTGTAATTCACATAATGATGTAATACCAATTCTTCCTAGTCAGTCACAGCCAGACAGTTAGCAGAGGAATGAAGAAGGCTTCAGCCAGAGGCTCACTGCCTCCTTTTCTAAGAGCCACCAACTTAAGCCACCCATCATGTCCAACAAGGGATCCAGCTGTCATGTCTTTGGTTCCAGGTTTTTCCTGAGGAGGCTAAAGGCAGGCTTGGCACCCAGACTTGTTGTCTTTGCCAGGAAGAGGGTGGGGTCAAGCTAGAGCCAGGGTGAGAGAGGAGCATGATCATTGAGGGCAGGGTTGGGGCTGGAGTTTCTGAGGAGGGAGGAACCCAGCTCTTCTTCCTGGGCCCAGGGCCTGTTCTCACAATAGCTGAGTCAGGCTCTGGCGCAGGAAAGTGGAGGGAGATCAGAAGAGGGCAGGGGATTCTGGGAGGCTGTGATGGTTGGAGGGCAGAGGCTGGTCCTGAGATATGTGGACACTGAGAGCTCTAACTCAATAGATTGAGGCTTTGGGGCCAGACAACCCTAGTTTTGAATTCTACTTCTGTCCCTTCCCAAAATAGTGTCTAGTATTTTTGCCATAGACATCTTTGCTGCAAGCGTTTTTGCCTCATAACTAATTGGACTTAAGGCAATTATGCTGTAAAAAAAAAAAAAGAAAGAAAAGATAAATCACGAAAAATAAAAGAGGGACATAACAAATTTAAAAAGACTTTATTGTGAAATGCAAAATATTTAAATGCATGTAAAAACATGTGTAGATTCCCAGCAAAACTGCACGTACAACTGATGTTATCTTGCAGATTGTACGTAAGCACTTTTCTTGGTTCCATGGGAAATGCGGGTTCAACTCTGGGTCCTCAAAGAGGCTTTGGGCCACTGTTTCTCCTCCGAATGCAGCGGGAGGAGACTTCAGGGAGCATGTGAGATCTTGTTCCTGGTTTATGTCAGCAGGTTGACCCACATAAATATTATTAAAAAATAAAAATAAATAAAAAAGAAAAAGAAATCAACTCTTGGGAGACAAATCATTGCCACCTGAGAGAAATGCTAACTATTTTAAGACCACCACCATATCTACTTGTCACTATAGAGACCATTATGAGGGCTAGCTAAGATTTAAATATATGTATATAAAAATGATAGTAGTTGGGGCCGGCCGGGTGGCGCAGGTGGTTAGAGCTCTATGCTCCTAACTCCGAAGGCTGCCGGTTCGATTCCCACATGGGCCAGTGGGCTCTCAAAACCCCCCCCCAAAAAAAAAAAATAAAAATGATAGTAGTTGTGAGAACTTTGCCAATGAAGAAATGAAACCAAACTGAACACTAGTTTTAAATGCATTAAGTTGGCCGTGGAAAAATGAAACCAAAGAAGCAAACAAGCCCTTTACAGATAGCCCTGTTCAACTCCCTGTAATGAAGAGGAACATTCACTTTTGGATGTTCTGACTCTGACATCCTTCAAGCCGCACCCCCCCCCCCTTCAGCCCCAGATCTGGGCTATCCCTTAACAAAGTTCGCAGGCTCCCTCCCTTTGTCCCTACAGGAAGGTCAGAGCATGAAAAACAAGACCTGTCCCAATTCCTAGCCAAAATAAAAGCCATGGCTAACACACTTCCCTCTAACTTCGCTCTGGATAAAACGTGAACCCTTCTTGGTGAATCCTATGGCTGCCTCCTGTGTGCAATAAACTTTATTTTATGTAAATTAGTGCTGTGTGTCATTGTGGGGACAGAGCCAGGAGTGCAGTTTCCAGGCTCTCAGCCTCACGTGGAAAGGTGCTGGCTTAGGTAGTAGATGGCCGTCAGCTGTAACCAGTGAGCCATTGGCGACTAATATAACTGCCGTGGCTACGCCAGCAAAAAACGGGGCCTAGCCAGAAGATGGTGGCTGAGCCTGCAAGCAGAGCAGTGAGGGTTGTGGACAGTGTGGATCCAGCCTCCAGTGAGACTGTAGTGGTGTGACTCCCCTACCTATGGCTCCGTGGGTGTTCCTTTTTGGCCTCACCATGTCCTGCGTTCTTATGTGGGGAGCGGGAGCTGAGACCCCTCAGGAGACCCCGCACAACAGTCATTCTTCCTGATATCCATATAAAGTCTTGCCTGGGAGGTTGTCCTGTATCCAGCCAGCGTAACCAGGCATCCCAAACCACCACTGCCAACAACAAAAGTCCTACAGCCAGCTTCCTCTGCATTGCCCAATCTCAGTGGTCACTGTCTGAAGACCAGTCTGCCATCTCTACTGGATTTAAAGCTCTGTGACATCAAGGACCAGCACTGCCATGGTCATAGCCAAGTGCCCAGTTGTTGAGGACACTCTCTCTTCTAAAGACCAAAGGCTACTCAGCTTCTCCTGGGAAATGAGACATACTGAAATTCCTTTGGTTGTATTCTCTCTGCCCAGTTTCCTCTATGGAAGGAAGATCCTGGCATCAAGCCCCTCTGCAGGTTACAGACACAGTACCGAGTACCCAGCCGGGGGTCTCCATCTGTCCCAAGCCCAGCCCCTCTGGAAACAGCAAGCAGGCCCTGGTGTTAGGAACCTTTGGACAAACCCCAAGTAAGACGTTCCCACCGTTCCCAGGTGGTGCTGGCAGATCTGTGCTTCTGGAATGTGAAACAAAGAAATTGGTATTTCCACCTGTCACTGGCTTCTCCCACCAGCTTCTCCTTTGCCCTAGGAGCTAAACAGGCTGAATTCCCATCCTGGAAACATTGGGGTGTTATTTCCACCTGGCCTACGGGAACCCCTTCCTGGGGATAGTTGGGACGTGGAGGAATGTCAGGTATGCCCTGAGAATGTCAGGTATGAAGGACTGGGACTCCCCAGTGCCACAGGCCTTGTCCTGTGCTGGCTGGCTGGGTGGATAAGCTGATCCTTTGCTCCACCTACACTCCTCGGGGTATCAGGCCTGCTTCCAGTTACCTGCAATCAGGCTTTAAGTGATTGCCACCTGGGTGAGGATACCAGCTCCTTTCCCTGCTTAAAATGCTCAGTCACAGCACTGGCCACAAACAGAAACTGTTCAACCCAATATAAGTAGGAGGGGCTTTAGTACAGGGATGAGAGGCTGAGAAATTCTCTGGCAGGGTAGGACATGCTCCATACTGAGACTCCAGACACGCCCTAGTATGACACTGTCGAACTGGGAAGATTGAACTTTTTTTTTTTTTTTTAATTAATTTTATTGGGGTGACAATTGTTAGTAGATTTACATAGATTTCAGGTGTACAATTCTGTATTACATCGTCTATAAATCCCATTGTGTGTTCACCACCCAGAGTCAGTTCTCCTTCCATCACCATATATTTGATAGATTGAACTTTTTTAATTTTAAAAAATTGGACTCTATCCAGCAAAGCCATAGAGAAGTACACGAGTACATGAGTCATCCCACTGGCCCCTGCGGATGGGGCAACCACAATTAGATGCCAGATGTGGTGGGGGATTCACCAGATGGGGACACTGCAGTGACTGGGTGTCCCATCCTTGGCACGTATCTTGGAAGTGGCCACATTATTCACAAGTTAAAATGATCTCCATCATCTCTATAACTTGAACTCAGCCCCAGGTCTGTGCAAAACTCGATCCCAACTCCCTCGTCCTAGAGGGACCTAAGGAAATACAGCCAGGAGGTGACAGAGATACAGAAGAACACAGGTAGATGATGACCTGGAACATTTAAGTTTGGAGAGTAGAGCAGTGCCACCTGACAAAAAAGAGGAGCCAAAGAATAGCTACATAACTAGAACTCGCCCTAACAGCTGGATCTCAGGGTTATCACTGGGGGACAGAGATCATCACGAGAACTTCCTGACCCTAGTGTGAATTGGAAGAGAATATGGAGCATACTGAAGACCCAAGAAAAGATGATGTAACTATCTTGGACAAGTTAACCATGACTTATTTATGTCCCGAATTGATTTACATATCAATACCTTCTTGACCATAACAGAAAAACAGAAGTCAGAATATTTTATTTGATTCTTACAATACAAAAGGCTACTTAGGTGATGTCATGTGACATATTTCATGAAATAAAAGTATTCTTCCATGTTCATGGATCAGATGACTTAACATTAACATAGAAGTAACTCCAAATTTATCTACAGAATCGACATAATCCCTATCAAAAGCCACCTATCCATTGTGCAGAAATTGACATCCTGATCGTAATTCTTAAGGAAATGTATTAATAGGAGACCCAGAATAGTCACACAAGCTTAAAAACGAAGAAAAATTTGGAGAACTTAAATGTCCCAAATTCAAAGCCTACAATAAAGCTACCATAAATGAGGACGCTGTGGACTGGCATTAAAACTGATTTATATATATGTATGTACGTATAAATTCCAGAAATACACCCTCAAATGAATGGTCAATTGACTTGTGACAAGGTTGCCAAGATAATTTAATAGGAAAAGAATTGTATTTTCAATAAATGGTGCTGGGACAACTGGATATCCACGTGCAAAAGAATTAAGTTGGACTTGTTCCTCACATCATACAAAAAACTACCTCAAAATGGATCACAGAACTAAATGTAAAGGCTAAAAATATATAATTCTTAAAGAAAAGTAGGAATAAATCTTCATTACCTAGAGTTAGGCAATGGGTTCTGTGGGGACAGAGCCCCAGAGAGCAGTTTCCAGGCTCTCAGCCTCATGTGGAGAGGTGCTGGCTAGGGTAGTAGATGGCCGTCAGCTGTGGCTGGTTGGCCATCAACTGTAACTGTTGAGCCATTGGCCACTAATACAACTGCTGTGGCTATGCTAGCAGAAAAAGTGGGGGCTAGCAGAGCAGTAAGGGTTGCGGACAGTGTGGCTCCTGCTTCCTGTGTCTCCAACGCAGCCACCAGCGAGAATATAGTAGTATGACTTCCCTACCTATGGCTCCGTGGGTGTTCCTTTTTGGCCTCACCACATCCTGTGTTCTTATGTGAGGAGCGGGACCAGAGACGCTGCGTGACTCCCCGCACGACACATGGCGCTGTGAGCAGGATATGGTGCTGGCCAAAGCTTTCCGAAGGGCAGTGGAGCAGTTTGTGCATATGAACACTTGGTCTCAGAAAAACCAGGAGGAACAGTTGCCTGAGAGCTGGACCCCTGTGGAGGGGTGGGAAGACGTGGATGGTTCCCCAACCAGCAGAGGCCGGAGAAAGCGAAGGTTGTTGCGGCCCTGTGGGCTGGGAACTGCTTGCTGAGCAGCCCGGATGCGGGACTTGTCCCAGGTGGAAACGCTTGCTGAGTCCTCCGTGGGAGATGAGGGTGAGGTCAAGGTCGTCCCTCACCCCCAGGACAGCCCTGGCGAATGACTATGGACTATGGGAAATTGCCTTCTATCCCTAACTTAATGGACAGCTTGACTGTTTGCTTGGGAACATACCACCATGCAGTGGAATTGGCAGATGTTTGCTTTTGTGTCTCGACCAGCCGCCGTGGAGAATATGTGAGAAAGACTGGTTGTATCCAGGAAGTATGTAAGCACCTTGACTGTGAGTCACTGTTATTCCAGCACGGTACCCTGAGAGGCCCAGAGAGAATGGCAGTGCCTGAGAGCCCTGGCTGTGCCCAGAGAGTGACAGTGCCCTGAGAGCCCTGGATGAGTCCAGGAAGTCTGGCTGTGCCCAGAGACAGTGGCAGTGCCCTGAGAGGCCCTGGCTGTGCTTGGGGAGACTGGTGGTACCCTAAGAAGCCCAGGAAGTCTGGCTGTGCCCAGAAGTACTGTGGTGGTGTCCTGAGAAAACCTGGCTGTGCCCGGGGAGACTGGTGGTACCCTAAGAAGCCCAGGAAGTCTGGCTGTGCCCAGAGAGCCTGGCTGTGTCCGGGATAGTGCATTCACCTCCAGGCTCCTCACACAGGGCCTCTCGCGGAAGACGCTTGTCGTGTAGATTGTGAGGCGAGACCCTGTAGGGATGGAGTGTGTGGATAGAGCAGTTTCCAGGCTCTCAGCCTCACATAGAAAAATGCTGGCTCAGGTAATAAATGGCCATCAACTGTGATGGGGTGGCCATCACCTGTGGCTAGTCGGCCGTCAGCTGTAACCAGTGAGCCATTGGGCACTAATATAACTGCCATGGCTACGCTAGCAGAAAAATGGGGGCTAGCAAGAGCGGATTGCAGAGAGGCGGATGCCGCCGGTGAGAATATAGTGATATGACTCCCCTACTTATGGCTCCGTGGGTGTTCCTTTTTGGCCTCACCACGTCCTGCGTTCTTATGTGGGGAGCGGGACCAGAAACCCCGCAGGAGACCCCGCATGACTGGTTCTTAGATGACACCAAAAGCAGAAGAGAAAAAAGTAAAAATAGATAAATTGGATTTCATCAAAATTAAAAACTTCAAAGGATGTAATCAAGAAAGTGAAATGACAACCCACACTATGGGAGAAGATATTTGTAAATCACATGACTTGGAAAAAAGCCCTGGAAAGTACACACTGTTCCCCAATAAAGTCCTGTTCCCCTTCCCCAATAAAATCTTTAAAAAAAAAGAATATAACACAGTAAATGAAACACAAGAGACCAAAAGAGATTCAATGAAATAGAAAACTCAATTTAAAAAAAAAAAAAAGAGGCTCAAAACCATTTGAGTCGTGGGAATTGGGGCTGAGGATTGAGAACAGTACAAATACAGTCTCTCCTTTGTCATCTCCAGCATGATCACCTCCCTTTCTGGTAAATGGACTCATCTCCCCAGCCCAGGAGCTTATCAACCCCCCTTAGACTGCCTCTGCTGTGTCTTATACAAGGCTTTTGGAACCCAGAAAAGCACTAGCCAAAGACACTTCAAGCCTCTGCACAGAGTCTATAATTAATGGACACAAGAAGACCTGGGACAGTTGCATCTAAGATGCCCTGGTGGTGGCTGTGGGAAGAAAGGTCCCACTCCATCTTGCAAATGAAAGGGGTCAGCTCTACTCACCAGAGCCCATGTTCATGGGGCCTCCTCCACCAAAACTCTCCAGGACCGTGCACCATCCCTACCCCCAAATCAGGGCTCCTGCCCAGGGTCTGCATTAGCTAACAGAAATGAGGCCATAGATGTCCCCTGATGATGTGACTTTGTAGTTGATGGAGACTCTGAATTTCTCTTATCAGTTCAACAGTGAACCCAGATGAATGAAGTTGTTCTAGTAAAGCTTAACGAACATCACTGTCTCCTTCGTCATGTCCATTCCCACGTTCCAATAGGAAAATCCAGTAGGCAGATAGGAGACAGGACAGACCTGCCATTTTTACTAGTTCCAGTATCCACTTATTGCTCACAGTTCCTATGGGGTTTGTTAGAATGTGTCTGGAGGATTTACAGAAACTTTATCTGCAGGCTTTCAAGGCTTAAATGACCATGTAGATTGAGGTAGATAAGTCCATTTTAAGAAAACACAGATGATCTGGGCTAAGGGAAAGTGTGATGTTTATTTTTATATGTCAACTTGACTAGCATAATGGGTACCCCTATACCAAACACTTCTGGGTGTGGCTATGGGGGTGTTTCCGGAAGAGGTTAATTAGCATTTGAATCAGTAGCTAAGTAAAGAGATCTGCCCTCAGCGATGTAGGTGGACATTCTGCAATCTGGTGAGTGCTGGAGTAGAACAAAAAGGCAGAAGAAGAATGAATTCCCTTTTTCTCTTCTTGAGCTGGGATGTCCATCTTCCCCTGTGCTGGGACGTCGAAGCTCTTGATCCTCAAACCTTCAAACTTAAACTGAATTATACCACTGGCTTTCCTGGTTCTCCAGCTTTCAGAAGGGAGATTAAGGACTATTATCCAAAAATATATGAAGAACTCAAAACTGATCAACAATGAAACCGAGAGTCAACAGTAAACTTGTTTAGGTATTAAGTCCTAGAGTCTAGAGATATAAGCATAGGATTTAACTAAATGTTTCAATTGCTTTGGTTGTCAGGTAGTTTATAATTAAATATCAAGAAACTATGTTAGTCACTTGTAGTCAAAGATTATTAAATATGGTAGTCATGTCCTGAAGGCGCGCCTGTAAAGCATGTTCCAGAAAAAATGTTTAAAGGTACATTTTGTTGGAGATAATAGATAAAACATGTAGCTGGTTAAGCACAAAAACAGTAATAGCTTAAACAATAACAAAGGTCACAAGATATTTAGTTTCTCTTTTGTTTGTTTTAAAGACGACATCACTGACACACCATGGTGAGATATTTTGCAGAATCTAGGTTCTTCAGCCCAATTATATCACCTGACCACACTGACGAAGGCGCCAGACAAGATGACGTCAGGAATTGAATTCATCAGACTAAGGGAAACCACTGAGGCTTACACAGGAACTAACAAATCAACTTTGCCCATGACCCCTAACCCTCAACATTTGCCTTTGAAAACCCTTGATCAAAAACCATCAGGGAGTTTGGTTTTTGAACACTACCTCACCATTCTCCTGGCTTGGCACCCGCCAATAAACGGCTTTAATTCCTCCACTGCAAAACTCAGTGTTCAGTGTTTAGCATTGTTGTGCATGGAGTGGGCAGACCCTCTGGGGTTCCCTAACAATAAGAAAACAAACAACCTAGGAGGTTGAAAGTGGGGGCGGTTGTACATGTGTGGGAGCAAGAGAGCTCTATGAACTCTGTACTTCCTGCCTAATTCTGCTGGGAACAGAGAACTCTACAAAATAAAGTCTATTAAAAAAAGGACACAGGAACCAGCTGTAGGGGCTCCCACTCACCCACTCTTGGACAATTAGAGGATCAACATAATGATATTAATAGATTATACCCAATGAATAAAATAGAAAACTATAAGTCCATAATGATGTATGTGGGGCCAGAGCCAGGAGTGCAGTTTCCAGGCTCTCGCCCTCACATGGAAAGGTGCTGGCTCAGGTAGTAAATGGCCATCAACTGGGATTAGATGGCCATCAGCTGTAACCAGTGAGTCATTGGCCACTAATATAACTGCCGTGGCTACACTAGCAGTGAAAATGGGGGGCTAGCAAGAAGATGGTGGCTGAGCTAGCAAGATTGCAGTTAGCAAGTGAGGTTGGTTGGCAGTGAAGTGGAGGGCAGGTTGCGGATCGTGTGGCTCCTGCTTCCTGTGTCTTCAACCCAGCCGCCAGCGAGAATATAGTGGTATGACTCCCTGTCATGCGGGAGACCCTGCTCGCTGCGCCATGTGTCATGCGAGGTGGCATGCAGGCTCTCAGCTCCTGCTCCCCACATAAAAATGCAGGACATGGTGAGGCCAAAAAGGAACACCCACGGAGCCATAGGTAGGGGAACCGTACTACTATACTCTCGCTGGCAGCTGGGTTGGAGACACAGGAAGCAGGAGCCACACTGTCCGCAACCTGCTGTTCGCCTCTCTCTGCCAACCAACCTCGCTTGCTAGTTGCAATCCGCTCTTGCTAGCTCAGCCACCATCTTCTTGCTAGCCCCCATTTTTTCTGCTAGTGTAGCCACGGCAGTTATATTAGTGGCCAATGGCTCACTGGTTACAGCTGACGGCCAACTAGCACAGCTGCTGGCCATCCAATCACAGTTGATGGCCATTTACTACCTGAGCCAGCACCTTTCCACGTGAGGCCGAGATCCTGGAAACTGCACTCCTGGCTCTGTCCCCACACTCCCCCATCTATGGCTCCGTGGGTGTTCCTTTTTGGCCTCACCATGTCCTGTGTTCTTATGTGGGGAGCAGGACCAGAGACCCCGCGTGACACCATGCATGACAATGTACATAATGAATTAAAACATAAATGAAAAGAGGAATATTTTTCTCACAGTGGAATGACAACTAAGAAATGTAGAAGAAAAGACAGATTTAGAAAATTGTCATTTGTCAACTTTCATAGTAATAATTCAGCCAAGAAACATCAATGGACATTATTAATAGGGGTGAAATTTTGATGAGGAGAGATATTTACATACTGTTAAAGTTTCTCCCCACTAGATACTTATTAATTACAAAGGGAAAAGGTGTCTCTTTACAGAGAAACCTGGTAGGCACCACCTTAACCAAATGATCAAAGTGAATTTCACTGTTAATGAGACAAATCCTAATCAGTATCACCTGAAAGGATTCAATGAGAACACTGAATCTCTTTCCGTTATATTCCTACCAGAGATGCACATCCTGAAGCTAATAATGAGAAAACATCAGACAAACCTAAATTGAGGGACGTTCTAGAAAACAACTGGCCTGTAATCTTCAAAAGTGTGAAGACCATGAAAGTCAAAGTAAAACATGACAATTAAATGTAATGTGTGGTTCTGATTTGAGCCCTTGTGTGATAAATGAAGCTTTGGGGACAATTGGTGACACCTGACTGGGGTCTGAGGATTAGATGGTTGTGATGTATCATGTTATTCATAATTTCCTGATCTGGGATTTGGTTATGTAGGGGAGCTGCCCTTATTTGCAGCAATGACACACCGAAATATTCAAAGATGAGGCGAGGAGCCATTATGCTGCCCACTTAACCTCAAGTGGTTCAGGAAACAAAAGTGAGATAATAATATTTATCTCATAGGATAGATGTGAGGATTAAGTTATATGATGGGGCATAATCTTTTAATGAATCTTTCAATGAATTGAAGATGTTCCTATTATGTACAATCAAGACATTAAAATATTTATCCAATGCAACCTTTATCTGTATGTTGCTGTTTCTTCACAAGGAAATACACTTCTGGTGAGCATGGCTGTGTATGGTCACATCCATTCTAATTTCTACCACGAGAGGGCGCGTCAGGCTTAGGTTAGGGTTGACTGGTTTTTAGTTTAGATAGACCAGTAGTTCTCACATGTTTTGGTATCAGAACTCCTTTCTACTCTTAAAAAATATTGAGGATCCCCAAAGAGTTTTTGTTTATGTTAGTTATATGATATACTGGTAAACCAGCTCTCTGAAGGAAAAATAACCGCATGCTATAGTGTTTCTGTGCTGTAAATATTCCCACCATGGCCCATTTCAGAAAGCTACCAAAGGTTTAATAACTGGCTCACATATCTGAAAATGTAACAACTGGGTCTCCGCGGCCAGTAGGGTCTGGCACCAGCGCCCCCCTGGATAGCTATTCATATTCACCTTGTATAAATTCAAACTGAGAAAAAATTTAAAGATTTATCTATTCATATAAAAATATCAGTAATAAAACTATTACATGTTAATATCAGAACAATGACATCATCGCATATCACGTGGCCTCTGGAAAACTTCACCTTACTCTGAAAAGGAGAGTAAGGCACATAACTTCTTAGTATTATTATGAGAATAGTTTTGACCTGTGGACCTCATGAAAGGATCTCAGAGACCCCCCAGGGGTCCACAGACCATACATTGGGAACCACTGGCTTAGACTTTCTGTTCTCAGCACTATTCAATCCAGTACTCCACTTTTCACAAAATAATAAATGTTTCACAATATCCCTTTTATTATCATGAAATAAAATTCATACATAGCATGACTTACCGGTATATAATTTATAAAAGTCACCGCAATACGTTTTCTGTAATATAGAGAAGGAACAAAAGAAAAATCCAGTCTACCGTCCTTTACCAGACATATCTGCAAGCATCAAGGAGGTGTTTGGATTATGTGAAGGTAGTACGTGTACATGGCATGTATGATATAACAGCCCAGCTAGATTCGGGGTGGTTCCTGGAATCAAACACATTAATATTTCTGCAGTGAAAAGCTGCTTATTCACACCAAAGTGGGATAAATACTGATTACCAAAATAGCCTATGTCAGGTCAGGTTTTGCAATCAAGTAAGTTAGACAACAATCTCTCCTTTACAGTTATTTGGATCTTGGACTTGTGGATGAATGATGGCGAGCCTGCTTGCTACAATAAACAAGTGATGTCCCATTAGTTCGATGCTCACAGACATAACAGAGCCAGGTGTTCCTGCTTTTCACAAATTAGAAGTTTAGATTTAAGGTGAATAAGACAATATTCAGTCAAATGTCTGTTTTTCTTTGTAGTTGACAATTTGAAACGAGGGCTAGATGGTGACACGATTCTGTGAAATCATGAACATCCTCAATACCAACTTCTGCCCAAAGCAGGGTGTGATCTCTTGATTTACACACAGTTGCTTTCCTGGAAAATCCAGAGTGTATTAAGATAGTGCAAAACTCTTGCTGTTTTTATGTAAAATGGGAGCGGCTATCGCCTCCGATGAATTTTTCCTGCACAGTGCCGACTGGGGCAGGACCCAGAAAACCCCTCCTTGTCAAGATTAAGCAGATTCATCTCAAGAAGCCACCAAATGCCGGAAGCCCACAGATTTACCTACATCTCTCAGAGACAGCCTCAACTACTGAGCTCTGAGGGACGGAAGCGCAGGAAGGTGCGGGGCTCAGGGCCCTGGGAGATTCTCCTGCAGGGGGTGCCAGGGCGCTGAGGACAGGAGCAGGGCACAGGCCATCACACCGCTCGCTGTCTGGGGCAGTTTTCTACACCGACACTAACATATACATCAGCAACCACACAGAGCACCATGACGTGCAGGAGAATTTTACGTGCGTGTGACCATAGACGTGACTGAGGTTTCCCATGTTTTATTGATGAGAGGTATTTACAGAATGCAGATAGGCACCTGTGTCACTTCAGTATGTGCACCAACATGCATTCGCGTGCCTACACCAACAGCATGATATCAAGGCAGCGTGCCCAGGCTAAGACATAGATCTTGACACTATGGTATGCACGGACACGTGGACCGTCACAATCCACATGGGTTGATACTGACTTGTATGCTAATGGCAGCCTGTTACATAACACCCATGTGTGGGACATTGATATGCACGTGGACGTGTAGGTAGTGAAAGTGCCTGTCTGAGCCGTGTCTGTCCGCTCTCTAAGCTGGAGCCCCTTGGCCCTCAGAGGCAGTTCTGATGACGTTCTGTGTCCCTACCATCGCGCAGAGAACAGACGCATCATAAATGCTTCAATGAATGAGCAAATGGATGAATGAGTGAATGATAATCAATATTTTGAAATCACCAAGTGCTATGTGCTGTGCTAAGCACTCCCATACCTGATCTAATTAAATCCCTAACATGGTCTCTATGATTTGGGACTATTATGATGCCCACTGTACAGATGAGAAAAACTGAGTAATCAAGATACTATGTAGCTTTCCCAAAGTCATACTACATGCAAATGGCAGAGCCTGGATTTGACTCAGGTCTCCCAAACTCCAAAAAGAGTGTTCTTAACCACTGGCCTGTCCTAATTGAGATGGAACACTCCCCGTCCCCAGATTCCTGCGACACACCACCATTCTTCCAGGGCAGACACTCAGCAAGGTAGAAGAACTGAAGGCAGTCTCTTATCATTAATTTAAAGAGGAGAAAAGAAATCGAGACACTTTAATCCCAAGGAGGCTGAGAAGTTCTGTATGAGGTGGTAACTCCTGGCCCGTAAGGGAGGGCGGGGAGGGAGGAGGTGGTGGTGTGGACACTTAACTCTACCGAAGAAGCATGTGGGAGGAGTCCTTCTCCATCCCCCATCATCATGGATCTATAGCCCTCGTGTTAGTGAGGATGTGGAAATATCGGAACCATCGTTCATTGCTGGTGGGAATATAAAATGGCACAGCCTCTGTGGAAGCAGTTTGGCAGTTCCTCCAAAAGTTAAACAGATTACCATACGATCCGGCAATTCCACTCCTAGGCATACAGACGCCAAAGAATTGAAAACAGGTACATACGCACGAATGTTGGCAATCACCAAAAGGTGGAAACAACCCAAATGTCCATTAACTAATGAATAGATCAACAAAATGCACTCGATCCATACAATAGAATAATATTCAGGCATACAAACAAATGGAGTTCTGATCCCTGCTACAAGGTGGGTTATTACCTGAATGTTACAAACATTATGCGGAGTGTATGCCAAACTCCAAAGGCCACATATCGTGATACTATTTATATGAAATGTCTAAAAGAGGTAAATCCATAGAGTCAAACAGTAGATTGGAGGTTGCCAGGGGCTGGAAGGGACAGGAATGGGGAGTGACTGAGGTTTTCTTTTGGGGTGATGAAAATGTTTTGGAACTAGATACAGGCGGTGGTGACACAACATGATGAATGTATTAAATGCCACTGGGTTACACACTTTAAAATGGTTAATTTTAAGTTGTGTGAGTTTCAACTCAACAAAGAAAGAAAAATAGCCAGCTAACTCCCCCGCCAAAAAATTAAAAATTCAGGTTTTCCATCACACTCAGCACATTTCAAGTGCTCAAAAGCCACAGGTGGCGAGTGGCTACCATACTGAACAGCACAGATATAGAACATTTCAACCACCACAGAATGTTCTATTGGACAACGCTGGTCTAGAGTTTCCCACAGTCTGTGTCTGGCTGATTGTTTCTTCATAGTGTTTTTTAACCTGTTCCTCTGTTCACCATCTTTCTCGTAAACTACAATGTTTCCCTGAAAATAAGACCTAGCCAGATCACCAGCTCTAATGTGTCTTTTGGAGCAAAAATTAATATAAGACCCGGTCTTATTTTAATATAAGACCGGGTGTAATATAATATAATGTAATACCGGGTCTTATATTAATTTTTGTTCCAAAAGACACATTAGAGTTCATGGTCCAGCTAGGTCTTATTTTCAGGGGAACATGGTAGTAGTTACATCTGGAAGCTTAATCAGATTCAGGTTCAAACATTTTGGTGAAAGTATTTCATAGGTGCTGTGTCCTTTTCTCAGGGGGTACATCAAGTTTGGTTGTTTTTTGTATGTATGAGATAACAACAGCATCTTTTCCATCTCTTTGGCCAAATTAAGTCCCATGACCAAACCTAAGCTCAATGGGCTGGGGAATGCATTTGACTTACTCAGGGGGGCCTCTAAAGTCACATGGGCAATTCATGGATGTATGGTTCTATACCACAGAGGGAAAAAAGATCTGGAAACAACAATTCAACATCCCACAGGGGATATTATTTTTTATCAAGTGCATTTTTCAGAAATGATTCTTTGAATCACAGAGAGGTTAAGTAACTTGCCCAAGGTCACACACTGGCAAGTGATGAAGCCAAGATTTGAACCCAGGCAGGCTGGCTCCAGAGCCTTGGGTCAAAACTGCTACACTACAGGAAAATAATGGAGTTCACCCAATGGGGCTGTCATGATGTTCCAATAAGAGCAGGAATGCAAAGGGCTTAGTACAGCACTTGGCACAGGCCCTGTTCGTGCTACTTAGGACTCTTGCTGTTTATTTCCATCACCTGATGCCAGGTTGACCTTGGCTTGAGTTTGGAGGGATTTTCTGCTCCTGGCAGTGTTCCAGGAATGCCAGCTAGCCTTTATAAACCCATATTATGTGGAGTCAGCATCAGGGGAAGGGAGAGTGGAGATAAAAATCAGATCACAAGAGGTAGCTATAGAGAGGTTTGGAGCGATTCCCCCCAGCCGTGCTCAATAGAGAGGGTGAATCATACAGAGGTGAACATCAGCAAGTAAAAGATCTGAGCAGATGTATTAGGAGACAGTAACCAGAGACAATGAATTATCAGAATTAGGTATAAGCGCAGTTCTGGTTTTTGTTGCTGAACCCTATTTCCTTGTTGATAAGACAAGCATTTCTTTTCCAGTATCCCAAGGCCTAAGACTCCATCTCCACAGTGCTGCTCATAGGCAGAGCTCCAAGACACTGTCCTATTAAGAGTATGGTAGATATTTCTCCAAACTGGCCACAGTAATATTTCCAGTCTTACATGCTTTTCCGGGGGAAGCTTGCCTCTCTCCATCAAGAAATGGAATCTGTTTCCCTCCCCCACCCCCCTTGAAGTGGGGCAGGACTTTGTGATTGCCTTTTATGAAAAGCATGAGATGGACGTGATACTACATAATTTCCAAGGCTAGGTCACAAAGGAGACACGGCTTCTGTCTGTATCGTTGTTCCCACTCCCTCTCCCTTGGACCCAGATGCCATGATGTGTGGAAGTCCAAACAGCCACATGGAAAGGACACATGGAGAGTTCCAGCCACAGTCTCCAGATGAGGTCCCAGCTGACAGGCAGCATCAAATGCCAGGCAGGTAAGTGAGGAAGCTTGGGATGATTCCAGCCCACAGCCTTTAAGCTGCTCCAGCTGATGCCAACCGGAATAGAGATGTACTTGTCCTCACTGAACCCTGCCTAGATTTCAGGTTCATGAACAAGATAAATCTTCTCGTTGGGGTGGTTTGTTTTGTAAACTAGAGAGGTTCCTGTTCTTTCCCAGCTGAGAGAACAAAGGACCTCATTCAAAGCTAACTCAAATGTCACTTCCCTGCTCAGAAGACTCCCATGTACCCATCTCAGAGTGAAGTTTAATGCTAACCCCGATCATAGATGTCTGGTGCATTCGTATATATGTTTCTTGTGTGTGTTTTTTAATTTTTGTTGGGGAAGAGTGTGTTTTACCAGGATCCATCAGATCCATGCAAGTCGTTTTCAATCTAGTTGTGGAAGGCACAGCTTACTGGCCCATGTGGGAATCGAACCAGCGACCCTGGTGTTATGAGCACTGTCGTGTGGGGTGTCAGGCGGGGTCTCTGGTCCCGCTCCCCACATAAGAACGCAGGACACGGTGAGGCCAAAAAGGAACACCCACAGAGCCATAAGTAGGGGAGTCATATCACTATATTCTCACCAGCGGCATCTGCCTCTCTGCAATCCGCTCTTGCTAGCCCCCATTTTTCTTCTACTAGCATAGCCACAGCAGTTATATTAGTGGCCAATGGCTCACTGGTTACAGCTGATGGCCATCCAATCACAGTTGATGGCCATTTACTGCCTGAGCCAGCACCTTTGTATGTGAGGCTGAGAGCCTGGAAACTGCTTTCTGGGGCTCTGTCCCCACAAGCACTGCGCTCTAACCAGAGAGCCAACCGGCTGCCCCCATATATATGTTTTAATTCTGTTTGTTGTTGTTTTTAATTCTGTTTTAATGCTTGTTTAAGTACCAGTTTTCCTTAGGTACTGTAAAGCCTTCAGACTGGCTACCTGCCATGGCTCAAATAGCCCCTGCTTCCCTGAATAGCACACTGCTTCCCCTGCAGCCATTTCTAATTTGGGCCTTTCATTTTCTTACACTTCACATGCCTTCACACTGAGCCTTGGGAGATATTTTCTATTTATCGAGATTCTTTCGGGTGCAAGCAGCTGAAATCAACTCAAACTAATCTAAGCACAAAGTAAATAAATGAAGCACTATTTAAAAGCAGCAGCACCCAAAAAAACTATAAAGGTTCCAAGAATTAAATTGAATTTCAGGTATGACTAGATCCAGGCACCCAAGTGCTGGTGTCAAGACTGTCCTTCACAAACTTTCATTTCTGCTTTCCTCTGTATTGACTTTCATTTCGTAAGGCCTCTCCTTTCTTGGTGGCAGGGTGAGACCTGTCAACTCTGGCTCACTTCCCACCAGCTTGGCAACTCCTGCAGAAATAGAAAACCTCTTTTTTGATACCCCGTTTCCCCGAAATTAAGCCCTAGCCAGACAATCAGCTCTAATGTGTCTTTTGGAGAAAAATTAATATAACACCCAGTCTTATTTTACTATAAGACCAGGTCTTATATAATATAATATAAATAATATAATATAATATAATATAGTACCTGGTCTTATATTAATTTTTGCTCCAAAAGACCCATTAGAACTGATTGTCTGGCTAGGTCTTATTTTTGGGGAAGCATGGTAGTTTCAGCCAGTGTCTCAGGGTTGGTTCTCATTGAGCTAGGTTAGGTCACTTGCTTTCCCCAAACCAATCATTGTGCCCAGGAAAACAGAATAAACTGATTGGCTGGGTCTGAATCCTATGTTCCTGGAGCTGGTGGGAATTATGGCCAGCCCTACACAAATTAAATAGACTGAGAGAGGAGACAAGTGATTCGTTCCCCAGAAGAAAACTGAGTGGCATACTAGGTGGGCAAAACCCACAAACTTAAGCATAAGTATATATAATATGTAAGTATAAATATACTTATATAAGTATATAACTTATATAGTGTCCTCTTCCCTGCCCAAAGCTACATCCAAAATATTGGTGGGTTGTGGGTTAGCACCCTTGCCACCAAAACACACACACATACCCTGTTCCTTATCTAATTATAATGCTTTCACCACTCCTTGGTGACCTCGTACCACTCCCTCTTTAGCTCACTTGTAGAAAAATACCATCTCTCTGCTCTTTTTAAAAGTGGGTGTGATTGAGTTTTACATATTTACTTGACATAAACTTAATTATTCAATAGTGGGAACCTGAAAAGGGAATTAGAGAGCAAGGAGGTAGAGCTGGGGCTACAGAGGGTGCCAGACTGGAGGAGTGGGGACAGGAAGGAGGGATGAGGACAGAAGGGAGTTGCTGGGGACTGAGAGGAAGTGCTAGGTACAGTGGGGGAGGGATTGTAAAACTGGGGTGGGGTTGGGAATTGGGGGTGGCGGAGAGAAGGAAGAGGAGATAGAGGAGGCAGAGCTAGGCGACTCGACAGGGTGGGACTGGAGGTCGGAGGGGTCCTACCAGGGGCAGGAAAAGGAGGGGTGAGCCGGGGTAGGGGTTAAAGGGTGGGGGCTCGGGTGTAAAGAACAGAGCTAACTGGGTGGGTCAGAAGAGTATTGGTGTCGGAATGACTCGAGAGAGGCTGGGCCAGAAGGCGCAGCCCGAGGTGCCTGCTGGCGACACCACTGAGAAAGTAGGCGGCAAGAGGCGTGGCTGGGAGGGCGTGCGTGTTCCGCAGTCCTCCTGGCCTTCCAAATCTGCCTCTCTAGTACCGCCTCTTTCTAGGAAGTGACAGGCTGTTCCGCTAATCAGAATCGAGGGCTGGGCGCATACTAGCCAATAATGAGGCGGGGGAGGAGCTGGGGAGGGGGCTCGTCGGGGAGGGGAGGGGGCTGGGGGCCTGCTGGGGCTCCCGAGCCGCGACGCGCGAGCCATGGCGCTGGGGCTGCAGCGCGCAAGGTACTGGGGTTCGGGGGCAGGAATTATGAGAATTGGGGGGTCTCTCCTTTCGGGGACCCCCAGCCGGGTGGGGGATGCGTGGGTGCAAGCCAAGGACTCCCTGGGACGGGCGGTTGGAGGCACGTCCCTGCCGCAACCTGCATCCTAGGGGGTGAAAGGGGTGAGGGGTTTTCCCAAGTCCCCAGCTGCCCCGCCCCTCTAGCCAGGAGCCACTTCAGAGTCGTGATCCCCGATTTCTTGCTGCTCCGTGTTCGCCTCCCTGCCTGGTTGGGGGTGAAACAGGGACGCCACGGAATTGGGGGTGTTGCATTTGAGCAGTTCCTGAGCTTCTGGGGAGGCATTCTCCCTCCACATATGAACCCTTCAGGCCTCTGAACCTCCAGAATTGAGGTTGTTCTTTGCCACCAGACCCCTGAAACCCTAAGGGATATGGGATACCCCTAAATTGAGCCTTCCCAGATATAGGAAATCCCTTGGAATAGGGAGTCAGCTCCTGAGTTCAAGAGAAGAGCGATTCCCTTTCATTAGACTCTCCCTAAAACAGTCTCCAAACTTGGGTTCCCTAGAAATAGGCAGAGGGAGTCCTCTTTCAGAAGCTACCTGGGGCCTTCTCAGGGGCCTTTTTGCATCCTTTTGAAATATAGGGTCACCCCCTTAGTAAAAGGGAAACAGCCTGACTCACTTGCCAAAGTCTAGCGCCTATGTCACTCTTCCACCCCACCCAGTCCCTGTGGCCATGGGGACAGAGGCTCCCAAGCCTTATTTTGGGGAGACCCCATGGAGGGTGCTGTGCTTGATTCAGTGCAAGCCATGATGGGAGCACCCGTGCTGCAGTGCCCAGCTGTTCATCCTGGGCAGAAGGTGGGTTTCTGTGTTCAGCTCCCAGCAGGTGCTGATCTGCTGGGTGCAGTGAGGAACCTGTACCCTGGGTCCACTGCCAAGGGCACTATCTGGCCATGTTTTCATAGGGACCCCGGAAAATGTCCCAGGCTCCTGGTTTCCCTTGTCCAATCTGAGGCGTCCAGGAAGCCTCACCCCCTTCCCTCCTCCCTGACTTTGCAGGTCTGATTGGATCCGTCACACCCTCATGTTTTTCACTCCCCCCCAAGCATACCCCCCCAATTCTATTCTAGTCTCTGGCTCTGAGCCGGCCAGGGAACTCCATCCCATCCCTTCTGGGCCAGCCCCAAGCCAACCCCTCCCAACGCCCCCTCCTGGCTGGGTAGGGGCCCTTCTCGGCTGAGCTGGAGTGCTCCCCACTCCCCACCCAAGGCCAGCCCTTTCCTGTGGTGTCATCCTAGCACTGCACACCACCCACTCATAACTCGCACCTGGAGCCCGGCCATGCTCCATCCCTTTCTGCACCCCTAGGATGTCATATGGACCAAAGGGGGCCTGGGCGATGGTGAGTGGGCCCCCCATACTCCCTCACCCCCTTCCTTTCTTCTGGCTTGGGCTTTCTGCTATCCTACACCAGTCAGGGATGTTCTTAGGAGGTTCCTGATGGGCACACGACCCCAGGTGACCCCCAGGTTAGAGGATTCCAGAAGAATGTAGGACTTTTGGTATGGGCACCCCACTGGATTACCATGTCCTTTGGAATGAACGAGTCGGGGAGCAGAGAGACTCCCCCCAACCCCCACTTCCAAATCCATTCTCAAATCCAAACCCTGCCTCTGGCCTCTCAGGCCACCTTGGACACTGCCCAGATACTGTATCTAAGACCCCCAAAATCTTCTACACTTTTTGCAAGACCCTCAATACCCAGCTGAGTGTCAGAAGAGAGACCCAGAGTAGCTCTGAATGTGGGCTAGGGTCTCCCCACTTTCTCCGGGCCTTCGCTCATGGGTAGCCAGTTGTTCAGGACAGGGAAGAAGTGGGCTTCTCCCTTTCCTGGTTGGGGGTGCACTAGGCTCCAGTCCCCATTTTCAGGCCTCACCCTGGGGCCTCCAGGCCCTGGCCCCACCCCCTGTTCTCTGCTGGAACACAGAGGAAGGGTGGCAGGGTTCCAGCTGCACGTCCCGAGCTGGGCAGAGTGCCAGGGGGCTGGACCAGGGTTAGGCAGGGGGCCAGCTAGGGAGACTGTCCAGCTGGGGAAATCCGGAGGCAGTAGGGCTGGGACAAGGGGAAGGGACTGAGGCCACCGGGCAAAGGAGCGGCAGGGTAGGGGCCCCTTGGGTAGGTGCATCAGCCAAGACATGGCATTCAAGAACGTAGGCCCCTAAAGTCAGGGTTCAAATCCTAGCTCACCCGCTTCCTGCCTGTGTGGCCAGGTGCCAGTGACTGCCTCTCTGAGGCTCGGTTTCATATCCTAGAAAAATAGGGGTCATGCCTCCCCTCCCCCACACCACTTCAAGATGAGCAGTGAGGGAACAAATCTTTGGGCAGGACACCCCACTGGTATGCAATAAACTGTGTTCAAGTCAGACAGAGTTCTGGGCAGAAGTAGAGAGACCTGGTTTTTAACTTGACGCTCTTGCTAAAAGCTGTGTGGCCTCAGGCAAGTTCCATCACCTCCCTGGGCCTGTTTCCTTGTCAGGAAAATGGGGAAAACACTGGTAGGTACTTGGTCAGACTAACAGACGTCGTGAGCATTGTTGGGCTTTGGTGGAGGGCCTGGGATTAGCAGCTGGGCTCCGGCCCGCTGGAACGGGCTCACTGTGGCTGCTTCTCAGGGTTGTTGAAAGGATTTAATGGGGTCTGTATCTCCATGAAGGTTCAGTACACCAAGGCTATTATTACTATCACTAGTATTTAGCCCTCTTCCCAAAGTGCTTGGGTAAAAGTCGTGTATGTAACTGCATTCTCACCACACCACAGGATTGCCACCAAAGCCCCCAGTTTCTTCAGTGCCCAAGAGGCTCCTAAGCCTTCCATCCCTGATGTGGACAAAGGGCAAACAGTAAAAAGAAAAACAAGAAGAAGAAAAGAAAAATGTAACCTTTATAGAACACTAACCAACTGCCAGGCCCTCTTCTAAGCCCTCGACATATATATTAACTCATTTAATCTTCAAAACAATTCTGTGAGGTTGGTGTTATTATGCTCAGATAGGTGTGCAACTTGTCCAAAGTCACACAGCTAATTAGTAATTGAGTTGAGATTGGAACCCTGAACCAGAAGAACTAGCCACCACTCTGTTTAATGGGAAAGGCCAGAGGCCCAGGCATTTGTGAAGCCAGTGAGAGGCCCACACTTCCTGTCAGAGAACAGGCTGGGAGCTGGAAGGAGGGTCTGCTGCAGCCACCAGCTGGCTCCTTCTATGGAAGGAGAAGTCTGCCACAGAGAAGATTACAGAGCTCAGCTGCCTGGGAGGTGGAGACCAGCCCCACCCCCGTTCCTGTTCCCACTCCCCGTTCCCTCTGCCCGGGCCCCTAGCTCAGTGAGGCCCACCCACCCCCACCCTCTGGGCAGGAAGACAAACAGGGCTGGAACAGAACCAGAACAGGACAGGACGGAATGTCCTCTGGGCAGAGCAGGACTGGAGGCCCCTGCCCCCCCATCAGCCACAAGGGAGGGGATAGGGGTGATCACTGGCTCCCCCACCCCTCCACCCAGCCTGCCCCTTTCTGGGCCTCCCAGTGGCCCTGAGTTTTTCCCTCTGCAGGCCAGACAGGGCAGTACCCTCCCCTCTCATCATGCCTGTGGGTGGGGCCACAGGTCTCCTGCTTGGGAGTTAGGCTGATGCCACCCCCAGAAGTGGCCTTTGATTTCTAGGAAGGGACAGCCTCCGTTCCAAGAGTCCTGCTTCCCTAGGGCCGGTCACAAGGAAGGAATTAGAAGCATGAAGGCTTTGGAAACTTAATGCCTGAGTTCAAATCCCAGCTTTGCCAGTTTACTGACTTTGTGACTTCTTGAGCAAAAGACGTCACTTTTTAGAGCCTCAGTTTCCCCTTTGTGAAATGGAGGTTTAAACTGCCTCCTACCTAGAGTTATCCTGGGATTGAATAAGTACACATAGGCAGACTACTTAGTACAGTGCTTAGTGCTTAGCAAATTGTAGCTACTTATATTTTTTTTATTGGGGAAGGGGAACAGGACTTTATTGGGGAACAGTGTGTACTTCCAGGGCTTTTTTCCAAGTCCAGTTGTTGTCCTTTCAATCTTAGTTGTGGAGGGCGCAGCTCAGCTTCAAGTTGTTGTCCTTTCAATCTTAGTTGTGGAGGGCGCAGCTCAGCTCCAGGTCCAGTTGCCATTGTTAGTTGCAGGGGGCGGAGCCCACCATCCCTTGAGGGACCCGAGGAATCGAACCGGCCACCTTGTGGTTGAGAGCCCACTGGCCCATGTGGGAATCGAGCCGGCAGCCTTTGGAGTTAGGAGCACGGAGCTCCAACCGCCTGAGCCACCGGGCCGGCCCTATAGCTACTTATTTTTAATGGTTTTATCAATATTATCGATGAGATTATACGTGCTGTATGTTATATACTCTATAATTTAAAAAAAAAACTACAGAGTTTGGATAACGACAGATCTGGAGCTTGACTTTTAAGAAAATGGAAGAAACAGAGAGAAACACTAAAGCCTGGATATAAACCCAGAGCCAAAGAGACGGGAAATTGAAGTGTTCAAACCCTGGCTTCACTTCTTATGGGCAAGCACTGCAGCTCTCTATGCCTCGGTTTCCTCATTTGTTCAGTGGGATAATTACCTTCCTTCTAGGGTCATCTGAACTTCAAATGGGTTAATGTAAGTTACAGACATGGCACAGGGACTGACACATGTCACAGGAAAAACTGGATAAGTGGCAAATATCTCTGAAAAAAAGATAGTCATCCTTCTACCCGCAACTGGACTTGTAGAGTTCAGGCATTTGGAGTAGTTTAAAGGGCAGGGGTGAGTGGTTGGTTAGCTGTTGGCTGGACAGAACTCTGGGGTTGGTTTGCTGTGTCACCCTGGTGGGGCCCCCGTTGGTGGGTTGTTGGACTTTGAGATCTGTGCTCCAAGATTCTGAGGACTCAGCTGAGCTGAGGAGGGGGAAGGCCAGGAGAGGGGGTTTGGGGGGGCTGTAGGGCAGGGGGCCTGGGAGGCTGCAGGCATCTTCTTTACGCTCCTTCCCTTCCCTGGCTCTGGGCCAGCTCAGCCAGCCCCCTCCCAGCAGGAGGCCTCCCTGTCCCCCAGGCGTCCCAAGCCAGGGAATAAACAGCAGATAAGTCAGGGAGGGGACACAGCGGCCCTGCGAGGCACAGCAGGGCAGCATGGGCTGACTCGGGGACAGATAAAACCAGAGGCTAGGAGCGGCTCCAGAGTATAATCCTTCCAGGCCCCGAGTGCTCCGGGAACTCGCCTGGGCCACACAGCGAGCCCGGGCCCCATGTGGCAGCGCCCCACGTGCTTGTCCCGTCCACCTCTACCTCTTTCCCTTCCTGAGGCGCCACCAGTGAATGCTGCCCGTGCCCGCAGGTCGAGCACCGAGCTGCGCAAGGAGAAGTCTCGGGATGCGGCCCGCAGCCGGCGCAGCCAAGAGACCGAGGTGCTGTATCAGTTGGCGCACACGCTGCCCTTCGCGCGCGGGGTCAGCGCCCACCTGGACAAAGCCTCCATCATGCGCCTGACCATCAGCTACCTGCGCATGCACCGCCTCTGTGCCGCAGGTGAGTCCTGTCCCCGGGAATTCCCACTTTGGTGAGGGTCCGCCCTCGGAAAGCTACATCCTATGGAGGCTCCTCCTCTGGGAATCCTGGTCCCGACAAGGCCCCGCCCTCTGATGTCTTGCCAGCCGAGCCCCGGCACCCCTGGAATCCACTTTCCCGGTGAGGCCCCGCCCCCTCAAGGTCTGGGCTAGTCGGAGCCCAGTGCCCTAAGAAGTCCCGCCCCGTAGGCATCTATCACTTGTGAGGCCCCGCCCCTTAGAATGCACCCTTGGGAAGTTCCGCCTCCTTGGAACTCAGTGGAATTGGAGGCCCTGCTAACTCCCTAAAGCACGTCAACCCTGAGGATTTGGAGACCTTCTCGTCTAGGCTTCGTGCCCTTATAATAAACATCCCTGCAAGGCTTCGCTGCCCAATTTTTAATTACTTGAGAGAGTCCCCCTTCTCCTCCTCAAGTCCCTAGTTCTGTTTCTTGTCCCCTTAGTAGCCATGGCTTTGAATTCCCAACCAATTACAATTCCACTCTGAGGAGGCTTTCTCTCTCTCTCTCTCTCTCTCTCTCTCTCTCTCTCTCTCTCTCTCTCTCTCTCTCTCTCTCACACACACACACACACACACCTACTTTAAAATCCCACGACCCTGAAAAGATTGGATTATGGGACAAGTTGAGTCATCCTCCACTTACTGACCACTTTAATGGTCAGGCTCTGTCCATTAAACTTCCCTGCCCCATAGAATTTTACTTCTCTGGGAGGCACTGCCCCCTTAGAATTCTGTCGCCTGGGAATCCTTGTTTCTTTAGAGTTTTGCCCATCTGTCCTGCCTCAAGAATTTGGAACCTCTGCAAGGCTCTGTCCCCTTAGAATTCTGACTCTTGTAATCCTTAGCCCCTTAGAATTTTATGCTCTGGGAATTCCACCTCCTTAGAATTCTGTCTCCCTGCGAGGCCCTGCTCCCTGAGAATTCCAATCCTTGGTGGCCCTGCCGTTTCTTGGGCCTCCAAACCACTGGATGTGCCCCTCTCGCCTGGGGGGTACCTATACGTTCCTCTGAGTGAGGGAAGGCAAAGGGAAGGCTATTTAGGGGGGCCCACAGCTGACCAGAGATGCCCCATCCACCCTGGCCCTGTCACCAGGGGACTGGAGCCAGGTGGGAGCTGGGGGTGAACCACTGGATGCCTGTTACCTGAAGGCCCTGGAGGGCTTCGTCATGGTGCTTACCGCCGAAGGAGATATGGCTTACCTGTCGGAGAATGTCAGCAAACACCTGGGCCTCAGTCAGGTGAGAGGAGCTGCCTGCTTTCTGCCTGGTCCATGCAGGTGAGGTTGGGATACAGAGGTGACCATTACCGCATTATCCCTGCCTTTACAGGCCTTACAGTACAGAGGGAGGCAGATATGTCACCAGACAGGAAGACTCAGAATGGTCAGGGCTGGGATGGGGCAGTCTAGGGGGCTGTGCAAGCCAGGGGAGGATAGGTACCTGACCCAGCCTGAGGGCAATGAGGGCTTCCAGGAGGTGAAAAAAAAATCTAAGCTAATACAGAAGAATTTAGCCAGTCAAAGAGTATGGGAAATAGAAGGGACCAGCGAAGACGAGGAATGTAGATGGCTGAGGGAATAGAATATGCAAAGACCCAGAGGTGAGATAAAACAGAGCATTTGGGGAAAATAAAGACGTTTATCCTGGCTAGGTGCAGAGTACAATGGCAGAAGGGGAGACCAAAAAAGGCTCGAGAAGCCAACAGGGGCTAGATAATTTAGGGCCAAATTATAAGGTTTATCTCCAGGGCACTGGGGAGCTATGGAAGGATTTTAAGCAGGAGAAAGGTTGTGTCAGAGAAGTAGAATCAGATTTACATTTTAGAAAGATCCCTCTCAGTGCTGAGCAGAGATAGAATTGAATGGACTTATGCTAGAGGCTGGGAGATGCTCAAGGACCTTGGGTGAGAGGAGAAAAGTGGGAACATAGACCTGAAGATGGAAAGACAAAAAAGACACTTAGGAAGTAGAACGCATTTCACCTAATCCTTACAGCAAGGCTCATGAGAGTTACCTCCTTTTTCCTAGTTCACATAAATGGGCTCCAAGTTGGCATCTGTTCCTTTTCCCTACCTTCTTACCCCACTCCGGGTACCAATTTCTCCTTCAGCTTGAGCTCTTGGGCTCAGAGAAATGAATGTCCCAAGGTCTCCAAGCTAGGAAGTGGCAGAGCTAGGATTCAAATCCAGCAACAGGAGGTACTGTTAGAGGAAGGAGGGAGCTCTTGCTCTTCCCCTTTTCACCATTACCACTGGACTGTGAGCTACGTGGGTCCCCTTTCATCTATGTCCCCTCCTGCCAGCACCAAACTCATTGCCTGAACTGAAACAAGGCATTGAGTCTTTACCTTGCCAAACAGGCAGGATTTGAATGGGGTCTCACATCGGGGCCTTTGCACTTGCTGTTTTGCTTTCCAGAACTCTGCTCCAGAGAACCACAGGACTACCTACCATTTCCTCAAAGAAATTGTTCCTAACTAGTGCCTCTAAAATAGCATCCCACCATTTCATGAGCTTACCCTGCTTTAGTTTTCTTCATATTACTTATTATATTGTTTTATATATGTGTGTGTGTTGTTTTGTTTTTGTTTGTTTATTGGCTATCTCCCCCCTCCACTAGCCAGTAAGCTCTGAGAGGCAGGGGTTTTGTTTTTGTGGTCACTGTGGTATCTGTACTATCTACAAGAAGGCCTGGCAAATATTGTGGTGGAGAAGGGAAGGAAGAAAAGAAGGAAGGAAGGAAGGAAGGAAGGAAGGAGGGAGGGAGGGAGGGAGGGAGGGAGGAAGGAAGGAAGGAAGGAAGGAAGGAAGGAAGGAAGGAAGGAAGGAAGGAAGGAGTGAATGAATGAATAATAAGACTGGTGACAGAAACCAGGCTCGCGAATCAGGGCTGTGACTGTGGGGCTGGAAAGGAGGAGATGAGTCAGAGACCCTGGTAAAATGCTTTTCCTCCAAGGCACCCCTGCTTCCCTCCCTCGCAGCTTGAGCTCATTGGACACAGTATCTTTGATTTCATCCATCCCTCTGACCAAGAGGAGCTTCAGGATGCCCTGACCCCCCAGCAGAGTGAGTTCCCTGCAGGCCTCTCCCCAAATTACAGAAACTGAGGCTCCACCTGCCCTCACTATATCCTTTCTTCCTCTGGAATACTGGATTGAAAAAAATGGGAACAGCAGGATGTGGCCCTGCCCTGGGAATCTGAGGGGACACGGCCCTGCCCTGAGGGTTTAAGGGAACAAGGACCCTGCCCTGGGAATGTGAGGGGACACGGCCCTGCCTGGGGGTCTCTGGGGACAAGGACCCTGCCCTGGGAATCTGAGGGGACATGACCCTGCCCTGAGCTTGTCTGAAGAAGCATACCCTACCCCTGGGGACCCTCTCTGTTTCCAGGTCTCAATTTTGGGGCTGGGACTGGGGAGACTTTAGCAACCAGGGTGCTGGAGGAAACTGGGTCCTGTCCTAAGCTGCCGGGTGACCTGCTCCTCCCCTGCCCCCATGGTCCTCCCCAGGCCTGTCCAAAAGGAAGCCGGAGGCCGCCACTGAGCGGTGTTTCTCCTTGCGCATGAAGAGTACCCTCACCAGCCGCGGACGCACCCTCAACCTCAAGGCGGCCACCTGGAAGGTGGGCAGGGCCTGGCCTGGAGGAGGGCCTGCTGGGGCTGGGCCTGAGCCCCCAAATTCTGGCAGTGGTTTGGAGTCCAGGGACGTCCTGGACTGGGGGTCCTGTGGGGCTCTCTCAGGCTGGGTCTGGTGGCTCCTTCGGGTATCTTGGAGGTTGGGTGTCTGTGGAGTTGGGTGTCTGGGGTCCTCATATCCTTTCTTAGGCTGATCTCTATGGTTGGGGGGTCCCAGCCTCCTGGGCCTGGAGTTTTCATGGGGTTGGAATCTGGGGTCCTCAGACCTCTCTGAGTCTTAGAATCTAGAGATCTCCAGAACTTCTTAGGTGGGTCTCTGTGGGGTGGGGGGGGGTAGGCGTCCTCAGAGCCGTCGGAGCTGGGTGTCTGCGGTCCTCAGGGATTTTTTCTTCTCAGCTCCCCGCAGGGCCCACAGAGACATACTTCGCAGCCCCATGGTAGCCCCAGGCCCAAGTACATTACCACCTCGCCCCTCCCCCACCAGGTGCTACACTGCTCTGGACACATGAGGGCCTACAAGCCCCCCGTACAGACTTCCCCAGCTGGGAGCCCCAACCTAGAGCCCCCTCTGCAATGCCTGGTGCTCATCTGTGAAGCCATCCCCCACCCGGGCAGCCTGGAGCCCCCACTGGGCCGGGGGGCCTTCCTCAGCCGCCACAGTCTGGACATGAAGTTCACCTACTGCGACGAGAGGTGGGCAGGAGCCCGGCTGCCCACCCGCCTGCCCACTGGCCTAGTTCCCCTTCCTCTCTACCCAAGTTCACTCACTGAATTTTCTGTGGGTCTTTTTATTTTTGATTCTCTCTCTGCCTCCTTCTGTTTGAGTCTTTCTCTTAATTTCTTTCTCCCTCCCTGTCCTGTTACTTTCCTTAAATGGGTCAATTCATGTGAAACAGTACAGTGCTCAACACACAGCAAGCACTCAATAAACTTGTTATTAATTCTCCCTCTATCCTTCCCTTTCTTTTTTCTCTCCTTCTCTTCCCTCTGCTCTTCTTTCCCTTCCTTCCTCCCTTCATTTTTCTGCATCTTCTCTCTTTCCCTTTCCCTGGAGTTGTACTTAGGAATGGTGACTCTGGGTCCAAAAGCCTTATGTTTAAATCCTGGCTGTGTGTCATTGGCCAAATGACTTCACCTTTCTGAGCCACACTCCCCTCGTCTGTTCTACAGAATGATAACAGAACCTACTTTGAGTGGTTGTTTTGAGCACTCAGTGAGTTGCTTGGTACAAAGCACTATAGAAATGTATATTTTTAAAATCACTGTCATCATTATTATTACTTTTTATTTCTATTTTTTCTGATCATTTTTTGTTTGTTTGTTTGTTTAACTTTTATTTATTTTAAGTGTGTTTTCCCAGGACCCATCAACTTTTATTTATTTTAAGTGTGTTTTCCCAGGACCCATCAGCTCCCAGGACCCATCAGCTCCAAGTCAAGTAGTTGTTTCAATCTAGTTGTGGAGGGCGCAGCTCACAGTGGCCCCTGTGGGGATCGAACTGGCAACCTTGTTGTTATGAGCACCGGGCTCTAACCACCTGAGCTAACTGGCTGCCCCTCTTTCTGATCTTTTTGTGACTTTCTTTTCCCCAGTCCTATTTCTTTCAATTCTCTTTTTCTTCTTTTCTTTTTTTCACTCACTCTAACCATTTCCACCCTCCCTCTCCCCTTGTATTAGCTTCCTGTTGCTGCCATAACAGACTACAATAAGCACAGTGGCTCAAAACAACGCAAATTCACTATCTCAGACTTCTGTAGGTGAGAAGTCTGAAATAAGTCTTATGGGACTAAAATCAAGAGCTGCACTCCTTGGGGAGGCTCCAGTGAAGACTCTGTCTCTTTGCCTTTTCCAGCTTCTGCAGACATTCCTGTCCCACGGCCCCTTTCTGCCTTCCAGCACATCACTCCAACCTCCCCGTCCATCGTGTCTCCCATCCCGCTCTGACCTGCCTCCCACTCCTAAGCACCCCTGTGATGACATTGGCCCACCCACATAACCCAGGGTAACCTGCCCAACTCAAGATCCTCAACTTAATCACGCCTGCAAAGTCCCTTTTGCGTGTAAGGTCACATATTCACAGGTTCCAGGAATTAACTAACACACCCAGGACTTAAGACAGGACATCTTTGGGGGTCCTTATTCAGTCTACCACACTCCTCTTTTTCTACGTCTTACTCTCTCCCTTTCTCACCGTTACAATCCTGTCTGTCGTGCTGGCTTGGTCCCTGGGTCACCCTGCCCCTTCCCTCCGCCCACGCTGCACCTCAGCCAGTTGAACTGACCAGGCTCCACTGCCCCCACCCCAGGATCGCTGAAATCGCCGGCTACAGCCCCGATGACCTAATTGGCTGTTCCGCCTATGAATACATCCACGCGCTGGACTCGGATGCAGTGGGCCAGAGCATCCACACCCGTATGTGTTAGGGTTCTATTTCCCTGGGCCTGAGCCCGCGCTGTGTGGCCCCAGCAATACCAGCTCCCCGACCCCAAGGCACGCTGTCTCCCCTGGCCCCTTCATACCTAACCCCCGCCCCCAGAGCCTTCTCTCCCCAGTTGCCCCGTCTGTGGCTCTGACCCCACCCCATGCCCTCCTCCAGTGCTGAGCAAGGGCCAGGCAGTAACAGGGCGGTATCGCTTCCTGGCTCGGAGTGGTGGCTACCTGTGGACACAGACCCAGGCCACAGTGGTGTCAGGGGGCCGGGGCCCCCAGTCTGAGAGTGTCGTCTGCGTCCACTTCCTGATCAGGTAAGTGGGAGGGAGGTGGGTCTAGTCTGCATATGTGCAGACAGGTGTGTGTGCGCGTGTGTGCGTGCGCGTGTGCACGTGAGCAAGCGTGCATGTGCATTGTATTGTGCACACGTATGTGAGGGAGTATGTACACATGTGTGTGAAACATGACCAAACACACATGGGTTTGCGTGTGCATGCAAATGTCATGGGTGCGTGTACGGTTAATTTAAAGGACTATATGCAAGTTAAAATAAGAAATCTAACAGACTCATGAAGACTTTTCACTTTTTAAAAATTGAGGTATAATTTATATTTAGAAAATTCACTCTTTTTGGTATATGGTTCTGAGTTTTGATGAATGCATGGAATTGTGTAATCACAATCAAGCTTTAGAATAATTTTATCACCCCCTAAAAATTCTCCCATAGTGAACCCCAACCCACCCCCAATCCCTGGCAACCACCGACTCTAGAATCTTTCCTTTTCCAAAATGTCATGTACATGGAACCCTAAAGTATGTAGCCTTTGAGTCTGGCTTATTTGACTTAACATAACGAATTTAAATTTTATGTTGTGGTGTGTATCACTAGTTTATTTTAAATGCTGAGTTGTATTCTGTGGTTTGAATACGAATGGATGCCAATTTGTTTATCCATTCATCAGATGGAGGACATTTGGGCTGTTTTCTATTTTGGGTGATTATGACAAAAGCGACAGTAAACATTCTCATCCAGGACTTTGTGAAGCCATATGTTTTCACTTCTCTTCGGTAAACACCCAGGAGTGGAATGGATGGGTCATATGGTCATTGTATACTAAACTTCAGAAGAAACTACCCAGCTGTCTTCCAAAGTGGCTGTACCATTTTGCATTCCCGTCAGCAGTGGATGAGGGTTCCAGATGTATTCCAGACAGCATTTTGTATTGTCTCTTTTTGTCTTGTTTGGTTTGAATTTCAGCCATTCTAATGAAAGTGTAACGGTAAATCATAGCTCTCCCTTCCCCTCCCCCAACCCCATCATGCATCTTAGAAGTTTTCTACCGTAACAACATGGTGACAAAGACAGCAGAATATCACATAAGATAGAGGGAATTATAACTTTTCTTTGAAGATTACTTTCTAGGACATGGCATTAATTTCTAAAGCCTTAGGAATTTTTCCAGGTCTTTTTGATCAAGGAGAGAGTCTATTAGAAGACAGAAGTTGGTAACAGAAGTATTCGTACAAGTCTGCATATTGCACAAGAAACAAGACCAATTATCTTTTGAATGTTTTTACTTGAACACCTTTTCAAATCAGAATCTTTGAATAACTTGTAGGCAAGTTAGAAGTCTCTCCATTGTTAGGACCTGCCCCCATCTCTTTTGGAAACCCTTTTTATTCACTATGAAGATTTGTCTTTGTATGGCCACGCCCTGGGATTTCAACCTTTTGCTCTCTAAGTAAAGAGCAGGCCTGGAGAGTTCAGTTTTACTGGCAGAAAATGGGTGAAGAATAATAGAAGTTTAATTAGTAACAGTGAAATCAGGAGCATATGATATTAATCCTCCTTAGTGCTGTGTACATACTGTGTGGTATGCGATTATGTGACTGTTGGTGTGTATTCAGGTACTTAGACTTTGTAGAGTTCCCCACCCCTTCCCTTCCACACTGGGCCTGTGTGTGATTCTTTCATAAAAATAAAACTCACTTATCTGGGGCTGAATCTCCAGCACCTAGTAGAACAGTGCCTGGCAGACAGTAGCTGCTCAATAAACAATAATAGCAAATATTTACATAGAGCGCCCCACCTGCCAGACACCATTCTACACATTGTACATATATTAACTCATTTAAGCTTCATAACAACCTGTGGGGAGGTATTATTAGTTGCTCTTTATAGGAGAGGAAAATGAGGTCCAGAGAGGTTCAGGCACATGCTCAAGGTCACACAGCTCTTAAGTGGCAGACCTGGGATTTGAACGCAGGCTGCTGGCTGCAGAGCCCTTGCTCTTAACTATGAAGCAGTACTGGTTGTCTAGGAAATGTTTGTGGAATGAATGAATGAGTGCACTCCATGTGGCATGTATGCATATCTGCCAGCCCACGTGTGTGGACTAGGTGCGCCTATCTGTCCATGTATACACTTGGGCGTGTATGACGGCTCCTGTTTGTGCCTGTGTGTACCGAGTGTGTGGGCATGTGTGACTATGTATACTTGTTCTGTTTCAAAGGGGACGGGGTGGCTTTGGTCCAGCCTAAATTCGGATGTTCCCAGCCCAGAAGGGGTTTGGTGAGGAGGGGCAGGATCGTAGCTTCTCCAAGAGCTGGTGGGAGGACCACCCACATTAGGTCCTGGATAGCATTATGCACGGAGGGCCTTGTCCTCAGCCCCAGGCCGATTTTCCAAAGGCCAATTTGTTCAGCGAATGTTTGGATTGTCTCTGCAGCTAGAAACTGGGGAAAAGGGAGGCGCGGGGGACAGAAGAAGGATATATTTATAAATCCATTCCTTTGCATCTGAAAAATGGCTATGAATAGAATCTTCATAAATAAAACCTTATTCGTTAAAATATATCCCTTTGAATTCTTCCTATTTGGTAACACAGGAATGTTACATACATAGTCTTCACTGATACATTTTTATGAATATAAGTGAAGATCTGTAAAGAGAATACTCAGTTTTTATGCCTTTTACTGTCTCCCTTCTCTGCCCTTTAGTACCCCGCCCCCCAGGCTCCCCTCCCTCTACCCAGGCTGCACTAAATGCCAACTCTTTTTTCTGTCTTTCCTTCCATAGAGGGAGCTTGGGAAGACACACTTAACTTTCTTCTAAATGCTATTATAATAAAAAGCCTTCAACACAAATTAAATTCTTCAAAGAAACAAGTAAATGTGGCAAATTATTTTCTGCACAATGCCCTCCTGCCCCTGGGTGGGACTGCCTCCTACAACAGGACATCATCTGGGGGGACTGTCTGGGCTGGGGCCGAGGATGCTCCCTGACGACCACTCCCCTTTCTGCCCTGTACCCCAGCCGGGTGGAGGAAACTGGAATGGTGCTGTCCCTGGAGCAAACGGAGCGACACTCTCGACCCTCTCGCAGACCCGTTCAGCGGGGCACACCCTCTCAGAAGGATACCCCTAATCCTGGGGACAGCCTTGGTATGGGGCAGGGCTGGGGCCGGGAGGGGTTGTGTCCCCAGGACACTTAGGAGAAAGCCCAAGTGCTGTAATGTGGCTTACACATTACAGTGTAATGTGTGACCTAACTCCTGCCTCCCTCCCCTTCTTACTCTCTGAACCATACCAGCTTTCTTAGTGCTCTTGGAACATGCCGGACTCTTGAATGCTTCAGAGCCTTTGCGTGTGCACTTTCCTCTGCCCTGGATGCTGTCCACTCTCCTGTCCTCCCTCTCCTCCTGTGTCCCTGGGATGATGGCTTCAGTCTTGTCTTGCTGTGCTCTGAATCCTGCTTGGCTCCCCATTGCCCCCACCCTCCGGCTTGTTCCCGGTTCCCGCCTCACTGCTCTTAGGCTTCCAGTAATCTTGACCATCCCAAGTCTGGTTCCTTTCTACCTCTCCCTTCTCTCCCCCAGTCCTGGACAAGTTCTTTCCCTGTTTGTTGTTCAAGACCTCATGTTCTCCAAGCTGTTGCTGGCATCCTGTACTCCTGGGTGTAGTGTGGGGTCACCAGTATCCTTTCATTTTCTGGCTCAGAACTGGCTCAGGGCCACATCTGGACCTGCAGTGACCTTAGAACCTCCTTGAGGGCCTTGGGCCAGTCTTTTCTCCTAACATGCAAGCCCCCCAGAGCCCAATGGCCGAATGCTGCTCTGTGACGCTGGAGAATCGGGTCAGTCATGAGCCCTGGTCCAGCTGTGTTGATTTTAAATATTAAAATGTTTTTCCCCCACTGGGCAATTGCTATGATCCCAAGCCTCCTGTACGCTTCCCCACCCACGTTGTCCCCACCCCTAGGACCCTTCAGGGGCTTGCCGCAATCTGGTAACAAGAGGGATGGAAAGCACCGGGCCCAGCAGGGTTTTGGTTCTCCAGGACGCAGCTCCCCAGCACTGTGAGCGGTGTGCATCCTGATTGGTTGTTGAAGACGTCAATTATGCTCCCTGGGGCTGGTGTGGAGGGCCCTGCCCCTCAGCCCTAGGTGACCATCCTGTGTCCTCCCCATCTTGATATATCCCGCAGACGCCTCTGGTCCCCGGATCTTGGCCTTCCTGCACCCCCCTGCCCTGAGTGAGGCCACACTGGCTGCTGACCCCCGCCGTTTCTGTAGCCCTGACCTCCGCCGCCTCCTGGCACCTATCCTAGATGGGACTTCGGTAGCCACCACCCCCAGCGCACCCCCAGCTGCACGGCGCCCCCAAAGTCCACCTCCGGTAAGCAGGCCCTCCCACTGGAGCCCTCAGGAGCCAGGCTGCTTTGGCCTTTGGCTTGAACCTCTTGCTATTCTCTGGGCTTCGGTTTCTCCATCTGTCTCATGGGAAGGTTGGGATGAGAGAGGGTCTGGGGTTCCTTTAAGGTCTAGATTCCAGATTCTTCATCTGTTATCTGGACCAAATCCTGGGATGTTTGGGACTAGCATGGATGACTCCTTCCTGTCTTGTGACCAAGTATCTCTGAACTCCAAGTATCTCTGAACTCCAAGGATCTCTGAACTTTCACTTCAAAGAGTTAAGAGAATGTCTAATGTCTCAAATCATACAAACCTGCATTCAAATCCTGAATCTGCCACTTACCAGCTGTGTTAGCCTGGACAAGTGGGGCCTCAGTTTCTTCACCTGTAAAATTAGGATAATAGCAAGTAGCCACCTCATTGATTATCGTAAGGGTTCAATGAGATAATTCATGGGAAGCACTTAGTAGGACCCTGGCACCTAGTAGGTTCTCAATAGACCATAGCAGTTACTATTTTTACTTAAGAGTCCAGATAGTCTGATCTTTGACTCAGGAGTCCATATTATCTGGTGTCGACTTTCCTCATCTCCCCGCCCCCCCAATATCTTCTCTCCACTAGAGAACTAGACTGTGACCTTTGATCTCACCCTTTAGCCCTGAGATAGCCGGACTCTGCATCCATTCCTCCAGGTTCCAGATTCCCAAGACCTTTAACCTCAGGCTTTGGTTTTTCAAGCCTTTGATGTTTGCCCATCGATCTCTACCCAGGAACTCTGACTTTTGAATACCCAGGTTCAGAACTTATTTGCATTTGCTACTTGCCCGCCTTGGTGTCCCAGCTGTCTGACATTGACCCTCACTTCTACCCCTGAGCTCAAATGTCTAGATTGTTTTACTGTGGACATCTCCCAGGCTCGAGATTTCCTTAAGTCTCTACTCTGTCTCCTCACAGGCGGATCTCCCAGATGAGCTACTTGTGGATGTGGAGAAGGCACACAAAGTCTTGGGCACTGGGAAAGACCTTGAGGCCGTGGAGACTGATCTAGATATAGCTCAGGTAAGGGCTGGCAGTGCTCTGTGCTCTGAGGGCTGACAGATCTGGGCGCTAGGAAAAGGTAGTGGGATGGTTAACAGAATGAGTGGGTGGATGGATGGACGAGCCGTTGGATCCATTAGGTGGACTACGGTGGATAGATGGATGGGTGATGTTTAGACAGACATTTGGGTGGATGGATGGATGGACAGATGAGGGATGTCTGGATGGGTAGTTGGGTAGATAAACCATTGGTTCATTGGATGGATGATAGATGGATGGATAATGTTTGGATGATTGATTGAGTGGCTAGATAACTAACAGTGGCGTGATGTATTAATTATCTATTGCTGTGTAACGAATTAGCCCAAAACTCAGCACCTTAAAACAGCTAACTTCTGTTATATCACACAGTTTCTGAGAATCAGGAATCTGGGAGCCACTTAGCTTCTCAGAGTCTCTCATGAAGTTGAAGTCAAGCCCTCAGTCAAGGCAATAGGCGTCTGGGGTAGAGGAGCCATTTCCAAACTCACCCATCTGGACCAATCAATCAATGGATCTCTTTTTCTCTCAATCCAAGACTATTTACTGACCTTCGTCACTCATCTAAACTAGACTAGAAATTCTCTGAGGGAAAAGACTATGTCTTATTTATCTACCTAGAGATGAGGAATAGTAGGTAACACATAACAGATACTCAATAAATTTTTATTGAATGCAAATCTATGGGGAAGCAAAAACTATACAGTTTCATGTATTGAGGACCAAATACAAGAGACGCAGGTAGAAAAAAATTCAAGGCAGGATATACCCAAAAATGTGGTAGAGGTAACATTAAAGGGGAGTCTAGTTTCTCACATCACCCTTAGCTTCTTTATTTAAAATTCTACTAGACTTTTAGACCCTTGGACAAAATAAGCAAGACATTAAGTTCATGTAGTTCACCTTGAGGAAGAGAAGACTCCAAAGAGATGATGATGAAATAAATCACACATTTAAAGGCAGAATAGATAATATTTAAGAAATATTTAGGAACCACATGAATCAGAAGAGGAAGATTTAGAAGGAAGAGGAAATATATCATTAGCTCTTGCTTCTGAAATTGGGCTGAGACTACAGAGGCACAGTTTTGTCACCCTCAGCAATGAGGTGTAATGATAATAACGAGATCATCCCTCATAAATTTGGGGCTAATTGAACCACCCAGTCGTTGTGACAACCCTCTTCCCAGAAGGAAACATGGAGCTCGGAAGGTCTCAGTAACAAAGCCTGGACAAGAAGGACCTCATGTATATACTCGAACATCTTAAAGGATGGGTAGAATCGGGGGGAATGTTGAGAGGACGGAGGGCAAGAGATATTAAAGGAGGACTTACTTAGACAGGTTATATCTTCTTAGAATTAGTACCTTCACTTGGGCAAGATGGGGATTCAAGCTAGGATGGGGGCAACGATAAAGATACAGCAGGCTTTGGTTGGAGGCCCCAGCTCCTCATCATGGGAATTTCCCCATAGGCTGCCTACATGTCCCCACAGCACAGCAGCTGGCTTCCCCCAAGGCAAATCATCCAGGAGACAGAGAGAGTGGGCCCAACACAGAAGATGCAGTCTTTTATAACCTATTCCCAAAAGGAACAGGCTGTCACTTCTGCTGCATTGTGTTGGTCATACAGACCAACCCTAGTACAGGTCGAAGGCAACCACATACACGTGTGAACACCAGACGGCGAGGATCCCTGGGGCTCCCCGTGATTCATGTCTCTCCCTCACGCAAAATACACTCAGCTCTCCCGAGGCCTTCAAAAGCCTCTTCCCGTTACAGTGTCAGCTTGAAGTCCAGATCTCCTCACCTAAAACAGGTCTGGGTGCAGTGAAGCTCCTTGAGTACAATTTGTTGGCCTGTGAACTGAAGAGACAAGTTATCTGCCACCCATATACCCAACATACAGTGGTGGGAGAGGCATAGAATAATTGCTATATCTACTTCAAAAAGGGGGAAAGGAGAGGTCACAGGTGTCACTGGTCCACAGCAGTTTTGAAAGCCAATTGGGCAAATATTGGAAGTTCCTTGATCAGAACTCATTCCTGTTGCTTCCCAGGAGCTTTTCTCTATGATTCTTGGCTCTGCCCTCTAGGCTCTTAGCCGCGCTCTCTGAGTCCATCCTTCCTTTTTCATAAAAGGTAACATGTATTCACAGCTGAGTGGGTTTTATAACCATGCTTTCTGCTTATAGAACTTCAGTGATCCAAAGATGTCTTTTCATTTTGTACCACCTGCGTCCCTTTCAGTCCATGCTGGCAATGTTTCTGTTCATTTAATTCTCTTGAAAACAATTTTGTGGGTCTTACGCGAATCTCTGGATTTCACACCATTAAACAAAAATCACGCATACAAATCTCATTAAGATAAATCCTTGTCTACCTTGGGCTTCTGCTGAGATGACTGAGTGACAGTGCCCTAAAGTTTAACAGAAGCCCTATTGTTTGAGAAGGTCTAGGAGGCACATCCTTACACTCTAGAGCTTTTTTTTTTCCTTTTTCTTTGTTTTGGTTTAAAAAGTTATTTTATTTTTCTTTTGTTTTCTGACTGAAATATATTCTAGGTACCACCTTTGATCTTTCTGAGGTCTTCACAAGGAATTTTATAGTCACACCCTGGGCTTCATCTTTCAACCATTCTTTCCTGACAGTGCTCTTCTTTGCTCAGAAAGCATATTTTAGTTTTAGCATCATTTGCCATCTGGGGAGTTCGCAGAGTCAGCCATACCCAATCCTCTAGACTACTCAATTGCCCAAATTCAGGGCTCCTCAGGGCCACCCTCACTTTAGACGAGCTGGATGTGTAAACTCAGAGAGTCCCACAGGTTTGATATTTTGCTAGAACTAGTCACAGAACTTAGGAAAGGACTATACTTATGATTACAGTTATATTATAGCAAAAGAATATTGTAGCCAAAGGAAGAGACGCATATGAGGGAATCTGGGACTGGAGGTCCAAAATACAAAGCTTCCATGTCCCCAGGGACATGTTACTCTCCTGACATTGATGTGTGGCAACTTGTGCTTAGAGTATTGCCACTCCAGGAAGCTCACCCACGCTTTTATTGAGTTTTTATTGAGTCCAGAGTTTTTATTGAGGTTTCATTATGTAGACATGATGGATTGAGTTATTGCCCACATAGTTGAATTCAATCACCATCTTTTCCTCCCCCAACACACACACACTTTCCTTGGATGACAGGCTGATTGCTCCTGGCCCAAAGCCTCAACCCTTTCATCACGTGGTTGGCCTGTGTCCGGCATGGCCAGCCGCCATCCTGAGTCATCTTGTTCGCATAAACTATCAGGCATGGTCCAAGGGGTCCACCGTGAGCAGCGAAGACATACCTATTACTCCAAGAGTTTTTTGGGTTTTTTTTTAAGATTTTTTTTTTTAATTGGGGAATGGGAACAGGACTTTATTGGGAAACAATGTGTACTTCCAGGACTTTTCCAAGTCAAGTTGTTGTCCTTTCAATCTTAGTTGTGGAGGGCGCAGCCCAGCTCCGGATCCATTTGCTGTTAGTTGCAGGGGGCCTACCCACCATCCCTTGTGGGAGTCGTACTGGCAACGTTGTGGTTGAGAGGATGCGCTCCAACCAACTGAGCCATCCGGGAGCTCAGCGGCCGCTCATTGCCTTCATTCTAATTGCAGAGGGCGCAGCTCGCTGGCCCATGTGGGAATGAAACCGGCAGCCCTGTTGCCCAGAGCTCCCGCTCTAACCAAGGGAGCCACCCAAACCACCCCTACTCCAAGCGTTTTGATGTTACCTCCCAGGAGCCAGGACAAAGGCCAAAGCTTTGGGGGTGAAGTTAACTCTTCAGTATACAGTCAGGTTGAGAATTTTCAAGACCTTCAAGTCCCTCATGTTTAATATTTCTTCATTTAGCTTCTCTCTCCTCTTGCCTTTTATTCCAAGAAATCACGCAACTTCTTCAACACTGGCTGGAGGTCTTAGCTAGATGACCCAGTTCACTAGCTGCATTTTAGCCTTTCCACACAACTGCAGGTGGCAGTGTTGCTAAACTTTCAGCCACTGCACATCTCAAGTCCCTTTTCCTACAGTTTCCAATAACCTGTTCCTTACTTCCCCTTAAGCCCGCGCTGGCGGGCTCTTCTCGGTTTCGATTTTGACTGATAGTTTGTTCAAGGCAATTGAGGCTTTCTCCACCAGGCTCTTCAAAGTCCGTCCAGCCCCCGGCCACTTCCCAGAGCCCAAGTCACTCCCATATTTTAGGCTTTTGTTACAGCACCCCATTCTTGATATCAGAATCTTATTTGTTATTCATTTGTAGATAACAAAGAATCCGAACACGTAGAGGGTTGAAACAACAATCATGTATTACCTCCCATCATTTCTGAGGGACAGGGTCTGGGAGCCACTTAACTGGGTGGCTTTTTCTCAGGGTCTCTCATGAAGTTGCAGTCAAGACGTCATCCGGGGTTGTCGTCACCTGAAGGCTTGACTGGGACTAGTGGATTCACGTCCAAGACCACTCACTGGGCTGTTGGCAAGAGGGCTCTGTTTCTTGCTCTGTGGGCCTGTCCATAAGGCTGCTCCGTGACATGGCTTTCCCCAGAGCAAGTGATCTGAGAGAGAGAGAGCGCAACAAAAACAAAAGCCACAGTGTCTTCCAACCTAATGTTGGAAGACACATGTCATCATCTTCTCAGTATGCTATTGCCACCAGGTCAGCCCTAGTCCCTGTAGTAGGGGACGGCGCTAGGGTGTGGTACCAAGAGGTGAGGATGCTTGGAGGCCATCTTGGCAACTGGCCCCCAGAGTCCTTATACTTACCTTACAGATGAAACAACTGAAGCCCAGACTCTCGGCCTCAGGCACACAACTCAAACGTGGTGGAGCTGGGACTCTTGCCCAGGCCCACCCTAGACCAAGGCTCATGCTCTTACCTCCCTCCTGCCTCCGCAGGACGTCGATGCGCTGGATTTGGAGATGCTGGCCCCTTACATCTCCATGGATGATGACTTCCAGCTCAATTCCAGCGAGCACCTACCCCGGGCCTACAACAGACCTCGAGGGGCTGTCCCCCGGCCCCGCGCTCGGAGCTTCCACGGCTTGTCGCCCCCAACCCCTGAGCCCTCCCTGCTGCCCCGCTGGGGGAGTGACCCCCGGCTGAGCTGCTCCAGTCCTTCCAGAGGGAACCCCTCAGCGTCCTCCCACGTGGCTGGGGCTCGGAAAAGGTGAGCCACAGTAGCAGGGGGATATCAAGGGAGTGTTAAGAGGGCCCCTGACCCCGTCTTGCTCCTGCCTCCTACTCCAGCCTCATCCTTCATCATTTCTCCTACCCTGACTTCTGCCCCAGCTGGGCCCTCCATGTCGCCTACACATGCCATGTTCATTCCAATCTCCAGGCTTTGCCTAGGCTGTGCCCTCCACTGTTCTCATTATTTATAGCTGGGACGCTTGCAAATCCCACCAGTCAAACAGGGCCTTCTCCTTTGGAACATATTTATAGCTGGCCTAGTGACAATTTTTGTCATAGTCAAGAAGACATTGCCACAATGTCACAGAAACTGTCTAGAACAAAGTTTCTTAATACCTTTGAAAATCGGTTGAAAGACCGACCCTTTTGAAAATCGGACCCTTTCCCAAGAAATTTTACACACACATAGAGACACACATTTTGCACATAATTTCAGAGGGTTCATGTCCCTCTTCCAAAGATGTTAGATTGTTAATTCTCAAGCTTTTGCTTCCCACGTTGCGAGCATGTGTCCATTTAGTCTCCAGAATGGTCTCTTTACTATCATTATGAGGCTTTTATGGACACATTTCAATATTCCCCAAGGCTCCCAGCTTGTCACTGGATATACAACAGGTGCCTAATACTTATTAAATAAGGGAGGGAAGAAATTAGTGACTATTGTAGGTGGATGGATAGATGATAGATAGAAGGCAAGTTGGTGGGTGAGTGGACGGATAGATCGGTAGATGAATGCAAAGTAGGATGGAAGGATGAATGGATAGATGAATGGATGGATGGATGGGAAGATGGATGAATGGATGGGAAAATGCATTGGTAAGTGGGTGGATGGATGGATGGATGGATGGCTGGACGGATGGATTAGTGAGTGTATGAGATTAGTGAGTGCTTGGGAAAGTGAATGAATGCTTATTACCTGCACCACTGGCACCCATACCTACCCACACTTGCTGTGTTCTGAGATTCTTGCCTGTTTTCCTCCAGGACCCTGGCCCAGAGCTCAGAGGACGAGGCCGAGGGGGTGGAGCTTCTGGGAGTGAGACCCCCCAAACGGTCCCCAAGCCCAGAACCCAAAAACTTCTTACTGACTCCCCTCAGCCTGGTATGTTTGGGGATTCATGGGGTGGTCTGGCCCTCCGAACCCAGTAGGCTTAAGCCTACTGTTTCATGGGAAAACCAGAGAGGACAGGGTATGGGTGAAAGTCAAATGGAAGGTCAGGAATCCAGCTGAGGCTAGGACCTTGATCTGCTTGCTTAGGTAATGGGTATGAAAGGGATCTGCACATTTATGTAAGTTGATAGGAAGTGCTAAGTAGAAAATTAAGCAGGGGAAGGGGAGAAATGATAAGGGGTAGTACCTGCAGGACTCTTCTGCTCTTGTGGGTCCCCCTCCCAAACCTAGAACAGGTCTTGGCCTTGGATGATTGATGCAGCATTGAGTACAGACACGAGAGTCAGATTAACTTGGGCTCAAGTCCCAGGTCTGTCACCTTGTCACCGTGAGACTTTGGGCAGGTGATGTCATCACTCTGCGCCTCAGTTTGCTCATCCGGAAAGTGGGACGGTTACATCTCGCGGGACTGCCATGAGAAGCAGCTGAAGTCAGGCCCTTAGCTGATCCTCGGCAGGTTGTTAATAAATGGTGGCATAAAAACTAAAGGAACATCCCTTCTGCCCCAGACTCCCTGCCTCCAGTCTCACCCCTGCTGTCAGTTCTGCACAACAGCAACCAGAATGGCCTTTCTAAAAGCCAGCTTAGGCCATGTGACTGCCACAAGGTCCCTCCAGGGCCTTCCATGGTTGCCCATCGCTCACAGAAGAGCTCTCTGGCTCCTCACCCAACAGGGCTGTTTGAACATGAGGGGTGTGGCTTCTCATATTGGCAGCTTATATTTGTGAGTGCCTACTATGTGTTAGACACTGCACCAAATACCTTGCCTGATTAAATCATTCAATTCCCACCACCATTCTTGAAATATTATCACTAATCGTCATCATCACTCACATTTACACGAGAGGTTAGGCGGCCGTCTCAGTTGGAGTCTGGGCAGGAAACAGCACATTCACATGCGGTGTTGAGGAGAATTTAATAACAGGACCGTTGGCAAGTGTGGGCAGCATATAAGGCATCAACAAGGGCTGGTACAGCACCCTGGGGCTCGCCATGTGGGGAGCTGGCACCATCCGTAGCCTGAAGGTACACGGCAGGGATGGTCACTGGGCCTTAGAGAGAGGAGGGTCCAGCTTATAAGAGCTGGAACCTTCTGTGGAGGGACACAGCCTTCAGGAAGCTGACCCATCAGGAAGCAGCTAGAGGATCAAACACTCCTCCACACCCTCCTTCTGCCTGCTGGCATTCATTACATGAACCCGACAGGAACACGCAGAGCAAGGTTGCACATTAATGGAGCCACACGCACAGGTCAGCCTGCTGGGGCACAGAAGGAAGGGAGAATAAAGCTCCGGAAGCACACGCGGGGATGTGCGGGACAGTGACTTACCCAAAGTCCCACAGCCGATAAGCAGCCATTGAACCCCAGTGCCCTTAACTGCACCACCCTGCCTCCTTGGATATTGATGACGAGGATGGTGATGGTGGTGGTGGTGGTGGTGGCAGCTTTGTCTCTGTCCTGCAGAGTTTCCTTCTGACAGGAGGACCAGCCCCAGTGAGCCAGCAGGATCCCAGCACCCACCTCCTGGCACTGAATGAGCCCCTGGGTGAGTAGCAACCTGGGTAGACAGAGGCCCTGGGTCCCCGTCTCCCCTAGGAGGTGCCCCGGGGGGTTGAGAGAGAGGGGTGGGGCAATCCTGAGGTGGTGGAGGGCTGTCAGTGCCTGGATATGACGTTGGTGGAAATGAGCAGCCCCTCCCACCTCTCAGGGGTGCTGTGGTGCGGGGCAGGGAGAGCCTGAGGAAGGCAGGGGCTTGCCAAAGCTGCCCATTGGGATGGGAGTCGAGCCTATCCCGTTGGGATGGGAGTCGGCTCCTGGAGCCGTCTGATGGCACGTTGGGGCTGAGTCCCGCCTTGGTCATTCCTAGCTGTGTGGCTTTGGGAAATAGGTTCTGCTCCTGGAGTCTCAGTAGCCCCTTCTGTCCATTAGAGCGTATTATAATAGTTCTTACCTAGAGGACATGTTTGAGGATTTGTGGAATGCTGCACAGGAAGAGCTTAGCCAGCAAGACCTGTTTTGTAATAAATGTTCCAGAAATGCCTGCCCTGGTGCGGTGCTGCTTCCACAGCCCCTCCACAGAGTGTGACAAGCTGTCCTCTTCTTTATGTTCTTGTGTTATCGTCATCTTCCAGCACGACTATCAGTAGCTCCACTTGAAACCCCCAGGCATCAGCCAGAGGGGGCTTTCCAATGCAAGAAGCTGACCTCTGCTCAAAGGCCTTCTGTGGCTCCCTAGTACCCATCAGGGAAAGATCAAACTCCTCACCTTGGACTCAAGCCGCTGGGTCTGGCCGCTGCCTCATCTCAGAGTCTGCTTCACATCCTGTTTCAGCCAGTCACTGCCTTTTGATTGCTTCTGTCCTTCAAACATGCAACCAATATTGATGGAACACACAATAAATGCCAGACATTGTCCTAGGAGCTAGAGGCACAACTGTGACGAAAACACATAGAAATCCCTGCCCTCCTAGAGCTGACATCCTAGTGAGGGGGGCCATTGAGAACAAAGAAACAAATATAACGACGAGTGTAAGAGATGAAGAGAAGTGCTACTGGGGGAAATAATACATGCAAAGGAAAAGGGAATTCTGGGGTGGGGAGATTTTAATTTTAAGTATGATGAGGTGTGGTATCATTGAGATGGTAACATGTGAGCAAAGACCTCAAGGAGGTGAGGGAGTGAGTCATGACAATTTCTGGGGGGAAGAGCAGTTCAGGCAGAGGAAACAGTGAATGCAAAGGGAGAAACACGGCCTGGGTAGCTGAAGCAGAGAGAAGAGGGGAGAGGGGTGAAGGGCAGATTGCATAGGGCCTCTGTGGGGCATTGCAATGCCTCCAAGTCATCTTGCTTGAAGAGACTGCCTTCAAGGGCCCTTGCATATGCTGATCCCTCTGCCTGAAACGCTTTTCCCTCTGTTCTTTGCCTAACTACTCCATCCTCTAGATCTCTGCTCAGATATTACTCCTTCCTATTTACATAGGTGTTTGTGTCATTATTTGATTATTGGCTGTCTTCTCCCCGTGGGCGTGAGCCCTGTGAGGCAGGGGCCAGGCCTGTCTTGGTCACTGCCCTACTGTTGTGGAGGATGGGCAATAACTGGGCCCAGAGCAGGTCCTCAATACATATTTGTAAATGAAGAGCTAACGTTTATCTAGCAATCACTCTGCCAAGCTTTGTGCTAAATTTATGTACATGACCTAATTGACGCCCTTCATTGGAAGGTCAGCCCCACAAGGGCAGGGAATTTCATCCCTCCTGTTCACTGCTGTATGCCCTGTGCCTGGCATGCAGTAGGTGCTCAATAAATATTTTTTGAATGAGTAAACTCTCACAAATGCTGTAGGTATAAATATCTCTGTTTTCCAGGTAACAACAGCACTAGTTATTGTTCAAAGCACTTTACATGGATTCACTCATTTACTCCTCACAAGTCCTGGGAAGGAGGCAGTTATTAGCCCATTTTACAAATGAGGTAACTGAGGCACAGAGAGGTGAAGTCACTTGCACCAGATCACACAGCAAGTAAATAGCAGAGCCTGGTTTCAAACTCAGGTAGAGTCTGGCTCCACGCTTCTTAATTACTGACCTAAACATCGTGGACACCTGAGGTTCACAGAGCAAAACTTGCCCAAGATTTCACTGCTGTTTGTATCCAAATGTGCCTGCCTCACCACCCATAGTTTTAACTGTCAGGACGGCAGGCGGGTTAGGGTGATAATTCCCCACTCGTTTACCTTCTATCTTCTCCCACAGGCATGGGCCCCTCACTGCTCTGTCTCTACCCGGATGAAGACACCACCCAACCCAAGAGCCACTTCCAGCCAGCGACAGGCTTGGCCCAGGCCAACTGAGCCAACCCCTTTGCGCACCTCTCTTCTCCTCCCCAGAAAGGACCTCAACCACACTCCAAGCTGGCAGCCAACGCACAGGATGGGGGAGCGGGAGGGGTTCCCGCTCTCCTCTCAGTGGCCCCTGCCCGCCTCGGGCCTACCTCAGTCCCCACCCCTCTGCCCATCCCTATCTGGGGCTCTTTGGGGTGGTCTCAGCTCAGTGACCTCTGGGAGGGTGTCCCTGGCCCCCTCCTCCTCCTTCTCTCAGGACTTCCCTTGGGGTTCTTCATGCTGGTTACCTCATCCCTTTTTCCAACTCTCTTGGCTTTATTTTGGGTAATTAGGGGAGGGGGAGGTTGGGGTTCACATCTGTGTTTCTGGGCTCTGAGGAGTATTGATAACCATAATCACATTTCTTTCCATCCGTCTTTCTTTTATTACTATTTTTATTGCTATTGTTTTCATGATATGGTTTTAATCACTATGAATTACCTGGTGTCCATAAGAATGTGGGACTCCAATCTTCCCCCGCCCCCCGTCACTCAGGTGTCAATGGGGAGGGGAGCCTCTGGGACAGACCTCCCCCCACAGCGACTTCTGATTGAGCCCTTAGCCTCCTAAGCGGCCACCCAGCTCTGCCTACCCCCTCCACCCTGGACTTCTGCTGCCTCCAGCCTCACCTGGACCCTGACTTCATTTGTGCATTTCATATTTCAGGGGGAGGCTCTAACTTCCTCTGCTTCCAGACAATACAACCTCCAACCTTCTCCAGTTCTAGACCACACAACCTCTCTGGTTCTAGACTGTACAACTTTTGACCTTCCTGGTTCTAGACTGCACAACCTGCAACGTGGTCCAGTGTAGACCTCACATCCTCCAAACCCCTCTGATTCCAGACCCCACAATCTTCAATTCTTTATCGTTCTGAATCTCCCAACTGCCAACTCTGTTTTCATACTTCATGGTCTCCAAAGTTGTCTGGTTCTAGGCCTCACAATCTCCATCTTCCTCTGGCTCTAGAGCCTCTGATCACCAGAGTCTTCTGGTTCTACTTCTCTGACTTCCTCTGGTTCTAGACCTCTCCCTGTAAATCTCTCTTGTTCTAGATGTCACATTCTCTGATTCCTGCTGGTTCCAGATCTTACAGCTGATGATTTCCTCTGATTTTGGGCCCCATGACCCCAAGCTTCCTATTGGTTCTAGTCTTCCCAACCTACAGCACATTTGGTACTGAAGCCAGACTTCCTACTTTCTAAATCTCATGATTCCCAGCTCATTCCTTTTTACTTTCTAGACCCAAGACTTGCTTTTCCCATCAAAAAGAAGTAAAATGAGTTTTATGTCTTGATTTTATAACCAGTATTTCCAGAACCAGACACCGTGCTCCAGTTCTCTTTTGTTCTAGACCTCGTGACCTCTACCATCCACTGGTTCTAGACTACACAAACTCTAGATTTTGCATCTTCCAGGGCCCTGTGATTCCAGATCAAATGATCTCCCTTTTCTCTGGTTCTAGAACTTGGCCTCCAATGTCTTCCGATTCCAGATCTCACCGTATAAATCCCCTTGGTCCTCGATCTGACAATCTCCAATTCCCTCTCACTCCAGACATTATGACTCCAAATTACCCAGGGCTTAGAGCTCAGCCTTCAAACATCTTCTGAGTATAGACCTGGCCTTACAAATTTCTCTGGTTCTACACCTTACAACTGCTGACTCAAGGTCTTATGACTGTAAAATCCCTCTGGTTCTAAAACTCAGCCAGGCTTTTTCTAATTCTAGTCCTTACTCTACAGTTTTCTCTGGTTCTAGGCCTCACAGCTGCCACCTGCCTCTGATTTCAGATCCAAATTCTTCTGGTTCTGGAACTCAGCCTCCAAATGCTTCTGATCCTAGAATCTGGACCTCATTCTGTAGATTCCTTTGGTTCTGAACCTTACAGTCTCTGGCTCCCTGATTCTGGACTCCAACCTTCTAACTCTATTCTGGGCTTCCCACCCCACTCAACTTGCCCCATTCTTGTCTTAAGTCTTCCCATTCCAAATCCCTACCATCCAGGTTTCTCTGCTCGGGCCTCTCCATTCTGTCTCATATCCCTAAAATTTCTCTGTCCTAGAACCCCTTACAGTCCCCACCTCAGCCCTCCAGATATGCACTTGCCTTTACTTTACCCCAGGTATCTGGGAGACCTGGGGCTCCCTCACTCCTCTGAGGGGTTCACAATCCAGGAGACGTCCCCAGCCGCACAGGCACACGCACAGCCCTACCTGCATATAGCGGAGTGGGAAGAGAGGCTAAGCTTCCTCAGTTCTCTGCCACCACCCATGTGTCCCCAGCCCCCTTTCTTTCTACGATGGTGCTACTCTTGGTTACCCACAAGAAATGGCCTTCCTCTCTCAGCCGAAAGCACCCCCTTTTTGGAAGGCACTTCTTACTGTTTTGTCAGGGGGGTCGCCTGTCCAGATTGGTGCTATGGGGGGAGAAGGGTCTCACCCCTCTCTCCCTCAGGGGGTGATCTGGGACCTCAATAAAGAGAACTGTGCTGGGCTCGGAGACAGGAAGGGACTGACTAGCCACCCTGGCTCTGAAACCTACTAATCTCTATACCACCAACCATAAAGACCTCGCCTTGGTAGGCACCAGAACTCTGTATGTTGACTCATCTGTGGGGACGCTTCAGGGGGTGACGGGCATCCATGTCACTGTGATTCTATGTGTATGTGTGTGACTCTGTTCCTATGTGGGTCTATGTAACGTGTCTGGTGATGTCATTCTGTGTATATGTGTGTGTTTTATGGCATAATTCTGTGAAACTCTGTTGGGGCGGGGGAGGTTGTAATTCCTTCTACGTCAGTGTTAGTATCTGGGTGAAATGCCTCTGCCCTGTGTGTTTCTTGTTACTTAGGGTTTCTGTGTTCCTGAATGTGGGAGGTATTATGATTTTTTGGGGGGGTGGGGTTACCTGTGTGTGTCTGTGTGATTTTGCATACATGTATAGGACTGTTTGACACTACAATTCAGTGCACTGATGTCTAAGTGACATGATTCGCTGTACTTCAGTGTGTGTGAGTGGGGGGAGACTAGATGTCTACAGATTCATTTGCTGCGCCTGTTCTGTCATGTCTCTGTGTATCACCCTCATAACCCCTCTCCTGGGTTCCATGAGACAATCTGTTCAAAGGACAAAAACCACTTTCAAGCCTTGGCATTTGCAGCTCCTCTGCCTTAAAATGCCTTTCTCCCTTCCCTTCTCCTCCCTTGTTTATCTCCTACTGATACTTTATAGTTTAGTTCAAACATCCCCTCCTCCAGGAAGTCTTCCCTGCTTGCCCCAGCTGGTTGACGTCCTCCCACAGTGTCCTGAGAGTATCCCCTCGCCATCCCCATCACATCTCTAGGTACTCTGTCCCACTCTGAGTATTTATAATGGAGTGGATATAAAAAGTACTTACGCTATGTCAGGCCTTCTGCCAAACACTTTACTCACGTGATTTTATCAAACTCTCCTCTAATCCTATCAAATAGGCATGATTATTATCTCCATTTTAGGAGGATGAAATTGAGGTTCAGAGAGGATCATCACTTGCCCAAGGTCACACAGCAGGGAAGGGCTGAGCTGGACTTGAATGCGGAATTCAGATCCACATGGCAGCCTTCCCACTCACACACACACACACACACAGACACACACACACACACAATCTATCCCACAAGGTGGTCTCTGGAGCATAAACACTAGAGTAGGAATTAAGAGCCCAGGAATTAGGTGGGGCAGGCTCTGCCACTTTCCCGTTGTATGACCTTGGGCAAGTAAGCGCAGTGACCTCTGCAAATCTGTGTCCTCGTCACCTGTAAAATGCAGACAGTATTAGTACCTTTTGGGTGATTGTTAGCTGGCGTGGGTGGGGGTCAGTCAGACGGCCACAAGGTTTGGGGGATGGACAGCTTGTTTCCAGGAGGGGGAGCCAGAGCAGAACCTTAGAACTTAGTGCTACAGTTGGGCCTGAGTCGCTGTTGGGGGCTTGGCAAGGGTGGTCCGTTAGGTTGCAGAGTGTGGGGTTGGCGGTAGGGGTGGAACCTGGACCTGATGATGTGAGGCGAGACTATCCAGGGTCTCCTAGGTCATCAGAAAGAGTCTGAATTTTCTCCGCAGGGCATTGAGGAGCCGCCGAGTGAAGGATGAGGGAGAAAGGAGACGGTACGAGCTTCTGAGCCTTGCTCGGGGCGAGGGGAGCTCGGGCGTCTTCAGTTTATAACTTAGAAACACTGACCATCAAGGTTGGAACTTTATTCTGTTGCTTGGAGAAACCACCCGTTTTTCAGAGTGGGTAACAGACCCTAGATGCGTTCAAGGTCACACAAGTAACTGACAGGAGGGCTAGACGCCCGGCTTTGCTTCCACGTGGCGCTTGGTGCTGCCTCGCAAAACAGCCACCCTCACCAGGGGCATTTGCCGCCGATCCACCGACCGCGAGGACCGCGGGGGGAACCCCACTTTAAGCCCCGAGAAACTTCGGCCTCGGAACGCGGCCACTTGGGGAGCAGGGAGCACACCGGGCCGTTTTTCCCCACGCGCCCCTCGTCACCTTTCCCATTGGCTCGTTCCAAGAAGGGCGACGTCTGGGGGCCCTCTGGTCACCTTGTCCTCCGCGCGCTCAGCGGCGCAAGGGTCCTGCGCAGGCGCGCGAAGGGCGCCTTCGGGGCCCGCGCTTTACGACACTTGTGCGACAGCGGCGGCGGCCACTCGGCACTCCTTCGCGACGACCGAGCCGGGTGCCGCGGGCCGCCGTTGCCAGGGTGGGGGTCGCTTTGCGGCATGGCGATGGCGGAGGGTGAGAGGGCTGAGTGTGCTGAGCCCCCCCAAGACGAACCCCCGGCCGATGGCGCTCTGAAGCGGGCAGAGGAGCTCAAGACGCAGGCCAACGACTACTTCAAAGGTGCGCCCGCTCGGGAGAGGGGGCGGGGGATGGAGCGCGCCCAGGTCGAGGGGTGCCGGGCCGCGCGGAACCATGGCAACGCGGAGCGGCAGCCTGGGCACGGGCCAGGCATTACCAAGGGACCCGGCGTGGGGAGGCCCGGGATGGCTCTGCCCCGGGGTGACAGAGGGGGCTTCTGAGAGAAAGGATGATGCCGAGAGGTGGCGGACGGAGCGGGCGCTAAGTGGGGAGACCGAGGAGGGCGCTCACCAGTGTGGGTGGGAGGGGGCCGGGCATGAGGGCGCTACCAAATGGGAGAGACCCCGCGCGGCACTTGGCTGACGGTGACAACTGAAGAGGGCGCTGCCAGTTGTGACATGGGGCGGGCGAGTGATGGCGCTACCACATGGGGAGACGGGTGAGTGACACCCAGTGCGGGTTAGGGGAGGCAGCCCCAGTAGGGTAAGGAATCATGGGGATGGGGCACAGTCGTTAGAATGGAAGGCACTTAAGTAGGAGGTTTGGGGTTACACGGGGAACAGGGATGTGTGGGAGGCCCTGGGAGCAGAGGTGGGGGAATCCCAAGAATAGTGTGACTTAGGGTCTTCAGCAAGACGTGTGGGGGCGTGCATGCATGCATTCATTCATTCAGCTTGTTTAGTGAGCACCTGCTACGTTCTAAGGCCTGGGCTGGGCTCTGGGGGATGTAACAGCCCATGACACAGATGCAGCCCGCCCGAAAACAGCTTGTGGTTTAGCAGGAGAATCAGACCTTGAGGAACCACCCAAATAAATAATAAAATGCTTAGAGATTGTGATGAGTGCTTTGGAAACCACCTCAACAGAGTGTGAAGTAGAGAACAAGGGTTGGAAGCCACTTTAGATGGGTGGTCAGGGCAGGCTTTGCTGAGGAGAAGGCCTTTAATTCGAGGAGCACTGAAGAGTGGTCCAGGTGGGTGGAGCCTCGCATGCAAAGACCCAGGGGTAGGAAATGCAAGGAGACTGGTGTGGCTGGAGTTTTCGCGAGGTGGTGAGGAGACTGATACAAGATGAGTTTAGGACGGGGCCCAGGTCATGTCGGGTCTCATAAGTCATTGCTCAGCTATCCAAGCGGAGACATTGGGTAGATAGAGGGGCCAGTCAGACTCCGAGAAGAAATTGGGCGTGATCAGCCTATGGACGGTATAGGACGTGCTGGGCATGGGTGAGGTCACCTAGGAAGAGCAGAGGCTCAAAACAGAACCCTGAGGAATTCTAACGTTTAGAACAAGAGGAAGAGGCTGAGGAGGAGTGGTCGGTGCAGTGGAAGGAAAATCAGGAAAAGTGTCAGGAAAGATGAGAGAAGCACATGCTTTTGGAAGGTGGGGGCTGTTCCCTGGGTCGGATGTTGCTGAGATGACAAGCGCTGACGGTTGGATTGGGCTCCACAACTGGTGGTGGTATCCTTGACAAGCGCAGTCTCTGGGGAATGATGGAAGGCACCCAAGACTGAATGGAAACTGTGGAAATAGAGACGGCAAATGTTGACAAGCATTTCGAGTATTTCGGTTCTGAAGGGGAGTGGAGAAAGGGGAAGGGAAATGCTTTGTTTCTAAAGGATGGAAGAGGCTAAGAACGTGGTTCAATGGAGAGGGAGAGTTGACCCTACAAGGGAGAGGAGAGACTTGCACAACAAAGCCCTAGAGAGGGGAGAGGAGGTGGAATGGATCTCAAGCCCCAGAGGAGAGTGGGTCTTCATTGAGAGCACAGATGGATCCAAAGAGTGGGAAAGTTTTGTCAGATTGGGGAACAAGGAGGAGACAGGGCCAGCGAGTCACGGGGTTGGAGGTAATGCCCTGAAGGCCGGCTCAGGGAGTGTGGGTATACATTCTGGGGGTGTAGGAAGCCATGGAAGGTTTTAAAAGAGGAGCAACATGGTCTGATTAGTATTTGAAAAAGATCCCCCAGCTGCCTTGCGGAGATGGGACGCAAGGGCCAGACTGGAGACCAGGAAGGAGACTAGAATGGTGGACGGGTGAGAGGTGGTGGTGCTGCCAACTGACTGGAGGGACAGAAACTGACTCAAGAAGTGTTTCAGAGAGGCAGTGAAGAGGCGGCTTGGAGAGAGGGAAGAGGGAGAAAGAAAGCAGAACAGATGGCAAAGGCCCCGAGGTGCACCCAGGAGGGGAGTGGGGCTGGGTGTAAGAGGAAGGGGGGGTGGTTTATGGTGAGGTTGCAGGGAGGGGCCTGAGCTTGCTGCTCAGGGTTCTGGGGAGCTGAGGAAAGGACAAGGTTGGTGCTGTAGAAAGACGCCCTGGAGGGGCTGGAGTGGAGGCTGGGAGACCAGGGAGGAGGCTGGGGCAGGAACCTGAGCCGGGGAGATGAAGGCCACACCAGGGCGGGGCTGAAGGGAGGGGAGCGAATGAGTAGATTTAAGAGATGTTCAGGAGGCTGATTTGACAGAACTTGGTGACTGCCTGATTTGGTGTGCCGAGGGGTCGAGGGGTGTCCAGGACAAGGCCCGGTCTCTACCTGAGGGATGGCCCAGGAGGTGGAGTTGTCCCTGGAATGGGGCTTGGGAGGAGCAACAAGTACGGGGTTGGTGCCAAGGCGAGGGAAGAATTCTGGGAAACTGTAAACCACTGGGAGGAGTCCCTTGCTCCCCAGGACCTGGGATCAGAGCTCTCAGGAGCCCTGGGGCCGGGCAGGCAGCCAGAGGTCCTGGCATTGAGCTGGCACAGAGGAGGATTCCCTTCCTGGTCCAGGCCCCTCTCTGTATGGCAGACACAGAGCCTCGCCTCAGGTCGATGGGAGTAACAATAAAAAGGATAATTACAGCTCCCCTTAATTGAGCCTCTGTGGTGGCCAGGTACAGTGCTTTGTCTAATCCTCCCCTGGGGCAAGGAAGGAGGGACAGCCCTGTTTGTTTTATAGAGGAAGCTGAGGCCCAGAGAAGTGAAACCACGTGCCCCAGGTCAGAATGTGTGAGCGGCAGAGCCCGGATATCCCCCTTCCTCACCACGTGCTTGGCTCCCACGTGCAGAGTCCTTACCCAGAGCTGGCCTGGCCCCCTGCACGTGAAGGGGGACCCCAGGGACTCAGAAGATTCCCTGCCCACTGTTCCCCCATAAGGCTGGATCACTTCTGGAGCAGAGCTTGGATCATCTCTGCGTACCCCTTTCTGTAAAATGGGAGGGGTTGTATTTAACCCACAAGGAGGCCTCCAAGTCTAAGAGTTTGTAGACATGGTTAAGCGCTCAGGCTGGGTTCAAATCTTATTGCTTCCTCTTCCCTGCTGTGTGACCCCTGGGCAAATGATGTAACCTCTCTGTGCCTCAGTTTCCTCATCTCTAAACTGGGGGCTGTGGAGTAGTAAATGCACTCATATTTATAAAGGAAGAGGGCTGGGATATGGTGTCTTTGGGCAAATGTGTGAAGCGCAGGCCCCTCCCATTTCCTCTGCTCCATTCATTTCTTCCTTTGGCTTAGCCATTCATTCGCTTCTTTTACAAGGATCTGCTGTAGCCGCACTTCATACTTGAGTTCATTAGCCCTCACAGCCACCCAGTGAGGTAGGCCTGATTGTGAGTCCGCATTTCAGATGAGCAAATGGAGGCTCAGGGAGGGGAGGCTGTTTCCTGGGGGGTCTTGGGTCTGGACCCGCAGAGCAGGTTGTCAGGCTCTCAGACACCAGGCTCCCCGCCGCACTCAAGTAACACCTCACCTGTCAGTGGGCTGGCCAGCTGGCCTTTGAAACCCCGCCAGGAGGCTGGAAGGAGTCCTCCAAAGCACTAGCATTCCAGGGAGGGTCGGTCAGACTTGGGCTGCCTGGTTCTGCCCATGCTTGTTTCTGGGAAGTCCTGGGCCTGCCTTCCGGGGCTCACAGTCCCTGGGACACACCTGTCACTTAAGGGTGACAACCCAGAGTGGGCAGAAGAGACCGGGGGATAGAAGAGACCAGGGGCTGGAACAGCCCTGAGGGGTACCCGCCCCAGCCTGGGGGTCAAGCAGGGCTTCCTGAAGGAGAGGACATCAGGCCATTTGAAAGATTGCCAGATGTTAGCCTGAAAAAGGAATCGTCATATCGTCCCTGGCCATCTCCCCAGGAACTGGCTTCTCCTTTCTCTAGTGTTGGTTTTGTCTGTCTTTCTGTTTCTGTCTTCATTTCTTCCTTCCTTCGTTCCTTCATTCAGGAACTATTCGTGGAGTTTGGAACCCTCTTCCATTCCACTTCTTCACCTGACTCACTCTCATCCTCTGGGTCTCAGCTCCCACATTCCCTCTGGCTGCCTCGGCTCTAAACACTCTGGGTTATCACTTTCTGGGCAGGGATCTGCGTGTTGCCCCCCACCAGACTGTGAGCCCCAGGAGGATAGGGCTGAGGGGTGCTGTGTCCTCAGAGAAGCGAGAAACAGGGCCCCTGCTCTCATGGGGCTTAGGTTGAAATTGGGGAGATGGATTATAAGCAAGCAAAACAAAAAATCTGATGGTTTAGCAGATGGCTCTGGAGAAAAGTGAAGTGGGAGTTAGGGCAGGAATTCCCATTTTAGGCAGGATATTAGTAGGACTCTCTGAAACTCGTCCTGAGGGGGTATGTAAGTTGCCCAAGGACACCCAGCTAGTAAGAGGCAGAGTCAGGGATGGGGCTCAGGTCACCTGCCCCTGTGCCAGGCTTCCACCCAGAGGCCACCTCACGTGGAAGGTGAGAGTGGGCATTTGGGTCTCTGCCTGCCACTTACTGTGTGACCTTAAGCGTAGGCTTTCCATCTCTGAGCCTGTCCCTTCATCTGGAAAACGGGAGTAATGCAACCACTGTTGGAGTTGTTGGTGAGGGTTCAGTGAAGTGATTCATTCACCAAGAGCCCCATGTGGCACCTGGCACACCATGGTCCCCCAGTTCTGGTACGCCCTGGTCTCCTGCCTGTCAGATGGCCACATGGGAGAGGCCCAAGCCTGACTGCAGATATAGCCTGGGTGTTTGACCTTGAACAAGACCTCATGACCCATCTGTGAAGCGAGTGGCAGATGAGGCTTATGCCATAGAGAGGGGAGGATTCCGCGGGTCGAGACGTACAGAGCAGGGCACAGCATAGCTCGTGTCAAATAAAATCTCCCTTTTCCCCTTGGCCAGATGCCACATGCTGTCGCTCCACACTTAGAACATTCATGTCCAGACCCCACTGTGGCTGAGGCCTTCCGGGCCTGTTCCGCCAGTCTCCCTGCGCTTATCTCACACCCTCCCCTAACTCACTTTGCCCCAGGCCACACCAGCCTCTTACTCCCCCTCACCCCGCCCTGCCCTTGGGCTTTTGCACCCGCTGTGCCTTCTGACTGGAACACTCTTCTCCATTCTGGTTTGTCACTTTCTTTGGGTCTTGGCTGATATGTCCCCTTCTCCTTGAGGCTTAAGTAGGTTCCTTCTCCTTGCCCACTTCCTGTTCTTCTACTAGGCCCCCTCTTTGGGCTTGTTTACTCGCTTTGGAGGCTGGGCAACCCAGGGCAGACTCACGTGTGCTGGTTCCCAGCTCTAGCGTGCAGTAAGATGCCCTCTTCAGACCGTGGGGAAGATTCCGTAACACCCTTGTGAGTCCTGGAAGAAGTATTGCCCGGTCTGCGGCCTGGAGGGGTCATGGTTGGGTGGCAGGTGTGTGGAAGTGACCTTGGGGTCCTGGAGATTTGGACCTGAGGAGATAAGCCTGTGCTGGCATGGGAGAGTCGGGACAGGGAAGAGGGGCAGGCTGAAGAGACATTTCTGAGCTCTGCTGTGGCCTCAGTTTCCCCATCTGTGAACGGGGACATGGGGCCAACACGCAGCCTAGGGCCTGTCCTTGCGGGTAGCCCTGCCTCATGCCGCCTCCTGCTCCCTCCCCACAGCCAAGGACTACGAGAACGCCATCAAATTCTACAGCCAGGCCATCGAGCTGAACCCCAGCAATGCCATCTACTATGGCAACCGCAGCCTGGCCTACCTGCGCACTGAGTGCTATGGCTACGCCCTGGCCGACGCCACGCGAGCCATCGAGATCGACAAGAAGTACATCAAGGGCTACTACCGCCGGGCCGCCAGCAACATGGCGCTGGGCAAGTTCCGGGCCGCCCTGCGCGACTATGAGACGGTGAGCCGGGCCTTGGGGTGGGCCGGCTCCAGCCCCTGAGCCAGGTGGCTGCCGAGGGTGGTGAGGCAGGCCGGGGAGGGCCTGGAGCGGGGGTGGAAGGAGGCCATTCAGCCGTTTACTCGGCTCCCCCTCACCCGGCAAATGCCCGTGGGGCCCCTTGGCCTGCAGCGCACTGCTGGGTTCACGTCTCGGCTCTGCCGTCGCTCACTTGGTTACCTGGACAAGCTCCCTAGCCTCTCCGTGCCTTCTTTTTCCTATCTGTGAAATGGGGAGAACAGTGAGACCTGCCTCTAGGGGGTGCCGTGAAGAATAAACAAGTTTCTGCTTAGGACGTGTTTAGAGAGCAGCTCCTGGCGCAAAGCCCGTGTGCGGTAACCATTCCCTTGAGGACGATTGTGGGTCTTACTGTTGGTGAAGAGCCACACTGCCCTTCTGCCGGGGGAGCTTCTCATTCAGAGGAGGCCGAAAACCAAACCCGGGACATTTAATCTGGGTGGACACTGTCGCTGCAAAGGAGGATGTGTGCTGGCGGAAGATGGAATGGGTGACAGGCTGAGGGGACAGCGACGGGAGGTGTTGTAGGGAGGGACCTAGAGCACAGTGGGAATTCTCTAGCTCTCTCCTCCGCCTGCCCTCCCATCGCTGGGACCTCGCTGATGGTGACGGTGGTGACGGCGGTCAGGATGCATGGCACGCTCCCGCCTTCCCACGACGGGCGGAAGGACGGGCGGAAGGAGTCGTGGCGGCCGCCCTGTGAGGTGGGAACAGTGGTTACCCCATGTACAGAGGAAGAGACTGGGGCCCAGGGGGTCCGGTCACCTGCCCACCAGCAAGCAGCTGGCAAGTTGGAAGGATGGCAGGGCTGGAACTGAACCCCAGACAGCTGGGCCCTCCAGCCCGTGTCTCTCCCGCTTCTGAGAGTCAGCCCCCTGGGAGTCGGGGTTTCCTGTGTTCTGCTTACTGGGATGGTGCACCCGGCAGGGGCCCAGTCAGTGTTTGTGGAATAAGTTCTTATTCTGCCCCCAGTACACACCCTCTCTTCCTCCTTTCACTTCATTCACCGCACACACCGAGCAGCTTCTGTTGTGTAGGGCGGGGTGGCCGGGCATGCTGAGAGCCACAGGCTGCCATTGGAGGGAGCCAGGTCAGGCTGCCCGGGCTGGCTGCTGGCCACTGGCCCAGGGTGCAGGGTGGATTTCGGGCCAAGTTCAGGCATGAGCCGAGCCCTGGGCCAAGGGCCACCTGTGTCAGGGTGGGGGCAGGGGCACGAAGGGGGCGTCGTTTAGAGACCGGGGGTCTGGGATGACACCGGGAGGACAAGGGAGGGAGCAGCAGAACCGTTCTTACAAGCGTGGGCTCCCAAGCCATTCCCTGGCCAACCGTCCATGTTGTCCTTGTGTCCTCATTTGGAGCATGGTGACAGGAGGAGTCGCCACCCCGGGTGGCTGTGGGGCCCTGGGGAGGTAGTGTGAGTAAAGGTCAGTGGGGCCAGAGGGCTCAGTAATGAGTAACCCAGAAGGACAGCGGAGGTTGGACGGGGACAGCTTTTCTAGGGCTCCAGGAGGGGGCAGCAGGGGCAGAAGAGCGCTGAGCATGGGGGAGTCTCAGGGGTTCTTGTCACAGCTCTGGCCCAGAGGGGCCAGCCCACGTACTCCGTGAGGCTGAGGTGCTCGGTTCCAGCCACCTTGTGGACATGGAACATCTGCGCTTTATCCCGGGCATCATTTATTCTGATGTCGTGGAGGGCTGGAGGAGGGATCCACAGCTTGTTCGGACTGACCTGAGGTGGGGCCACACCCAGCATTTAAACTGTCCTGGCCCTTTCCCTGTGCGGGCCCTGCCAGCTGCACTGGGGAGTCCCCACACGAGCCTGAGAGCCACCAGCGGCAGGCCAGCCTGATGCCGGCAGGCTGTCCACCATTCTTTATTTTGACTTGTTTCATCAGGCTTTGTGGGCGCAGGGCAGAGGGGCCAGGCTCTGGCGTGGCTGCCCATCCAGAATCTACCTCCTACCCTCCATAGCCGTCTGTGACATGCTCCGGTTTCACGGAGGGTGTGCCCAGGCCCCCGCTTAGATCATGGCATCCTTGGGGGTGGTGCCAAGACGTGACCTTCGTTGAACAGACGAGCCCGCCGAAGGCTCTGCCTTTCAGCAGCTTGGGCTCTCGGGTGAAGGGCCTTTCCTTTCTCAGCCTCAGTTTCCTCATCTGCATGCTCACTGTGGGCCTAGCTCTGTTGTGCGCTTTTTACATGCATGAATTCAACCCATTTTACAGGAAGGAAACTGAGGTCTAGAGAGGGGGAGCCCCTCCTCCATGGTCGCCTAGCAGAGGAGTGGCGGAGCTGGGACTGGAACCCAGAGGCTGGGCTTGAAACTGTTCGTGGGCCGTGCGGTCGGTTTACTGGTTTGAGCCTAGCACTTCTGTCTTCATCGGTTAGAATAGAGAAGAGAAAACCCTTCATTGTTCGGAGGAAGTGTATGTATTGTTTTTTCATCGAGGTGAATGCAGATGTGTGTTGGTTGTGAAGTGAGATGTGTATCTCTTACTGTGAGTCCGACCGTCTGCCAGTCCCTGGTGCAGTGGGGGCACTGGCTCCAAGGTCACGATGCCCGGCTGCGGGCTGTGTAGCTCAGAGGGCCTTGGCTTTCTGGCCTCAGTGTCCTGGTCTGTGAAAGGGGCAGAATAGTAGGCCAGCTTCAGCATGCTTGTGAGGATGAAATGCGATCAGCACGTTTAGAGAAGGGCCTGCCTGCACCCACTTAGCACTTGGTGCGCTTTCTTCTGGGGGTGCCGGGGGAAGAGCCCTTCATTCACAGGAAGCGCTGTGTACGTGGCAGGACCTTGTTAAGGTGTCTCCATTCTGCTCTCCGTCCAGGGCCAAGCCTTGGACCCTCAGCATGAGCTGAGCTCCCCTTTCCATAGGTCCATGTGGACTACCCCCCCTCACCTCCAAGCTAATCCTTTCAGAGGGACTCTTGCTTCAGGATTCCCCACCCTTTTATTGGGTCCTCTTGTCAGAAGACCCCACCTGTGTCCCTTCCTGTGTGTGGTTGGAACTCATGTGGTCACATGGCCCAGGCCCGATCTGGGGGGCTCCTTCTGCACTCCCCACCCCCGTCAGAGGTGTGTGGGGTTTGGTTTGTAATAGGTTTGCGTTTGCGTTTCTTCTTGCACCCTGTTCCAGTGCAGTCAGGTAGAAATGCATTTCCCCTTGCAAGACCGTCCAAGCTCCCGTACACCGAAGGTGCGGCTACACGATAGGAACAGGACATCGCCCTGAGGCCTAGTACAGCGCTCACCGTGGGCCCGGCGCGGCGGGGACCTTCGTGCCGTAGTAACTCCTGTGATCTTCACTACCCTGCGCCGTGGGGAAATGTCCCTGATTTACAGATGAGGAAAGTGAGGCGCAGAGAGTAGGTCCCTACCCCGAGGCCCCACAGCCAGAGGTGACAGCCTGGTACCAGACTCAAGCTTCTGACCGCTGGCTGTGTGCCACGGGCAAAAGTTTCCTGGCACAGCCCCTGGCCCTTAGCTCAGGCAGTGTACTCCAACGGTCTCTGTTCTGTTTCATTATAAAAAGAATGTCGGGTGTGACTAAATTAATTCACTAGAGGGCCTTGACCTGTTGGGGGGAAACCCTAGCGTTGTGCCAAAGACTCACGGTGCAGGCAGAGCCTGCTCTAGAGAGCTGGATTTGTGCCTGTGCCTTGGGCCGGCGCGCCCCTCTCTGGCGCTCCGGAGGTGGTCCTGATACTCGGACTGCCACCCACCGTTGTCATGGGGGGGCCCCTGAGGCCGGGAGCACTCTACCTGCGGCATGGCTCCTGCTGCTCGGCTCCAGTGTCTCACCCTTGCTTTCACGCCCTGAAAGCCGTCCTGAAAACCACAGTTCTGGGAAGTTCAGGCAACTCACTTGGTGGCAAACTCTGACCTGAACTAATAAGAGGCCACCGATGGTCTTGATTGCTCCTTTGTGGTGTGAGTGGAAGTTCTGCTACGGAAACGGGAGTGTGTGTGATGACCAGGTGTCACTCGGACCCACGGGGGTGTCATAGAGCGTGTGTACTGTGTCCCCTTTCTAAACTCCAGAAAATTCCCAAACACATGCAGCCCCCATGGCTTCACATAGGGACTACAAACCTGTGTTGTCATTTCATCAATTTCAGCACCACAGTTCCTGCCTGATAGCACTCCCAGCTGAAGATACCTTTTCAAAACAGCTTTTTTATTTCGAGAGCATTGTAGCTTCACCTGCAGTTGCAGGAAGCAAGTAGTACAGAGATCCCATTCTCCCAGTTTCCCCAGCGACGTAGCTGGCATACGACATAAATATCACAGTCAGGAGACCGATGTTGAGCTAACCCTGATACTCCTTGTTAAAAGTCCAGTGTTATGTGCTCACCCAGTGGGCTTCGGCTCCTGAAGCCCCGCCAGGACGGAGCAAACGACCGTCCCCAGGTGTGGTGGCCGGGCAGGGCCACTTCCCCTTTCCAGGCCCTGGCACAAGCACTGGCTTGCTGCTGCGCCCTGGGACGGGCCTGCTATGAAACTCTCACACCACCCTCCACACTCGCTGGCACCTTCCTCATTTTCTGGAAGCTGAGGGAGGCTCGAGAGGTGGGGCTGCCTGCCCGGGAAGGCCTGGATTCAGACCCAGAGGCCTGACCCCGGAGCAGGGGCTCGTGATTCGCATTCCACTGTGCCTTCCTGGAGGGTATACAGGGTGCTGTGGGGACGGGTGGCAGCTGGCAGTGGGGGGACAACGTCTGGATGCGAGGTGGAAGTCAGGAGTTCAGACAGGGAGAGAACGGAATCCTGGCTTCTCGCGTCTGTGACTTCACCTCTTGGGCTCAGTTTCCTCATCCATCAAATGGGAATTGTGATAACACCCTATAGAGCTGCTTTGAGGGTAAAATGAGCAAGTCAACTGCCTACAGCAGTGCTAGGCACGTATTAAGTGCTCAGAAAATCCACCGTGTATTACAGTTGCTTGTCTCTTGTTACCATTTGCGCTCCTCTTTTCCCGGTGTTGTCAGGGTTTGTGCCCATCTTCCACTCCAGCTGTGAGCTCTCTGAGAACCAGGACTGGCTGGGTTGAAATGCTGAGTGGTTTGTCCATCCACTCGGGGCATTCCTTCACTGCTGGGACACAGCCTCGGCCCCGCCCTTGAGGGCCACCTTCCAGAGGGGAGAAGCAGTGCTCAAGGCTGGCCAGGTGATCCAAGGGCGTGGGGGCCCAGAAGGGGTGCCTGACCCAGCCTGGGGGAAGCGGAAGGATCTGGAGGGGGAGATGGAGCTAGAAAGGCTTGGAGGTGGGAATGCTGTGTTCTGAGCCAGGGGCCGCCTCTGCTGGGGCTGGAAGTGAGAGGAGTGGTGCATGTGGGGACTTGGGAGCTCGGTCTGGCTGGGCAGCGCTGGGCAAACGGAAAGCAGGCCCTTGGGAGCCAGGCCAAGTGGTGGTTTGGACTTTATCACGGGGTGTGGACTCGTAACCTCTCCCAGTTTGGAAGGACTCCAGAGGATGTCTGGTGCTGCCTCCTCCCGAGCCGCGCGCCATCCACATCCCAGGCAGAGCCAGTCTCCAGCCTGAGCCTGCCCAGACAGGGAGGAAGCCGTCGCTGGCTGAGACCCAGCTTTCTGCCACCCTCCTGGTCTGCATGGCCATTCTTAGGGTGGATGAGCCACACCAACCTTCGGAGCCTTTGAACAGGCTTCTGACTCACTCTGCCAGGCCTTCCACTAGGGGACGTCCCCACCCCTGAGGGCCGGCCCCAGCACCACCCCTCTCTGTCCCCTGTACCGGAGCTGTGGGGGCCGCTCATCACCATGATAGTAACACGGAAAGAGAACTGTCTGGGGCTCAGAGGGGTGAAGTCACCTGGCCAAGGCCCCATAGCACAGAAGTGGCAGAGCAGGGATTTGAATCCAGCTCTGTCTGCTTCTGAGCTTGGAGGATCAGAGGTTTGGGGAAGCGGGACAGAAGGTGGAGAGAGTGGAGGTGATGGGCTCGTTTAGTGAGAACTTCCTGGGCCCCAAAGCAAAGCCGTGTGCTTTCTGCGTAGGAGCTACTTTAATCAACACAGCCACCCGTGAAGGGGGCCACGAGGAGCTGCCGACACGTCCGTGGGGTTGACTTGGTGGCTCCACGGCACGCACTTCCCCAGTTTTCACTCATTGCGTCCTCACAGCAGCCGTCGGATATAGTACTCTTTCCACTTCATCTCACCAGGAGGAACCTGAGCCACCGACAGGCAGGCTCACCTGCCTGGGTCGCACCACTGACAATTGGCCGGGGTTAGGGGGTTGAACCCAGGCGGCCTCCCTTCAGTGGAGGAAACAGGGAACTCGTTTGTCCTGGGTCTCCCCAAAAACCCAAGGTCGAGCAAAGGACGTGACACCACTCAGCGCTGGCTGTGCTTTCTGAGCCCTGTGTTCATTACTTATTCCCAGCAGCCCTGGCAAATGAAGAAACTGAGGTTCCGGGTGTCTGAGTCATCCAAAGGCATAGCATGCCCTTCGGAGGGGTCTGGGCTATTAATCATGACTTTAGACCCAGCACACGCTTTCCTCCAACCCCACCCACCTTGGAATTGACTGTACTGATATCAGTAAAGTGTGCCTCAGCCTGCTCTGGTTCCAGCAAGAAACCCGGAGCTGAGCGTGTGCTCCGCGGGCGGGGCGGTTGTGTTTTAATGATAGGCAGAGCTAGGATTTACCGTGTTTGCTGGAAAACGAGACCTGGCCGGACCATCAGCTCTAATGCGTCTTTTGTTAAAGCAAAAGTTAATATAAGTTTTTGTTAAGCAAAAGTTAATATAAGACCCGGTTTTATATTATGTTAAAGTAAGACCGGGTCTTATATGTTAATTTTTGCTCCAAAAGATGCATTAGAGCTGATGGTCCGGGTAGGTCTTATTTTTGGGAAAACACTGTATTAAGAGCTCGTGCGTGGGTTCCCTCATTTTACCCCTCACGGCAGCCCTGTGTGGGCCACAATGTTAGGTCTGGTTTCGGGGTGCAGGAAACGAGTTCTAGAGGTGACACGTGTCCAGGGCAGCACCCCTAGCCCGCGGCGGCCCCAGGAGGTCTGGCTTCAGCATTCACGGAGCCCAGCGCCGGGCTGACCATGGCAGCGGCAACTTCCCTGCCTCCTGATTGCTCTCTGCCCCCTCCTTGGTTGGAGCATTGATGCCCCTTTCCTTCTTCTGTTTCTTCCCTTTGTCCACCTGCCTGCCCAGGTGGTGAAGGTTAAGCCCCACGACAAGGATGCCAAAATGAAATACCAGGAATGCAACAAGATCGTGAAGCAGAAGGCCTTCGAGCGGGCCATCGCGGGCGACGAGCACAAGCGCTCGGTCGTGGACTCACTGGACATCGAGAGCATGAGTGAGTCAGGCCGGGGTGCCCTGCCATGCCCAGCCCAGCACGTTCCACAGCTTTGCATGGGCCGCTCCATTCTTTGTGCACACTGTGGGGTGGTGAGGTGGGGCTCAGGGGCAGCCTCTGGTCCCCAAGCCCAGGCCGCTGTCTGTTGCTCCCGTCCTGCATTCTTGGGAAGTCGAGTCCAGAACTGGAGCTTGAGTTCGCCAGTTGTGGAGATGTGGGGTCCCCTGCTCCCACCCAAGCCTAGCTCCCTCCCAGCTTCTGTACCAGCTGCTCCACCCCCTGGCAGTAGCACCCACCCCCCAAGGGCTTCCCGTGTCCTATTTGTCTCTGGGTCCTCTAGGCATTCAGATGATTCAGTCATTCATTTCACAGACAATTATAGAGAACCTACTATGTGTCAAACACTGTTCAAGGCACTGGGGACATAGCTGTAAACAGAACAGTCCCTGCCCTCATTGAGCTGATGTTCTAGTGGGGAGAGGTGATTAGTCACCCAACGAATTAATAGTGTTAAGTGTTGTAAAACCAAGTAGGCGGAGAGGGGAAGGGACACACTAGACGAGGAGGTTGGAAAGGGCCAGGCTGGCTGGGGATTGCGATCCTTTTTCACTCCATCCCCACCTCAACCTGAACGTCCAGACCCATGTCTGCCCAAAGCCTGGGAGGGGAGCCGGGGCCCCCTTCCCACTCACACAGTGGCTGTGGCCACGGACTCATTTCCCCATTCACGCACCAGCCATCGAGGATGAGTACAGCGGGCCCAAGCTTGAGGACGGCAAAGTGACAATCACCTTCATGAAGGAGCTCATGCAGTGGTACAAGGACCAGAAAAAACTGCACAGGAAATGCGCCTACCAGGTAACGCACTTGTCAGGGGCTATACACACCTGTGACCCCAGGATAGCGTCACGGCTGGCGGTGCCGAAACAAAGCCACACGGGGCAGGTCGAGGAGAGAGGGAGTAACAGGAGCTAACACTCACCGCTGAGCCGGCGCTATGCCCGGCACCGCGAGCTCTTTATTGCTGACATTATGTACATATTTTTATTTTTAGTATTTCCATTTGGTTCTTTTTTAATGCTTTTCATCTGTCTGCTCCGTGTGTTCACGCATGTTGTCTCCCTTTCCACGAGATCCTTGAACACGTTTGTTAAGAGTTACTTTAACGTTTCTGTCCGGTAATTCTACCATCTGGGTCATCGCTGGGTCTGCTTCTGTTGTCTTTTCTTCATGTGTCGTATAAGTGTTTAGTGTACGCCAGACATTCTGTGTAAAAGAACAGGAGAGACTGAGATAAATGAAAATTTCTGCGGGACCTGGCAGGGTCTTCTTCCGTCAGGCTGCGAGTGTGAGGGCCTTTGTCAGTCTGACTTGCACTTCGGTGGAGCTGTGCTTGGCGTCAGTGCACCACTGGCTCTCAGTGTTTGCAGAGTGGGATTGGTATCCCTTCAGCAGGGCTTGGCATGCCAGTGACGTCGTTATGTTGTGAGGTCTCCAGCTTTAGGAACTGTGGGAGAGTGCTCATTTCCAGGCCCACTGCCAGGTTTGTGGGTTGCTGGGGAATTCTCGGCTCTCCGGTCTCGCCCCCCACTTTGTGCATCAGGAGGCCTCCATCAGCCTGCCCTGCACCTGGGCTCCATGATGGCTGGGTGAGAGAGTCGGCGGTGAGGGCAGAGGCCTTCTGCAGCTGGGGCTCCTGGGGGCGCTCATCGGTCCCGCCAGCCCACACCCTGCGTGAACTTTCTGCTGGTTTCTCCTCCCTCGCTCAGCCTTGGTGGAGCTTACCCTTCGACCACTCTGCCCAGATGACCAGGGAGAAAGCAGTCTCTTCCCCCAGGAAAGGGCCTCTCGCTGTCTACAGTGGATTAGTTTAGGTTTCCTAGCATCCTCAGCTCTCAGATGGGTTGTTTTTTTATTTGATTTTGTTGGGTTTCTCATTATTAGGGCGAGAGTGGCAGTCTTATAACTTGCTACATTCTCACCAGAAGTGGACATCTACTTTTTAACGCTTTGTTTTTTTCCCCAACTTTTTATTTTGAAAATTGTCAAAGCTACAGAGAAGTCAAAACAATAGTATAATTAGCACCCACACCCTTCACCTAGATTCACCAACTATTGACATTCTGACGCATTTACTTTGTCTTTATACATACGTATGCATGTGTATATATACACGTACTTTTGTCTTTTTTTCTGAACCATTTGAGAATAAGTTGCATATAACCTGTATCTCCTAAAAACAGGACGTTCTCCTGCATGACTACAGTTCACTTGTCACACCTGAGAAGTTTAGCACTGACATGATAATATTGACTAATGCAGATAGTGCACTGGTCATCTGTAAAATCCGGAAACATTGTCAAATATACATGACATTGTCAAGGTCACCTTCAGTTAGTAAAAACTAATGTTATCTGCATGTTTGAATTTCCCCCGAGTTTTCCCAAAACATCCTTTTTAGCTATTTCTTTAAAATCCAGAATCCATTGGAGGATGAACTATTGCACATGACTTGCCTTTTACCTCTTTTCATCTAAAACATTCTTATGCCTTTTGGGGGAAACTCTTCCATGACACTGATATTTAGACGTGTCCAGGCCAGTTGTTGTATAAAATGTTCCACATTTAGATTCATCCACATGTTTCTTCATGGTACTGATTATTTTGAGAGAAACTAAGAATCTCAGTTTTCACACGAAATAACCCCAGTGTTTAAATGCCACAGAGGCCACTTGGATCAGTTTGGGGGACACCTCTGGCCTAGCACGCACTGTTCTGGGCCTCCCCTGCCCATTCCTCTCCTCTCTGCCCCTCGCCCTCACCCTCAGCCCAGCAGGTCTCCAGGGGCTAGAGTAGTGGGGAGGCCCTCCAGCTCGTCCTGCTTACAGCCTGCTCTGCCTTCCAGATTCTGGTACAGGTCAAAGAGGTCCTGTCCAAGCTGAGTACGCTCGTGGAGACCACACTCAAAGAGGTGCGCGCTGTGGGGCAGTATGTGGGTGGGTCAGGGGTGGGGGCTCCCTGGCTGGGGAGGGGCCACGGAGCTCAGAAACTCACAGACCCACCTGGCTTGGTCTGCCTTCTTTCTCCCTCCACCCCGTGTCTTTCCCCTTGGATGTCCCTCCTCTCCTGGCCTCTCGGTCTCTGTCCCACCCTCTTCATGTCTGCCCCCTGCCTGTGTCTTTGCATGGTTCTTCTCGGTCTACTGTGACCTCTTGCCCCTCCTCTCTTCCCTGCCCCCTCCCCACGTCTGTCTCTGGGCCCCTCCCTCTCCGGTGGCCTCTTTTCTTCCAGACAGAGAAGATTACAGTGTGTGGGGACACCCATGGCCAGTTCTATGACCTCCTCAACATATTTGAACTCAACGGTTTGCCCTCGGAGACCAACCCCTATGTATCCTTCCTCAGAAGAGCAAACCCCTCCCCCAAACCTGGATTTTGGAGAGGAGTCCCCGGCAGAGAAAAAGGCCTGGACCTGGGAAAGGAGACGCTTGAGCAGTTGCTCAGGCGCCAGGATATGGGTGCTCCAGGCTCTGGGAGCAGATAGGCCGGGGCCAGTCCCCACGTGCTTTATGACCAGGGCAGGTGGCGCAGTCCTGGGCCCCAGCTTCTCTTCATCTGGAAATGGGGCTGCCGCAAGACCCTACACAACAGCACCTGGCACTGCCCACACCTGGGTTTCCTCTTGGCTTTGCCACTTCGCAGCTGTGTAACTGTGGCAGGTGACTCCCCCTCTCAGTGCCTCATTTGCAAAATGGGGATAATAACGGCCTACCTCATCAGGTTATTGAGAGGAGTAAATGACATAATACATGTCAAGTGTTCAGTGGCCCACAGTTAGTGCTTTGTAAGTATTTGCTGACGTTATAATTGCTTGATAATGGCCACTGGTAGGTCTACCAGGCCTGTGCAGTATTGGGTGGGAGGGTCCGTGTCCCATTTCCCCTGTGGCTGTGGGCCTGTCTTTGGGGGAGAGCTGAAACAGGGTGAGCACCTGGTATCTCCCCCTCCACCATCAGTTTCCCTGAGAAACAGGTGAGTTTGGGGACATCAGTACATCCTCCTGAGGCTCAGAAAGGCCAAGCTGCTGGGCCAGAGCCACACAGCAAGGAAAGAAACAAAAGCCCCGATCCCCTGAGCCCTGCCGACGTTCTCGCTCCGAGGGAGATACTGAGAGGAGCCATGGGGTGTGGAGAGTCTGGGGAAGGAGTAGCCCCGTTTTTGTTTTCCTTAGCAGGGCAGATATTTAATGGCGACTTTGTGGACCGTGGCTCCTTCTCTGTAGAAGTAATCCTGACCCTTTTCGGCTTTAAGCTCCTGTATCCAGATCACTTTCACCTACTGCGAGGTGAGCTGGGAGGCAGCGGGCTCTGGGCGGGCACTTGTTTCTTCTCTGAGCCTCCGCTTTCTCCTCTGTACTGCGGGGAGACAACTGTTTCCTTCGTCCTTCACCGAGATCGTGTGCAGGGCTGCCCTGGAAGGCCGGCAGGCTGCTCCACACAGGGCGTCGCACAAATGGCGATGTGGGCTGGATGAGGACTTCGGGCATGGGAGGGCTCTGGGCAGAGGGTCGGGGGCTGGCGGGCTGTCAGCAGGATCCCTCGGGCCTCCATGTGGTGAGCAGACCGAGGGCTGAAGGTGGGAGCAGGGAGACTGGCGGTAACGCTGGAGCCGCATGGGAGCAGGGGTTGTGTTGGGGCCCTTTAAGGTGGAGCCCCGAGTGTTTGCTGCTGGGCTGGATGCAGAAAGAACAGGCCAGAGGGGGTACTCCGGGGTTTTAGCAGGAGCAACTGGAGGGCTGTGGCTGCCACTGACAGACAGGGAGACCAGAAGAGGAGGGTGAGGGCCAGGAGGTGAGCTCAGCTCTGCACGTGGCTGTGAGACTGATGTCTGGAGGACTCCCAGGGGGCTGTAAAGTTTGCATTCTTTGGTGACCGTGTGGTATTGGGCAAGATGGGCTCACCTGGGAGTGAAGGCCGCCACGGGAGGAGCTGCCTGTTGAGCGGTGAGATGAGCAGGAGGTGCAGCCGAGAGAGGGAGGAGGGCAGTGGGCTGGGTTGGGGGCTCCAGGCCCCGAGCTGACACTGGACGGCCTCAGAGCATTCACGTAGCAACACGTGGCCCGTGGTAAATGCTTGCCAAGCCCCTGCTGTGGGCCTCGTTGTAGGAGGCACCGAAGAGTTAGCTCCGGCCGAGGAGTTGAACAATCCAGACTCAGCAGACATGGGGTCCCGGGAGGGAGGCAGGAGGTTGTGTGTGGGGAGATGGAAGCGAGGGGCTGGCCCACAGCAGGTGCTCTGCAGTGAGCCCATTTTTTATATCAAGGTCTCCCCCCTTGGTATTTCCAGCCTGGAAGGCACAACAGGTCCTCCAAGAGGGAGCCCAAGGCACACAGGGGCAAGGGGTACCCCCATCCCACAGTGACTTGGGGCCTGGGCCACCCCTGAGCCTGGTGGCCACGTGCCCACGTGTGCTTCTCAGCCTGTGTGCTCCTCCAGAAGATGGACTGAAAACAGTGTCTGTATCTCATCGGGTCTCTGTGAGGGGCCACGGAGCTGATGGTGTGAATGTTACTGGCTTGGGGCAGGCAGGCAGGCCTCCCTGGGCCCCCAGGCACCAAGCAGTGGGGGGCTGAGGCTTCTCTTCGTCCTCTTATTGGCCAGGCAACCATGAGACGGACAACATGAACCAGATCTATGGCTTCGAGGGCGAGGTGAAGGCCAAGTACACTGCCCAGATGTATGAGCTCTTCAGCGAGGTGTTCGAGTGGCTCCCGCTGGCCCAGTGCATCAATGGCAAAGTGCTGGTGAGGACAGCAGCCGAGCCCCACGGGCTCCCACCCACAGGGGCCACGTGGGGGCAGGCATGCTGGTGGAGCGAGTCGGAGGGTGCGGGTATGGCGGCGCCTCCCCTCACACTGTCCCTGCCCTGAACCCCAGATCATGCACGGGGGCCTGTTCAGTGAAGACGGCGTTACCCTGGACGATATCAGGAAGATTGAGCGGAATCGGCAGCCCCCAGATTCAGGTGACGGGCGGGCTGGGTGACAGCCCCTTCCCTCCCGGGGCCTGGTGTCGTCCGGGCAAGAGGAACAGCCTGGGCTCAGATCTGAGCAGCTGTGACCTCGGCCCTGCCCCGGGTGTGCTTGGTGCCCTTGGCAAGGACAGCAAGGCTGAGCCTGTTCCTTCTCTGTAACTTGGGGCGTGCGCCTCTCGTGGGGCCACGCTGGCAAGAGAACAGTAGTGTCCAGGGCCCAGAGCACACAGGCGTCTGTTTGTTTGTGAGTTCAGCTCCTGACCCCTGGAGGACGTATTAGGGTTCCTGTTCTAGTGCGGGACACACAGCAGATATCCACACCCCTGCGTGTGCTCACACGCTGTGTGAAGGGTGTGGATAGAGTGGCATGACAGGCCGCCTGGGGACACCACATTACCGCTGATTGGGGAGGAGGAGGAGGCAGCTGCTGTGCAGACAAGCGTCCTGGGCAAGCACACAGGTCCCAAGGCAGGGGAGCTTGGCAGGTGGGAGGAACAGTGGGCAGCCTGTGATTTGGGGTGAGCAAGGAAGTGCTTTAAAAGGGTTGACAAGGCCAGCCCCTGTAGCCTCAGGCCTGCATGAGGAGCTTGGGCTTTGTTCCCTGGGCGGTGGGAGCCACAGAAGGCTGAACAGGAGAGGGACCTGATCTGAATATCGATTAACGCTCCTGGCTGTGAGGCCGGAATGGATTGAACAGGGTGTGGAGGGGAGGTCGTTGGGGAGACCAGCGCGCTGCCCAGACACGAGGCCTGTGGCCAGCTCAGAATCCCATCTTACGTGGCCCGTGGCCCCTTGGCAGTGGGTAACTCCGGCCCAGCCCCCACGCGGTCTGGGGGGTTGTCTGAGCATACACCCCAAGCAGGCGGGCCCGTCCCTGACATCCCCTCTACTCCTTTCCAGGTCCCATGTGCGACCTACTCTGGTCAGACCCCCAGCCACAGGTCAGTTGCCCTGGGAGCCGTGGCCAGCAGATGTGGGCAGGGGTTTAGGGGGGACAGGCAACCTGAATTCGCTGTCTCCCCAGAACGGGCGCTCGGTCAGTAAGCGGGGCGTGAGCTGCCAGTTTGGGCCCGACGTCACCAAGGCCTTCCTGGAGGAGAACCAGCTGGACTACATCATCCGCAGCCACGAGGTCAAGGCTGAGGGCTATGAGGTGGCTCATGGCGGCCGCTGCGTCACCGTCTTCTCCGCCCCCAACTACTGGTGTGTCCCCGTTGCTTTCGCACAGCCGGGCCTCTCCCCCTAGCCCACTGGTTTTCACTTTTTATAGAAAATTCCAAACACAAAGAAGAGCAGATAAAATAGTATAATGAATGCCCACATACTCATCAGCCAGGTTCAACAGGTACCAGCTCAGGCCGGTAGTCGCTGTCGCTCTTAGCTCCCCACCCACCCGCACGGCGCCCCCACCGCGGGCAGTTTTCACACCGACCCCAGGCCTCATCTCTTCCGGCCGTTGATGCCCCAGCGTGTTTGAAAGAACTCTTTTCTATACATAACTATGGTAGCACTGTCGCGCCTTCAGAAAACGTGTTTCTCATGACTCATAAATGTCTTTCCAGTTGATTTGCAAGCAGGACCCTTGTCTTTGCATCCCCTGTGCCTTGCCATTTTTTGGTTGAAGAAACCAGACAGGCCCCTTGTCTTGCCAAGTTGCCTATGCTCTGGACCAGGCGCTTCTGTCCTGGGGGGGCGGCAGTCACCGTGTTCCTCTGTCCCTCGTTTCCTGGGGGTGAGAGGCAGCGCATGGTCAGACTGGAGCCCAGGTCTCGGCAAGAGTCCTGCTTCCATGGGGCTGTGTGTGCCCCGCCTATCCTGTCCCTGTCCCCCATCCCTGCTCCTGTGCCCTCATAGCCCTTACCGCCTCCTGCTTGCGCCCCCCGTTCATCTGTATTCCTCTCCCACTCCTGTCTCTGTCCTGCCCTCTATTCTCCACTCTCCGTCAGTGCCTGTCGTGGCCTCTGTCCCTGTGTCTCCCTCTTCTCAGCCTTTGCCATCCAGCCTGTGCGGTCTCCTCTCCCTCATCCCCCCACTCGCTCCCTCTTCTCTCTGCCTCACCCTTCTCTGTCCCCCAACCCCTCATGGCCACTCTGCCCCATGCCCCTGCAGTGACCAGATGGGGAACAAAGCCTCCTACATCCACCTCCGGGGCTCTGACCTGCGGCCTCAGTTCCACCAGTTCACAGCAGTGGTGAGTCACCCCTGGGGTCCCCAGTCTCCCCAGCCTGGGCCTGGTCAGGAGGGCGGGGGGCACAGTGCTCAACAGCAGGGGGTGAAGGTTCTGCCACCTGCGTCCTGAGGCTCAGACTCCCCTGAAGCTGCCTTATCTCTGCCTCTGCCCCATGTGCGTCTGTTCACAGCCTCATCCCGACGTCAAGCCCATGGCCTACGCCAGCACGCTACTGCAGCTAGGGATGATGTGAGGCCGGCGCGCCAGGGTCCCCGCTCCCCGACTCCAGGCCTGGCCCAGGGCAACGTTGGACCCCTTTTACTTTGTAAAATTTGTATTTATTCCCCTTTAGGTTTGCAGAGGGGGTGGGGGGCTGGCCAGAGAATCTGCTCCCTGGACAAAGAAGAAGGAGGTGGAGAGGCTGGGGTCGGGGCACTATCCGGGCATTTAGGAGGGAGGCCAGTCGAGGGGGGGGGCAGAGGCTTCCCCGCCCCCCTCGTTTGCATGGCCCCTCCCCCACTAAAGCAATAGGGCCCCACCATAGGAAGACCCCAAAGGAGGGTCATCAGGGAGGCCTCGCCTTTTCCCCCCTCCTGGCAGCCCCGGGGTGGGGCTAGGCTGGGGCTCACCCCCTTCCCCAGCTATTTTATGTCTGTAATTAAATATGTTAAAATAAAGTCATTATTGTAAGTCAGCTTGTCTCAAATGGTGGAGCTACTGGGATTGGGGTGACCACTTCATTAGGAGATCCAGAGGGGCGGGGAAACCACGAAGTCCCACCCACCTCATCTCCCATCTCGGGCGCCCTGGAGCTGGCCAGCCAGGCTGGGGCAGACCAGCCAGACAGCTCCTGTGTCTGCGGGCTCCCGAGGGAGAGTTCTGCCTGGGGTGGGGGAGCCCATGAGCAGCACGTCGTGCACACGGAGAGACCAAGTGGGCCAGGGAGGCCGGGTCCACGGAAACAGGAAGAAACTCCTCTCTGCCCGGCCATCAGCAAGTGTTTACAGAGCCTGCTGGGCGCCCACCTGCCCTCATGCTCACAGCACACAGGGCAGACCCTGCAGCAGGCCCAGCTTTAGGTTTTACCTCAGCACGAACCAGACATTTCCATCCGCCAAGACCAAGGAAGCTCCCCGCACTCCCCCTCTTCCTCACCACCAGAGGTTAATACTGAATCCCGTTCAGGCTGCTCTGCCTGGCCCGGGCCCTCCACAGGGATTCCTGTTTCTGGTCGGAGCTCTCCTGGACCCACCTTTGCACAGAGATGGGGGGGTGTCTCCAGGCAAATGACACCGGACAGAGGGTGGAATCTAGTGAGCACTTTGCACTCTGGTTGCCTCCTCTGGGACAGGAATGAGGCGACCACAGTCCTAATTCTGTGTCGGCGTTGCAGGAAGTGTGGACACCTTCCTCGGGACTGTACCGGGGTATAGTGTCCCAAGGGAAGGAGACTGGGTCCGTGTTCTGAGGAGTCCTTCAGAGCAGATGGAGTTCAGCCACATGAGAAGCCGCAATTTTCCGAGGTTCCCTGCGAATGTGGTTATCGCTGCTGCACTTCACGAGCCCCCGAACCCACCAGGATCAGTGAATTGCAGTGGTGGTAGCTCAGGTCGGCTCCATTCCCTCATCAGGGTTTCCTTATGGTCTGGATGCTGCCCGCCTGCATTTGTAGCCACGGTGATACCTGTGTCTTTACATTACACCCATGTCTACACGGACAGCTACAGCTACAGCTGTGTCTTTATGGGTATCTATGTCCACATCTGTGTTAGTCTTCTGGGGCTGCCGGAACAAATCCCCACAAACTGAGGGGCTTAAAACTGCACACTTATTCTCTCAGTTGTGGAGCCCAGAAGTCCAAAATTAAGACGTCAGCTCCACCTGAGGGCTCGGGGGGAGCATTCTTGCTTCTCGTTTCTCATGGCTCTGGGCATTTCTTGGCTCCAACCTCTGCCTCCGTCTTTCCATGGCCTTCCCCTTTTCTCTGTGTCTTCTCTTTTGTCTCGTAATGACACTTGTCACTGGATTTAGGGCCCAATTGAATTACCTAGGATGAGCTCATCTGAGATCGTAAATTACGTTTGCAAAGATCTTTTTTCCAAATGAGGTCGCAATTGCAGGTTCCAAGGGTTGGGTTAGGATGTGAACATACTCATTTGGAGGGGGGGTCCAGCATTCAGCCTACTGTGACATATACGCCTACGTCTACACCTACGTCTGTGCCCTTATCTATATCCCTGTCCTTACCTGCATTTGTATCTATGTCCGTACCTGCAGCTGCATTTATATCATTGTATCTGTGAAACAGGTTATAAGGATACAACCAAACGGCAGTGGGAGTTATCTTCTGGTTGAAGAATCCTAGCTGATTTTAATTTTTTATGATTTTGATATTTATCCAAATTTTTTCAATGAACATATATTACTTTTGTAACAAAAACCAAGAAATCCTATTATATTGAGGAATATAGGAAAGCCTTCACTGTCTAAAACTGACCTCCTTTTCCTCTCATTTCAAGCCACCGCCTCCTCTCCGGCCCCATCTCGGGTGGGTGCACCATCCTCTCTGTCACCCAGGGCATACTGGCAGCTTTGTCCTGCCCCTTCTTTCCCCTCATTTCCTCCCATACAGCTCTCTAGGCAGTGGCCCTCCCATCTAACCCACGTTTGCCCAGGTGGGGCTCAGGCTCTGTCACCCTGACTGAGGTTTCCAGGTTGAGGGTTGGTGGTGCCCTTCCCCTGTTCTAGGCAATTCCATGGCCTGTGGTGTTCTCAGGATAAACCCTTAGCACAGCCCACTGGCACAGTCTGGCCCCACCTTGCCACAAACCCTTTATCCCAATTAAAGCTAAATTCAAGAATTGGGATTTTATATATCTCTATAGGTCACTTTATTATTAGGCTTAAAAAATGGTCTGTACTGAATGCTCTGTGTATAATCATGCATTTGGATATAAATATTACATATGCGGGGGAGATACGTGGAACCCATAAAATTAAAAATGCAACCAAACTGAATATTAAATAGTACATAGTAACTGGAGAGATGAATGAGGGCAAACGCTAAATTTGAGGTAGGTACAGAGGCCCAACACCAGTGATCTGAAGTCCCTGTAAAAATTCAAATAAGTGTTTGGAGATTCAAGTAAACGGTCTGCCCTGTCTTGGTCAGACTTCCCAGGGTCCCTGCCTGGTGTCAGCGCTGAGCCAGCACTCACATAGCTCCTTGTAAATCCTCTTCCTCGCTCAGGCTCAGGCCTGTCTTGTGGTGAAAATGGAAAGGCTGCTGTCGGTACTTAGAGCACAGGTTCCACAGTCATTGTCATTTTTCTGCTGTGGAATGCACTTTGTGATAGCAGTCTACCAGCCCTGAAGAAATTCAGGCCTGATTCTCCCTCTGGCTTCAGGCAGCAAATATTCCTTATATGCTCTACACAAAACTTAAAATGAATGCCTTGGGAATCATAAAATAATTTGATTAGTGTCACAGTCATGAGAGATCATGACTTCCAGGTGAATGGAATCAACAGAAGACTTTCTAACCAAATATACCCTTTTAGTTCATCTTGTTACTGCATTATATCCTTTGATTACCAGCTGTCTGAAAAAAGTTGTTCACAGAAGATTCACAGATTTGCATTAGAATGACCTCACAGCTGTGGCCTGTCATCAGCACTCATTTATCTCCATACATCTTTATTCAACCCAACATCTTCCCACAATTTATTACGCTATTTAAAAAGTATCTTTCCCATCACAAAATATACTAGAACTTGCTCAATACAGATGCCCTAGAAAACAGACAGTGCTCAATTGTCTCCAAAGATGGCTGCTAACAAGTCCTGTGCCTGTAATGCATGTCACTCCTCCCACCACTGGGAGAAACAGCAGTCTGTTTCTCCTTCGGGACTCGGGCCAGGTCTTGTGACTTGTTTTGACCAACAGAATGCAATGGAAATGACACTGTGTCAATTTCAGGCCTAGAACTTACCAGGCCTGGCAGCTCCCACTTCTCTCTTGGAAACCAGCTACCATTTTGCACGGAAGCTCAAGCTTCACTTAACGAATAATGAAGGATGACTTGGATGAGAGAGGCCACAGGGAGGAGAACCAACCCAGTGTCCTGGCCACCAGCCCTAGCCCACCACCAGCCGACTGCAGCCACAGGTGAGACCAACAGAAGAACCACCCAGTGACCCCACTGTATGGTACTAATTGCTGTTTGAAGCCATGAACATCCGCCTGGTGGTTATATAGCAATATGGTAAGGTGCTACAACGTCCATAGGTTCTGCAACTTTAAGAGAAACGACGTAAAATAAAACCACTGTTACCACAGGCTAATTGATATAAACAACAGTTAAGTTCCCAGGGCATCTCATGACGTAACAAAATGACATCATCTGAGGACCTGCTGTACGTAGCTAACGCCAACAACCCCACAAGCTCCCAGCCCGGAGAGGAACCCGGTTAAGATTTTGGTATAGATTCTGCCAGATTTCTTTTCCCTGTACCCATACATAAAAATTTAAAATTAACAACAGGAGGGGCCGGCCCAGTGGCTCAGGTGGTTGGAGCTCCGTACTCCTCACTCCGAAGGCTGCTGGTTCGATTCCCACATGGGCCAGTGGGCTCTCAATCACAAGGTTGCTGGTTCAACTCCCGCAAGGGATAGTGGGCTGTGCCCCCTGCAACTAGAAACCACAACTGGACCTGGAGCTGAACTGTGCCCTCGACAACTAAGACTGAAAGGACAACAACTTGAAGCTGAACAGCACCCTTCACAACTAAGATTGAAAGGACAACAACTTGACTTGGAAAAAAAAAAAGTCCTGGAAGTACACACTGTTCCCCAATAAAGTCCTGTTCCCCTTCCCCAATAAAATCTTTTAAAAAAATTAACAACAGGAATATGTGGAATCTATAACAGAAACACCGTGGTGTTATTTTTACATTTCGGGAAAGCTATCCAAAATACTATTAATATAATAGTTCAGCTGCAGCAGGGAGAGGAACTGGCTAAGTTCACCTTTTAACCATCAGGAGTTGCACTGAGCTTTTCGTAGCTAAGAAAATCAAGACCCAAATCCACAAACTTAACACATTTGTGCTGAGTTACTTTAATACTTTGTCTACAAGACTCCACACGCCCAGTGGGCAGGAGCAATTATTTTTTGAGCACTTCCCACCTCCCAAAAATGTTTGAACCAGGAAAAAAAGTATTTGGTTCAAAATACAGGAAGAAATTGGCAAAATCAAAGTTAGCTAACACTTCATTAAACATCTAAGAGCAAGTTAAGTCCAGTAATTGTGACATATGTCTACCTGTCTTTACATTTGAAAACAATTTGGAGGTTAGCTTTGTCTTGATTTGCAAGAATTCTTGATGAGGGCAGAGAAAACAGCCAAGCTTAAATTAAAGAGCTGCTGTGGAAAATAGTCTTGCAATTCCTCAAGAGGTTAAAGAGAGTTACCATATGTGATGGGCTGAATTGTGTCCCCACCCCCAATTCATAGGTTGAACTCCTAAGCCCCCAGTACCTGAGGACGTGGCTGTGGAGACTAAGACGTAGTTCAGGTAAAGGGGGGGTCCTATGGGTGGGTCCTAATCCAATATGACTGGTGTCCTTAGAAGAGGGGATTAAGACACAGACCCACACACAAGGAAGACCATTTGAGGACACAGGGAAGACAGCCATCTACCAGCCAAGGAGAGAGACCTTAGAAAAAAACCAATGCTGCTGGCACCTTCATCTCGGACTTCCATTCTCCAGAACTGTGAGAAAATTAATTTTGGTTGTTAAAGCTACCCAGTCTATGGGATTTGTTATGGCACCCCTAACCAACTAATACACTACATGACCCAGCAATGCTGCTGCTAGGTGCCTACCTAAGAGAAATGAAAACATCCGTCCACACAAAAACTTGTACATGAGGGACCGGCCCAGTGGCTCAGGCGGTTGGAGTTCTATGTTCCTAACTCAGAAGGCTGCTGGTTCGATTCCCACATGGGCCAGTGGGCTCTCAACCACAAGGTGGCCGGTTCAACTCTTCGACTCCCTCAAGGGATGGTGGGTTGCGCCCCCTGCAACTAAGATTGAACACAGCACCTTGAGCTGAGCTGCCTCCCGGATGGCTCAGTTGGTTGGAGCGCGTCCTCACAACCACAAGGTTGCCGATTTGACTCCCGCAAGGGATGGTGGGCTGTGTCCCCTGCAACTAGAAAATGGCAACTGGACCTGGAGCTGAGCTGCGCCCTCCACAACTAAGACTGAAAGGACAACAACTTGACTTGGAAAAGGGGCCTGGAGGTACACACTGTTCCCCAATAAAGTCCTGTTCCCCTTCCCCAATAAAATCTTTTTTTTAAAAATTTCTCAAAAAAAAAAAAAACTTGTACATGAATGTTCACAGCAGTATTGTTCATTATAGTCACAAAGCAGAAACAACCCATGTGTCCATCAACTGATGCATGGATAGCCAAATGTGGGAGAGCCAGACAATGGAATATTACTCAGCCATGAAAAGGAATGAAGCACTGATGCACGCTACTGATACCTGCTTGAAAACATCATGCTAAGTAAAAGAAGCCAATCAGATACAACATTTTGTAAAACAACTTGACAAGTCACCGACTAAGATGGTTGGCTGTAGTTCATTGATATGAATGATCGCACTAGACACGTTCATCCTGTAACTCGTTCTTTCCCATTTGCCAGGTCAATGCTTTGGGAACTAACCAACCATAGAATTGACAGGTGGTCATTAAACAGCTGTCATTAAACAGCTGTTTGTGTGATTAACATTGTCAGCTGACACTGGACCTATTTGGTCACAACTGTATCCATCCAAGGTGAGTGCTCAGTTTGATGGATTGATGGAAGGATAAATGAATGAATGAATTTGTGAACGAAGGGAAAGGATGGCACTGCCAAGGCTACCTGACAGCAGTTGAGAGTCTGGGCTTTCAGATCTGAGAGAACCTGTGTTCACTTCCTGTCCTGCCACTTCCCAGCTGTGTGGGCTTGGCAAGCACCCCTTGCACTTCTTCCCACCAAGCCTCAAGCTTCTTGTCTGGAAAATGGGCATATTAATAGCATTGTCCAAGTTTCTCCTTTCTCCAGTTTCATAAGTATAAAGCAGTAACTCATTGTTACTTTATTTTGTATATTTATAATTTTTAATGATTTTCAGCATCTGATCATGGGTGGATGAACTGTTGACGTGACCCCTCTTCTAAATTGCCTGTTCCTATTTTCACCTGTTTTTCTATTGTGCACGCCTTCTTTTCCTCCTTGATTTGCATAAGTATCGTGTACATTTCTCATCGTGTATTCCCAACACCTAGAAATGTGCAGCAATCTTCTTCCGTTCTTTTGTGTCTTTGTCCACGGTGACGTGTTAACAGAAACTCTTCATTTTGATATAATCAACTTCGTGCTTTGCCTACTGGTTTGTATTTTTGGAGTTTTGTTCAAGATGTACTTCTTCCTGCCCTCTATCTCCATCGAGATGGTGCCCTGCCTCCCAGTCTTGTGAATTTTATGTTTTCTCTTTGGCATCGAGGTCTCTTAGAGTCCATCTTTGTATGCAGTGTGAATTAGGGATTCCGTTTTCGTTTTCTACATATATGTAGTCAGCTCTTCGTGAACCGTCTACGCTTTTCAAACACACCCCTCCAATGACAGTTCTCTGTATATATGTTTTAAAAAGCACCTGCACCGTGGTTCCCAAATTGTAAGCCAAGAGAGATTTAATATTTTTTAGGGAAACACAGCGACATCTGTCGGACACTTCGGGAACTACCAGCTCAGGTAGTTCGCAGCTTCCACCTCAGCCCCGCCGCAGTCCTTTCGATGACGTCATGTCTTCTTGAGGCTGCGTTTTGTTGGCTGCGGGGATAAAAAGCAAATAGCACGCCAAAATCAGTGCGGGACGGGAAATGAGGATGGCGGTGTTCAATCTGATCCCAAGGTTTGAGAAGTTGTGCAGCGCCACACACACACACACACATCCCATTAGTAAATAATTATACTTATTTAAGAATGAAATCAAAGTTTTTCTTTCAGTATATTTTCCAAATAGCTACTAAGTTGTTATCCTGTTGTTTGGACCTAACTAGAAAATAAACGGGTATTTCTTTTGAGGCGCCATGGAAAAATGACCAAAACACAGAGCTCGTGCACAGAGCCAGTTTAGGGTTGTGGGGACCGGGGCGCAGGGTCACCATACCTGGGTTTGTAACCTCGCTTTGCCACACTTGGACATCATGGAACTTCTTTGCCTGTAAAATGGGAATCATGAGTGTGGGGACAGAGCCAGGAGTGCAGTTTCCAGGCTCTCGGCCTCACATAGAAAAGTGCTGGCTCAGGTGGTAAATGGCCATCAGCTGTGACTAGTTGGCTGTCAGCTGTAACCAGTGAGCCACTGGCCACTAACAGAACTGCCATGGCTACGGTAGCAGAAAAATGGCAGCTAGCAAGAAGATGGTGGCTGAGCTAGCAAGAGCGGATTGCAGTTAGCACGGTGGATTGCAGCTAGCAAGTGAGGTTGGTTGGCAGAGAGAAGTAGTTGTGGATAATGTGGCTCCTGCTTCCTGTGTCTCCAACCCAGCCGCCAGCGAGAATATAGTGGTATGACTCCCCTACCTATGGCTCCATGGGTGTTCCTGTTTGGCCTCACCATGTCCTGCGTTTTTATGTGGGGAGCGGGAGCTGAGACCCTGCAGGCCGCCCAAATGGCACAGCGAGCAGGGGACAGTACTGACTAAAGCTCTCCGAAGGGCGGTGGAGCAGTTTGTGCGTAAGAACACTCAGTCTCGGGAAGACCAGGAGGAGCCGCTGCTGAAGAGCTCGAGCCCCGTGGAGGGGTGGGAAGACGTGAAGGGTCCCCAACCAGCAGAGGCTGGAGAAAGCGAAGGTCGTTGTGGCCCTGTGGGCTGGGAAGTGCTTGCTGAGGCCCTCACCCCCAGGTTGGGGAGGACTTGAAGCCCTCACCCTGCGAAGAGGGCGCACATTGTGAGGCTAATGCACAGCCCTGGAGAATGACTGTGGACTATGGAAAATTGCCTTCCATCCCTAATTTAATGGACCGCTTGACTGTTTGCTTGGGAACATGCCACCATGTAGTGGAACTGGCGGATGTTTGCTTTTGTGTCTTGACCAGCTGCCATTAAGAATATGTGAGAAAGTCTGGCGATGCCCAGAAAGAGTGGCTGTGCCCAGCAAGACTGGTGGCACCCTGAGAAACCCTGGCTGTGCCCAGGAAGACTGACTGTGCCCAGAGAGAGTGGCAGTGCCCTGAGAGGCCCTGGCTGTGTCCGGGGAGACTGGTGGTACCCTAAGAAGTCCAGGAAGTCTGGCTGTGCCCAGAAGGACTGGTGGTGCCCTGAGAGACCCTGGCTGTGCCCAGAGAGCCTGGCTGTGTCCAGGATATTGCATTCACCTCCAGGCTCCTCGCACAGGGCCCCTCGCGGAAGAAGCTTGTCGCGTAGATTGTGAGGCGAGACCCTGTAGGGGTGGAGTGTGGGGACAGAGCCCCAGAAAGCAGTTTCCAGGCTCTCGGCCTCACATAGAAAAGTGTTGCCTCAGGTAGTAAATGGCCATCAACTGTGATTGGCTGGCCATCAGCTGTGGCTAGTTGGCCATCAGCTGTAAGCAATGAGCCACTAGCCATTAATAGAACTGCCATGGCTACACTAGCAGAAAAATGGCAGCTAGCAAGAAGATGGTGGCTGAGCTAGCAAGAGCTGATTGCAGTTAGTACGGTGGATTGCAGCTAGCAAGTGAGGTTGTTTGGCAGAGAGAAGTAGTTGTGGATAACGTGGCTCCTGCCTCCTGTGTCTCCAGCCCAGCCGCCAGCGAGACTATAGTGGTATGACCCCCCATCTATGGCTCCATGGGTGTTCCTGTTTGGCCTCACCATGTCCTGCGTTCTTATGTGGGGAACGGGAGATGAGACCCCACAGGCTGCCCCACACGACAATGAGTTATAGAGATTAATGACAAAAGCTCATGTAAAATTATTAGACAATTCCTGACATGTCATTAGCAGGCAGTAAGTACTAGCTTTATGAAATTATTTCTTTAATTAACCAAAATGCAATACATTTCTACCCATGCCTTTTTGCTGCACTTAATAATATTACCAGGACAGTTTTTCCAGGTTCCATAAGGAACTGATAGCTTCACAATTTGACTGTTACTTCCTTTTTCTTCAGTCTGTATCCTTTAGGTTCTTTATAAAATAAGAATTCCCAAGATCTCGAGGTTCCCTGGGCTCCCTGAACCTTTGGTGCAGACCTACAAAGGACGACCCTTTCCTCTCAAGACCCCCACCCTTTAGTTATTTCCTCCTCCTCCCAGAAGGTGGTCCATCTCCTCATCCTGGCATTCCAGGCCTCTGTGTCCTGCCCTGACTACAGCCTCCTAATGGGTAAATCATGACTCTGCCACCTCCAGGCCTGTGACTCTGGACAGGTCTCTCAACTTTCCTGAGCCCAGTTTCCTCATCTGTATAATGGGGATGATAACAGAACCTGCAGCATTGGGCTACTGTGAGAATTACCCAGGTCAGCCTTTGAAGAATCTGCCCTACAACAGGTGGAAGTGGGGAGGTGCCTGGCTGGAGGCCCCCTTTCCAAACATTCCCCATCCTCATCAAGGGGACCAGCACCTGGTCACCACCATCTCTTTTGGGACCTTGGCAAAGAACAAAGAGCTGTGAAGTCACAGGCTGGGACTGGGAGCTTATCTGCAGCTTAGATGTTGTGTGATTTGGGGAAATTAAACAACCTCTCTGAGCCTTGCTTTCCTCATCCGTCTTGGTTAGGTCTCATCTAGTTGATGTGAAGATCAGGTGCGTGGAGCGCCATGGGCCTGGCTCGCAGTAGGGCTGAATTAGCTGCTGTTGGTGTCAGTTACTCCTTTCCCCAATGCCCAAGATGGCAAATGCGCTGAATTAAATAGTTGTTGGATTAAAGCACCCTCTGGTGGGCACAAGAAGCCACAGTCCAGAGAAAAGGAATATGGAGCCAAAGTTGAAACTGAATTATTTCATTTCTTTTTTCAACAAACTTCCTTGAGTCCCTTCTCCGTGGTGGTGCTGGGTGGTGCTGGGGACCCATCAATGACAAGACAGCCGTGCACCTACCCTCCCAGGGCTCACAGTTCAGTGGGGGAGACAGAGTGACAACCCAGAGAAGGCACCTGACCCGGTCCAGGCACTTTAGGCTGGAATGAGATCCCGAGGATGACAGGCCAGGCCTTTTCGGACTTCACGGGCCAAGGTGAGGAGCTGGGCTTTGTCCTGAGGTCAGTGGGGAGCCATGATAGTCTCTGAGTAAGTGGGGACAGGGTCAGATCTGTTGAAGGTTGTTGGGAACGTTTGGGAGTGGGGAGGAAGGACCAGGAAGGAGACGGGCTGAGTAAGGAGGCACCTGGATGGCGGTGGGACCTGGGGGTGGGGGTGGTATCAGGGTGAAGCCCAAGGCTCCCTAGGGAGGGAAGGCCCCAGCTCACTCCCAGTCTAAGGGAGGATGGCATGGTCTTCAGTCTGATGCCACACCCACTCCTGCCAGGGCTTGACCCAAACCTCAAACTGCACATTCCCTCTTGGAGTTCCCATCTGCACCCCTTCAGCCCAGGGCAAGTCCCCTAATGCCCACTGCAAGTCTTGCCCCTTGGGACACGCCCAGATCTGCCAAGAGCGTCCAGAAAAGACCATTTGGCACCAAGTTGGGAAGGGAGAATGGGCAAGGATGAGGGGTAGAGTGGGGAAGGGAGCTGGGTGTGTGTGTGATGGGGTGTGTGGACATGTGAAAGGATACTAGTCAGTGTGGTGTGTGTGTGTACCTGGGTGGATAGGTGTGTGATTGCGTGGGGGGAGGATTGTGTGGGTGTGTCTGGGTGTCTGTGAGTTAGGGTGGGTTAGTGTGATTGTGACATGGGCTGACTCGAGCCCACTCCACACCTTGAAACTACCAAACCTCCCTGTGTCTCAGAGAAGCCACCACCGCCAGCTGGAGTTTGCACGTCCAGAGCAGAGAACGGACATCCCAAAGTTTGGGTGTCACTCCCCATATAATCCTTGCATATTGGGGACTCCCAATTACAAGGTCACTGGCTTCTCATGTGGCCCAAAACAAATAAAAACAAACAAAAATAAAACCCATGTGAAGAAAGGAAGCCACAAAGCCAAGAGAAGGTGGGAGATGATCTCAGGTGAAAACTATTCTTTTAAAGGAAATCCATTTGGGTCCACCCTTATCCCTACTTCCTGACTTAGCTCCCCTCACCTTTTTCCACATTCTCACCAACTGGTGGAAGCCAGGCCAGTTGCTTTCCGGGGCTGACACTGGGGAACAGGATGCAGGCAGGTTTTCACCCCCATTTCCCAGATGAGGAAACAGGCTGAGAGAGGCGGGGAAGAAATTGAACATGGGTCTGTCTAACTTCAGGGTCGCTCTCATCACCGCCCTCCAGTCCCGCGGACGGGTCAGACCGGATCGCCAAGGCTGAGGCCGCGGCGCCCCCGCCCCAGGACCTGACCTCCTCCTCCTCGCCCCCTTCCCCACATCATCTCCTGAGGATAAGCTGTCCCAGCCCCTGGCCGGCTCACGCAAGGAGGGGGGCGCTCCTAGACTCCCTCTGTGTGACAGGTCTTACAACAGCCGGAGAGAGAAATGAGGATTCCTGGGGACAGGAAGCGACCTCCTCCCCGCTACCCACAGCAGGCAAGACCCGGTTGGTGTCCGCAGCCCACGCAAGTCGCAGAACCCATAGTTCCCACCAGGGGGCGCTCCAAGACCGCTAGTTGGAGACGTGCCCACGGAAGTGCTTCTCCAGCGCCCAGGTGCCCGGGGCAAAATAACGTGCCCAGACTGATTGTTCCTCAACTGGAGAAGTGGGATTCAACACTGATTACAAAAATAACAATGACATTTTTTTCTACAGCTCTTACTATATTCCAAGAACAGTTTGAAACACTCAGGTTATTTTTTTAATTTCATTTTTTAAATTAAAATACATATAACTATAAAATTTACCATCCTAGCCATTTTTAAGTGTACAGTTCAGTGGTATTACAAACATCCTCATTGTTGTACAGCCATCACCACTATCCATCCCCACAGCTTTTTTCATCTGGAAATCTGAAGCTCTATACCTATTAAACAATAATACTCTATTCCCCCCTCTCTCTAGCCTCTGGCAACCACCATGATACTTAATGTCATTATGATTTTGATTATTGTAACTACCTCATATAAGTGGAATCACACAGTATTTGCCTTTGTGACTGACTTATTTCACTTAAGGTTCATCCATGCTGTAACATATTACCAAATTAACTTCATTTTTATGGCTGAATAATATTCCATTGTCTGTATATACCACATTTTGCTGATCCATTTGTCAGTACATGGACCCTGGGGTTGCTTCCATGTTTTAGCTATTACGCTCCTATTGTTTTAAGGCAAGTTTAGGCACGCTTATTGTTTACATTTTACAGATAAAAAACAGAGAGATGATTTCCCCAGGTTTACACAGCTCTGGAATCTGAACCCAGGCAGTCTGGATTGAGTCAAACCATGGTCACGTGACTCCAGAGTCTGTGACTGAACACCCCTTCCCTGCCCCCAAAACCCTGGGGCAGGTGGAACTGGGTGTAGGGGATGAGCTGCAGGGATGAGCTGGAGTAGATCAGGTGGGGTCTGAGCCACCGGGAGGCAATCGCAATCCATATGCTGTCCTGGAGCTCACGGTGGTCTCCCCCCTACACACACACACACACACACACACACACACACACACACACGCGCGCGCGCGCGCATCCCTTCTCAGTCACGGTCAGGCGGGAGATGGTCTGGAAGTAACCTGTCCATGATTAATAACCTCAGTAGATGTAAGGACAGAGCCAGGAGTGCAGTTTCCAGGCTCTCGGCCTCACGTGGAAAGATGCTGGCTCAGGTAGTAAATGACCATCAACTGTGATTGGATGGTCATCAGCTGTGGCTAGCTGGCCATCAGCTGTAATCAGTGAGCCACTGGCCACTAATATAACTGCCATGGCTACGCTAGCAGAAAATGGGGGCTAGCAAGAAGATGGTGGCTGAGCTAGCAAGCGCGGATTGCAGTTAGGACGGCGGATTGCAGCTAGCGAGGGCAGTTGGTCAGTTGACAGAAAAGCGGACAGCAGGTCACACGTTGTGTGAATCCAGCCTCCAGTGAAATTATAGTGGTATGACTCCCCTACCTATGGCTGCGTGGGTGTTCCTTTTTGGCCTAGCCACATCCTGCGTTCTTATGTGGGGAGTGGGACCAGAGACCCCGCAGGCCACCCCGCACGACAGTGGGACTTGCTGAGCATTGTGGGGCATGGGGGGGGGGGTTGGCTGGGCACTGGGCTCTGCTCTAAGCGTTGGAGTCACAGTCTCTCCCATCTTCCTGAGGACGCTGAGAACGTGATCCCCATTTTCAGGTGCCTAAATGGAGATACCGAGAGATAAGTAACCAAGGTCGTAAGGAGGATAAGGGGAGAGTGGAAGTGAGTCCAGGCAGCCCCAGTCCAAATACCCTACTCCCACTGCTCAGTTTCCACATCTCTCCCTGCTCCCCCAAGAAGGATGGAGGACAGAAAAACTTCTCCATCTCTCGCCTTCCCAGACGCCCAAGCAGACTCTCCCTACTCCATGTCTGTGTTCTGTCGTTCTTTTAGGGGACAGAGAGGGGCGGCTGGGCCGATCCAGGTATACGTTGGTTAGGAGTGAAAACTACAATCCCAGAGTCATCCACGGGCTGAATTTGGGGACTGGGCCCTGCAGACAGCAGTTAGACCCTCCTGCCTTAAAAATACTGAATGTTCTTGCTGGCATCACCGGGTCACCAAAGTACCCACCCCACATCTGAGTCCTGAGTGGATGCTCACGCTGGGTTTTGGGTTTGGGAGGGCAAAGAGGTATGCGTCCTCTCCGGAGCTGGGCAAACTGACTCCGGGTCTTCTGTGCCAGCCGCCGCCAGAGGGCGCACGTGGGGAATTGTCTCCAAAATGGCCGCTATTCATTTTTCTCCTTGTGTGCGCTTGGGGCTGCTCTAAACCAGAGGTGGAGTCTGTCTCCTCTCTGCTAGAATCTGGGCTGGCCTTTTGACTTGGTTTTACCAAGAAATCAAGTCCCAGCAAATTACTCCCTTCCCCAAACCCTCTAATGGCTTCCGATGTCACTAAAGGTCAAAGCTATAGTCCTTATAATGGTTAGAACTACTTGGTCCAATACCACTGGTCATTTGGGGTCATTTAAATTTAAGTGCAATTAAAATTCAATAAAATTGAATATGCTTTCCCCCCCCCAGTTGTACCAGGCATTTTTCAGGTGCTCAAGAGCCACAGGTGGCCAGTGCAAGTAGAGGACATTTCCATCATCGCAGAATGTTCTCTGGGACAGCACGGGTCTACTCACTCTGTCCCCATTTTAGCTCTCTGCCTTACTGCTCATCGTTCTCACATGGCTCCAGTCATTCAAAAATCCTTGCTGTTCAGGGAACACGTGGAACGTATTTCTGCCTCAGGGCCTTTGCACTTGCTGTTGCTGCTCCCTGGAGGGCCCTTACCAGGATATTTGCATGGGTCTGTCCTTCACTTCAAACGGGTCTTTCTTCAAATGTCACATTCCCCGAGGAGGGTTTCCCTTTGTGAAAATGTCACCCTTCCCGCCCATCCCCATCTCATTTTGCAGAGCTCTGATTGCCACCTGCCACACTTATTTGTTCCTAAGCAGCGCACTGACTGTGTTTGTCAGGGGGGTTAATAGAGGGACCCCCTGCGTTTTGCAGGCAAAGTGCAGAAAGGGGGAGATCAGGGAGCCCACAGATTGGGAACGCAGCGAGCTGCTCCCCGCCAGGGCACTGCTGCTGCCCAGAGCCCAGGTCGCTGGGCGCGGAGGCTCCGCGAACAGAGCCCGTGGCCTGAGGAGGGATCCAGGAGCCCCGGCTCACGTCGCTGGGGCGGCTGCCACCGCAGCCCGGGCAGCCTCCGGATAGCGTCCCCACCTACCGCTTCCAACTGCCACCAGTGCCCCTGGGCGACCAGCAGCAGCGCAGCTGGCAGAGGAATCGGGACGTGGTTGAGGCCGAGGGTCCCACCGATGATGGGGAGCCGGGGTGGATGAGCGAGGGGTGAGGGGCAGCAGAGAGGGAGCAGGACCGCTGTGGGCGGGGGGGGGGGGGGGTAAGGGGGCAGGCCAGAGTGTGGTCCGTCCTGTCCCGGGCCGCCCACCCAGCGCCAGCCCAGTGCCCGCACCGGGGGCTGCTGTTTCCAGCTGTCGAAGGACCGACTGAATGAACCACGCGGGCTTGGAGAACCGGACCCAGGTGCGCGGGGCGAGGAAGGTGCTGCAACGCTCCGCCCCGGGGGGAGGGAGCCCAGGGCCGCGCGGGGCAGCGTCTCGGGTCCAAGTGGCAGCGCCTTAAAGGCCTTGAGGTCCCGCCGGAAAGGAAGGGGCGCGGGGCCCACACAGGCCGGTTAGCAGCGGGCTTGTCCCCACGGGGAGCCCGGAGGTGCCGCGGCCCCGAGGACCCCGCGGAGTGCTGCCGCCTCGGGTGGGAGAAGACAGCTCCTGGGATGAGGCCGAGAGACCCGCGCGAAACTTAAAGGACGTGTATCCGAGCCCCGAGCTGCGGCTGCCGCAGGAAGCAGGACAGACAAATGCAGAGCCTCGGGGAGCGTTACCCACGCGGGACAGATAATAAGCCTCCTAGAGAAGCGCAGGGTCCTGCATTAGACAGTGATGGCTGCGGGGCAGAAAAACCCGGAGGGCGGGGCCTGAGGAGGGGGGGCCGGAGAGGGTTTGCAACCATCACCTGTTTAAGGTTGTGCGGGGAAGCCCTCACTGAGCAGGTGACATTTGAGCAAAGACCCGAAATAAGTGAGGGGTGAGGCAGGTGGAGACCCAGGGGAAGCGCATCCAGAGGGCGGGAACACAGGTTCAAAAACCCCGAGCCGAGGCTGTAATACCAGGGGTTATTCAGGTTTCATCGCTGACCCCTCCCGGGCCAGGCTTCGGTGTTGTTTGTCTCTCTGAGGTTTTACGAGGTGAATAGATTGGGGACGGGGCGGAGAGGAGGCGGGAGGGGTTGTGTGCGCGTGCGCGCGTGTTTGATTCTGTGGATAGACCAGGTTTGGGGGAAAATGTTTGGATGAAGGCAGGTTTTCGCTCCCTATTTCCCAGATGAGGAAACTGAGGTTCAGAGAGTCGGAGAAGGGAGCTCAATCCGGATTTGTCCTACTCCAGAGCTTCCTCTCATAACCACATAACGGGTCCAGGGCATGAAGTCGAGGTGCCCGGACTCCCAACCCCATACCATACCCAGCCTCGTTTCCCACCCACAGGCTGACCCTTCCTGGTCCCTCGGCCCACTCAAGTCCTGAGACTCCTGGGAGTGTGGTCGGGTCCTAAAAGTACTGCGAGGAAAGACTGGGGACTCCGGGGGCAGTAGACAACGGTACCACCCCTTCCTGGGGAGCGGGGAGAAAGCCCATACGAGCTGCGGCGCCTGCAGTGCCCACTGGAGGGCGCTCCAGCACCGCTAGTTAAAGATGTCGCAGGCTCTGGCCCAGCGCCAGAGCCTCCACCTGGCCTTTGAACGCCAGGCTGCGGAAAGTGGATATTCCTGGAGGGCAGCGGTCCTTCACGTGAGGTGCTGGGATCAACAGCATTCGCATCACCTGAGAACTTCATAAAAATGGACATTCTTGGGTCCACTCCAGATCTACGGAATCACTTGGGGTTGGGACCCAGTATTCTGTGTTTTAAAAGGCCCTCCAAGTGATTCTGAGAACCTTTACTGTGGGGTCTGATTATCTCCAGGAAGCCTAGTGTGGCGGTTCGCAGCCCCTGTGCACATTGGAATCACCCCGTAAGCTTTAGAGCTCCGCATGCTGGTCCTTACCCTGGACCAGCTCCATGAAAACCTCTGATAGTTAAGGCTGGGCATGGGCATTTGAAAGGTCTCATGTCATTCTACACAGCAGCCAGGATTGGGAACCGCGGCTGTAGTAGGGTCTTGTAAAGAATTGGTCTCCTCCGACATAGAACAGGATTAAGAGGGGATAATGTCCGCTGGGGCTGATTTGAGCTCTAGTCTAACACATCAGGTCTTCAATCCTCTCAGCAATCCTGGGAAGAAAGCTCTATGATGATCTCTCTTTCAGATGAATAATTGGAGGTACAGAGGTTAAGTAACCATCCCAAGGTTACACAGCTTGTAAGGGGCAATGCTGGAGGTGAGCTGGGCAACCTGACTCCAAATCCCTCCTCACTCTGTCCGCCTAATGGTTTCATCTTTTCCTACCTCATCACCATGGGGCCTGGGAAGGGGGACCCAGAAAGGCCCCATCTGTTGCAGGGTAGTATCTCTACATCTGTGTTTCATTTTCTCTGGTGATAGGAGTAGCTGGGCCTGCCCAAATAAAGGCTGGTTTGGAGATAAAACTCCAGTTTTCTGGGAACTTTCTCCCTGAAAATCCCAGCATGTGTGAAACCACTACCCCAGAAGCATGAATGGGCTATATTTTGGGCTGGGCCCTGCTGGCACCATTTGAAACCCCCTTGGATTAAAAAATATTGAAAGTCCTGGTATTGTCTCAGGTTACCAATGGGACCTTTCCCTTCTAGTGTCCTGCTGGATGCCCATGCGTGGGCTGCTAGGGACAGGAACAAACTGAGAATCAGCAGGGAGATAGATTTGCCTAAAGTCTCTGAGTGTCTCCAGGTCTCTCACCATCTCTGCTCTGCTCTCCTTTTACCTTCCAGCAACCCAAACAGGCCGGGCCCCCAGGTCAGGAGGCCACTATTCTCTCCCATGGGCAGCAGACGTGACAGCCCCCACCAACCTAGCATCCAGAGTGCTCACTGGCCACTCCAGAGATGGCCCCACCCACTTGGTTATCGCCCCCTACATCAGGCCCCAAAGTCCATCTCTCCAGGGGGGGTCCACAACTTGTCTTTTTTCCAAATTTCACTGAGGGCTCTTTCTTGCCCAGCTATGAGCTGTGAACTACTGTTTCCCAGAAAATAAGACCTAGCCAGACAATCAGTTCTAAGGCATCTTTTGGAGCAAAAATTAACATAAGACCGGTCTTATATTAATTTTTGCTCCAAAAGATTCATTAGAGCTGATTGTCCGGCTATGTCTTACTTTTGGGGAAACACGGTATCCTAGTTCAAAGGGGCTATTAACATCACACAGCAAGCCCCACCAGCAGTGACCACTTTGGGGGACGGAGGGTGGGTAGGGCTGATCGTTCTTAAGTTCCAAGGGAAAAAAACTAAACTAAGAAACTCAGGCCAGGTTGCAGCCAGTCAAGACAGAGCTGACCTTCACAGCCCCTCCTCCACAATTCTCTTTTCTCCGGCCTCCAGTGAGGTTGGGGTGTGGTCGTTTGCTATCTGTTTTTTCACTGGTGGGGGTTGGATGGGGGACACAAACAATGCAGACATGTTCTCCAGCTCCCACAAGGCCTTAGCAACCCGATTTCTCCCCATTGTAAGCACCAGTCACAACACACGCCACATTACTACACCACGATCCCCCTTTTGGACTGTTCCTATTGCAATGATTTGTCACTGTGTCCAGTGGCCAAGCTGCCCCAGATGTTGGTGGGGCACAGTCAGTGCTACTCACAGCTCTGGCATGAAGGGTCCCAGAATCTGCATTTAGACACATTTTCCAGATGATTCTTTTGTCCCTTGTAAAACGTATGAAGTGTATAAACTACAGGCCCTGGACCCTCGGACCTGGCAGAACCCAAGGGTGTGGGGATGGCAAGCAAAGTGACATAAACACAGGTCATGGAGGGGACACAAGGGCATGACAGAATCACCCTGGAGCATTCTTCCTGCCAAGTCCAAAGCCAAGAAATACGTTTGTAAACATTTTTATTTGCATGTTGGCTTGTGCCCTCTTTGTAAATTCAAGGAGGCAGTCAATGTGAAGTGTGCAGGAGAAAGGGAGATGAGAAAGGGGAAGAGAGGAATTTCTCCCTGCCCTCGCTCCCTTTTCCAAGCTGAGCACCTGGAGTTGCTTTTGAGGAAGTTAATGCAACCCCATTGTACAGGTTTCCTTCTTTACATTCCTTAGGTTACTAGAAAGACTTTTAAAAATCAATGCATGAAAGATAAAATTTTAACATGAAAAGGGGCGCTAGGTAGAGAGGTGAGGGGCACTGCCTGGCCTTCACGCTACCTCCCATTTCAGGTGTGGAGGCAGAAAGATCATCTCCGTCCAAGGGCAGGAGAGGGAGCGATGCGTCCTGAGTGGCCAATAAGTTAGTGGGTGGCGGGTGCTCTGGCTTCCCTGCCAGCACCTCACAGCAGATCCTCTTGTTCGCCCTGCTCTGCTTCTGCTCTGGCCTCGGCCCTCAGCACCCTGAGGCTCCTGGCCTCGCCTGCCCTGGGGACTCTCTTGGGCAGGGTTGGCACCCGGGGAGTGTGCCAAAAGGCTCTCCGGCGCTTGCGAAACCACGAGAAGCGCCCAGGGGTCTGGAACCTCACTGTCTTCACCTGTTTTCGGGCCCTAACTGCTGGGGTGGCTCCTGTGGCCCCCGAGGCAGCTAAGGCTTCAGCTTCCCGGACAGCTGGGGCCTCTGCCCTATCGTTATGTGCAGCCTCTGCCCCGTGGTCAGCTATGGCCTCTGCCCCCTGGTCGTCTGCTGCCTCTTCTCTCTGATTACCTGCAGCCTCTGTGCCCTGAAGTGCAGATGCTGCTTCCACCGTCCTGTGCCTCCTGAAGGAGGCCCAGTTGATCTTGGGCCTCCATCGTCTTGGAGGGGCCTGAGGCACTGGCCCGTCTCCTGCATTCCCCACATTATCCCCCCCGCTGGCACTTCCTGGCACCCCATCCCGCTCCACCCTGGTAGAGGCCTGCTGGGCCTCGCCCTCTCCTGGGCTGGACCTCGGCGTCCAACCCTTCACCCTCTGCTTCAGCTTCCCCCAGGAAACCTGGCTGACATACTCTCGCCACCTGTCCGCCTTAGATGGCTGGGGCCCCGGGTTGTCCTCAAACATGGGGACCGGCAGGTTCACGCGGCGGCGGGCCGGCGGCGCGCTGGGTTTCTTCTCCCCACGGCGAAGGAAGGCCTCCACCAGTTCCTCGTCATCGTCGCTCTCCAGGTCGCTCCCCAGGAACTTGCTGCCGAGGTAACTTACGGGCATTTTGCGTACCTTCCTGCCACGCCCTGAGCCTTTGTGGCCCTTGTTACTCTTCTCTCTGGAGGTCTCGAAGTCGCTGAACTCGCTATCGCTGGCGTTGCTGCTGTCATAAGTGCCCACAACCAGCCGGGGAGGAGGGGTCACCATCTGCTGGACTCTCCTCCTCACTCGGGGCTCCTTGGGCTTTTTGGGGGGCTGGGGCGGGTGAGGGGTGCTCTTCTCAATGATGCGGGCCACGTCCTCCAGGGTGCGGCCTTCTTCCTCCAAAAATTGGGTCAGCCGCTCCCGAAATTCCGCCTCCTTGGTGGCAGGCTTGGAGATGACCCTCCAGACGCCCCCAGCCAGCCTGACCTCCCGGGGGATGAGCAAATAGTCGACGTCCTCCCCAATCTGCAGCATCCCCACGGTGGAGTCCTCCTCCCTGCGGAACACCTTGCCGATCTTCTTAAAGGTCCCCACAGGCTTCAAGGCTTCCACGAGGACGTCCAAATCCACATCTTTGCAGACGTCGGGGACGCTCCAGAGGATCAGGCAGTCGGGAGACGGGAGGAAGCCCCAGGGGAACCAGCCCCCCACGTGGCTTTTCTCGAGGGTCTTTAAGATCTCCAGGGTGAAATCTGGGGTGGGGGCAACAAGCCCAAACGACACGAAGCCCCTAGTCTTGGGGGTCGAAGTGGTGGCGGGAGGTCCCAGCAGCCCCGAGAGTCTCACCTCCCCAGCCGGAGATAAGCCAACACCTCCCAATTTCTCTGCTTGCAACAAGTCCTGTCTGGACCAAGGCAGAGTCCCCTCTTAAGGACTGGTGGAAATCAATTTCCAAGATGCTTACGTGAGCCGGGGTGAGGTCAGTCCCGAGGCTCAAAGCCCACAGCAAGCTTCAAAAGTGGTGTCCCGGCTCCAAGTTGGGGCGCACGGGCTGACCCGGGCTCTTCCTGCCCCAGGCACAAGGGACGCGCCTGGAACTTGGGAGAGGACTTCGCAGACAAAGACAGCTCAGCCGCGGCTATTCAATATGGCCGAGGCGCTAGGAGGAGCAGCCCAGCCCCTCAGGAGGGTCTCCCGCCCCTCGGCAGGCTGCCACCCCAGTCCAGGCTGACCTTGACGCGCCTCCCGGCTCCCTGCCCGCGCTCGCGGTGCTTTGGAGCTCCGGGGAGGGAAGTTCCTTCTCGTCCTCCCCCAGGGTGAGGCCCACCTTCCCCCTTCTCATTTTACACTCCCAGACTCGAGAAGACTGACAGCGGGGCTGTCCACTCCTTTTGGGTCGCCCTCACTCCCCTCCCGCACGGGGGTGTGGCCGCGCCCCGGGCCTGGCTGGGGCCACCGCCTCCAAGCTGAAAGCCGAGGCCCACGTCAGCACCTCCGAATAAGGCAGCAATTCCCAAACTTACCATCCTAAACGTGCGGGTTCCAGCCAAGCCCAGAGGTGGGTGTGCTAATGGGGCCGTCCTTTGGAAAGCCACTGACACCGTATATTACCATTCTAAATTTATGTGACTTCTGGTACCAGCAATTCCTCCCTATATACCCATAAATAGGGGTGGGAAAAGTGGTACCAGGATCTTAATGCACCAGCTGTACCAGTGGGGCTTGGCACACAGTAGGTGCTCAACAAATATTTTTGAGTGAAGTGAATGAATGAACCTAATTGTTCAGCAGCGACTGACTTAATTTTATGGTCTATTACAGTGAAACACTGAGCAGCTATGAAAAAAGGATAGTTAACTTTTATAGAGCACTTTCCTATGTGCTTAGGCACCACTGTGAATGCTTTCTATGAATCAGCTCATGAAATCTTCACCATAACATTATGAGACAGGTAATACAATGATCATTCCCATTTTGTAGCTAAGAAAATAAAAGTCACAGCCAGGAAATGATTGAATCTGGATTTGAATCTGAAACAGCCTGACCTGGTGTGTGTGTGTGTGTGTGTGTGTGTGTGTGTGCGCAAACATGTACTTAGCACATGTACAAGCTCTGCCAACACTAGCTGTTTCTGGGGAGGGGTCTGGGGACCCCAACAGGTGGTAGAGATGTGTCCTTTTCACTCTATGTCCTTTTGGAATGCTTGGCTTTTTGGCAATCCAAAATGTTAATTAAAACAAATGAATTTAAACCAAAGGTCCTCAAACTGGGCCACAGACATAGTGGTTTCCTGGGATTCAGGGGCCAGGATTTGCAAAGCTCCCCAGGTACTGCTGAGGCAGCCAGGTCAGCACCAATATGCACAATAATAACAATGGCATTAGTAATAATAGTTAACTTGCACGGAAGATTTCCTTGGAACCAGGCACCCTGAATAGCCTGTTGTTATGAATGCTCAAAAGCTATAGGGTAAGGTGCACGCCTTCACTATCATCTTCTTACAAATGGGGACACTGAGTCTGGTCTGAAGTTGCACACCTGTAAGTGGAGGGGCTGATATTTGAACTTAGGCACTGGAGTAACCATCCAGGCAAGCTTGGAAGACACAGCTGTTCTTTATCGCTTGCCTGGATCCACAAAAAACACCTCTTCACTGGGCTGCCTGCTTTCCCTTTGCAGCCTGCAATCCATCCCCAACTGGCAGCTGGAGGGATCTTTTAAAAACGTAAGTCAGACCTATCTGTACTCTTTCTAAAATCCTCATCTAGGAGTAAAATCTAAGTGCTCAGCTCAGCCCACGAAACCCTGTCAGTTCTCCTCACTTCCCTCTCTATTTCACTCCACCACACCTGCTGCTTTTTCACTCTTCCTCCAACAGTATGTTCGCCCCCAACCTCAGGGCCTTTGCACTTGCTGTTCCCTCCACCCAGAATGCTCTGCTCCCACCTTCGCTGGCAATCTCCCTCTGCTCAAATGGCACGTTTTTTTAGAGAATGCCTCCCCCCTCCCCAACCCTCTCCAGGGCCCTATAGCTTAGGAATCCTTAACCATGCCATGCCATGGACCCTTTCCAGCTTAAAGTGTTTCAAAGCATAGATTGCATCCATTGGATTACAAAGGAAACCAATTATAATGAAATACAGCTGTCAAAAGAAAAATTCCAACAGTCAAAAAAAAAAGTAAAGAAACCTGTAAAATAATGACTTTAATACACAGTATAAAAAATTGTTAAGACAGGGGACACTAAATCTTCTATTTTTGACATTTGGACCTCTGGTGTAATTCAAATTAATAAGTGCAATTTAGCTTGGGAAGTTTTGAAAGCTTTCTTTTCTTTGCCTCTTGATGATTCTCTTTTGTTTCTATTAATTCGGCCCAGTGCAGGCCCTGTGACTTGGGAAGTTTTTCATCTGTATGGGATCCACTCTTCTGGCTCCAACTTAAATGTACATAACGTATGGAAAGCTTGCCATAAACCAACTTTACCGCACCTTCCCCCTCCCCCAACTACAGACCAAAACAAGTTACAGCCTGGTTAGTAAATACAAAACTTGAGACCAAACAAAGACTCAGCGCAGTAGTTTGCAGTAGTTTCCAGCTGACTGGCCAGCCGACCCTCCTCTTACTTTAATAAATCTATATTTCTATCTGACTCGTGAATTCTTTCACCGCCCGCGAGCGAGCAGACACAACAAAAATGAATACGTGTAATTTTATTTAACTCAAGATATGTGGGTTTATTTAACTCCTGACGGAACCAGGCAGATGTTTAGAAAAAGAGGAAAGGGAGAGATTAAAGGAAGGGAAGGGAAAGAGGGAAAGAAGAAGGAAGACGCTTGGGGAATGGAGGGAGGTCAGGGTCTTAGCGAGGCCTTTGCACAATTGTTGGCTCACTCGGTTGGCTTTGCTTCGCTGGATTTTCTGCTTCTCTTCACCAGCCCCAACCCGGGCCTCTGCCCAAGCCGGGCCTTGCGCCACCCGGCTCCTCCCTTTTGCTCAGTTTCTTGCCTTGCCTCCCAGCGGTCTCCATGGCAACGAGGAGACGCGTTCCAAAGCGCGGGTTGGCTCTGAGAGGGTAGAGCGCAGCGGGACGGAGTGGGGGGGTGGGGGGCGGAGCAGGGCAGAGCCTCTTTCCCGCTTCTCATCCCTTCCTTAAGTCTGATGCCCCAAGTCACCTTCTCTTAGAATCTGCTTCGTAGAGGCCCAAAGCTAAAAATCCCCTTTTGAGGAATAATGGCTTTAGAATCCAAATCTGAGAAGTCAAAATAATAACCTCGCAGTTGAGACATTTGGGCTGTTTCTGTCTTTGGTTGGAAGGAAGGGAGGGTTATCCTAGAAATGAAAACCTCATATGTTCAACATTCTTACAGAAATTGCCAACCTCTGAGCAATTCACTGTGGGTGTTTTAACTTGCCCAGGTCTCTGGCAGGCAAGTTCCTTCTCCAGCCGCCCCCGCCCCAAAAAAAAGGATAATTATAGTTTCCACTTTTATATTTATTTAAAAGAAATGAAAAATCAGAAAATAGGGGGAGAAAACAAAATATGGCCCAAATCTCTCTACCCAGCTTCACTTGGTTGCCGTTAAAAATAATAACAATAGTAATATTAAAAGTGACACACACACATGCTAAGAAAATGTTGGAGTTATAGAGAGGTGTAAAATGAAAAGCAACCCAGCTCCAGCCCCAAGCCTCCAGCCTCTCCCCCAAAGTAATCACAGTTAAATATCTGTACTTTTCCAGGGGGAAAAAAAAATGCTTACTTTAGCATATGTGTAATTTTAGAATTTACCCCATGGGGTGTTTTCACATCATCCTAAATTGTTTTCATCACAGCACGTACCACTTCCTGGTATTTTCTTATTTATTTATTGTCTCACCCTATTAGAACTTTAGTCCCATAAAGGCAGAGATAGTTAGCTGGTTTGTTCACTACTGAATTCTCGGCATCTAGAACAGTCCTACCAGGTGCTCAAAATATTTGATGAATGAATGAATGAATGATGCTAGATCTATTACTATAAAGCTTGCTTTTTTTGCACTTAATAGCATGTCTTGAAGTCTTTTATATCAATATATGCATATCCATCTCAGTTTTCCATCACATATGCCCACAAGGTGGGAAAGTGATAATACTGATTATAATTCACTTTTATTGAGCACCCACTTTGTCCCTGGCCCTGTGTATTTTCTCTTTTAATCCTCAGAACCTCTCCTATGCAAGTGTTATTCCCATTTTGCAGATGAGAAAAACTGAAACCCAAGAAGGCCGTACAGCTAGGAAGTGGCAGAGCTGAGCTCTGAATCACTCAGTTTCCTTAGATTCCAACCGCCACACTCTTTTTTTTTTAATTTGTTGGGGTGATATTGGTCAACCCCGACACTCTTTTTTTTTTTTTAATTTTTTTTTTTTTTTTTTTTTTGGTTGTTGAGAGCCCACTGGCCCATGTGGGAATCGAACCGGCAGCCCTCAGAGTTAGGAGCATGGAACTCTAACCGCCTGCCTGCGCCACCGGGCCGGCCCCAACCCCAACACTCTTAAGCCTCCATTATTTGCCCAGTTGCCTGGCAGGTTTGAGGTGGGGAATAAGATTGGTGAGAAATCCCCAATGACTTCTCTCCCAGATGACACTTGTAACCTTGGCACAGTCACCAGATTTGTCCTCCATCTTGAACGTCCAGAAATCAGGTCCCTGTCTACAATAAACAGGATATAATTTATCCACACCTCTGAACCAGATACCAATGGGTTAAATGACAGTACATAGTAGGTCCTCAACAAATACAGCAGGAAGCAGCAGTGACACCCTCTTTATCCTGTGCCCTGTTGATGCCAGGGCGCAGGTTAGGTAATATCCCCTGAGGGGCATTACTTTTAATGTGTTCACTAGTTTGCCGTCTGGCATCCCAGGTTCCAGAACAGCCTTTTGTCAGCACACGGAGAATGTTAGCACAAGGAGGGAGCTAGGCACACATTTATCAATTTCAGGAATCTGAGAGAGAAAACCACGCTACTGTGGTTTTTTTTGTCAATGCAAAACACAACTGTCACTGGACCCAGGATCTCAGTGGCCAACACTTAACAGCAGTCAATGAGACCATGTTAAGCGTTGGCACAGGACCTGAGAATGTAAATGCTCAAAAAATGTAAGCCTTGGTTTTTAGAAGGGCAGTGTTGCCTAGTGGTTATTCACGTAGACTTGAGCCTGGTTCAAATCCTGGCTCTGAAAACCACGCTGTGACTCCAAGGTCAGCTGGGGCCATCCCAGCCCCAAAGAGATCCAGCCTTGTGTCAGGAGCACAGGCTGTGGGCAGAAAGACATGGGTTACAATCCCTCTTGAGCCTTCCTGTGTGGCCTTAGGCAAGTCACTTAACCTCTCTGAGTGTCCCTTTCCTTATTCATAGAATGAGATGATGGTCATGATCATATAATATTAATAATACAGGTTCATATTCATATATCTCCTCTTCTGAAATCAAAAAAGCTGAAAACTTTGCAACACCCCCAAACAAATAAACATCTGGAGGCCAGATCTAGACCGATGTGAGGCTATGTATAGTCTTAATGTATTTCACTTTACATTTCCCTACAGAATGCTAATGAGTTTGATTATTGGAGCTGCCCCAAGCCTCTTTGGGGTGAATTACACAGTAAAAGATATAATCACGGTATCCATTTCTAAGATCCAGAATTCTGAATCACACCTGGCCCAAGGAGTTTGGATCAGGAGTTGTGGACCTACACTGCCATATCTCGAAGGCTGGGAAGATATAATGAATTGATGAATATGAAGGAGTTTGCACAGTGCCTGGAGCACAGGGTTGCTGTTATTGTTTTTATCCCAGATAAATTGTTTAACCTTTCCCATCAGCCATTGGAAGCCCCTGGAATAGAAGACAGCCATATGTTCTCTTGACCATGAGATCTGATAAATCACTTTTTTAAATAATCCAACCCTGGGAAACTTTCAGGCAACCCATGGGAGTGGTTTTCAGAACATGTTTTTAGCAGCCAGATTGTTTTTCCGAATTTAAATCTTAACACTGCTTCCCCAACACATCAAAGAGCAGACTGATTGCATTAGCATATGTTTATTTTTTGAAGTTTGTACAATAAGACATCAACCACAAAAAACAATGAAGAGTTTTAACTGAATCCACTTTTGAAATCGGGGGCTTACAAAGGACAGATGCAGGCTTCCACCAGCAGAACACCTAATTTACTCGGGAATTTTCTTTTAGGACCTGCGATACCAGAGATGTCTTGACTCAGACAGAAAAGCAACTTCAAATGGTATCAATTTTGCACAACTTGCATTGCAGTGTCAGGAAATTCTTCAACTGGTCCAGAAAAACTCAAAGAAGTGGTAGGAGATTTGGGGTTTACAGGCAACATTAAACAATCTCCCGTGCTGTGTATCACAAATATGAACGCTGTATGGGAAACACCCGAAACCCACAATAAGCACAAATACAGTCTTAATACTGCAATATGATGATAAGAAATGTCACACTGTCCCTTGCGCCTTAATAGGAGAACTGCATACAACCAACACATGTGCCTGAGGTTTGTGTAGCAGTTATTCAAGTCCGGATTCTGACCCAACAATGAGCCCAGTAGGCCAATATTCTGGGAGTGGGTGTGGCCAGGCTGGAAATTTACAAGGAATAAAAAGATCAATAGAGACCTACTAACTTCTAGACCAGGGATGCACTTGAAAGAAATTCAAATATACGTGTGGGGATGGCAGGAAAAGCCCTGTCTCAACCATTGCACAAAAGAAAAGGATATTGAGGGTGATGGTAGCGAGTCCGCTTGGGGACTGGACAGAAATCAGTCTTTGGGGTTTCAGGTTATGTCAACACAAGTGAACTCTAAAAATCTTTTGTGTCTTAACACCTCCGGCGAGTGCATAGACCTAACAGGAGTTTCTGACTTGTCTGGGGGTGGGTCACTTGTCTGCACTCTGGCTCTGCTAGGGGGGGCAAAATGGGGTAGCCTCTCAGAAATAAGAAAGGGGGTTTGATGCTGGAATTCACAGACACGATTGCCCATACAGTAATATCTTGGGAGTCTCAGTGTTACAATGTGATACCTAAGAATCTAAGCACACATTCACCCATGTGTGTGTGCAACTGTAAATTACATTTTTGAAAAGAAATTCAGCTCAAATATTTGCAGATCTCTGAACTAATGAAAGTTTGAAAATTCACAGGTCAGATGGCCTTGGACAAGAGCTCTGTCTACCATGGACATTTGGATTTTACCTGATCGGGTGTTTTGTTTTTCCTTCCTTCCTTCCTTCCTTCCTTCCTTCCTTCCTTCCTTCCTTCCTTCCTTCCTTCCTTCCTTCCTTCCTTCCTTCCTTCCTTCCTTCCTTCCTTCCTTCCTTCCTTCCTTCCTTTTTTTTTTTGGGGGGGGGGTTCTTCACCATCACAAGGACTTGGGGACTCAACGCTGTTAATGGAAAACTCTTGACGGTGACCTTTTAATTACTGACCTCCTTTTGGACCATTCCTTGGAAGTCTTGCTTTTTGTTCTTTAGAGAGTGGAGCGCACCCCTCCCCGCCCAAGTCAGAGCTTCTAGTGTTTAATTTAGGGAGACCCGTACCCTCACCCCAGGCGCAAATCAGAGCAGAAGTGTCCCCGTTCTGACCATCCCTGTAAGGGAGACCCAGCGTGTAGAGAACAGAGACAGCTTTTATAGAGTCACACACAGAGCAGTGAGTTCCTCAGAGGTGGCGATCAGGCAGCTCACTTTGTCAGGCGTGGTTTCTGCTTGTCGTGCAAAATAGGTTGCCTATCCTGGACAAGTTTGTACCAGAGGTACCTTCAAGGTACATCCTTTTATGAAACAAAAAAAGGCTCTAGACTTTGCAAGGGCAGGATTTCTAGCAGGGCCCAAAACGAAAGGGGTCGTCCTTCCTTCCTCCCAATACACACCCAGCAAAAGGGGCTGTCCCCAGCATCTCGCCGCGGGGGGTGTCGAAGCGGTCTTTCTCCCCCGAGATCACCCTGCCACGTTCTTCCTGTTTGGCTTCTCCTGAACTCTAGTAAGAGACTTTTAGCAACACCTTGGAATCCCGGACCGGATTTCTCCCTTCCTTTTCCTACAAACACCTGCTTGTTGTGCAGGCGCTGGAGCGGGGGATGAGGAGGGGGCCTTGAGAGCCCGCGGTCTCCATGGCAACAGTCTGACGCGCTGGTCGGCTCCGACTGCGACTGCGCAGCTGGTCCCGCGGGGTCGCCGGGTTGTCAGACGTTGTTTGCGGGTCTTTCAGACCCTTCCTCATTCAGAAGTTACCCTCACCCGCTGAAATAATACCCACTCACATACTCAGCTGCTGCTCTCACAACTACTCAAGTATTACCCACTTGAACTCATATTACACATACTCAGATGCTATCCACACCACTCATATACTATATTCAAGTAACTCAGATGCTGCCCTCACCTACTCAAATATTTAACATGAGTGCGGCAGGGGCAAGGTTTGGGTCTGTTTTGTTCCCTGCTATAGCCCAGTGCCTGGAACAGTGCCTGATACACTAGGTGCTCAGGAAATATTTATTGAATGAATAATCCATACTCTGTGGGTAACCAGATATTACCCACATCTATTCAAATGGTACCCACACCCACTCAGATGTAGCCAAGTAACTCACACGTCACTCACTTACTATGAGTGCCTTCCTTCTGTATCCCCGGCTCCTAGAACAGTAGTAAGACGTAGTAGGTGTGCAGTACATGTCTGAAGAACGAATGACCCACACTGAACCAGGTGTTAACTTTGCAAGGGCAGGATACACCCACTCAGATGTAACCCACAAGTTAACTCAGACAAAAATGCCCACCCTCACTCACTTGCCAGGTGTTCCCCAGGTCCTCAGGTGATACCCGTTCTCATTCAGTTACCCACTCAATTGAGTAATACCCGCTACACACGATCTACACTCACTTGCCTTTCCCAAAACTTCCTCAGCCGGTACCCACCCTCCCACAGTCGTTACCCACCCCCACTCAGCTGACACCCACCTTTCCTCACCTTCCCCCACGCCCACCCCACGTCACCTCACAGCTTCTTGTCAGATGCATGGTGCCGTCGGCGGTTTTTCTTGTGTTTCCGCTTGCCCCTCTTGCCCTCTCCAGCCTTGTTCTCCTTCTCCACCGAGTCCACAGGTGACACCCGGTCCACCCCCGCGGTGGCCCCAGCCCCCAGCTTCTCCTCCCTCCGGGGCACACAGAACTTTCTGGCAGGCAGCTCTCTGGGGCCTGTCACTGTCGGGCACAGTTCCTGCCTCAGGACCCGGGCCACATCCTCCACCGTCCTGCCCTCACTCTGCAGGAAGAGGTTCAGCTTGGTCAGGAATTCAATGTCCTGCTTCCGGGGCATGTAGACCACCCTCCACATGCCGCCCTTGCCCTTGATCTCCCTGGGGATCACGGCATAATTGATATCTTCCACCAGCCTAATGATAGCTGCCTTGGATCTCTCTTCTTCCAGAAAGGCCTTCCCAGCCACTTCGAACTTGCCCAGAGGTTTTAGAGGGACCCGGATGATCTCCTCGAATTCCTCATGGTTGCAATCCTCTGGGATACCCAGGATCATCAGAGACTTGTAACTGTCCACCTCGAGGGCCTTGCACCCGTGCTCCAACAGCGCAATGTCCTTTACGCCGAACAGCATCTTGCCCAGCTCTCTGAGGCAGCAGTATGTCCGCTGGTGCACACCTGTGCTGCCTCGAGAATCCAAAAAGTTATCCAGGATGTCACGACCCCTTCCCGAAGGCTCTGGGAAAGAGAGGACTCACGGACCCAATCTGTCCACCTTAGTCAGGGATACCCGGGGCTCTGCCTGCAGGGGCTGCACAGTAGCCGCCCTCCGGAAAGGCTGCTTGGGAATTCCTAGGGATTCACGCAAAGGGAAGCAGAGGGGGATGTCTGCCAGCTGGCTCGTGGCCCCTGGGCAAGGCCTTACCAGGGAGGGTCTGAAGATGCTGCTTCCCCTTTCTTGGCGGTGGCCTCCAAAGGTTTTGCAAGCCGTGGCAGTCTCAGCAGATCTGGGACTGCTGATCTCCCGGGAGCCGCTGCCACCGAGGTGCTGTGGGTGGAGGCCTGGCAGGCAGAGCCGTCAGTCCCTCGCCACGGGCCCAGAGGCTGCCCCAGTACCCTGTGGCCTGGCTAAGACCAAGATGTGGCCTCTGCACTTGCTCCCGCAGTGACGTCATTGCCTCTGCGGCCGGGCGGTCTCCATGGCAACCGCTAGAGCATCTCCTCTGCCATTGGTGGGGCCCAGCCGCATTGAAATCAGAGTCCAAGGGGGTCTTTCGGAGGTGAGAGGTAAGTCAATCGCTTTCAGAAGTACCCCCGACACACACACACACACACCCCTCCCTTATCCTTTGGGAAAAAGGCTGATTCCACTAGAGTGGAGACAGGGAAGATACAAAACGAGACTGGAACATCTTTTCGGGTCAGAAAGAAAGGAAATGCTCAAAGAATGACGAAAACAGGCGGAAACACACAGGAGCCAGCTTGAAGAGCTCTCACTGGTCAAATCTGGAAAAATTTGAGCATCAAAATTAAAAATGAGAGTAATAAATATGAGAATCCACGAGTCCCTGTAGACATATGTAAATGAATAAATGGAAGGTTTGGTGGAAGAATGTGAGTTTTTACCGTTGTCTCACATAAAACTTATGACTCAAAGGGAACAAAAGTATTTTTACGTGGAAAGTCTTTGTTTGTAGGACATACTCACTATAATATTCAGGAATAATATTCAGAATGATGCACCAAATTGACGATTTGCTCTCAAAATGGATTCAGAGGGAAAAAAGTATTTTGCACCATAATTGCTAGTTTCCTGTAAGTTTGTGATTGTTTCAAAAAAAATTTAAAGAAGAAAGAAATGTCCTGCATATGTGATCGCCTTCACAATGTCCGTTCCTCCCCTCCCGACCCCAGTAATAAAAGCTATAAAATTTAGGTTGGATTAACACCCTCCAAACTCCTAGCTCCAAGGGTGGGCACTGAGGGCTTGAACTAATCAACATAACCTGATCCCTCTGCCACAGTGATTGGTTTAGAAATGGTCACCCTGGTAACAGGGGTCTAAGCCAATCAGTTCGTTCTATCTTCCTAGTCAAGCGATTGGTTAAGGGCTGAACACATGAACTCAGTCCAATTAAAATAAAGCTCAGGACTTCTGTGACTAGCTATGAGGAGGAACATTCTCTCCATCCCCCTACATGTGAAAGAATGAACATGGGAGCTGCAAGAGGCCATCTTGGAACCAGGAGAGAAGCCATTTTGAGGATGCATTCTGCATCCCGAGTAAGGCTGAGCTCAGAGAATGACGGGAACATCATGCCATTGTCCTGATGACATCATGTACCTGTAGATCGAACCATGCCTGAAACTTACTTCCTATGAAACTTTTTTCTTAACTTTTTAATTGAAATACCACGTATGTAATGAATAGTGCACAAGTTATAAAAGTGAATGGCAAAGCCAGACTTCCTTCCTCAGCATCTTGATTCCTGGGCCCAAACATTTAAATTCATACAATACCATGCCATTCCCTGAGAAGAAGGTGCCTTTTTGCTTTACCTGGCTTGGTTCCTGTTCTGTCACTCAGTTGCTGTGTGACCTTGGGCAGGCTAATTTCCCTCTCTGGACTGTGTGGTGATTTTGTCTTGTCCAACATAAACCTGGCTTATGTATTCTAAAACACCTTTCCCCAGATGGCGCTGGATTTGGGTTGTCTAAAAGAGAAATTTGCATGAGATAGAGACAGCTGAAGTGAAGCGACAGATATTACTGTGGGAAGGTCAGAGCAGAGCCCAGGAGCCACAATGACTCATGTATGTTGTCACTGACCTGCTGGCTCACCTTGTTGTCCTGGAGGAACATCAGGCCTCAGCTCCACCTGCTCCCAGATGGGATAGGCTCTCCTATCCCAGCATCTGTGAATTTGGGGCTAGGCACCTGGGAAGCTCCATGAGGGAAGGGCACAGCTTCTCCTGCAAGTCACACATGAAATTGAGGTTAGAGGTGGCAAAAGACACATGGGGCTTCCGGTTTGTTCTCACAGGTTCCAAGTCATTCTTGTAGATTCCAGTTTCCCAACTACACAGCCAACTAACCTACAGATACTTAAAACCCAATACTAGTTACAGAGGCACCGACCTTCATATACTTTTCCTCCAGCAACCCTCCTGCTCCCTTATTGTCATGCAGCAGCCTAGCCGACTGCCCCCCCCTCCCCCCCCCCCCCCCCCCCCCCGTGTCTTTCCTTAAAGAAAGAAGAGTCTGTGAGACTGTGCCTTTTGGGGACTTTGTTTTATCATGATGTTTACACCTCATGTCTCTCTGTCTGGTCCCCAAAAGATGGTTTGCAGTCAAGGACGGGTAAGATTTCTCAAGTGAGGAACAACCTAAGACAGGCGGAATTGTGTGGGGACCCCCAATGAGCTGCCTTGGAAGATCTGGGAAGGAACCTTGCCTTCCCTTCCCCCTGCTTGGGAAAAGCCACTGCTGACTCTGGCTTTCCTCTCTCACCTGATTGTGAGAGAGGTCATGAGAGCGATAAAGATCAACTCTCTCTGCTTAGCTCAACCAAGCAGTTTCAACATGAGAGACTTTTCCCCAGGAAGGTACATACCTTAATTAACTCATCGTTGGGCTTTCTGCTCTAGCTGCCAGCGGACAGGGATAATTGGTTTGATTGACTTTTGTGATATGATGGATGAGTCTCACAGATCATGTAAAAAACAATGCTACTTCCTTGTATGTTTATTAATAAAAGCCACCAGTCGGTCTGATTCGGGGCTCCAGTCTCTTGTCAGGCTGTGAGACCCCTTGGCCCTCTGAGATTTAACTGCATAAAGTCTCTGTTTCTTTCTTTCTTAAAACTTAACCTAACACCGCCCCTTCTCGCTCCCTTACTGCCCGTGTTGCGCTGGATGTGACACTCCCTGGTTAGTAACTTTTTTTTATGTCTCCACCACTCATTTTGGGGTCTGCATTTTGCCCAGCTTTGTCCACAATTGCCTAGTATCCGATCCCCATAAAGGAGTTCCTTACCCCTTGTTACTCACGGTGAACCTAGTTCTCTACTGAGCTCTTAAAATAGCCAGAGCTCTTACAAAACAGCAGGCTTGGGACATACAAATGGCAAATAGACATATGAAAAAATGCTCAATATCACTAATCATCAGAGAAATGCAAATAAAAACCACAATGAGATATCACCTCACCCCAGTCAGAATGGCTATCATCAACAAGACAGATAGTAACAAGTGTTGGAGAGGCTGTGGAGAAAAAGGAACCCTCACACACTGTTGGTGGGAATGCAGACTGGTGCAGCCGCTATGGAAGGCAGTGTGGAGGTTCCTCAAAAAATTACAAATAGAATTACCATATCACCCAGCAATCCCTCTACTGGGTATCTACCCCCAAAATTTGAAAACATTTATACATAACGACACGTGTGCTCCAATGTTCATTGCAGCTTTGTTTACGATGGCCAAGACATGGAAACAACCAAAATGTCCTTCGATAGACGAATGGATAAAGAAGTTGTGGTATATATACACAATGGAATACTATTCGGCGGTAAGAAAAGATGATATAGGAACATTTGTGACAACATAGATAGATATTGAGAGTATAATGCTAAGCAAAATAAGTCAGACAGAAAAAGCAGAGAACCATATGATTTCACTGATATGTGGTATATAAACCAAAAACAACAGAAGAACAAGACAAACAAATGAGAAACAAAAACTCAGAGACAGGCAATAGTTTAGTGGTTACCAGAGGGTAAGGGGGGTGGGGGGAGGGAGAGGAGGGTAAAGGGGATCAAATATATGGTGATGGAAGGAGAACTGACTCCGGGTGGTGAACACACAATGGGATATATAGATGATGTAATACAGAATTGTACACCTGAAATCTATGTAATTTTACTAACAATTGTCACCCCAATAAATTTTTAAAAAAGAAGAAGATAAAAACAAAAAAAAAAACACACACACAAAAAAAACAGCAGGCTTGGACTGATGCATTGCTTTTCAAGTTTTCCAGGAGAGAAGAGGAAGAAAATGTTGCCTCCCATCTAGGAGTTTCGGAACCAGCTCTTTGATAAAGATTCCTCTGAAGTCTTACTATGGCATTACAAATTCACATTCAACTCCATAATATAACATTGTCCATTTTCACACAAATATGATTTTCCCCTCAAAAGATGAAGTTAAGTTTGGCAATTAAAAATATTTGCCATGGGGAATGTAAATTGGTGCAGCCACTGTGGAAAACAATATAGAGATTCCTCAAAAAATTGAAAGTAGAACTATCATATGATCCAGCAATTCCACTTCTGGGTATTTATCTGAAAGAAACGAAACACTAATTTGAAAAAGATATCTGCACCCCCATGTTCACTGCAGCATTGTTTGCAATAGACAAGACATGAAAGCAAATTCCACTGGATCAGTGGACAAACAGGAGGTGTATATATACAATGTAATATTATTCAGCCATAACAAAGAAGGAAATCCTGCCATTTGAGACAACATGGATGGATCTCGAGGGCATTATGCCAAGCGAAATAAGCCTGTAAGAGAAAGACAAATACCATATGATCTCACTTATATGTGTAATCTTTAAAAAAAGAAAAACCCAAACTCACAGCTACAGAGAACAGATTGGTGGTTTCCAGAGGTGGGGTTGGGAGTAGGCAAAATGGGTGAAGGTGGTTAAAAGCTACAAACTTCCAATTATAAGACAAATAAGTCCTGGGGATGTAATACAGCACGGTGACCGTAGTTAATAATAGACTTTACATACTTGAAAGTTGCAAAGAGTACATCTCAAAAGTTCTCATCACAAGAAAAAAAAATTGTAGCTAAGTGTGATGGTGGATGTGAAAAAAAATTGCCATAGATGCATGAATCCTTGAGGCTCCACTGCACATCCCTAGGCTTATGCACATTACAAACTGAGAAGCAGGGGACAGAATGGTTCGTTTATGCGATCCACCAACATTGACTGAGACTTTTCCTTGTTCCAGGCTCCGGCTGACGTGCTGGGCATACTTAAGTGAGTATAACAAGCTCTGCTTTTAGGAGCTCACTCCAGTGGTTGTTACAGGCTAGGCCAGCCTGTTTACAGTCAGGGAGAAAAGCCCCGTAATTATCATGAAGATGTGTTCTGACCTCTGGTGTGGGGCATGGAATAAAGAATATGCTAATTGGGACATTTTTGCCAATGTTTAAAGAGATAACTTTGTGTTGGTGGCCCTAAACAACTAATTGTCTGGCCTCATCCAGGAAGGCTTCCTAAAGGAGGTGACACTGAAAGGGGCCTTGAATGATGCACATAATAACCACAACAATAGTACTATTTTTTAAAGCAGGCATTGCTATCACTTACATAGAGCATGCTACATGCCAGACAGTATTCTAAGCCCTATATCTGTACTAAATCATTCAATTTTTGAGACAGCTATAAGTTAGATATTGTTTTATTGATTCAGTTAGTCACTCATTCTATAAATATTTATTGAGCAGCTCCTGTATTTTATAATCATGAAAATTGAGGTACAGAGAGGTTAAATTACTTACCTAGGGCCACATATCTAGTGAATTTTAAATTTTTTTCATTTAATTTTTTTCTGTGAATTTTTTGTTCATATCTTTTACCCATTTTTTTTTTTTAATTTGGGGTTTTCTTTTTTGCTGAGGCGTAAGAAAGCTTTACAAATCAAGGAAACTAGCATATTATCTGTACCATGTGTCACGAATAAGTTACTTGTTAGTTGGATTCTAAGCACTGTGAATACAACAATTCAGTGTCCTCGAGAGTTGACACTCCGTGGGCAGACAGAGCAGAGACAAATGAATAAGAAAGACATATGAGGTCGGACAATTAAGTTCGCGAACTCATCCTAGAAAAAGTGCTACCCACCTCATTGCTGAATATCACTATGGTCACCTTCGAAGTACTCCCCTTGGGAAGCTATGCACCGACGCCAGCACTTAGTCCACCTTTCAAAGCAATTTTGGAACTCTTTCTAGAATGGCCATCAGAGCTGTCATTGTACTACCCTTGATGTCCTGAATGTCCTCAAAATGTCTTCCTTTTAATATTTTCTTTATCTTCGGGTAAAGAAAGAAGTCAGTGGGGGCCAGATCAGGTGAGTAGGAAGGGTGTTCCAATGCATTTATTTGTTTACTGGCTAAAAACTCCCTCACAGACAGTGCCGTGTGAGCTGGTGCATTGTCATGATGCAAGAGCCATGACTTGTTGGCAAAAAGTTCAGGTAATTTTCGTCTAACTTTTTCACGCAGCCTTTTCAGCACTTCCAAATAGTAAACTTGGTTAACTGTTTGTCCAGTTGGTACAAATTCATAATGAATAATCCCTCTGATATCAAAAAAGGTTAGCAACATCGTTGTAACAAATTCACAAACTTAATTGTCTGACCTCGTATAATACCATGTTTCCCTGAAAATAAGACCTAGCCAGATAATCAGCTCTAATGCGTCTTTTGGAGCAAAAATTAATATTAATTTAAGACCCGGTATTTATTATATTATATTATATTATATTATATTATATTATATTATATTATATTATGTTATATTATAGCCAGTCTTATATAATATATTATAGTAAAATAAGACTGGGTCTTATATTAATTTTTGCTCCACAAGATTCATTAGAGCTGATTGTCCAGCTAGGTTTTATTTTCAGGGAAACAAGGTAGTTATGTGGTAATAGTGAATGATCATGGGGAAAAATAAAGCAGGAAAGGAGAACAGAGAGAAAAAGTGTGCCTGTGTGTGTGTGGGGGGGAAGTGTTGTCACGTTTTACAGTGTGCTGGGGAAAGACTCCATGGAGGTGATGTTTGAGTAAAGACTTGAAGGAGATGAGGGAGCAACCATGTGAATGTTCAAAACAGTATTCCAAGCAGAAGGAACAGTCACTGCAAGGCCCTGAGGCTGGAACCTGCCAGGTGAGTTTTAAGAACAGCAAAGTCACTGGTGTGACTGGGGCCGCGGGTAAAAGGGAGAGTGAAGAAGAAAGTTGGAGAAAGAGCAGATGGTGGGAGAGGGAAGGTGATGACCAGGTCTCGAAGCACCTTGTAACCCCTGCCAGGGACTTGGGGCTTTTCTCAGCATGAGATGGAACCCCCAGGGTGAGGCGGTTTAATGAGGTAACTGAAGGCCAGCTTTTATAACAGTTTGACAGTCCGGTAGTAATGGTGGAGTTGGAGAACACAGATCTCTGAATATATACATTTCTGAGCCCTGGATAACTAATCCTGCCTAAATATGTATTTATACCAGTGTTCGAAGCTCTGTTCCAAGCCCCATGCTGACATTGGGGTCACATCCGAGAGTCCAACAGATGTCAATGCCTTTGCTTAGGGTAGTACTGGGAGCTCTAGGAGTGGAGAAGGGGGAACTTAAACCATGCTGGGGGTTCTGTTCTGTTTGAGAGTTCTAGAACAGGGTCCTGCTGATAGCAGGCACTCAGTAAACGTTTGGCTAAATACACAACTGAATTCACTCCCTCTCCATTTCTACAGTGCCTGTTCCATTCAGGGTCCCAGGCTCCTTATACTATTATCTAATTTAATCCTCACAACAAGCCTTTAGGAAGGTGTTCTTATCCTCATTTTGCAGATGAGGAAACTGAGGCACATAAAGAACAATTCATTTGCTCAAGGCCAGGTAGCTGATAAATGGCAAATCCGTAACTCAAATCCAGGCAGCCAGCTCCAGAACTCCCACACAGAACCACTCTCGCTGAACTGTCCTCCTGAAAGATCACATTATATATGCCTTTGCCAGGAATAAGATGTCCGTTTTCCCCTCTCTCAACAGCATTGCATTATTCATTTTTTAATCTTTGCAATCTGACAGGCTAAAATTGTACTTTGTAACTTGCATTTCTTTAATCAGGAGATCGAACATTGTTTCCAATGTATATTGGACATTTTTTTTCCTACGAACTTCCTGTTTGTATTTTTTAACCATTTTTTTAAAAATTAGGGTTTCTTTTTCTAGCTGAGAAATAAGACAGCTTTACAGTAAACGAAATTAACATGTCATCTGCACCATATGTCATGAGTATTTTTCCAAGTCTGTTGTTTGTCTTTGGGCTTTGTTTAGGGTACATTATGTCTTGCAGGTAATTTAAATTTTTATGTGATTAAATTTACTAATCTTTTTTTTCATGACCTCTGGAGTTTGTGTCACGCTTAGCAAGGCTTCTGCTGCTCTAAGATTACAAACAAATTCACCATTGTTTTTCTTCTGTTAAAGTGTCGTTCTTTTAATCTTTAAATCTCCAGTCTACCTGGACCGTGTCTTGACATTCCACATCTGCTTTTCAAGCAGGTCGTCTTGGAGTGGACTCTATCCCTCCCGTGACTGGCACCTTTCTGAAGGCCGTGAGACATGATGGCATTTTTCTACCACACTCCCTAAATCTCTGGTCACCATCAAGGCAGTTAGACAATTAGGCAAATTGTCTGAGTGAGTCCTGAAACAGCCAAAAGTTGTATAGCCACTGCTTAGGTCCTACATAACACTTTTGTTCTGGTTACTATGGTTCTGTAACAAACTTCCCCCAAATTGAACAGCGTAAAACAATCGTTTTATTTGGTTTGTGATTTTGAGAGTCAAGAGTTGGAGCTGGGCTTGGCTGGGAAGTGGTTTCGTGGGATCCCCCAACATTTGCAATAAGAGCTGGGCAAGACCTGAAGGCTCAACTGAGCTGCTGTCCAAGAAGGTAAACCTTGAAAACATGATGCTGAGTGAGAAAAGCCAGATGGCAAACAATCACAATATTTATGACTTCATTTCTATGAAATGTCCCAAGTAGGTAAATCCATAGAGACAAGGAGTGGACTGGTGGTTTCCAGGGGCTAAGGGAGAGGGGTGGAGAGTGACAGCTTAATGAGGACAGGGTTTCCTTTGGGGGAGACAAAAATTCTTGGAACTAAATAGAGGTGATGGTTACACAACATTGTGAATGGATTAAATCCCACATATGTAAAGTTTGAAATGGCTAATTTTATATTATGTGAATTGCACCTGAATAAAAAAAATTTTAATGACTGTTTTTGGCTCAAATGATTAAAATGATGGCGGGTCCATTCACTGTGATGGGGAAGCGTTAGGGAGAAGCAAGCTGGGAGAAGGGGAATGCCATTTTGGGAGGTCTGCCATTCGATATGCCTATCAGATATATCCAAACAGAGTTAGACACAGGAGCCTGGAGTTTGGGGGAGTGAGGGGTGGAGATATAAATTTAGAAGTCATTGGCACATGGGAGGTATTTTAAGCCAAGGGGCTGGATGAGATCATCTAGTGACAGGGCGTGGAGAGAGGAGAGGAAAGGCCCAGAACCAAGTCCCCAGGCCTCATGGAGGGTCAATGTCAGGCAGGAGAGGAGAAATCCAGGAAAGGGATTCACAGGAGGGGACCGGTTAGTGACCGCCAAGCGCGCGTGTTTGAAGAGCAAAGAGAGAAATAGCAAAAGATTGGAATTAGACCAAATATCCGTTTAGAGAGGACTCTTCGGCAAATCGTGGTGTATCCATACAATGGAACACACGCACGTGTCGAAGAAAATTGGAAGGGAGCTCTCTGTGCTGACGTGGAAAGATTCCCTTTGCATGAAATGTTATGCTGAAATCCTCAAGACAGAATAAAGTATGTGATACTGTTTAAAAGAAAGAAAGGAAAGGAAAAGTGGTGATTCACAGTGGAGAAGCCTGTCACAGGCCACTTTAGTCAAGTGATCAAAATGAACACCCCCGGTGACCGGGCATGTTGAGGGGGATGGAACTAAGGGGGACACAGCATCACTTCTGGGAAATTCCTGCCCAAAGCACAACCCCTGAATCTAATTGTGAGGAGACACCAGACAAACCCACATTGAGGGTCGTTCTACAAAATCACTGGTCTGGACACCTCAGACTATCAGGGTCACAAAAGTCAAAGAGAAATGGAGAACGACTTCAGAGTGAAGTTGATGAGACAGATGTGATGATAAATGCTGGGATCCTGTATTATGTTCTGGGCTGGAAAAATACAGTCGCTGCGACGGGCGTGACTGGGACTAAGGACAATATGTAATATGGACTGCGGATTAGATAACCGTGTGGTGTCAGGGTTGAATTTCCTGACACCTGATAACTACCTTCGTTGTATAAGAGAATGTCCTTCTTATATTTAGGAAGTAAACACCAACATATTTAGAGGGAAAGGAGCATGATGTATGCAACTAACTCTCAAATGGTTCAGAATAGTGTGTGTGTGTGTGTGTGTGTGTGTGTGTGTGTATATGTATATATACAGAGAGAGAGAGAGAGAGAGAGAGAGAGAGAGAGAGAGAGAGAGAATGGGTTTCCAAGTATTGCCATCTCAAAGTATCACAACTGGGTGGCTTAAAATGGCAGAAATGTACTTTCTCACAGTTCTAGAGGCCAGAAGTCTGAAATCAAGGTGTCAATAAGGCTGCTCCCCCTCAGAAACCTTTAGGGGAATCCTTCCTGGTCCCTTCCAGCTTCTGGTGCTTAGCTGACAATCCTTGGTGTCCCTTGGCTTGTGGCCACATCACTCCAATCTCTGCCTTTGTCTTCACATGTCTGTCTTCCCTCTGTGTCTCTCTCCACTTTTTATAAGGACAACCAGTCCTGTTGGATCAAAGGCCCACCCGACTCCAGTATGACTTCATTTTAACTAATGACATCTACAAACGACCAGCATAGAGAAGAGAGGGTTTGGGAGAAAGGACAGCAGTCAGATGAGGGCAGAGAAGTCATTATGTTGTGTTTACAACATGGACACTCTGGTACCGTGACCAGGGTCACCATTTGAGAGGTGGGGACAGAAATCAGACCACAAGGGACTGGAAGAGTGAGCAGAAGGTAGATTAGCAGAAGTTTGAGGATGGAAGGAAGTTCTTTAAAGGTGTTTTGCTGTAAAGAGGAAGAGGAAAATGGGTAATTAGCTAGAGGTGGGGCCAGGATACAAAGAGATGGTGAAATGAACCAGGTTAGGAATAGACAGAGCCCACCCCTGCCCCTGGAATGAAGGTGGGACCCCAATGTAGAGAAGGGACTGGCTTTTGGTGGAAGCATGGACACCTCCTCCAAAGACGAGACAGAAGAGCAAGTGCACACTGAAAAATGTGGATTTCATGGTAGGAAGACAAAGGAGCAAATAAGTTTTATTTTTTTTAACAAAAACATATGTAGTGCTTACAGCCACACTCTGTTCTAATCACTGCACATATAACTTGTTTTATTTGCATGGCAGTCCTCTGAGGTAGGTACTGTTATTATCATTCCCATCTTACAGATGAGGAAACTGAGGCACAAAGAGGGGAAGTGCCTTCCCCAAGGTCACACAGCTGGTAAGAAACAAGGCCTCTTGAAGTCGGCAATCAGTTGCAGAATCCACACTCAAACTCTCCCCCATAATACTTGTCTGCGCTCACTGTTGGCTGTGCCTCTGTTCTTAATAAAAGAAGAGTCCAGATCAGCAGTTGAGAATTCGGGCTGGGCAGGGTCACTTGGAGGTTTGAGGGGAAAACAGTCACTAGCAGCTCGCTGCCTTGGAGAGGAAAAGTTACTAGAAAAACAGGAGGCTTGCGCATTTGAGGTTTGCGGTACTGGGTTTTCTGTGAAATCCCAGAGGCTGGCTGAGTTTTTGCATCATGGCAGGGAATGGCTTTTGCCTGGGGAGGAGGGGATTGTGGCCCTTCCTGAGTCCACAGTCCATCTGCAAATCCTCCGTGTCCTCTGAGCCCTGGAATTTGGCCCTGGCTGTCCCTTCTGTCCTTCCAACCATCCAGCTGGATCCGAGGGAGCCAAGCCCTGGGAACAAATCATGTCCCCAGGCTGAGGGGGAGGGAAGGGTCTGTAAGGGGAGGGTGTTCACAGGCCAAGGTCCAAAGGAAAGGAGTTCCATTCCAATAACGGGAGCCCAGTGAAAGGAGATGGATGGCTGTGGAGCTGGAGGGAATGTGGCCCCCACAATTTGGGGGGCCTCCAGGGTGGCACAAAAGTTTCTACGAGGAACACAGAAAGCAGGGCCTATGACGGGTGTCCTCCCACCGTCATGGAGAATAAGAGATAGAGCCGGAGTCACCGGGACCTGAGTTTGAATCTTAGCACTGTGGTTTCTTGGTTGGATGTGACCTTAACAACTATGAACGGCTGAATAATAACCTCCGAAGACAACTACGCATTAATCCTCAGAACTGGTGACGTATGACCTCCCACGGCAAAGAGGACTTTGTAGATGCGATCAAGTTCAAGACCTTAAGATGGGGAGAGTATATCCTGGATTATCCAGGTAGGCTCAATGTCATCTCAAGGGTCCTTACGAAAAAAAAAAAAAACAGAAAAAGAGGGAGGCCCAAGCCTCTGAGTCAGAAAAGGAGCTATAACGATGGAAGCAGAGGTGGGAGTGATGCAAGAAAGGGCCAGAGGCCAAGGAATGCAGCTGGGCTCTAGAAACCGGACAAGGCCAGGAAATGATTCTTGCCTGCCTGCTGCCTCCCTAAGGAAGGCAGCCCTGCTGAGCCATTTTAGATGTAACTTCTAGAACTGGAAGACCATACATGCGTGATGTTTTAAGCCATTAAGTTTGTGGTAATTTGTCACAGTAGCAGAAACTGGGTAAAGCAGGTTTCACTATCTCCCTGGGCCTCAATTTCTCAATCTGTCAACTGGGGAATAACTGAATCCTCACAGCATTTTTTTCTTTTTGTTTCTTTTGGTTTTTTTAAGGAGGGCACAGCTCACAGTGAGTCGAACCAGCAACCTTGGTGTTATTAGCATCATGCTCTAACCAACTGAGCTAACCGGCCGCCCTTCACAGCGTTGTAATGAGGATTTGGTGCCCGGATACTTTCAAAGTGTTTAGAATGGCGGCTGGCACAGAGTAAGTGCTCGATGGACATCAGCTTTCATTATCTTCAAAATGGAGACAAACCATTTCATCAGCCAACGAATATTTATTGAGCATCTACTATGTTCCAGGCACTGTTCTAAGTGCTGGAGACGCAGCTTGAAGAAGACAGGCAAACACCGGGCCTTCGGGGGGGGCCTCCATTCTAGGGTGGGAGCAAAACAAAACAAGTGAGTAAACTCCATGGGATGTCAGATAGTGGTAAATTCTATAAGCACACAAACCAAGAAGGGAGAACGCAGAGAGCTGGTGGACTGGGTCAGGGAGAACTTGTGGGGAAGGGGACATTTCAGCAGAGACCTGAAGGAGGAAAGGCAGCAAGCCATGTGGAGGTCAGGGAAGAGCCTTCCAGCCAGAGAGGTGAGCAAGTGCACTAATTCCATCTCTGCTCCCAGGGTCAGCACACAACCCATTCACAGTCAAGCAGAGTTCAACTTGGCGTTTCTCCTGGAGTGACTGGAGGTGGGGGAGAAGGTTCTCTTTCTTCTTTCCCCTGGATGAACGTTATCTGCTGGGAGAACAGGAACCCTGAGCTGCCAAACACTATTAAGAGCTTATACACATTTAAAGAGAGAAGCAGATGAAAATATTAGAGAATTGATATTAAGAAGGACATTATACACTTTTGAGCCAACCAAAGCTGAAATTAATTTTAAAATAATAATAGAACAAATAATAGAGATTGGATTCTATTGTGATTTATTATGATTCTAATTTTTTAGAATTATCGAGGGTACTAACATTCGTAATATCATATAAAATAACTATTAAGAACTGTATTTAACATTTACTTATGCCATTGCATTTAAGCCACAGGTTATTACAAAATTATTAGAAATTAAAAGCAGAATGTCAAGTTTGCTACTTCAAAATTTGGAGGAAATACTCCACGATCAACCCTATTTCCACGATAAATCATCCTTGATCCAGATATATGAAGAATAAAAGAAATAGAGAATTTTGTTTTGAATTTTGGCACTGACAGATTGTGGTAGATTGTTAAAATAAAGGCCCTCAATTAATCATCCACGCCCTTTTACCATGTGACCTTGCCATTAAGAGGAGAGTCTGTTTCCAGCCTCCTGAATCTGGATGAATCATATGACTGCTTTGACCAATAGTAGGTGGCAAATGTGACCCAGTGTAACTGCCAAGGTTGGGTCTTAAGGGACCTTGCTGCTTCTGCTCTTGTCACACACACATATATACATGTACACACATATACATATACACACAATCATATAAACACACACACAAATGTATACATACATTCATGCATATATGCGTACATATGCATATGTACATATCCACCCATGTGTATACATGTAAATGCAGTATAAGTACACACATATACATATGTACATATACACATACACATAAATACAAACACACATACATTTCCACACATATATACTCAAACATATACACACATAGACACATAAAATACACAAAACACATGCACACATATACATATAGGGAGACATATGCTGGTGTATATATATATATATATACATATATATATATATATATATATAGCATTTTTTCTCTTTTGGAAGAAAAAATGAGAACCTGTTATGGTCTATGGCTTCAGAGGGAGGTAGAGAAGTGGGGTGGGGTGGTATTTTCTATTTTCAATTCAGCACTGTTTGAACGTCTAACACTGTGCATACCTTATTTTAAAATGCCCACAGGGGCTATTTTGGTAGTGGGGTTGTGGGTCATTTCTTGTTTTCTCCTTTATATGGAATCCTTATTAAATAAAACCAACCACCACAGCCTAAAAATAAAACGTGTTAGAAGCCAAGACCACATTATTGGCTGCAGCCAGTGATCCTTTTCTCTTTCTTTTTTTTTCTTTTTCCCTTCCTTTCCCTTCCCTTCCCTTCCCTTCCCTTCCCTTCCCTTCCCTTCCCTTCCCTTCCCTTCCCTTCCCTTTCCTTCTTCCCTTCCCTTCCCTTCCCTTCCCTTCTTTTACTTTGTCCTGCAGGTCTGATTGTTCTTACAAACCAGTCACTTAATAAGAAGACACTTACAGCCTTACTTGAATATCCAGGCCCAAGCACATCCTCACATGTGAGATTGTTCAAGCCAGCAGCTGCCACTGCTCACATTCCTCAGGCTCCAAGAAATGACAGGAGCATCTGTCAAGGATTTATTCAGCCTTGGTGACATAAGAGATTCATAACAACAAATGATTTGGTAACAAGTTTGAACACAAGGGTTTGCTATTCTAGATGGCTTCATGCTCCCAACTTCAGGGTATTTCTCTTGTGCTTTCTCATTTGTGGTAAGAAATGACAAGAGTTTCATGATTCCATTCAGAATTTTCTAAAAACTTGCCCCACTGCACCACTCTGAATTATTCTGGACCTATGTGACCAAGATTAGAACAGGTAGCCATTTAAAAACTGTTACCTGGTTGCCAGATGGGGACGGTCTTATCAGGGGGATCACTTCATAGACTGTCCAATGTGCAATATGCCTGAAGCTGAAGTAGGATAATATTGAATGTCAACTATAACTAAATACATAGATATATATAGTCACGGATGTGGAGTACAGGGAACATAGTCTGACAACTATATAAGTTGTCGGAGGGGTAGCAGCTTGGGGGGGGGTGGCCTATCACTTTAGGAGGGGTTTAAATGTCTATGACATTGCTTTGTACACCTGAAACTAATAAAAATACATTTAATAGAAAGAAAAAGAGAGACAAGTGGAGAAGAGACAGAGGGAGAGGAGAGGCAGGCCATGTGAACACAGAGGCAGAGACTGGAATTCTGCAGCCACAAGCAAAAGGATGCTGACAGCCATCAGAAGAAGCGAGAAAGGACACTCCCAGAGAGCTTTCAGAGGGCACATGGCCCTGCCAACACCTTGATTTCAGACTTCTGGCCCCCAGAACTGTGGGGGCTGTTGTTTTAAGCCACCAAATTTGTGGTAATTTGTTATGGCAGCCCAAGGAAAATTAAGGCTAATTACAACAATTACTAATAATGTTAAGCATTTATTAAACTTGATTGTATGCCAGGCAAAAAAAAAAAAAAGAAAGGAAGGAAGGAAGGAAGGAAGGAAGGAAGGAAGGAAGGAAGGAAGGAAGGAAGAAAGGAAGGAAGGATGGAAGGAAGAAACTGTTACCTGGTCACATAAGCCAGGACATTGTTGAAAAGAAAGCAAGACCAGCACATTACATTTAAGAAACATTAAAATATTCGAGAAAAATACACCAAGTAAAAGGTTTTGGCAATAGAGAAAAAAAAAGGAACTCATCAACGGAATGATTTCAAATATATGCATTTAGAGTTTGGCAGTTTTTTCTTAACTTTTTAATGATCCTTTGGTCACATACAAGCTTTAAAATTCAAACAGATAAAGCTCATAGCTTCTGAGTTTTGTTTTTCTGCTTAGAAAAACATTTCCCCTACCTCTAAAAGCATATATTAATTAGTTCACCATTTTTTTTTAGTGCTTGAAGACTTCATGGTTTGCATTTAAATTTTTGATCCATCTGGAAATTATTTCAGTGAAGGCAGAACAGGAATCCATCCAGCTTTTATCCGCTCAGTCTCCAAAGAAAGGTTTGACTACTTGGTCCTTGTCTTGCCTGCTGACTCACAACACTACTTTCATCAAAAGCGAAAATCTCAGGACAGTCAGAGGTACAAAACTGTTAAGAATATTATACATTTATAATGCATTTTATAGTCTGATGGGTCTTACCCTTGCCCCTACCATACATTACACTTCTTTTTCAGTTTCTTGGTTACTCTCACATGGTAACAACTGTTCAACAGTTTCTCTTGTACTTATAGGTTAATCTCCAAGAGCTTGACAGAGAGGTAGTGGGGAGTTTTCATTTTTCAGTTAAGTTACTAACGACTATTGACAGCTGTTCACATTGCTTAGCCGGAATGTCAAAGTCACAGGGCGGCACCCAGCCCATGTCCCCCACAGCACGTGATCACACCCTCAGTTGATTCACGTCCACTTGCTTTTGTAGAACTATTCCACAGGATTGGAGCTTTTCCATAGCAGCCATGCTTGAGCATTACTTGTCTTTGAGTTGCGCGTGACAAGGCATGTACTTTGCAGAAATAGTTTGTAGAGCTTTTTAGGCATGGACATGCCATACCAAAAGTTTTTAAAAACTAACCAGCATCCACAGGGATACACCTTCCAAAACAAAGACGCTTTATAAGAAGTGCAAATATTTGTTCAGAAATGGCAGGAAATGCTTCCAAGAAATGCAGAAAAATCTGGTTAATTTAGCAATGCCCCGTGAATGTGGTTGGGAGTAATTTGACATTTTTTAGGTACAGTGTTGTTTTTTAACGCAAAGAAGTACAGCTAAAATGAAAAAAAGTCCTACTATCTCACCACTTCAGCATTCTAAAAAAGAATGTGTAATCAAAGATGAGCGTTACAGAGATGGAAAGTAATAAAGTCCCCCACGCCCCCACTTCTGCTCAGTTCCCCACCTCAGGGCAATCAGTTATCACAGTTTCTTATTGTTCCTTGGGGGGGGGGGTGGGGAGAGAAATGTATATACTACCATTTGTAACCACATATGCTTTTTATTTATACAAAGCTGATCCCATGTGCCCTACTCTACCTTGGTTATTTTTCACTTAAAATATTTTCCAAGTTTTTCTACATCAGCAATAGGTATTTGAACCTTCCTTTTTAATGTGTATAGAGTGCCCCATACTCCCACAGTTGTACCACAGTTCATTTAACCAGTTCCAGACTGATGGAGGTGACTTACTTTCATTTTTCACTCTTACAAACACTCATCTGTAATCTCTCTCAAATGTGCAGCATGGCTTATATTTGAGAGCATATTGTTAGAAAACACTGTTAGTAGCATGTTCCCTGGGACCCAAAACAAAATTCATTTTGAAAACTCGACAGCTATTGCCAGACTGTGTCCAGACAAGTTCACACTCCCAACAATAGTGAGACTGTTTCATCACAGCTTTGCCAGCACTGAGTATTACACTTTTACAACTTTTGCCAATCAGATACATGGAAAATGGTGTCTTGTAGTTGTTTTCTAGAATCTCTGCTCTATTTCATTCATTTATATGTTCGTCCTTATCTCATGACTGTATTTGCTGTGCATTTCTTTATTAAGTGTGACGTTGAGCATCGTTTTATGTATTTACTGGACATTGCTACTTGTTTTTTTGTAAACTTCTTATTCATGTCCCTTAACCATTTTTCTCAGTTGTTCTTCTTTTTTCTTGATCACTTATATGAGTTTTCTGTAAAGGAAGGTATGAAACCTTTGTCTATTTCCCCCCCATTTGTCACTATCTTTTCACTTTATTTTTTTTCTCGTGTAAAAAATTAATTTTTCTGTGGTCACAGTGGCTAAATAGCCAGTTTCCTTTGATGGTTTCAGGTTACATAAAACTGGAATTTTGCCCTGGGTCCCAGCTTTGGCCTGCGTTTATGTGCAGGTGACCTTTGCACTCCAAAAGTCCACTCGACTTTCAAAAGCTTCCTCCCCACGAAGATGATCAATTATCCACCCATCTTTCCCTCTGAAACTCTTACAATTTCATTATGTAAATTATTTTATCTTTCTGGAATTAATTTTGACATAGGAGTGGCTTATTTCCCCAAATAGTTAGCTTGTCCCAACACGATTTTCTGAATTCGTCTTTCCCTCACCAATTTGAAACTCCACCTATGTTGTAAACTGTAATTCTATATTTATGTAGCTGTGTTTCCAGACTCAATATTCCCCCATTCTTCAGTCTGTACCAAAATGTTTTAATTATTGTAACTTCATAGGAATACATTTTAGTGTTTATCAGAGCCAATCCTCTCTCATTATTGACCTATCTCTCTGTTTTAAGGTTATTTCAGATGTTGACAGTTTTTAAAACAGCTCACCTTGCACTCATAAGAAATGCTTCAGTGAAGCACATACAGAACCTTGACAAAGCAGTGGTAGAAAATTCTTGCTCGGGAATTTTGACCTTGAATATTCTGTAAGTGCTCACTTTTCTTCCCTAAGTGTGAAAGTCACAAGAGAAACAATCAGAACTCGCCTCGAGCATAAAAGTGGACTAAAACTGTTAACATTAGCTACACATTCACTGTTGTTCCAGAACATTCCTGCTGAGGCTGAGCCCCAGGGTTGTGCTTTACTTGAGCGTGACCAGACTTGTACACTCTGCAAGTCCTCTTGCTTTTCCAGTTTTGCAAGGATGAATGAACCCAGGCTGGGATTTTAAAAATTGACCTTTGGGAAACTAAAGTCTTCTAACCCAAAATATGTTGATTAAAAAATTCAAATACACATCTCAAGATGACAGGAAAAGCTTTCTTTCAAGATTTGCAGCAGAACTCACTTACATGGCAGAGAGAGGTAACATGATTTCCACATCTAGCACATGTGTTTGGCGTGGTGACTTTTTAATGCGGGGAAAGCATAAAGAACACCCACTTCACTCTCCTCAAAAATGATCATGATCCTACTTTAAAAAATATATGGAGTTGAAATTCACATAACATAGAATTAACTATTTTAAAGTTCAGTGGCATTTTGTACATTCAGTGTTGTGCAACCATCACTTCCATCTAGTTCCAGAACATTTTCATCACCCCCAAAGGAAATCCCGTCCCCATTAGCAGTCACTCCACATTCACCCCTCTATCCGCTGGCAACCACTAGTCTCCTTTCTGTGTCTATAGATTTCCCGATTCTGAACATTTTGTGTAGGTAGAATCATATAATATGTGACCTTTTGTGTCTGGTTTCTTTCATTTAGTTTAATGTTTTGCAGGATCAGCCATGTTGTAGCAGGTAACAGTACTTCATTGATTTTCATGACTGAATACTTACTACTTAAGGAAAAAAACAACAATTTGAGTAGATAGAAATTGACAAAGTACAGGAAACCAGAATAAATCCTGAAAGGCCCCCCCTTGCACCCTCTCCACCGGCCCTCTACCCCGTTCCTCACTCTGAGGGCAACCCGTTAAAAACAAAAACAAGCCCTATATCTTTTGAAACAAATGTATCTGTATGCATTTATTAACGGATATCAATGATTTTATTCCTTTTAAAAATATTCAACAAAAGGGATCATTACAGTCTTTTTTTGCAGTACAGTTGGTTCACTAAAAAGTATGGCGTGGACAGAACTGTACCGGCCCTGGTCCCATCCCTGGCTTTCACCCCACTTGGGGCAGTGGGATATGAGTCTTTCACACTTTACTGATGGAGTGGGTGTAACTAGAGGGAGTAACAGTATTATGGGAGGTACTTAAACATCTTGGCCAAATATGGCATTTCACACAGAGCGGGTGGGGTTGGAGGGAAGGCCCCAATCAACAAGCCTTCCATCGGGTCTTTCCAAGCGAGTGGTCCACTGCCCAATTAGCTCCCAGTCCTCAAAATTCAGCTTCCCTTTCGGTCTCTTGAGCATCTTCCTGCCCTGACAACTTCCATTCACCTTTTACAAAACCCCAACCTTGCTCCCAAAGGATCTGTCCCCTTCCACAGGTGTGAATTATTCCATCTGGAATAATGTCTCAGGAGAAATTGTTTAAGATACAGATTTCCGGTAGATACAACCCCCAAAGGATCCTGACTCAGCAGGAGGGGCCAAGAAGTAGCATTTTTAACAAAGACCCCAGGTGATTGACGAAGTGGCCACCCTAGTGTAGGAGTCCCTAGCAGGAGTGGGGGTTGGGCAGGAGAAAACTAAGTTTTTAGCTGAAAGGTCTCAGCTTCTGTCTAGGGGAAGGGAGGCAAGGGTTTTCACCATCCAGCTACTTTTAAAAATAAACATACATTTCCAGATAATTCACATCACCAGTTACCTGGTCTAGGAACTTCTAGAAACCCCAACATCTGTGGGAGATCGTTTCACATTCGTGGAAGGCCATATAGCAAAGAGGACAGACATCTCAATGGTTTTTTCTCTCATGGAAAATTGACAATCCTCAAAGCTTACGTGCAGGTCTAACAATAGCTCACACTGGCCTGGGAGTCTAGGACACTGTACTGTTCAGCAGCAGGAAGCCTTTTCTCAAATTAAATAGCCTATTTCACATCCACCTATAAGAGACTCAATGGATAATTTGCTAAACTTTATTTCATGACACATACATTGACAATTACTAATCATTATGTCAATTGGTTAACACAATGAAGCCCATTGTAATGGACCTGGTTTTGAAATCAGGTGCTGGAGAGTCGCAGGCTTTCGTCTCCTGGAGAGTCCAGTTCACTTCTGTGCCCTATTTTGCTCACATCCAGAAAAACCATGGTGCACAACAGATGAAAAGCTGCAGATGGAAAACGTTTTCTTTTTTTCTGAGTCTTCGGTTAAAACTTACCCAGGATTTGGAAAGGAATGGTCACGAGAACTTTGTTCTTAACGTTGAATCCCTAACAACATCTAACAACTGTTCACATTCTTCATCACAAAAACGGAAGTCAGAAGACTGAAAATGTAAAGAGATAAACCTCTTTCTGACAGAATATTATTTCTGTGCGCCATGTTGATAGCTACTGGCTATCACAACTGAAAATCACAGCCAGACAGGAGCATGTGAATTACAAAGTGTTCTACTACAGCGCATGCACCAAACTGAAATTTCTCCCACTTCTAGCCTTTCTCATTAGTCACTTTTACAAGAAATTCATTTATATGCAAATAAGTGGCAGAAGCAATTCATCTGAGACCTGTACAGAATCAAGTCAACTTATGAACACAAAGTAATATTTTGATAGTCTCCAATGTTATTGGTTTGGATTACGACATATTCAAGTAATCATTTTTCGGTGTTGCTGTTTTTCTTTTCATACATGAGAAAAATAGATTTGGATTCCGTCTTTGAGCATGCACTGGGCTTCCCTGGGAGAGTTCGGAAACCAATGACCTCAGATAGCCTGTACCTCTGCCTACACACACGGACACTGGAGACACGGTATTCTGGTCTATTCAAAGGTCAGAAATTGACAGCTAGTTTTTTAGAACGTTTTCTCTCTTATTATAATGTGAGAAGTGTCTTCAACCTCAAAGATGTTGAGAGTTTGGTGGCACTGGGTGGAATCAGAGCAGGGAAGTCGGGACAACCCGAATCCTTCTCTACCAAGCATCCCTCTTCCCTGCAAGTTCCTGAAAGTGTTTTGCCTCAAACGGGAATCCAAGGACCATTTTTATTAACACAACCTAAAACTCAAATACTTCAAGGATATTCTTCTTCCGCAAAACTAACTCAGGACTGTACCAGCTTCTGTTTAGATAACTGGAGAATGTTAGTTGAAGACTAACAGGAGGAGCAAGGAAGCCTGGTCTGCCTCAAAGACCTTGGCTTAACTTACCCACTGCCAAAGCACAGAGAAGGTGGAAGGGAGAAAATGGCTGCCTTGCTCTTTAAAATGCCAGACCCTGCAGAGGTCAGACCACCATCCAGAAGAGCAAGCAGGAAATGGGGGAGAAAGGTCAAACATGGATAAGCATAACTGCGACCATGCCCATGTGTCAAGATCAATGTTCTAGAATCTTCCCAACCTGCTTATCAACTTTCCAACCTTGAAGGTGAGTCTGGGAGGAGGTGAGAAAGCAGGCCTGGCAAAGAGAAAAGCTTCAGGGTTCATATGCCTCCCTCCCTTAATTCCTCTGCCTAAGATCTCATGTAGCATTTACTTCTGAGAACCAGATCTCTACAATGTGGGTCCCTAAAAGAATCAAAAGTCTTGGTTCATTCAATGACAAAAGAAAACTTTGTTCCCAACTTGGAACTTCTTCCTTGGTCTTCTTTCAGCTCCTTAGGTTCGGGTGGCCCCCCCAACTCAAAGCTTCCTGGGTTCTGTGGATAAATCAGAACAGCTCAAGAGAGGCAGGGGGAGGTATCATTAGAAATTTGTTTTACTTCCTGCAACTTTCTAAGTCTTCAAACATTTCTATCCCCCAACCAGGCCTCTAGAACACTCCACCCTCAAAGTCACCTATCCCAACACACATTATAACCCCCCAAACCATTCAATTCTTCTCGAGGGAGACGGTCACAAGGAGCGAGCGGCAGGATGACCTAGGAATATCACAGCAACACTCATCAACAAAAGGTAGATTGGTGGGTTTGCTTTGCCACCTCCTGTCCCCACAGGTGTCCCCAGTGTTGGCCTTCAGGGACTGCTAGGAGGGAGGTCAGGGCTCTCATCCTCTAAAACCTCAACTGGTGTGTCACCTACCTCCTCCACTGCACTGGTGTCCTTCTCACTGACCATGTGACACGCCACCTCCTTGGACTCATCAGCCCCCACCTGCCGCCCTTGCTCCTCCCCCCTCATCCACTTGTTGCCACAACCCAAATGACTTCTGTTGTCATTCTCACCGTGAGGAGAGCCTTCTGGCTTGGCCTCTGCACCCTGTGAGGTTGAAGCTGGTGACTCAGTAGGCTGTGGGCCTCGCGGGGGCTTCTGACCGGACGCACCCCTTCTCGAGCCTGGCCCTTTCTTTGGGATCCATGGTTTCTTCTTGGCATCTTCCACATCGACAAGGACATAAGAGACAGGGCCCAAGCTCACCTTCTTTTTCTTCTTCATGGGGGTAGGGCTCTTTGCCGAGGACCAGCCCACGGTCTTCTTCTTTGGTGGGACCTCCTGACCACCACCTTGGTCTGACTCAGAGGCAACTCCATTGCCTACAGCTTCTAAGCCGGCATCCTGAGGTGCATTTCTGGGAGACTTCCAGGCACATTTCTCCACGGGCTTCTTCAAAGCCGACTTCTCCTGCTTCACACAGGGCTTTCTGTGGCTGATATATTCTGAGATCTCCGTATTTTTACCAACATCAGCCTCAGAATCCTCTAAGGAGCCTAAGCTGCTGGAATGATGGCCTTTGGGTTTCTTCCAGGACACTGGTTCCTGCTTGGGGTTTCTCTTCTGCTTCTTTCTCCTGGAGCGAGTCTTAGCTCCAGCCTTACAAACCAAAGGTTTCGGAGGATCACTTTCATCTTCCATGTCATTCCAGCTGTGTGGGTTCTCCATCTTTAAGGCAGAGACCACCTGGGCAGCCCGCCCTGGTTCCCTTTTGATCTTCCTCCCCGCTGCTGCTGCTGCTGAAGCGGAGTCTGCCACTGCCTGGGCCTCAGCGGCCTCCTGAGCCCTAGCTTCCTCCCGACTGCGGATCTCAGCATCCATGTAGAATACAATTTGTACCACTGCCCCCAGGAGGACCCCCAACGCTTCTGCCCAGTTCTCTGGGGGCAGATTCTGGTTCTGGGACTGTGGGGGGTGGCTGAGCTGTAGGAGGCGGACCACATCCTCCCAGGTGCGCCCTTCCGCATCCAGGAATTCATTCAGGTTTTTTAAAAACTCTGCATCCTGGGTGGGGTCTCTGCAGACCACTCTCCAGACACCACCCCTTCCCGGAAATTCCCGCGGTATGGCCCTCAGATTCACACCCTCACCGACCTCAATTAGGGCGGCTTTGGCATTCTCTTCCCTCAAAAAAATCTTGTTGAGTACGAGGTACGGGCCCAGCGGGGAGAGGACTCCATTTAAGGTCTCCTCAATCTCCGCTTGGCCGCAGTCCTCGGGGATGCCCGTGACCAAGAGGGACCTGTGCATGTCCACTTCCATCCCCCGGCACCAGTCCTCCAGGAGGTTCATCGCCACGGTCGGGATCACCTGGTAGCACTAATCCCACGTGTAGTGAAGAGTCTACCAGGTGAACTGCAGCGGTCCCCAAACATGTATCCTGTATGGTGACAAGAGGGGGAAATCAGATTCCCGGGAAGACCCCTAGGCCCTCCGGGCTGGCCCACAGGAGGCCTCGCGCTTTCCCAGGAACCTCCCCACCCCCCCCCCCCCCGGATGCTCACACGTGTCCTGGCAGCCGCCGAACACGGCCCTCGGCCCCTCCTCCGGGCCTGGCTCTCCGCCCGCCGGGCAGGGACCTGGCAGCCCCGTCGCCGAGCGGCCACCCGGGCTTAGGAGAGGCCTCCAGGCTGCAGCTGCTCTCCAGGCGCCGCCTCGGCCCACCCCGGCGCGGCGGCTCGGGGCCGCACCGGCGCTGGGAAGCCGGCGTCCGCTCCGCTCGGACCCGGACCCAGCCCGCGGTACCGCTAGATCTCCGCTGCGGAGCGGAGCGCAGGCCGGTTGCAGTGTGCGCTTGCGCACTTGCTCCCGCGCCGCCGCGCCCCGCAGTGTCCTAGGTCTCTATGGCAACCGTTGCTTGCAAAGGATCTCTGCTATTCCGCCTGGGGAGCCGGGTGGGAGTGGAGTGCTCAGCTGTTCACAGAGCTGGGAGTCTGCATATTCTCTGATTGCCCCTCCATCTTCCCACCCTTCTCTATTCATTGTGGGCCTGGAGATGGACGTGGCGGGCACCGGCTTCTATTGCTGCACCAACTAGTTCTCCTATCCTCTGCCTTTCTGTTGGGTTCAGCCGACAGAACTCCTGGGAGACCTGATCAAAGACAGGAAAGCGGCTTTAATATCCCCTGGGTTCCTCTAACAAAAGTCACAGCTCCTGGCCGGAGCCTTCCAGAAGTTTCCAGAAACGTATTGCTTCTACCTCCCCCCACCTCACCGCCCCCACTTTTCCTTGCTGGTAGCCTCAGCTTGCTACCCGCAGGCAACAGCTTTATTAATAATTACACTCAGTGACAGAGTTTGAGTTGCACTCACTGATACCCTTAGCGATGCCGTAGTCTTAGATAAGTAGTCTGAGCTATTTGAGCTCCTTGCTCTTCTCCACAATAGAAATGCCAATAAAAACCTTCCTGATCTGGAAGTTTTGAAGTTCAGGGAGATCACATATGAAAGATACACTGAATTACAGATTTGGCCTGGAGAGTCAACCAAAATCTGTTATTTGGATTCATTTTGTAATGGCCTTTGCAAGGCCAAATAGCTGAATACCTATTCTACTGTTATCTGTCATCCCCGAACTTGGGCTTATCAATATTTGTGTGGATGCCGAAGTTCCCATCATATTTCATGCAAAAAAAAAAAAAAAGCTATTCAAATTGTTAAATCTAAATGGTCATGTTCCAATAAAGAAACACTTTAGCTATAACGAGAGTTTTAAAACCCCATTTTCTTTACATGTTGAAATTCTATGAAGTAGCTGAAGAATGAACGTGTATCACTACACAGTGGTTTTTAAAACATGGCCATAAATTTTTGACATTCCTCCTTTTGAGAGGTGGGAATCTATGTCCCCTCCTCTTGAATCTGAGCAGACTTGTAACTGCTTTAACCAATAGAAAGTGTGGTAAAGGGAAATGATTGAATCAATAGAGTATTGCGGAAGGCAAGCTATGACGTCTCAGTCTAGGTTATAAAAAGCCAAGAAACTTCTTCCTTGTTCATTAAGACACACTCATTCTTGGATCCTTAAGCTTCCAAGTGAATAGTTCAACTATCCTCTGGCTGCCATGCTGTGAGGAAGCCCAAGCCCCATATGTGTGTGCTCTAGTCAACTGAGGCCAGCTGAGGCCAGCCTTCAAATGACCTCAGCCCAGGTAGGTGACTAAAGAAACTTCTAGCTCTTTCTAGCCCCCAACCATTTGAGTCACTCCCCAACCATTTACATCTTCCCAGTTGAGCCCAGACATCATCTAGCCAAAAAAAACCATCATTGTTTTACCCAATATGAATTATCAACCCCTAGAATCAATGGGTAACCACAAAACAGTTGTTCTACGCCACCAAGTTTTGGGGTGGTTATTATGCAGCAAGAGATAACTGGAAGATATTGCAAAGGTAGAATGCAGCAAGAGTCAATGGCGATTGACAAAGCATTACTACAAAAGATAACTGGAAACAACGATCTTAATTCAGCTCCTGTAAAGATTCCCTAAAGCAGCTTTTTTCCTAACGGTGAACAAAGTTTCACTTCATGGGATTTTTTTCAGTGAGGTAGCTTCATCATATACCGGCAGTAGAGTGGCCAGAGGAGCAAGCTAGTAACGGACTGTGCTGTAAAATTACACTGACTCCGAAATTTTTAAAAAATAAAATTGTGATAAAATCTAAAGGTATGGATAGAATGTCAGGTTTATTCTTAAATTCCCTAAAGTTCATTCTATGATGGTGATATGTGTGACCAAATACTCAGCCCTTCAATATTTTGTCAAAATGTGTGTTTGGTCCTGATACATAGCAAGCTGTTATTAATATTGTAAAGGCAAGAGTTCCAAGGGGCCTTCCCATGGCTGAGCAGCATTCTTCTTACACTGTCTTTCTAATGACCTGGAGTTTGTTCTGGGTTGGTTGAACCACTGGGTCCCGGAAAGTAACAAGAGGGTATGGCAGAATTGCTACCATGTTTTCCTGAAAATAAGACCTAACAGGAAAATAAGCCCTAGCATGATTTTTCAGAATGACATCCCCTGAACGTAAGCTCTAATGCGTCTTTTGGAGCAAAAATTAATATAAGAACCCGTCTTATTTTGGGGAAAACACGGTACCAAATAGGTTAAAAGAGTGTGGCAATTTGTGCTAAAATCTAGCGCTAGCACAGAGAGTTGTTATAAATTTGCTGACTGAGAATGGATAAAATGAAAAGTCATAAAATATCAAGTGTTGGTGAGATCAACTAGAACTCTCTCATATATGTACATGGCTGGTGGCAGTATAAATTAGCACAGTCATTTTGGAAAACTCTAGCTATATCAACTAAAACAAAACATATGCAAGTTAGGAACTCTACTCCTGGAAAGAGAGAGAGAGAGAGAGAATAGATAGATAGATAGATAGATAGATAGATAGATAGATAGATAGATAGATAGATAGATAGATGATAGAACAACAGAAATATATTCACTAAAAACCAAGGGCAAGGATATTCATTGCAGCACTATACATGATAGCCAAAATCTAGAAGCCACCCAAATGCAAATGAAGAAGAATGAATAAATTGTGTCATGTTTACAAAATAAAATCTAAACAATTAAAATGGATGACCTACAATTACACACAACAATATAAATAAATCTTGCAAAATGTTCAGCAAAAAAACCCAGATACCCAAGAGCACATACAGTATGATTCCATTTATATGAAATATAAAAACAAGCAAAATTAGTCTGTGCTGTTAGAAGATGGGATCGTGGTTTTATTATGGAATATCTAACCACTTGAAATGTGTGACTCCCAGGGGAGAGAGAGCTGGCAATGTTCTTTCTTGTTCTGGGTGTTGGTTACAGGTGTGTTCAGGTTGTGAAAATTCAGCACACTCTATTCCTATGTTATGTGCACTTTTCTGTAACCATTTTTACTCAATAATGACCTTTACTGTTTTGCTGTTGGATTGGATGTGAGAGTCAAGGGAAATTAAGCAAGCGTCACCACTAGGATTTTGGAATGAGCAACTAGGAGGAGAATGATGCCAGTTATTTTTATATAGGGAAGGTTTGGTAGAGAACAGATTTCGGGAAGGGAGAAGGAGGCAAATCAGAAATTTAGTTGGGGCCATGTTGAGTTTGATATGCGCTGTCAAGGGTCCCCAAAACCACCCTCAAGTTCAATGATTTGCTAGGAGGATCCATGAGACTCAGAAAAATTGTTGTACTCACAATTATAGTTTATTACAGCAAAAGGATACAGTTGAAAATCAGCAAAGGAAAAAGGTGAATGGGACAGAGTCCAGGAGAGACCAGGCGAGAGCTACCAGTTGTCCTCTCCCAGTGGAGTCATATGGACAGCACTTAATCCTCCCAGCAACAATATGTGACAACACCCATGGAGTATTGCCAACCAGGGAAGCTCATCTGAGCCTTAGTGGGCAGGGTTTTTATCCCAGATCAATCACATAGGCATGGAGCACCTGTGTTGCTGGCCTTAGTTACTCAGCCTCCAGCCCCTCCAGAGGTCAAACTGGTACTGTGTGGCCCAAGGCCCCCACTATTAATCACAGTACTGGTACAGGGTTATCCAAGGATTTAGAGGTTACCTAGGAGCCAGTCAAGGGCCAGTCCTTTCTTTGGATTGTGCAGGGTGTGTACAACCCAGGCCCGTTGAGTTAACCCTTTGCTGCCCAGACGCCTATGAGTGTATCAATCAGGGTTCAATCAGAGAAGCAGATTACTAGGAGTTAATTAAGCATGCCACAATACTTAAGAGATTGAATAAATATTTAACAGAGATAAAAAATTTTATTTGCGAGAACTGATTCTGGATGGTGAACACACAATGGGATATATAGATGATGTAATACAGAATTGTACACCTGAAATCTATGTAATTTTACTAACAATTGTCCCCCAATAAATTTTTTTAAAAATGTATTTGTTTGTATATAAAAAGGAATGCATAAATATATATTTATAAATGTACAATTATGTGTGTATATGCACGTAAATATGTATGTGTGTGTGTTAGGTGGAGGCAGCTGCTTGCCCCTCCTCCCATCAAGGAACCACCCTGATTACCATCAGATCTAAACATAGTTTTTGAAGAATCCTTGATAGGAGTTGTAGCTGTGGTTTCCATAACAACGCATGGTGCTGTGATTTCCATGACAACACATCCCTGCAGTCCCAACACTGCCACTCATCTCTGCACTTTGGGTTTGGGGTACCTTTCCATCCTCTTTTTCTCTGTTTTACCTTTGGGTTTTTATTTTGTCTCCCTGTGTATTTCTTCAGCTTGTACTTGCAAAAGGTCCCCTCTCCCTCCTCCTCACCCCCCAATGACACCACTTCTCCCCACCTCTAACTCCCAGGTTGCCAACCTCAACATCTGGTGTGAGTCTGCAAATACATTTCTCCATCTCATATAGTCATTTAAAAATGCATAGACTATTTTAAATAGCCACAATTTATCTCTTTTTAAAAAATTACTGTTAAAATACTCCAGAAAATAAAAAGAGGGTCGGTGGGGGCGGGTAGATGAAACAAGATTGGCCATGACTTGATAATTGTTATAGCTAGAGGTCATTATAATATTCTCTCTACTTTTGTCTATATTTTAAATTTCTGTAATGAATTTTTTTAAAAAGGAAAGTAAGTAAATGCCTTCTGTCTTTGATATTCTGTTTTATTTTGCTAGTGTGGTTTATGGAAAAAATAAAATGCATCCCCACAGGATTTTATTGTTTTAAAGTAAACAATAAAATTGGAACTAATTGTCTCATAAAATACGCCATCCTATAACTTTTCAAAGATAAAGTTCATATTGTTAACTGGAAGAAAGAGGCACCCTACCCCTCCTTATTTTATTGAAATATTTAATCAAATGAATATGTACTTTGTTCTCTATTTAAATAATTATTCTCATACTTTTAGAAAATTGTCATTATTAAATACTTAGATATCTTTTTAAAAGGTACAGGCATACCTTGTTTTATTGTGTTTCGCAGATACTGAATTTTTTTACAAATTGAAGGTAAGACCCTCCACCAGCACAACGGTTACAACTTGCTAAAGGCTTAGATGACGGTTAGCATTTGTTAGCAGTAAAATCTTTTTAATTAAGGTATGTACACTGTTTTTTTGACATAATGCTATTGCACACTTAATAGACTACAGTATCAACATAACTTTTTATGCACTGAGAAACCAAAAAATCATGTGTCTTGCTTTATTGTGATATTCGCTTTATTGCAGTGGTCTGGAACAGAAGCTGCAAAGTCTCCAAGGTGTGCCTGTATAAAGAATAATAGAATAAACATCTGTATGCTGGCTTACCCACCCTCCCCACCCCTAGCTCAAAAATTGAAGCATTTCTGGGGTGGCCAATTAGCTCAGTTGGTTAGAGTGTGGTGCTGATAACACCAAGGTTACTGGTTCAATCCCTGCATGGGCCACTATGAGCTGCGCCCACCTTAAAAAAAAAAAAAATGGAGCTGGCCTGGTGGCTCAGGCGGTTAGAGCTCCGTGCTTCTAACTGCGAAGGCTGTCGGTTTGATTCCCACATGGGCCAGTGGGCTCTCAACCACAAGGTTGCCAGTTCGATTCCTCGAATCCCACAAGGGATGGTGGGCAGCGCCGCCTGCAACTAAAGATTGACCATGGCACCTTGAGCTGAGCTGCCACTAAGCTCCCAGATGGCTCAGTTGGTTGGAGCGCGTCCTCTCAACCACAAGGTTGCCGATTGGATTCCTCGAATCCCGCAAGGGATGGTGGGCTGCGCCCCCTGCAACTAGCAACTGGACCTGGGGCTGAGCTGCGCCCTCCACAACTAAGACTGAAAGGACAACAACCTGAAGCTGAACTAAGATTGAAAGGACAACAACTTGACTTAGGAAAAAAAAAGTCCTGGAAGTACACACTATTCCCCAATAAAGTCCTATTCTCCTTCCCCAATAAAATCTTAAAAAAGAAAAAAAATGAAGCATTTCCTTTTTCAGCCACTATCCCCCATGATTCTCACCTTAGGATGTTTGCACTTGCTGTTCCCTGTGCCCTTCAAGAAGTTTCCTCCTTATCATTAGGACAAGGTCCAAATGTTACCTCCTCTAAGAAGCCTTACCACACTACACTATCCAAAGTAGTTTCTCCCTTATACACAGTCACAAAAATTACTGTCACATCACATTGGTTTATTAGTGTATCAGTTAACATTTGCTGCATAACAAACAGCCCCCAGAAAAAAATGGTTGAAAGATTGTATCTAAAGTTGTATTCCACATGACAATGTAAGCCCCCCAAGGCTAGGCACCTTCTTTGTCTTGCTCACCATCATCTCCCCAGAACCTAGACAGTGTTTGCCTCAGAGAGACATTGAAGAATTCTTTGTTGAATGAATAAATAAATGTCCATTGATATTTATCCTGGGCTGGAAATGAAGAGGGTCACTTACACAACCACTGTAACTCTAACTAATGCCAGAGAATGAGACACTCTCTTAAAAGAAGGAGGGAGGAGGAGGAAGAGAGGAAAGTAAGAAGCTTGTTTCGGTCTGCAGCACTGGGAAGACAGCTAGAACAAAGGAGCCCTTATTCATCAGTGTAGACAGGTAAATAGTAAACTCTACATGAGAAACTGCCACCCTCCCCCTGCCTTGGATGGAGATTTTTCCCCATGATGATCAATGAGGCCAGTCACTCCAGGCGGCCATAAATCCTGTGGGTGGTCATTCTAGGGAAACTTTCCAACCTGAACTCCCTGCCTCCTCTCTCTAAGCTCAGATCCCCTAGTCAAATAGGGTTGGAATATTCACAGCTCTAGCCCCCACCTTCACCCCACACATATATTTTCAAAAAACTCCATTGCTTGTATCAGGCCTTACCACAAAATTTATTTTTTAGCCTAGCAAGCTTTCCTGGTGGATTTCTTGAATTCCCTTTCCCTGATGGTCCAGCTAAAAGAATCACCAGATGGTAAGAACCAGTGAGAGCCATCTTCTAGAATAATCCATGTTGGCCTGGCTGCAGTGCATGCTGGGATCCAGAGAAAGGCAGAGCCAGGGATAAGAAGGGTGAAGTCAGGGATGAGTCCGACTGCTTGAATATGCTTCGGGGCTTGTAATAATCATTATTGTCATCACCATCATCATTATTATATTAACATATTAATAAATATAGAATTACTGTTATTGTTATTGTTATTCTTATTATTATTATTAAGCATGGTGGATACAGTAGTGAAGAAAACAGACAAAATCCATGGCCTCTAGCAGAGGAGATAAACTATGAACAAATAAATGGAACATAACATTGGAAGAGAGCTGCTATAAAGAAAAATAAGGCAGGGGAGTGACAAGAGAATGTGTTTTGGATAGGGTAGACATTTAAACGGAGACCGGAGTGAAGCAAAGGGTTGAGCCTTGCAGATATATGGAGTAAAGGCTTTCCAGACCGGGAAACAGCTAGTGCAAAGGCCAAGGGGCTGGAGATTGTGAGATGTTTGAGGAGCAACAGGGAGGCCAGTGTGAGGGAGGGGAGGAGCGGGGAACAGAGACATGGTCAGAGAGGAAATGGGGCTGGATTGTGCAGGGTCTGGGGAGGACTTGGGTTTTTTCTCAGAGGAACATGGGAGACACTGTGGGGTTGTGAGCAGAGGGATCTGACCTGTATTTAACCCACACAGTAGGATGTGGAACAGAGATGATCAACGTGTCACATAGATGAGAACACTGGGGCTCAGAAACCACACATCCCGTTTGTAGGGGAGCCAGGATTCGAGCCTGCATCTATCTGGCTTCCTGTGCCCCTGACTGGAGACTTGGACCCCAAGCAAAGAGGATAAAGCTGGCTGGCAACGCTGGCTCTGGAACTGAGCAGAGTATAGCCGGGAGAACGAAGATCCATGGAGCTCTCTAAGCTGGGCTGGGCCTGGTAGAGACTGACAGCTGCTCCCATCAGAGACCCTCCTCTGTTCCATCACCCACCAGCTGGAGACCAAACCTCGCGGCCAGTCCTGAAATATGTGATTATCTGAGAGCGCTCTGGTGAAGATCTGGAATTTACTTGTATTGTTTGGCTTGGACTCCTCCACTCTCTGTAAGTTTTTCTGGACTCTCTCAGCCCCCTGGGCTTCTCTCTGCAAAGCCTTGATCGCTCTTGACCTGGGTCACACCTTCTGGGCTCCTTCCTCCCACCTCTGTACACTCTGGATTCTAAGTGTCTGGGGATGGGTCTGTCTTCCCCATTGGACTGTGAGCCATGGGAGGGCAGGGCTGGGGCTGTTGTTGGTCACCCATATCCCCAGGACAGGCCAGACACAGAGGAAGAGCTCAGGAAATATTTTTATTGTATGGATTTGCCATAGATTCTTCAAAGACATTAACGCAAAAGGGGAGGAGGTTTAAGGTGATGGTTAAAACAACTTGGATCAGGCATGGGTTCATATCCAGAACCAAGACCTCAAAGCTGTGAAACCTTAAGCATGTCACTCCATCTCCCTGAGCCTCAGTTTCTCTGTCTGCAAATAGGGTGTTAGGAGGATTCTGGGGGTGATGCATGTGAATCATGGGGCCTGGCACGTAGAACACACTCAGCATGTGTCTATTTTCATCACTATTGTTATCCAAGACAGGGAAATGATTTTCTGACAAGCGCTTATTTTTGTCTTTTCCTGTTTTGTTTTGTATTTTTTTGGGGGGGAGGGTATGAATAAGCACTTTTATCTGATTATAGAATACCAAAAATGAGCGATATATATTTGTTATGAAGGGTTGGCAAATACTGAAAAGAGAAAAATAAAAATCTCCCACAAATTTACGTTGCATGGAGAAACTTGTTATCATTTTTTAAAGGTAAAATCAGGACTCTCATATAACTATAACAAGGACACGTGTCAAACATTTTATTTAATTCATCAAATAACTCACTAAGATACTACAACCAGTTCAAAGGAAAAATCCACAGGACAGACAGACATGTAGGCCATTACAGACGCTAACATGAATTTCCTTAGTATATAGTAGAAGACCGACTTCCCCCCAGTGGGGGAGGGAAGTCAACTGTCCACCAGACAAAATTGACTTGCATGTCTATGGACAAGGATCATTTGCACTGGTTTGTTATCTATAATTTACAGAGGTGTAAAGAGCTCAAAGACTCAAGACCCCGCAGGATCAGAAAACCTGGAAAGGGGTGCTAGACAATGCCTAACTTTCCAGGAAAGACATCAGTCAGCTTTTTGGCACATTTCAAGGTCTTTCAAAATGTTTCCCTATAGATACAACAGAATACAAAATATCTGAATTCATCTCAAGTAGTAATATGTTTTATATAGCTTTATTTTCTATGATGTGTGTGTGTGTGTGTGTGTGTGTGTCTCCTAGGTCATAGTAAAACGTGTTTTTTACCTGTCCACAACGTGTGACAGCCATTGCCATAGGTTAATTAGCTATTCCCCTCTGGCTGGATATGTGGGTTTTTTCCCAATTTTTTGCTATTTCAAATGAAGAGCTGAGAAGAGTTGGTGGGTGATGCCCTACAGATTTCTCTGTACTTAGATTCAGATGTGACTTCTTAACTTGTTTGAAATGATGATGCTTTTTAAGACATGGTGTCTGGTTTGTACATTTGCATTGCACAGAACAAGCATCTAAAATACAGCCTCAGGCTTCAATACCGCAGGCCTGGTATTGAACTCTATCCCTCCCACAGCCATGCTGAGCTCTTTCTCTTTCTTTCTGGAAATAACTGACAGGACCTTGGGATTATGTGTAGAGAGAAGAGATGTGTTCTCATCTGAGCTAGGGCTCAGGTTACAGCAGCCAGCTGCTGGCCCTGAATTTCCTCCGGACAAAAATCCAGCAGCTGTCTCCAAGATTTGCAGCAAGGGAGCAAGGTTCCAAGTGAGGAGACGTTGCCAGGAAACTGAGAGGCCCCACGTTCTTTTCGCTTCATTTATTTTTCCTAAAAAACAGGCACACAGCAAAATAATCCAGATAGTAAGATTTCATTAATATAATGTTCCAATATAGTCAAATCTACGGTGTTGAGATATACATGTTTATTTCGAAACTATTACACATTTGGTAATAAAAATGGTATCTATAGGAAAACAAGGAAGTGTTTATCACAAAACAGGATATTATTTACACTGGGGAAGGGAGGAATTAGTGATGAGCAGGACACATAAAGGGTTTCTGGGCTGCCTATTTCTTGATGAGTCGTAGTAGTAGTACCATAGAGTTTGCTATATAATTATTTGTTAAACCATATGTTTGTGTTTGAGGCACATTTCTGTATGTGTATTACATATTTCCAATTCTAAAAACTGTTTCTAAAAAACAGTCACACAGTCAGGGTACAGCATTGAAATCAATGTTATACCAATTTTCTAGAATGTTCTGTGGATGGAACTCTGAACCCAGCAGTATAAGTGTGCATTTTCAAAAAACTCATAAACTAAATGCACAAAATAGTCAGGTGAAGCTTCTCTCATGTATATTATGAAAGCTGATTGTTTGTCTTCCTAGTGTCTGGAAAACATCACATAGTCAGAATAGTCTTGGCTGGTGACCTTTTGTCACTACATTTTGCTTTTTGTCTGAAGCTCTTTAGCAAAAGGGGAAAAAGGAGAATGAACTATTTTCCTTTTTTTTTAAAAAAAGATGTGTATTATAGTCTTTGAATTCTAAATGTATATTTATGTTTGACAAAAGTTATAAATATCTACTTGAAAATGGCAACATGGCAGAAAAACAACTGGTAAGTCAAATTTAATAAGCATAATGAAGAGAGGGTCTCTCCAGCATTTCTCATGGAGGGAGATCATATTCTCTGATGGGCCTGGAAAACGTCATGTGGAGGGGAAAAAATCACATATTTTTAAGCCGTTAATGTAAGGAAATGGGATCTGTTGGACATTAGGACAGAGGGGTCATCCTAATAAGGCACATTCGTATGACTCAGGAATAGAGATGTTTTATTCCAACTGAAATAAGGTTTATACAGGAATAAGGCTGCCTTGGGGCCACCCCCTCGCACACCAACAAGGTTTTTAGCTTAAAGGCTGGAGGGAAAAATGAGTCATTTGTACGTCTTTTTTCTTTTCTTTTTGGCCTGGCTAGAGCTAGCATTCTCATTAGGTTCCTTGTTCCTTCCACCCTACTTAGTCCACTTACTTTTGTTTTGTTTTTTCCCCCAGTGGCATTTATATAGACATTTTTTATCAGACTATAAAAGTAATGTGTGATTACTACAGAAAAACCTCATTAAACATGGAAAAGCCACCCATTATTTTGTCACATACACAATTAACATTTTAATGTACAACATTTTGCTTCTTAAAGTTAGAATATTGGTTGTAATTTAAAGAATATGGAAGCCTTTAAAATAAGTCATATCAGTCGTTCCAGGGCAATTACTACTACTACTACTACTACTACTACTATTTTGCTACTGCTACTACTTACTACTACAACAATTGGTCCCAGGGCCAACATACATAAAGAAGCTTTGAGTGGGATTCAGGACTCCTGGGTTCTACTCCTGCTCTGTCACCAACTTGCCCTGTGATCTCAGCAGGTCCCTTCCCCATTCTGACCATCGGCTTCTTGCCTATTTCGGGAAGATTGGGAAGAAATGGTTCATAACCCTGGCTGCATGTTAGAGTCACCTGAAGAGCTTTTGAAATGATTGATGCCTATGTCCCACCCAGACCAACAGCTTCAAACTCTCTACGGGTGTGGCCAGGACATCACAGTTTTTTAAACACTCTCTGGGGATTCAAATGGGTAGCCAAGGTTTTCAGAACCTCCGTCGGCTCAGAAGGACACACTTTGAGAACCACTGCCTTTGATGTTAGGAAACTCCTTCTGGGACAGCCTATGAGTTTACGCGTCTCTGGTTAGTACAAACAGGATCAGATTCCTGGATGAGCACCCATTTTTAACAGAGAGGTCTTTTTGTAGTTGGGTGGATCCACCGCCCACCCAGAATCGGTTAGGATGTCGAGACTGATGACACTACATGCACGAAGAGGGAATCAAAACGTTTATTCCTCTCATGCTGGGATTTTTCTGGGGAGACGAGAGCAGGCACAAGCCAGTCCCGGTGGCTTGAACAAAATCAGAGTGAAGGGGTTGGGCCTTGATAGTGACTGAGGGCTGGGTCTAGGGGGTTGCAAGTCTTGACCTTCATATCCACGCCAAGGGTGGTACACAACCAACTTTTATATCAGCTTTCCCAGACGTGGAGAGGGCAAGTTAAAGGCTGTCAATGGTCAAACGTCAAAAAAGAGAGTCAGCATCTTTATTATAGAAGGTTCGCTTTGGGGAATATTATTTATACATATTTACAAAATGTACGTGGCACAAGGAATGAGCAGCTTCACCTATGCAGACTCCACTCAGTGCTGGGCTGGGTATTGTTCTAAGTCCTTTGTGCCTAATACTCCATTGAAACTTCACAGCAGCTCTTCGAGGAAGAGGCTACTTCAGCATCGCCCCATTTTCAGATGTGGAAGTCAAGGCCTACAGAAGTGACTCACCTAAGGTCACACAGCCAGTGAATGGGGTGGTTGGGAATTAAACCCAGGTCCTACCTCCAGAGATTAGACTCTTGGCCACTGTGCTTTTCTCTTTCTTTACAGGAACACAATGCAAGGTATTAATAGATCTTTTATTCATCCACACAAATATTTCCTATTTTTTGATAAGTCACGTGGTAATACATAAATGGTAATGTGTACCCAGATCACCCAGGTACCTTGTTAAAATACAGATCCAGGTACAGTAGGTCTGCGGTGGCATCTAAGAAATTCCCAGGAGATGTTGATGCAGCTGTTCTCACTTGGCGATACCGCTGCCCGGTGGGAAAGTCCACTTCCTGCAGCCTAGCGTTCAAAGGACAAACGGAGCTTTGGAGCTTCAAAGCAATGCACCAGCGTTCGGTATAGAGCACTTAAGAGGGCGCCGCCTCCCTGGGACTTTAACCACCAGACCCCGAGCGCCTCCTGGTGGGAACCGTGGGTACACCCTGAGAGCCCTGGAGGGTGGGGGAAGCGGGGCGCGATTTTAAGCAGCGGTCTTGGAGCGCTATTTGGTGGGAAAACAAAGCGCCGCAACTCCAGTGAGTTGGCATTTCTTCCGCAGGCATAGAAGTAGGGAGCAGAGCGTCCTATGAGATGGGGCTAAGTCTGCTCTGAGAAAGGCGGGACTTGAGGGCACCAGGCCTTGGAGAAACCTGCTGGAGAGGAAGGGGTCTACTTCTCTCTGTTCCTGCAAAACGGACTTCTCCCTCCCGGCCGTTCTTGGACCTGCTCACATTCCCCGCGATTTCATGGCGCCCGGTCCCCATTTGAGCCGGCTGAGGGGCCTGGACAGGCTCGTGCTTGAGGCCCGTGCTGGGGGCACAGCCTCTGACTAGCTGCATGCCCCGACCCCCACCCGGCCCCCAGTGATTCTGCATGCTCATCTCAAGCCTGCCTCACATTTAAACGTCAGTCACAAGGAATCCAGTTAGACAACCACCTCTATGAAGGCTGATGGCCTGTTGTGCAAATACTCATTCCCTACGCCCAGCACCAAAGCCTGGCCCGGGAGGGGTCAGCGATGAAACCTGAATAAACCCCTGGTATTACAGCCTCGGCTCGGGGTTTTTGAACCTGTGTTCCTGCCCTCTGGATGCGCTTCCCCTGGGTCTCCACCTGCCTCACCCCTCACTTATTTCGGGTCTTTGCTCAAATGTCACCTGCTCAGTGAGGGCTTCCCCGCACAACCTTAAACAGGTGATGGTTGCAAACCCTCTCCGGCCCCCCCCTCCTCAGGCCCCGCCCTCCGGGTTTTTCTGCCCCGCAGCCATCACTGTCTAATGCAGGACCCTGCGCTTCTCTAGGAGGCTTATTATCTGTCCCGCGTGGGTAACGCTCCCCGAGGCTCTGCATTTGTCTGTCCTGCTTCCTGCGGCAGCCGCAGCTCCGGGCTCGGATACACGTCCTTTAAGTTTCGCGCGGGTCTCTCGGCCTCATCCCAGGAGCTGTCTTCTCCCACCCGAGGCGGCAGCACTCCGCGGGGTCCTCGGGGCCGCGGCACCTCCGGGATCCCCGTGGGGACAAGCCCGCTGCTAACCGGCCTGTGTGGGCCCCGCGCCCCTTCCTTTCCGGCGGGACCTCAAGGCCTTTAAGGCGCTGCCTCTTGGACCCGAGACGCTGCTCCGCGCGGCCCTGGGCTCCCTCCCCCCGGGGCGGAGCGTTGCAGCACCTTCCTCGCCCCGCGCACCTGGGTCCGGTTCTCCAAGCCCGCGTGGTTCATTCAGTCGGTCCTTCGACAGCTGGAAACAGCAGCCCCCGGTGCGGGCACTGGGCTGGCGCTGGGTGGGCGGCCCGGGACAGGACGGACCACACTCTGGCCTGCCCCCTTACCCCCCCCCCCCCCCCCCGCCCACAGCGGTCCTGCTCCCTCTCTGCTGCCCCTCACCCCTCGCTCATCCACCCCGGCTCCCCATCATCGGTGGGACCCTCGGCCTCAACCACGTCCCGATTCCTCTGCCAGCTGCGCTGCTGCTGGTCGCCCAGGGGCACTGGTGGCAGTTGGAAGCGGTAGGTGGGGACGCTATCCGGAGGCTGCCCGGGCTGCGGTGGCAGCCGCCCCAGCGACGTGAGCCGGGGCTCCTGGATCCCTCCTCAGGCCACGGGCTCTGTTCGCGGAGCCTCCGCGCCCAGCGACCTGGGCTCTGGGCAGCAGCAGTGCCCTGGCGGGGAGCAGCTCGCTGCGTTCCCAATCTGTGGGCTCCCTGATCTCCCCCTTTCTGCACTTTGCCTGCAAAACGCAGGGGGTCCCTCTATTAACCCCCCTGACAAACACAGTCAGTGCGCTGCTTAGGAACAAATAAGTGTGGCAGGTGGCAATCAGAGCTCTGCAAAATGAGATGGGGATGGGCGGGAAGGGTGACATTTTCACAAAGGTGGCCAGGGAAACCCTCCTCGGGGAATGTGACTTTTGAAAAAAGACCCGTTTGAAGTGAAGGAGAGATCCATGTAAATATCCTGGTAAGGGCTCTCCAGGCAGCAGCAACAGCAAGTGCAAAGGCCCTGAGGCAGAAATACGTTCCACGTGTTCCCTGAACAGCAAGGATTTTTGAATGACTGGAGCCATGTGAGAACGGTGAGCACTAAGGCAGAGAGCTAAAATGGGGACAGAGTGAGTAGACCCGTGCTGTCCCAGAGAACATTCTGCGATGATGGAAATGTCCTCTACTTGCACTGGCCACCTGTGGCTCTTGAGCACCTGGAATGTGCCCGGTACATCTGAAAAACTGCATGTTCAATTTTATCGAATTTTAATTGCATTTAAATTTAAATGGTCCAATTTGGCCAATAGTATTTGACCAAGAAGGCCTAAGAATTATAAGGTCTTTGGCTTTGACCTGTGGGTACATAGGAAGCCTTTAAAGGGTTTGGAGAGGGGAGTAACTCCTTCAGGCATCAGATATAAGTCCTAAGAGCACTCCTCTGGCAGTGCGGTAGCCAAATATGGGGATGGAGCAGAGACCCAGGTAGGAGGGAGGCCTCCTAGCCCAGCATCCAGTGCAGAGCCTTAAAAATCAAGCCTGGGAGCCGGGCTCTGAGCATAGAGTGTTACAGGACACAGAGCACAGAGAAGGGTCCAGGTCAGTGCCAGGGTGAGGAGAATGCAGGTGGCATGGGTCCAGGCTTCGTATGGTGGGGTTAGGGAGCTGGATGGGGTGAGTGTGGGTCAGATTGGAGTCTGGTGAGGTCAAGTTGGGAGGAGACTGACATGGGGGCTAGTGAATGGGGTGGAGACTTTTGCCCAGGTTGTGGGGAGGGAGGTGGGGTAGAGGCCAGGATTAGGAGTGAGGGCTGGAGCCCCTGAATGTGTAGTTGGGTGGGCGAGCAAAGGGGGTCTAGTGGCAGGGACCTAAACAGCAAGGATTTCTGGGTGACTGAAGCCACATGAGAGTGGTGGGCAGTAAGGCAGAGAGCTAACATGGGGATAGTGAGTCGACCCATGCTGTCCCAGAGAACATTCTGCGGTGATGGAAGTGTCCTCTACTTGCACTGGCCACATGTAGCTCTTGAGCACCCATGATGTGGCTGGTACAACTGAAAGAAATGGATGGAGAGCTGGGACGTGAAAGGCATGATAGGACAGGAGACAGCTGAGGTTGGAGCTGAGGGAGGGGCCCAGGGGCAGGGCAGATAGAAGTTAAGGCATGGCAGGATTTATGTGGGTGGATTAGGGCAGGGGGCTGGGTGGGGGCACAGGCTCTGAAGCAGAAAGGACACTGCGTGTAAATCACTGAGAGCAGTCCCAGGATGTTCTGGATGAAACTCAGCCATAACAGGTGGGGCATTGCTGGCCCAACCTCGGACACTCCTCGCCCCCACTGCCCAGAGCACAGAGAGACCAGGTCAGAATACTTAGTTCACTTTACTGAAGGATCCCAGGTGACACAAGTGCACAAGGAGAGGGGCCTAAACTGCTAAGGGAGAAGTTAGAGAAGTTACACGCGGGACCCTCCCCAGCCCAGGCATCTCCGGAGGCCACTCAGCCCACGGCCAGGCCCTGAAGTCCCCAGGGAGGGCAGGACTTCCTCCCCAGCCCCAGGCCCACCCTGACTCGATGCCCGGGAAACTTGTCTGTCCCAGGGAGGTCCCTGCTGCGCAAGGGACCCACCTCCAAGCAGCTCCCAAATCTGCTTCTACACCTAGGTGTCCGGAAGTGGGGCTTGGACATTCGGACATTCACAGTCCACTAGGGCTGTGAGGAGACGCACACGCCCCTCTGGCTTCCTCAACACGTGCAGAGAGGACTCTCCTGGCACGATGGGCTGGTCACTTCCTGGGGACCAGAACTGGGACACAGATACACACAGCCCCAGGATAAGAAGACTTGGAGGGGCGTGCAGGGAGGTTGCTATTGAGGGAAAACACTGAGCTGGGCAGAGAGGGCCCATGCACACGTCACCACATGGACACTGACATGACACGGGAGCATCAGCACTTGGGACAGCAGGTGCTGACCTGGACGGTGCCAGGCCAGGGTACTGGTGTGTGTGGGGGGGTGGGGCGCGGCGACTCCAGGGCTGGACTGCCGCTCCCTCCAGGGGACATTTCCTCCTCTCTACATACAGGACCCTGGTCAGCAACCACACTGGCTGGACCAGCTCCCACGCCTCAGGTGCCCCCTCAGGGTCCCCTCTGCCCTTTAGTTCACTGAGATAGTGAACCGGGAGACCCTATTATTTTGTCAGGGGCTGCACAGACAGCACTGAGGGGCTGGTCAGCCTACAGGAGGGGACAGCAGCTGGTGGGACAACAGAGGGGAGCCTCAGGCCTGTGGGAGGGGCGCTGCCCCGCACTGCAGAAAGGAGCCAATCTGGATGTGAATTGTCCTGAACTGAAAATGTCGGCAAATAATCTGGATTTTGGGAACACAGTGCAGTCTGAGTGACAGATTCAGCCTGTGGACACCACAAGGTGGATTTGGCCTTGAGCAGCTCGTTCATTTGCGTCAGCTACACCTGCGGTGGGCAAGGCTGGTTCCCCTTTCCCTTTCTTCCTCCTCCTCTCCAGCTCCTGGTAAAGAGACCATACTCTCCTCTCCCCTCCCCTACCTCCTCTCCCTTCCCCAGGAGCAGCCCCTCTGCCTCTCAGACTTCTCTTTCTGGAATCATCTCCTCCCCCAGGCAGGGAGCTCAGCTTCACCCTGACACCCACTGCCCAGCTGGTGGCCTTCATCACAGACCTCAGGCCCCATCAGTTTGGGGTGGGAGGACAGTGGCCTACAGACACTGGCCAGAAGCATGTGACTGGAATCATGGGGGCCCCGCGGAAAGCCATAACGAACTCACTGGCATAGCTGGCCTCCCCAGGTACCCGTGTCCACCGACACACTCACACCCGTGCCAGCCGGGAGCCACCCAAAACCAAGGCCGCCTGGTGCTCCTGAGACACGGCCCCATCGCCTGGGGCTGCTGCCTCCGGCTGCCCGTTTCTCTCTCCTTCTATCAGGATCGCTCGTGTCACCTGCAAAGGAAGGATTGAAAGGTAAAGGTGAGACCCGCATGCGCGCCTTGCGCACGACAGAGCACACGGTTAAGCGGGAGACCGGCCTCTGCTGCAGGGAGGGAGGAGGGAGCGCGGAGAAGCCACAGCGCCGGCCTCAGCCTCGCCGTCTGTGGAAGCCACTAGCGGCACTTGGGGGGCAGCCTCCGGCCGCGACGAGCCTTCTTCCCGCGGGCTGACTTGGAACCGCTGGGCGGCTGCCCCCTGGCCTCGCCGGCTGTGGCGCGGGCCCCGACGCCTGCACGCCCTTTCTTCTTCTTGTCACCCGCCGCCTCGTCCTTGGCTTTCTTTTCCGGAGTGATGGCCCTGCCGCCGCGGCCTCGGCCTCCCGGTCGGGCTTTGCGGGACCCGGAGGGGGCGCCGGCCTGACCCAGGACCTTGGAGGCCGTGCGGGCGCGCTTGGCTCGGGGCTTCCGGGACGCCCGGTCCTCGGGCTCTGACTCCTCGCTCTCCGTGTCCTCGGACGCCTCTCCTGAGGCTCCGTCCGAAGCCCCGTCCGACTCCTCCTCCGACTCCGGGTTCTCACGCGCCGCCAGGAGCGCCAGGACCTCCCGCAGGCTGCCCTTGGCGTACTTGAACTTCCCACCTTCCCAGGCCTCTTCCTGTCCGTCCTGCATCGCCTCGGCCGTGTCCTGGGCGGCCAGGAGTGCCACGAGCTCCAGGAGGCCCACCTCGTCTTCCTCTTCGTGGCCCCAGCCCCCGAGGAGGCCACGCGCAGCCTTCTTCCCCTGGGAGGGGGTCTCCGCGTCGGCCAAGGTAGACATGCACTCCAGAAGGTCCCCGTCGTCCTTGGCCTTCCTCAGGACCATGGCGTCCACTTGGCGGCCCGCCTCCTCCACCTTCACGCGGGGTCCCGAAGTGTCCTTGGACATGACGGACAAGACCTCGGGAAGTACGTCGTTTTTGTCTTTCTTATCGCTCCAGCCCAGCGACTCGATCACAGAAGCGATTTTCAACATCTCCTCGCGGGCAGAGGGATCCGAGGGGTCTGTATAGGCCACAATGGCCACAAACTCGGGGTTGCCCACCCCCTCTGGTTCTTGGTCCCCGTTTGCCGGCGACTCGCTTTCGGAAGCGTCGCTGTCCATGGGCTCCTCGTCCGACGTGTCTCTCACAGCAAGTAGGGCCACTAAGTCGGGGACCCCGCTCGGCTCAGCCCCAGAGGGTTCTTCGTCCATCTCCTCCTTCTTGGCTTTGTCCGTCACCGTTACCAGGGCCAGGAACTCGCGGGGACCGTCTTCTTCATCTGTGTCGCCCTGGAGGGACCACTTCTTCACGAGCTCCCTGGCGGCGGCTTGGAGTGTGGCGTACAGTGCTCTCTGGTCGCCGTCCCCGCTCAGGTCCTCCGCACCGATCTCCTCTATGACGATGCCCAGGCTGTCGTCTGAAGAGTCCTCGGATTCGCGCCTGGCTGAGGTGCACGGCCGCCCTCCTCGGCCTCTCTTCTTGCCCTTCTGGGCAAACCTGTTGCCTCTGGCTCTGCTTCTGCGAGCCCGACGGCCCCTCCTAGCCTTGCTGGCTGCACCGTGAGGAGGGCCAATCTCCCTGGCCGCTGGCTCCGACCCCTGGGCCTCAGTCTCCGAGGTGGGAGGGGTGGGTGTGTCCCCGGGGACCCTGGCCACCTCAGCCTGCCTGGGCCTTTCATCCAGCAGCAAGCGTTTCATCTGCCTCAGGACTCTTGTGTCCTCCGCGCGGTCCTTACACAGAACCCTCCAGACGCCATCCTTGCCTGGGATCTCCCTAGGGATGGAGGAGTGATTGATGTCCTCCAGGAACTCTACCAGGGCGGCCTTGGCTTTCTCGTCCCTCATGGCTCTCGTGTTCCGCAGCCTGAACGTGCCCAGGGGCAGGAAAGAGGGCTGCAAGACGGCTTCGATGGCTGCCTGCTCCAGGCCCTCGGGGATGTCGGTGACCAGCAGAGCCCTGTGCACGTCCACGTCCAGCCCCCTGCACCAGTCCTGCAAAAGGCTCATAGCCATGGTGCTCGGCCCGCTGGCGCTGATCACGGGGCAGGAGGGGAGCCCGAGGCTGACGCGGGCTGCAGCACCCTATGCAAATCCCACCCTGGAACAGCGCCACAGAGCCTGGAGTTCAGGTTCAGGTGAATATGGAGGGGCTGAGGGCTCGGGGATGGGGGAGGAGGGGCTCCCGCAGCGTCTGGCCAGCTGACGCAGCCGCCTTTCTCGAGGTCCCCTCCCCAGGACGGTCCGACAATCCGCAGGGGGCTTACGTGTCTGGCTAGGGATGTAGCGGGCCCCGCTGCTCCGCCCTTTGTCCCTGGCCTAAGTGACGCGCCGCTGGGCCAGGTGCAGGGGAAGGCGGCGCTGTGGCACCTGGAGCGGCGGAGGGAGGGAAGCAGCCGGGGGCCGGGCTCCCGCGGCGTCTGGGCTCACACCCTCCGCTCCAATCTCAGCAGTTCCGCTGCAACGCGGCTACTGGGTTCTGCGCCTGCGCACATGGGCTCGCCCCCTCCCGGAGCTGGCCAGGTCTCCATGGCAACAGGGCCGGCTGGAGGGAGTGTGGGTCTGGGGAGCAGTTCTTATCCCCCGGGATGAAAGGAGAATATGAGTGTTGTTGGTAGCACCATCTTCAGTGATGAGCCCCAAAAGGGCCAAATTCATGAGGGGCGAGGATGTAGAGACCTAAATCAAGGGGCTCTAGTCTCGCATAATGGGACCAGGTCTCACTCTTGGGTTTAGAGTTTACGGGTGTCACTCAGTGGAAACAGGCTTCAGTAACTGTACACAGGCCTCATTTGTAAAGGGCCGGCACTATTCAGGGTGCAAAGACCTCACTGACGGGGTGCAGGCCTTGTTCAATGAAATCAGGCCTACGTTCCCTTATTCATCAGGATGCGCGAGCAATCAATCCTGTGCTTTGGAATATGGTTTGTACAGATGTATGGTCATCAGTGAGGTCAGACAGGACTTCTGCAAGAAAGCATTTCCCTTAACTGGGTCCACCGACTTGGACATCCTTTGTCCCCCGCCCCACTCTATGCAAGTCAGGTGCTGTGGCCCAGCTGTTGGGTTTCTGTCTCTACCGCATACCCCTGCGCTGTCACTCCAGGAAGGTTCCTGAGAGTCTCTAAGCCTCAGTGTTCACCTCTGTGAAATGGTGGTAACTACTAACCCTACCTCATAGGGTCTTTATGGGGATTAAAGGGGATGACCCATGAAAATACTTGAGAGGTTGGCTCATAGTTCGTGTTCCATAAAATGTGACTATGGGAATTATTTGTTGAGGACTTACCATTATGTAAGCATTTGTTAAATAAATAACCAAAACACTGTGTTTTTTTAATGCAGGAAGAGACTGAAAGGTTACCATGGCAACAGGGCCTATGGCAAACCAAACTGCTTACTCACTCTCCTACCAACCCCCCTGCAGCTCTGATTTCCCTGCTTTCCTCTTCTGCTTTTACCCTCCTGATTCTCCAATGGATGTTACCCTTCTCTCCAGAGCAGCCGTTGTTCAACAGAAATACAATGCTTCCCCCAAGTGCAAGCCACATGCACCGTGTTAAATTGCTAGTGACCACCACCAATAAACACACAGAAACAGGACATGAATTTTAAGAAAAGATTTTAGTTATCCCCGAATAGACAAAATATTATCATTTGCACTGGTTATCAATATAAAACAATTATTAATGAGATACTGAACGTTCCCTTTTTCGTAATGAGTCCCTTTGGAGCAGCCACATTCAAGGGCTCAACGCCCACACAAGGCTATTGGGAATTTATTCTGAGGAATTCATTAGGGATGTGTGTATAAGTGAGTGTGTGTGTGTGTGTGTGTGTGTGTGTGTGAGTGTACACCACAAGTTTATTCCTCCCTGTGTTATTTATAACCCTGAAATATTGGGAAACCCAATAACAGAGGGACAGGAAACTGGCATATGGGTAAGGTGCTTATGAAAATTAATATACCATATAATTCACCCATTTAAAGTGCGCACTTCAGTGGCTTCAGTATATTCACAGAGTTGTGCACCATCACCACAATCAATTTTAAGACATTTTCAGCACCCCAAAAAGAAACCCACATCTCTTAATCATCACCCTCCAACTCTCCCCCCAGCCTCTGGCAACCACCACTCTACTTTCTATCTCTATGGATTTGCCTTTTCTGGACATTTCATAGAAATGATTCATACCATACGTGGTGAGTTTGTGTCTAGCTTGTTTTACTCAGCATGGTTTCGAGGTTCATCCATGTTGTAGGGTGTGTCAGTTCTCCGTTCCTTTTTATGGCTGAATACTATTCCATTGTATGAATACACCACATTTTGTTTATCCATTCACCAGTGGATGGGCATTTGGGTTGTTTCCATAGTTTGGCTATTGTGAGTAATGCTGCTATGAATATTCATGTCCAAGTTTCTGTGTGGGCATTTCTCATGGGAGATACTTAAGAGTGGAATTGCTGGGTCACATGGTAACTCTATTTAACCATTTGAGGAACTGAAAAGGCACTTTTTATAAGAGTTGGTTAAGAGCAAGGGGTCTTTTTCTACCTCCTCAGAAAGGTGCTGTAATGTTACCTGGAAGTCCTCTTGTCTAACTGGCAGCCACTAACCAGGCAAGTCACTTCATCTCTTCCTGCCTCAGTGTCTCCACTTTATCATGAAGTGCTGAGGATGCAGGAGGTGCCTTGAGTGGGTGTTGGAACAATGCCCAGCCCTGAGTGTTATTGGGACAAAGGTTTCATTCTCACCAGGGGACAGGACAGCATGACCCTCTGGGCTGCACGCAGACTATGGGGGGAACACCCCGGGAAAGCACCCAGTACCTACAGGTTCAGTAGCAAGTCCCTCTCCCAGAAGTGTATTTCAGGAGCTCCTATTGGGAGCAGCTTGACCTCCTGGGGGGGCGGTTTGTAACATAATCCGGGCACTGTTGGGATGCTCGGTGTGTGGGATGCCCAGGAATTGTCAGGAACTGTGAGTTGGTCCACATCTTCCATGACCCTAGGAAACCCCACCAGCCCTTCACATCTGTGGGGGGAAAAGTCAGTTTACAATGATCTGAGGTCAGAACCTAACTCTGTTCTACATGCAAACATAGAGAGTCTTTTTAAAACGTGGTTTTAATTTATCCTAGGGCCCCACCATGCTTCCAGCACAATTCCACTTCTCTTAGGTCCACATTTATCCATGAAAAGGAAGTGTGAAGATCTGTCCTCTTGTTCGTTTCCTGGCTGCTCTGCCCCCTGGTGGGGGATGGCAGAGTGGGTAGGGACGTGATCCCAGAAGCCGAGTAGAAAATTAGAGACTCAGAAACTTCCAGAAGAAGGAGGCATCTAAGAAGTTGAGGGCCCCTGTGACATTGCAGAAGCTCCAGGGCAGAGGATCAAGGACCCTTAAGGATCCCCAAGACATGTTAGGGGGCCCATGAGATCAAATCCATTTTCATAAAATATCAAGACATTATTTGCCTTTTTCATTCACATTCTCTCACGAGTGTTCAGTGGAATCTTCCAGAGGCTACATGGCGCATGATGCCACAAATGACAGATTACAGAAGCAGGTACCAGGATCCAGCCATCTTCTGCTGAGTCAGACACGAAAGAGGTTTGCAAAAAATATAAAGCAATGCCACTCTTCACAATTTGTTTTTGTTTCAGAAAATATAGCTGTTTATATATGTTATTTTCACGGACGTATAACATGTTTTTATTGGTATTTTTTAAAAAGAGTTCATATGCAGCTGCAGAAAACTTCTTTATCTAGGGGACTCTCCTGGCTCCCCCTCTCCTGGTGCTAGCCACCTATAAAACAATTTTAAAAATTAAAAATGAGTTCATAACTATAATACATACTTTTAATTTCTTGGCTGAAATTCCTAATACCATAAACATCGACAGATTGAACCCACATAAAAAAAAAACTCCTTGAAGTTCTTGATAATTTTTAATACTCTAAGAGGTCCAAGACCAAATAGTTTGAGAACTGCCGTATTAGAGATTACAACACAATGTTCCCTTGGGCCTTCAAATAAGAAAAAGATTATTTGGGGGGGGGGGGTCCTTCAGCGGATTACAAATGAATCATGGGAGTTCAGTGCACTGCTGAATTGTCTCTATATGGTCACCAAGCTGGAGGCCTGAACCTGGTCCTGAGGTGTGTGTCGGGGAGCCCCCATCAAACTACCAGAGTGGGAACGTCCTCCGAGAGCAGGAGGGGGGATTCTACCCTTCAACTAGCAACGGGGTGGGTGCCCTGGACTATGCCAGCGCCTCCTTCCGGCTCCCCCCCAGGCCTGCCCCACTCCACCCACTCCGCCCCCATCCAGCCTCCTCCCTGGGTTCAGACCCACTCCAGCCCTTCCAATTCATCCTCCCCAAGACATCACAAACTTGACCTTGGCCTCTCCCTCATCCCAAACCTTTCTATTAGGACTCCGCCCCATGGCCTCCTAGGCCCCGCATACTGCAGCCCCGCCCTCCTCCCGGGTATCTTTCCAGCCTAAAGCCCCCACCCCCACCTTTACCCCATCCCCCACTCCCCCGCCCCCGCCTCGGTGTTAAGCTTTACTCAGAAGAGATTCCTATGTTTCTCCCAACCCCCAACTGGGCTGTGAACCCCGGGAGGGCAGGGCTGGACTGTCTCAGTCATCTCTGGGTCTCTAGCTAGGTGGGAGCAGGTCCTGGGGGGATTTGTGTGTGCAACGAATAAAGGAAAAATGGCAGAGAGCAGGGAAGGAACGGAGGGAGAGAAAGAGGGAGAATCTCTACAATTGAAGCGCTGGTTCCGTCTTTTTTCCCTGAGCTGTGTCTCCTTGTGCCCACCAGAGGGCACGCTGACCCAGCAAATCCCTTTTGAGGTTTATCGTCCTGCTGAATGACATCAATAACTGCTACTCAACACCCTGCTGGTCTGGTTCTGGCCAGTGGAGGAGCTGCCCGAGATCCAGCGCCATCCCTGGAGTCGCCGCGCCCCCCCCCCCCCCACACACACACCAGTACCCTGGCCTGGCACCGTCCAGGTCAGCACCTGCTGTCCCAAGTGCTGATGCTCCCGTGTCATGTCAGTGTCCATGTGGTGACGTGTGCATGGGCCCTCTCTGCCCAGCTCAGTGTTTTCCCTCAATAGCAACCTCCCTGCACGCCCCTCCAAGTCTTCTTATCCTGGGGCTGTGTGTATCTGTGTCCCAGTTCTGGTCCCCAGGAAGTGACCAGCCCATCGTGCCAGGAGGGTCCTCTCTGCACGTGTTGAGGAAGCCAGAGGGGCGTGTGCATCTCCTCACAGCCCGAGTGGACTGTGAATGTCCCAATGTCCAAGCCCCACTTCCGGGCACCTAGGTGTAGAAGCAGATTTGGGAGCTGCTTGGAGGTGGGTCCCTTGCGCAGCAGGGACCTCCCTGGGACAGACAAGTTTCCCGGGCATCGAGTCAGGGTGGGCCTGGGGCTGGGGAGGAAGTCCTGCCCTCCCTGGGGACTTCAGGGCCTGGCCGTGGGCTGAGTGGCCTCCGGAGATGCCTGGGCTGGGGAGGGTCCCGCGTGTAACTTCTCTAACTTCTCCCTTAGCAGTTTAGGCCCCTCTCCTTGTGCACTTGTGTCACCTGGGATCCTTCAGTAAAGTGAACTAAGTATTCTGACCTGGTCTCTCTGTGCTGTGGGCAGTGGCGGCGAGGAGTGTCCGAGGTTGGGCCAGCAATGCCCCACCTGTTATGGCTGAGTTTCATCCAGAACATCCTGGGACTGCTCTCAGTGACTTACACGCAGTGTCCTTTCTGCTTCCGAGCCTGTGCCCCCACCCAGTCCTCAGTCCTTACCCCTAGGATCATCTCACCCAGCCCAGCCCTAGGAGGCCCAGGGGTGTTTTGTTTTTTTTGTTTTTTTTTAATGATTTTTTATTGGGGAAGGGGAACAGGACTTTATTGGGGAACAGGGTGAATTTCCAGGAGTTTTTTCCAAGTCAAGTTGTTGTCCTTTCAATCTTAGTTGTGGAGGGCGCAGCTCACTCCAGGTCCAGTTGTGTTACTAGTTGCAGGGGGTGCTGCCCACCATCCCCTGCAGGACTTGAGGAATCGAACCAGCAACCTTGTGGTTGAGAGCCCACTGGCCCATGTGGGAATCGAACCAGCAGCCTTCGGAGTCAGGAGCACGGAGCTCTAACCACCTGAGCCACAGGGCCGGCCCCCCAGGGGTGTTTTTGCAATTTGCAGTCTAAGAAGCCCCAGAGTCAAAGCTGATAGTCCACCTGGGTGCCTGGTTATACCTATGGTGCCGATTTCAGCCAGCATATCTCTGATGGCTGGGACTGGAGAATACTGGTTGAAATAGCTTTAATATTTCACCTCCAGCTTTATTCTCTAGAAGAAGCAGAATTAGCAGAAGAGGCCAGTTCCCTTCCCAACAATTACCTGGGTGGAGAAATCCAATCGGATATGGGTTTCCCCATCTCCAGGGCATACACACTGACATGTTGGTACATAACTAATTAATTGAGAGGTCTGAGATTGAGTGGGTGCAGGACGTGGGGAACAATTACGCATTTTAGTTTTATTCCAGTCACTGTGCCTTCCCTTTCCCTCCTCTAGGATCTTCCCTTTCCCTCCAGGATATCTAGGGCCCAGCTCAATCACATTTAGTGAGGGGAAAAGAAGTCTATCCGTTCTGTTTAAAGCTCCATCCTCCTTTCTTCTCCTTCTTCAGCTCTGGACCTGAGACGAGCAGCCAGCAGAGGCACATCCTCATTTCTTCCTCCCCCCTTTCGAGGTCTTGCTGCTGGTCGTTTTGGACAGGAAGGAGGAAGGTAAAGACAGACACATCTCTGATCTGTCTAGTCAATGTCATGGTCTTGGCTTGGTTTTGTGGCTTCTACAGCCATCACTGACTCCAACTGGGCCTCCAATTGCTGATGGTCTCATGAAGTGCAGGTGTAGATTCTTTGGGGGTGAGGGGTGATGAGAGATGAAGGGGAAAATAATAAAACAAGCTAACAGACTGAGAATGACAGATTATCCGTGCACCTAGGATAATCAACTTAACTCTTTGCTTGTGAGGTACAAAATTATCAGAGTATATCTCGTAGGAACTAGGATGGGGTACCCTAAAGAGCTTGTATTCATCATCTACTACTAGGTTAGCAATTGCCCTGAAATCTAGCAGCTTCAAACAACAAACAGTTATTATCTCACAGTTTGTGAGGGTCAGGAATTGGTGAGTGGCTTAGCTGGGTGGTCTGGGTCAGATGTCGGCTGGGGCTGCTGTATCGGAGGGCCTGTCTGAGGCTGGAAGACAAGCTTCCATGACTCATTCCCATGGCTGTTGGCTGGAGGCCTCAGCTCCTCACCTGGAGGGCATCTCTTTAGGACTGCTTGAGCGTCCTCACAACCCGGCAGCTGGTTCCTCCAGAGTGAATGATTGCAGAGAGAGAAAGCCAGGAGGCCACAGTGCCTTTATATGATCTACACAGAGAAGTCACACACTGCCTCTTCTGCCATATTCTATTTATTAGAAGTTGAGTTTCTAAATCTATACCTCACTCAAGGAAAGGAGAATTAAACTCCACCTCTTGAAGGAAGGGAAGAGCATCGAAAAGTGTGTGGACATATTGTTAAACCATCACAGAGATTTTTATCATCTCCTGGCTCATTTTCTGCCAAACCCATAACAATTAAAGCTGCACATGCATAGGGGAGAGGACTTGCTCACTTGTTAGTTCCTGGAGGAGCAACTTGCTAGTGGATTTTCTCCAGTCTCCACTCCAGCACACACTCATGTGTATAAGGATTTGACTTGGGACTAAGAGGTTAACAGGTATGTAACGGGTTCATGGGCAAAATCTTCCTTTTCTGAAGAGCACCTTCTGGCTGCTTAGGAATCCACACAGTTTCTGTCCTGTCTCAATCTAGGGAACAGTGAGACAGGTAGCGAAATGATAACAGAGATTTAGTACAGGGCAAAAAGGAAACCCAGTGCATCATTAGGAAGATTTTCAGGGACAACTCACAGACTATTCAGCGAATAGTGGCTTAAACATAGCAAGAGGTCACACAGTGGGAGTTGCTGGGGTTGATATGTCACATTGTCAGAGTCTGCAATTTTCCTGGCCTCTCCTCAGTCACAAGATGGCTGCAGCAGCTCCAGACACTCACACACCATGTTCAAAGATAGGAAGTAGGGGTAAGCAGATAGCGGGAAATTTCTTTTCCTTAAGGGTGAGAATGCCTTTTACCAGAAGGCCCCAGCAGGCCTCCTTTTATATCTCTTTGGCTACCGTAGTACTGGGTCCCATGGTTACCCCCTTTACCAAGGGTGGGGCTGATTAAGGAAGTTCTGAACAAAACCCAGGTTCTGTTAAAAACAAAGAGTGGTGGGAGATAGTTTTTTGGATAGACAGTAAACAGGATTTCATATATGTTCTTGAGGTTACTATACATGAGATTATCTATTGCTACATTAAAAACTGCCCCAAAACTTAGTGCCTTAAATTGTTATTTATTTTGTACATAAATATAACAGGTAGGCCCAGGAGCAATGCTCATCTCTTCGTGTGGCGTTGGCTGGGGGTGACTCTACTGAGAAAGGAATCTTTTCTAAGATCCTTCACTCACATACTGACAAGTCTCCAGCCAGGTAGCTCTGGGAGAAGCGGACATGGGCTTATGCAGGACCAAAGCAGCAGCCTCAGAATCTCAAGCTGTTCCTGGTTTCCTGAAAGCAGAAATAAAAGATTTCCAGGTGCCAGTAGCCCTAATCAACACCTCCCCGGCGCCCTGTCTAAAGGATCCTTCAAGGCCTTGTGACCCAAATCCCCTTTAGCCACTCAGTGACGAGAGGCCACGGATGGCAGCAGGCAGGAAGCACAAGGCCTGGAAAGGAGACGTTGTCAGAAGGGTACGCCTTTAAGAGGATGAGGGGTGCATCTTGGGTCTTACTCAGTGTAGCTCTGGCAGTCCTCAGCCTCAGTCTTCTCTGGGTCCTTGTGGATGACAAAGAAGCCCTTCTTCACAGAGGGCCAGACCCACCTTCACAGACCCACCTCTGAGTGGGTCTGAAAGACCTGCTGTGACCCGCAGCAGCTTACATCAGAGTTGCTGGAGTTAAGGGCCACTAGTCTACAAATGGACTAGGGAAACCTCAGCCAGTGTGAGACCCAAGGGGCAAGCTCCTAATCTGGACAATCATGAGTCCTTGCTTGCAAAGGTCAGATTTTATATATTATTCCTCCACGCAATACCGTTGTTTCCAATGGCCTCAATAGCTGCTATAAAAATGAGGTGATCACGGAAGCTAGCAATGGCCTGTGGACACTTTATGGAGGCTCACTGCATCATCTGCTACGCTGTCCTGCCAAAAAATGGAATTTAAAATTGGATCAAGCTTCTAACTACTAGTTTACAGGATAACTAAGGAATAGAGGAATACATTAACAGACCCCACAGGAAAGCAGTCAGCAAAATTCAGAATATGAAAGCTATAGGACAAAAGAAAAATAAGCTATAGGACAAATGACCTGTGTTTTTTTTCCCAAAAAATAAATTGCAAAAAAGGAAATAATGATCCATGCAACAACATAGATAAATCTTGAAAACATGTTAAGTGAAAAAGGTCAGTCATGAGAGGCCATATATTGTATGATTTCATTTATATAAAATACCCAGAAAAACAAACCTATAGAGACAGAAAGTAGATTAGTGGTTCCCAGGGACTGCAAGAAGAGGGAAATAAGGAGTGACCGATCAGGGGTAGAGTTTATTTTTGGGGTGATCACAATGTATGAAAATGAATTATGGTGGTTATTGTACAACTCTGTGAATATGGTAAGAACCATTGAGTTGTACACTTTAAATGGATGGATTATATGGTATATGAATTTTAGCTCAGTAAAGCTTGTTGAAAAAATAAATCACAAGCGGAAAAGGGAAGGGAAACTTTAGACTAAGAGACTTGAAACACATCAAATGAAATATGTGGACTTTGTTTGATACTGATTGAAAATGCTTTAAAATTATGAGAATTGGAAAACTTTGCACACTGACTAGATATTTGGCAATATTAAAAATTAATGTTGGGGGAGGGGGTTCACAGTGTGAGGGATGTAAAAATAAAATAAAATAAAACTAAAAAATTAATGTTAATTTTTAAGTGTGATAATGGTATTTTAATTATTTTTAATAGTCCTTATCTCTTGGAGATACACAGTTAAGTATTTAAAGATTAAGTATTATGCTTGGGGTTTGCTTTAAAATAATCTAATCTAAGGGAAAGTAAGGGGGATACAGACAAAGTGAGAGTGACATATGTTGAAAATTATTGAACCTAGCTGATGGGTACCTATAGGTTCATTATATTATTGGGGAAGGGGAACAGGACTTTATTAGGAAACAGTGTGTACTTCCAGGACTTTTTTCCAAGTCAAGTTGTTGTCCTTTCAGTCTTAGTTGTGGAGGGCGCAGCTCAGCTCCAGGTCCAGTTGCCGTTTCTAGTTGCAGGGGGCACAGCCCACCATCCCTTGCGGGAGTCGAACCGGCAACCTTGTGGTTGAGAGACGTGCTCCAACCAACTGAGCCATCCAAGAGCTCAGTGGCCGCTCAGCTCAAGGTGCCGTGTTCAATCTTAGTTGCGGGTGTGCAGGACTCGAGAAGTTGAACTGGCAACTTTGTGGTTGAGAGCCCACTGGCCCATGTGGGAATCGAACCGGCAGCCTTCAGAGTTAGGAGCATGGAGCTCCAACCACCTGAGCCACTGGGCCGGCCCCATTTTGTCAATTATTAGTACTGAGTTAAACAATAAAAAAGTACAGTAACTAGGATCTGTTAGCAGAGAACAATTTGGACAGAACTACTGGGTCTTGTGTCTTCCTGCTCCTACTTCCCTGTAAGCAATTACCCTATAATAAATTATGTTATATTCTATGGAGTTGCCTGCATTGTTCTTTGGTCTGAAGATACCTTCTTCTATGGTGGCCATTACACATTTGCCCCACTGTCAGACATTATACAATGCATGAGATTGAAAACCTAAGCAAAAAGTCTCCGAAAAGCAAAGTAGAACTTACCATGGTCTCACAGATGAAGATTAGAGTTCATGATTCACCAAAAAAGAGCCCTGGAGTAGATAACAGATTCTCAGATGAAAACCTGAGAGGGCTCTGGGTGAGCCGGAGGTAGACTAAGAATTATCAGCCCTGCAACCCAGCCTTGACTTAGCACAGTTCCTGATTGTACTAAAGTAAGCATCCACAATTCAATTAGTGTAGCATAGGGAAGATTGAACTTCTTCTGAAGGAAGATAAATTATCTAAAATATCTACAATTTTTATACCCAATGACCAGCATTCAATAGCGCATTATTAAATATGCCAAGGAAAGAATATGACAGAATAACAAAAGGAGAAACAGATGCTAGAAACAGCCCCCAAAATGATCCAAGTATAGGAGTTATTAAAGACTTTAAAATAACTATAACTTCTATGTTCAAGAAAGTAGAAGAAAAGATAGAGATAATATAGATGAAAAGATTAATACATTTATTAAATGTCTGGAAGTGTAAAAATATTCAGATAGAAATTCTAGAACTAAAAATTTCAATATCTGAAATTTAGAACTTACTAGATGGATTTAATAGCAGATTAGAGGGGTGGAAGGTTGGCTTAGTTGGGTAGAGTGCGAGCTCTGGGCAACAGGGCTGCCAGTTCGATTCCCACATGGGCCAGTGAGCTGCACTCTCTGCAACTAGAATGAAGTCAACGAGCTGCCACTCAGCTCCTAGGTGGCCAGATGGCTCAGTTGGTTGGAGTGCGGGCTCTCAACCACAAGGTTGCCAGGTTCGACTCCTCCACTCTCACGAGGGATGGTGGGCTGCGCCCCCAGCAACTAGTAACGGCAACTGGACCTGGAACTGAGCTGCGCCCTCCACAACTAAGACTGAAAGGACAACAACCTGACTTGGAAAAGTCCCGGAAGTACACACTGTTCCCCAATAAAGTACTGTTTCCCTTCCCCAATTAAAAAAAAAAAATCTTAAAAAAAAAGAAAAGCAGATTAGACACAACAGAAAAAAGGATTCGCTAAGTGAAAGGCATACCAATAGAAAATATCCAAACTACTTCAGCAGGTCTGCATAGGCACCAGGTGTTGTTGCCACTCATGGGTGGTTGCTTATCTGTCTGGCCTCCTTGTGGGATAGCAGCCAGGCCCACAGCTTTCCCGGCTTCTACGGCTTCCACCGGCTCCTCCCGCAGTGTCCCACAGCTTTTCCAGCTCCTGAGCTAAGAGCACAGCTAACTTTATCCCAAAGGAAAGGAGCTCCTCCTACAGGGCACTCTTCAAAGAGTCCTGGAGGCCTTGAGGGACTAAGGAGGGTCCAGTCTTTCTTCATGGGTTACAGCTGATCTTAATGAATTCTAGTTTGCCCTGCCTTATGTCCACCTTCCCTTCCGGACAACATGTCCTGCTGACTTCAGGCTCTACCAGCAGATACAAAGACAGGCTCATAGACTGTTTAACCAGCTCCTGCAATTGGATGAGTCAAATCTCTATAACAACGCTTAGGAATATGATGGTCAGCTTATGTGTCAATTGGCTAGACTCTAGTTTCAAGTTCTTCAACCAACACTAATCTAGCTATCTCTGTGAAAGTGTTTTGTAGATGTGATTAATAGCCACACATTTTTCCAGGAAGAGGAGAAGCTTTCTATATGCAGAACCAGGAGAGAGATTTTATTTGGCCAATAAATTATTTGCCCACATGTTCTCGAGTGTCTGTGTCTTTAAAAAGCAGATGCCACCAGCCGGCCCAGAAGACAACAGCTGTTGTCATTCAATCCTTCATTTCTTCCATGAGCCTTTTGAACAGCACAAGTGGGCCCTTGCTGTGCTGTGTCCGAGGACACGAAGGTGACATAACTGACCTGTCCTTGCCATCGCAGGTGTCACAGTCCAGTGTTGGGGCAGGAGGCCATTAAACAAGTGTATTGGTTATCTACTGCCATATAACAAATTATCCCCAAAGCTTATCTGCTTAGAACAACCAGTACTTATTATCTCTCCATTTCCAGTGGTCAAGAATCTGGGTGTCCCAGCTGGGTGCCTGTGACTCTGGGTCCCTCAGAGGGCTGCAATTAGGTGCTGGTTGGGCTGCAGTCACATCAAGATAGAAGACTCGCTTCCAAACTGTAGGGAAAGGGCCAGAAGAGCAGTTCTCAGGCTCTCAGCCCCACATACAAGGTCAGTAGGAGAGTAGCTCTTGGCCTTGTTTACAAGTCACTGGCTTGTTCCCATGTCTGCTCAGACCACCTGGATATCCCCAACCCCCTTATGTAACCAGCGGCTGTAAGCCACCTTTGTTCTGCGTGCTATTTAACTGTTGGGGTTGCCGCAGTGGGCGCGGAAAATGCGGATGCCCAGCGGATGCTGTCCCTGTGTCTCAGCCAGCTGCCCTTGCTGCCCTTGAGAATATACCCTTGGTGTGAACCCCTTACCTGCGGCTCTGTTGTCTTTTTTTGGCCTCACTGAATTCAAGAACCTGCCAGGAAGACTCCTGCGTTACACAGAATCACTCTGGTGGCAGTGGACAGGCCTCGGATACTTGCTGGCTGTGAGCAGAAGACATCAGTTTTGGGTTTTTTTTGTGTTTAGATTTTTTTATTGGGGAAGGGGAACTTATTGGGGAACAGTGTGTACTTCCAGGACTTTTTTCCAAGTCAAGTTGTTGTCCTTTCAATCTTAACTGTGGAGGGTGCCGTTCCGCTCCAGGTCCAGTTGCCGTTTTCTAGTTGCAGGGGGAGCAGCCCACCATCCCTTGCGGGACTCGAGGAGTTGAACTGGCAACCTTGTGGTTGAGAGCCTACTGGCCCAAGTGGGAATCGAACCGGCAGCCTTCGGAGTCAGGAGCATGGAGCCACCAGCCGGCCCAGAAGACATCAGTTTTTGATCGTGGTCTTTCCATCGGGCAGCTCACAACGTGGCAGCCGACCTCCACAGAGCAAGCAGAAGTGAGGGAGATGCCAGAGTCCTTTTGTGACCTAAGCCCAGAAGAGACATCTCATCACTTCGGCCATATTTTAGTTGTTAGAAGCCAGTCACTACAGGCAAAAGGGGTCTAGACCCCCAAAGCCTGCGAATACCAGGAGGTCGATTCATTGGAGGCCATGTACAGGCTGCCTTTCGGGAGCCGTGTTAAAGCGATAATAAATGTGATCAAGGCTCCACCTAATGGGAAAGGATGGTAAACAACAGAGTATGTAACAAGGTGGGAAGTTTTTGACTCCATTGTTCATTTGCCAGAACAAATACAGGACAGCCAGCCAGTTAAATTTGAACATTCAAATTTCAGAAAAACAGCAAATGCCTTTTTTAGTATAAGTATGTCCCACACAACATTTAGGACATACTTATACTAAAAATAACTCGTTGAATATCCAGGGAGGAGCATCCAGGAGATCTTTGGCTCCCCGAGCCTGGTGTTCAGAGAGAGAGCTAGTGTGGCAGGCGGAATAACGGGTCCCCCAAGATATCCACGCCCTGATCTTCAGAACCTGTGGCTGCTACGTGGCAAAAAGGAATGGGCACGTGTGATTAAGTTACGGCTGTTGAGATGAAGAGATTATTCTGGATTATACCTCTGTGGGTCCGTTTTAAATACAATGGTCTATATAATAGTGTTATGGGTTGAATGGTGCTTCCCAAAAAGATATGTTGAAGTCTTATCCCTGAGTACCTTATTTGGAAATAGAGTTGTTACAGATGTAATTACTGTGTTTCCCCGAAAATAAGACCTAGCCAGACGATCAGCTCTAATGCGTCTTTTGGAGCAAAAATTAAGACCCAGTATTATATTGCATTGTATCGTATTGTATTTATTATATATATTATATTTATTATATATGTTATATTATATTATATATTATATTGACCCGGTCTTATATTATAGTAAAATAAGACTGGGTCTTATATTAATTTTTGCTCCAAAAGACGCATTAGAGCTGATGGTCCAGTTAGGTCTTATTTTCGGGGAAACACGGTAGTTAAATTAAAATGAGTTTCTGATACCTTGCTACGGTCTAGCTCCCTGCTGCTTGAAAAAGTTAAAAATCGAGAGAAAAGGTTGGTGGAAAGAAAAGTTGGTTTATACAGAATGCTGGCATTCTGAGAGGAGGGCAGACTCCTGTCCAAAGGCCATCTCCCCCCTTCCTAGACTGGTCAGAAGGTTTTATAGGTACTCAAGAAGAACAAAGGAAAGGGGGAATCAGTCAGGCAGGTCTGAGGACTGACGTCACTTCCCGCTTCCCCAGTCTGGTCTGTATTAAGATAACCAGTGTTATCTCCTGACTCTGACTCTGAACTCCTTCGGCTACCATGGCCTGGGGCTTTATACCAGTGAAAACTGCTAGGGAGTTGCAAAATGGATTCTGGTGTCAGGGCACCTGAAGATGAAAAAATTGTTCTTTTCAAGTTAGGATTCTGTTAATTAAATGGTTTAACGAAGTATGGGTAGCCTTGAGAAAGGAAATAAAACAGAGTTCTTAAGTCAATCAGTGAGGGGAGAAACAAAGAGAAAATAGATGAACGTCAGGATGGATCAAACTGCAAACAAACTAAGTCTAATAACAGGTGGCGAGATAATGAGCTATGCGGTGAGTCAGACTGCAGACGGGGTAAGTCTCACTGCGCTATTGATTCCCTGAATTTCACCCTTACATTTCTCCTGGAGTAGGGTGGGCTGGCTCTTAATCTGGTTCTTAACTGGTGTCCTTGTAAGAAGATGAGGTGAAGATACAAGAGAAGGATGGCATATGAAGACGGAGATCGACGATACAGTTACACAGCTGCAAGCCAGGAAATGCCAAGGCCACCACCAGAAGCTGGAAGAGGCCAGAAAAGAATCCCTTACAGGTTTCAGAGGGAGCATGGCCCTGCTGACACCTTGATTTTGGACTTCTAGCCTGCAGAACCATGAAACAACAAATTGCTGTTGTTTCAAGCGACCCAGCTTTGGTACTTTGTTACAGTAGGTGTAGATCAGTAATAGAGTAAGGATGAAAGAGAAAGAGAGAGAGAGAGGGGTGACAGGTCAGAGAGAGAAATTTGAAGATGCTACATGGCTGGCTTTGCAGATGGAGAAGAGTCCACGAGCCACGGAAGGAAGGTAGCCAGCCTTTAGAAGCTGGAAAAGGTTAGGAAGTGCATTCGTTCTCCCCTAGAGCTTCCAGGAGGAGTACAGCCCTCCTGACACCTTATTTTAGCCCCATGCAACCCGTGTCGGACTCTTATACTCCAGAACTGTATGGTAATACAGACGTGTTATTTTAAGCCACTAAATTTGTGGTAATTTCTTATAGCAGCAATCGGAAATGAATACATTTGGGCTGAGGACAAAGATGCAGGCAAGGAGAGGAAGCAATTAGAGATAGAAGTGTAGGAATGAATGAGATCAGGGTGAAAGGGTGAAGATAGCATTAGGGCCTTGGCATGGGGCAGCCATGTACCATGCCCAGACCACAGAAGAGGAGGTCCCTAGGGAGGCCGGTACAAAGCAATCATAGAGATGACAGGAGCACGCAGGACAAAAGCCAGGGGCTGACACCTGTCTCTCACGTAGGCAGTGTGGAACTCCCACTTTTCAGGAAAAGTCCCCATGTCACTTCCATGCTTATGGCTTCCCCATGTGGCTCTCCTGACCAGTCTTGTTGCCAGAGCCCCATTTGGCCTTGGTTGCAATTATCTAGAAATCATAGGTTGCTAGTTCCAACGGTATAAATGGGACACTTGAATGGGGAGATTGGGAACACAGTGTTTCCCAGTGAGATGTGATAAATGGGCTGGTTCCGTTGTAAAAATGGAAAATCCGCATGAGCAAGAACTTGTCTGTTTTGCTCACTTCTGGATTCCTAGGGCCTAGAGCTGTGGCTTTCCATTGGGGCAATTATGTCCCCCAAGTGACATAGACCAATGAGACCTTTTGGTTGTCACAACTGGGGTTGGTGGTGGGGCTACTGTCATCTAGTGGGTAGAGGCCAGGGATGATGCTGAAAGTCCAATAGTGCACAGGACAGCCCCCCCAACACACACACACACACACACACACACACACACACCCCACATAATGGTCCTGCCCTATGGTAGACAGAGTAATAGCCCCCAAAGATGTCAGTGTCCTAAACCCCAGGGTCTATGAATATGTTAAGTTACATGGCAGCGGAGGACGGAGGTTGCAGATGAAATTAAGGCTGCTAAACCAACTGACCTTAAAATAGGGAGTTATCCTGGGTTACCTAGGAGGGCCCAATATAATCACAAGAGTTCTTGGAAGTGGAAGAGCGAATAAGAAGACTGAACCAGACAGACAGCGGTATGAGATGGACTCGACCTGATGTTGGTGACTTTAAAGATGGAGGAAGGGGCCATGAGCCAAGGAAAGTGTGTGGCTTCTAGAAACTGAAACAAGCAAATGGTAACAGGTTCTCCACTGGAGCTCCTCAAAAGAAATACAGCCCTGTTGACACCTTGATTTTAGCTCTTTAAGACCCATTTGGACATCTGACCTTTAGAACTGTAAGAGGACAAACTGGTGTTGTTTTAAGCCAAGAAATTTGTGGTCATTGGTCACAGCAGCCATAAGAAGCCAATAAAGGTCCTAAATGTCAATAGAGTGGGGGCCGAAAAAGTCTGTCCCAGGATAGCGCCAGGCTCACAGTAGCTGCTCAAAAACATTTCTTGAGAAGTTGGACCTATACAAGTGCTTTCAGTTTTGTGACAAAATAGTGTTTCTTGCCTGGTTTCTTGCACAACAGCTTCCCAATGAGAAATGCCTTTCCCCGTAACTGTCTGTATTCATTCGTGCTGGAATTTCATTTTTAACCTTGAGGCGGAGGTGATCACAAAGGTTGGCTTACATGTTCGCTATAGGGAGGTGTATTTAATTATTCTGTGATTTTGACAGGAAATAGAATTTATTCCTCGAGCTTGTAATATTTAACCCCTGATGCTATTGTCATTAATCCAGTTATAATTAACTCACCTCGAGCAGAAATGGCCAAGATATTCCTGGAGTTACGAAAAGAACCCGTGTGCTTTCCCTTTGATCGTAAATTTATGTAAGTAAATGAAAAATACAGTTAAAGCAGTTTCAGATTTTTTGTAACAGTGTTACTGATCTATAATTCACATACCATAAAATCCATCCTGTAAAATTGTACTATTCAGTGCTTTTGAACATATTCACCGAGTTGTGAAACTATCACAATCAATTTGAGAACATTTTCATCTCCCCCAAATAGAAAGAACAAAGTGTTCACACAAACACGTGTACAACAGTGTTCATAGCAGCATTCATTATTCATAATAGCCAAAAGGTGGAAATAACCCAAATGTCCATCAACAAATAAATGAATAAATTAAGTCAGCATATCCATACAATGGAATATTATTGAACCGTAAAAAACGAATAAAGCTGACACATCCTACAATGTGGGTGAACCTTGAAGACATCACACTGAGTGAAATAAGACAGACACAAAGGCCATGGCTTCACAGAGCGCAGCTTCTGTATGAAAATCTCTGATCCAGGCAGAACATGGCTGGAGAGGGAGCAAGGTGAAGGGTGGTTATTAGGACAATGACACAACTAAAGAATTCTAGGAAAACTGAACTTGTTTTCAACCTCTGCCCACTCAGGCTGATCTGGGACAAAACCCTTTTTCTGGGGTATGTGGGAAGTGGGGATGGAGGTGGGATGTGTGTTACTCTGTGAGTTGCTGAGCCTATGGGCAGAAGAAGGGAACTCAATGTCTTCATCAGCTCAGGCTTTGATAATAAAATGCCATAGACTGGGCGGCTTAAACAACAGACATTTATTTCTCACAGTTCTGGAGGCTGGGAAGTCCAAGATCAAGGTGCTGGCAGATTCAGTTCTTGGTGAGGGCCATCCCAGGGCCTGTCCTCAGTTTGTGCCCAAGGAGAGACTGAGAGCTCTGGTCCATCTTCCTCTTCTTATTAAGGCACTAATCCCATCATGGGGACCCCACCTGGGTGCCGTTATCTAAACCTAATCACCTCCCAAAAGCCCCACCTCCAAATACTATCACATTGGTATTTAAGGCTTCAACATATGAATTTGGGGATGGGGAGGGACACAGTCAATCCATAACACTCAAGTAAGCACAAAGTGATAATAATAATAATTCCTGGTTTTTTAGTCTGTTTCCCATGTGCCAGACAGTTAATATGTATGATCTCAAGCACCATGACCCTGAGATTGTGTGTAAGTTATCTCTTGCTGCGTAACAGAGAGGCCCAAGATTTAGTGTTTGAAAACAATGAGCATTTATTATCTCTCAGAGGGTCTGTGGGGCAGGAATTGAGGAGCAGCTCAGCGAGGCAGTCCCAGCTCAGGGTCTCTCGTGAAGTTGCCATCAGATGGTGGCCAGGTCTGGGACCATCTTAAAGCTTTTTTAATCCACATGCTGGTGAAAGGGTCTCCTTGGCCTCTCTGCTGTTCCCATGAGGTATCTCCAGCTTGGCAGCTCAGGGAGGCTAAGGTGCAAGTCCCAAGACAGAGAGACCCAGGCAGTGACTGTGTCACCTTTTCTAACCTCGCCTCAGAGTCACTCAGCATCCTGTCGGTGACATTCTATTCACGAGGAGCAAGCCAAAAAGGCCGTCCCATAATCAAGAGGATGGGAATATTAAAAGAACTCCCCTTTTTATGAGAGTGCTGTCAAGAATCTGTGAACATTTTAAAATCATCACAAGTAGGTATTATTTTATGCCTATTTTACAGATGAGCAAACTGAGGCACAGAGAAGTTAAGTAACCTGCCCGATATCACACAGCTTCGAATTCACATCCAACTAGTCTGGCTCCAGAACCTACATTCTATGGCTTCTCACATGATCCGGCGTCTCTGCCTGTGGCCACACTGAGCACAGCTCCTCCGAAGAACTGTGAGGATGTAAGAGACTGTTAGCATGAGAACTGCTATCTTAAGGTCAGGGTTAACGGCCCCTGGCTTGAAAAACAACCTAAGTGTAAACACAACCTGACTGTAAATTCCAAGATGTGGGCAGTGACAGTAACGAGACAAGCAGCCCTGTAGCTTATCTTATACTCTTTGAAGCTGTGTAAGTCCTGCAGTTTATCATATACTCCTTAAAGCTATGTAAGTCCTGCAGTTTAATTACTGTGTGCCTTGAAAATGCTATATAAACCCTGAGTTTTAAGTGTTTGGGGTCCTTGTTGAAACCCGCTGCGTCGGGCAGATACTCGGACCCCAGCTAGCTGGAAATAAACCTCGCTGTGTGACTTGCATTATCGTGTGACTTCTGTTCACTTGAGGAGGGGTTGACTCCGGACCCTAACAAGGACAGTGAGGAAAGACTGCATGAATGTCTAAGAATTGTTGAAAGAAAATGCTCAAAGCTCTGCCAGTGAAATTGAGCTCCCAAATCATCATTGTTGCCTGTGATGCCAACCCAGGAAATTCAGAGCCAGCGTTTTAAAATGCAAATCCCCAACTATTAACAAAATGGGTGTTAAAAAGTGATAATTGAAAAAAAAATAAAGATAACTTTTAAAATGTAGAAAACAGGTTAAGATCTTTTCTTTCCTGCAGCTCCAGACAGAAAGATACCGATTTGCATAATCAAGCCGAGCTGAAGAATCTGCTCCATAAGGTAACAAACCGAGAGCAGTTTAAAGAGCCCCCATCTTGTTTTCCTGGGCAACCTGGAGGCTTGACTTCCTGTCATCACCTGATCTGTTCATTTACGGCTGCCCTTGGAAGGATAATTTGAACAAAAGAGTCTTGTGAGAGTTCCCTAGAAATTGTTGCCATAGCTTGAGAAAAACAACCTCCCAGAGAGTCTTGCAATTCCGATTGAACGTCTTCCTCAATCATTTGTTGTCATGGTGATAACATCATATCTCTCTTATTGAAGGGAATAAATGCTTGTAGGTTTTCCTTCCCGCGCTCAATCAGAAGAGGATTGTTGGCACTTTTCTCCCACAAACGTAATGGAAATCAAAGCCTGTGACTCTGCTAGATTTCCTATTTTAACAAGGACATTGACAGTCCTGTCTCATTTAAATGAACCAAATCGTTCAGCCGCGAGCACAGCCATGTCTGCACAAATGGTAGCTGTAGTCACCATGTTGGAGGTGAACTGCAATCTTAACTTCACCAGATCGCCCGCTGGTGGGGGATAAAAAAACAATAGGACTGTCGCTGTTGGGAGATCCCCTTTCATCCTCTCCTCTGTGGAGTGCTCACCACCACCACCCACCCGGCCAGACTTGTGGTGGAGTGCAGAGCGAGGACAGAAATCCCGGAGACTCTGCTGAGGGTGGAGGAATATGCCCTCCCTCTCCACACAGGCCATGTTCACCTGCTGTCCACTGTGCCAGGCATCGTGCGATGACCTCTACACTTTTCATCCTCATTGCAGCCCCTTAAAGAGGGAATTATGACTGCCTCCCTTTCTGTAGATGAGGACTCTAAAAACAGAGAGGTTAAGTCTCTTTCCCAAGGCCACACAGCAAGAAACTGGATATACTGAGGATATGAGAGCAGAATGAGAAAAAGAGTCTGAGTTCCTGATTACATTATTGAGCCACTGAATCAGTCCTGGGCTGGCCCTGCCTCCAGACCTTCTGTTATGTGATATAGATAGATAGATAATAGATAAATATGAAAACTTCATGTGACTTTTTAAAAAAGAAATATTAATATGTTTTTTTAAGGAAAACTTTAATATGAGGTAAAAATTACAGATAGGTCACCAACTGTGACCATTTTACGATACATGGAACAATCACTGAAATATAATGCAAAGAAGTAGTTAAAAAACCAATCATCAACAGCAATGAGCACACTCGGAGTCCAGATCTTGGTTTCCAACATTATTCTCCAATAAAAGGAGCCAGGGCACCTTGGAGAAATGGCTGGTTCTAAGAATGGAGCCGGAAATATACAAGATGAGCCTGGAACATCTTATAGTGCCAAAAAAATAAGGAAATACTAGAACACACACACGATAAGGTTATGTCAAAGGGACACAGGAGCCAACTAAAAGAGCACACAACAGTCAAAGCTGGAACAATTTGGGCAACAAAATAAAACTGTAGAATTGGATTATAACCCACAATATAAAATAAATATTCACAAATCCACACTGATAAAAATAAAGTGATTGAATAAATAAGCAAACGGGAGAGAAGAGACAGATTTCCTATGCAAAAGATTTCCAAATAATTTATGTAGATATTGCTCTCTCAAGGAGGTGAAGCAAAACTCTCCACTTCCTAAGTGTGATCTGTGCAGAGTGACTTCCTGCCATAGAGCACAGTATGGAAAGGGCGGGGGAAAAGGGTAACTTTACACTGAAGAAATCTGACGAATACTATGTCAGCCAGATGATGATCAAGCTTGGCATCCATAGCGATAAGTTATATTGATAATATGCACCTTTCATGTCATGTGATGAGAATGACACTTTACCTCTGTGGTCTTCTTCCCCAAGAGCTATAATCCCAGTTTAATCATGAGAAAAACATCAAACACCACTTGAGAGACATTCTACAAAATACCTGACCAGTACTCCTCGAAACTGTCAAGGTCATCAAAACAAAGAAAGTCTCAGAAATTGTCATAGTTCAGAGGAGACTAAGGTGACATGATAATTAAATGTAAGGTGATAATCCTGGATGTGATGCTGGAACAGAAAAAGGATGTTAGATAAAAAACTAAAAAATGGATGTCAGTTAATAATATTGCTTCAGGGCAACCAGATGGCTCAGTTGGTTAGAGTGCAAGCTCTGAGTAACGTTGTTGCTGGTTTGATTCCCACATGGGCCAGTGAGCTGAACCATCCACAACTAGATTGAAGACAATGAGCTGCCACTGAGCTTCTGGAGAGGCAGCTTGATGACTCAGCTGGTCAGAGCACCAGCTCTCAACAACAAGGTTGCAGGTTCAATTCCCTGCACCTCCTGCAACTAAAGATTGAAAATGGCGACTAGACTTGAAGCTGAGCTGCACCCTCCACAACTAGATTGAAGACAAGGAGCTGCTGCTGAGCTGCCGGAGGGGCAGCTGGATGGCTCAGTTGGTCATGCTGTCAACCACAAGTTTGCCGGGATGGTAGGCTGTGCCTGCTGCAAATGAAGATTGAAAACGGCAACTGGAGTTGGAGCTGAGCTGCACCCTCCACAACTAGACTGAAGGACAACAACTTGGAGTTGATGGGCCCTGGAGAAGCACACTGTTCCCCAATGTTCCCCAATAAAAAAATTAATAATAATAATAATATTGCATCAATATTGGTTCATTCATTGTAACAAATGTACCCTACTAATATGAAAATTCAGTAACAGAGGAAACTGGACGTGGAGTATGTGGAAACCCTGTTTTATGTTTGCAAGTTTTCTGTAATCTAAAACTATTCTAAATACGAACTTTTAAAAAACAACACAGAGGAAAAACAGAATATTAAAAATTACACAAGTAACCCAAAAGAATACAAGAAAAGAGGAATAAGAGCAGATGGATCAAATAGGAAGCAAACAGAAAGATAGCAAACTTTAACCACACCATATGATTAATCACATGTAAGTGGGCTAAACACTCCAATTAAAATACAGAGATTGTCCAGCTAGATAAAAAGGAAACCCACCTATATGCTGTCCAATAAAAACAAATGTTTAAATATAAACAGCGAATCATGTTGAAAGTAAAAGGGTAGAAAAATATATACCATGCAAACAGAAAGTATAAGACTCTGGAATGGTTATACTACTATCAGACAAAGTAGATTTCAGAACAAGAAATATTACCAAAAATAAAGAGGGTTACTTCATAATTATGAAATGGTTAGTTTGTCAGGAAGACATGCCAATCATAAAAGCATATAGACCAAAGAACAGAGTTTCGATATACATGAAGCAAAATTTGACCAGTCTAAAGGGGAAAATAGACAAATCCATAAGTACAGTTGGAGATTTGACACTACTCTCTCAGTAATTTCTAGAAGTAGACCAAAAAAAATCAATAAAGATATAGAAGACTTGAGCAACACTATCAATCAATTTGACCTAACTTTATGCTTCTATAGAATACACAACAACCAAATTCTTTCCAAGTTCCATAGAATAATAACAAATATATAGCACATAGCAACCCATATAACAAGTTTCAATAAATTTCAAAGGATTGAAGAATGTGTTCTCTGATCATAATGGAATTAAATTAGAAATCAATAGCAATATATATGTAAAATATTGAGTATTTAGAAATTAAGCACACTTATAAATAATCTAGAGATCAAGGAAGAAATCACAAGGGAAATTAGAAAATATTTTGCACTCAATAAAAATAAAAATGCAACACACCAAAATTTATGGGATGCAGTTAAAGCTGTGCTTAGAGGGAAACGTATAGCTTTAAAGTGCTTATTTTAGGTAAAAAAAACCTACCATGGATTAGAAGTGTAGTGTAGTTAAGACATGGAATCTAAAACCAATCATATCCTGTTTAAAACAATACAACAAAACAGAGGGAATTGATTTTAATAGTATATTTTATTTAACCCAATATGTTCAAAATACCGATTTTCAATATGCAGCATTAGCCCCATTTCAAGGGATCAATGACTACGTGTGGCTAGTGGCTACCATATTGGCAGAAGAGCTCTTAAAGTACTAGAACCATCCTGGGCATGTTGGAAATGCTTTATATGTTCATTAAATAAACATCAAGAAAGATAAAAATTATTTCTGCAAGTCAAGAAGATAAAAGACCAAAATTCCTGGCATGTTTCCTGTGAATATACATGTATGAGACTTCTGTCTAGGGCAGCATATTTCAAACTGTGAGTTGCAATCCATTATAGGTTTGGAGGCATCAGTAGGTCACAACAAGCATCATTTCTGAAACATGAAATGAAATAGAAAAGAAAATAGAGTCCCTTGCTCATGGTAAGACTAAGTTCTGCTTCTGAAATTTTTGAAAATGTGTGTGTGTGTGTGTGTGTGTATGGATGGATGGGTTATGATGTAAAAAGTAGCTCTCACTGTGAACCTTATTCAAAAGAGTTTGAAAGCCACCGATCAAGGATACATTTAAGAGTAGAATTGCTAGGTTAAGACTTAGCAAATGGACATGTTCAACTTGCCTGTAGAGATTGTCAAATGGCTGTCTGTGACCATGACCATGATATGGCAACAAAATTCTGTTCCTTATTTTTCCTTCTGGGGCACACAAAAAACGTGTGTGTGCCCCAGAACACACTAGCAATGTGTGAGACCCCGTAGTCATCACCTAGCAATGAGGTGAGACCATGTAGCTGGTTCCAGACCGTGAAAAGTAAGCAGAAGTCACATGTGTCACTTGCACACTTAAGCTATGAGAATCTCCGGTTTCTGTCTTCCCCTGCTACGTCAACATAGAGAACTTCAGGAGAGATGAAAGAGCCCGGGTCACTGAGTCACCACGTGGAGGATAGCTGTCCTGCAGAGCGGCCGAGACCCATGCAGACTGTGTGAGAGTGAAAAACTCGAATTGTGTTAACTGAGATTTTTTACAGTTGTTACTGCATTATAACCTAATGTATCTTAAATGGTACACTCACTGGAATGATTGTATCAATCAATACTCCCATCAGTATTGTAGAAGTATATCTGTCTCCCATATTCATTCATTAAGAAAATATTTATTGAGCACCTACTATGTTCCTGGCACTGTTTTAGGCACTGGAGATACAACAGTGAACAAAACAACAAGATCAGAGCTCGTGAAGCTTGTATTCCAGCGAGAGACTCAAACTATAAATAGAATAAATAGGAACATTATATTTGAGATGGTGGCTACTCCTACGAAAACCAGTAAAAGCCAGATAAAGGGAATGGGGAGTGTTGGGTTACAATTTTAAATGGCATGGTCATGGTAGGCCATCATTGAGGACGTGTCATTTAAACAAAGACTTGAAGCTAAGACGGGGAAAAGCCACATGGCTATTATGCAGAGAGCATGTGAAGGAGAGGCAATAAGACAAAGGCACTGAAACAGGAGCCAGCAACAAGTGTTGGAGGAATAGCAAAGAGGTCAGTGTGGCTGGAACAGAGAGAGTAAGAGGAAGACCATAGGGAGGTGAGTTCAGGGAAATAACAGGTTCTCGATTGTGGGTCGAGCAATAGATAATATTGTTGGCCTTGGTGTTTGTCCAGCTGATATCAAATGGTGTGTTGTTGTCATTGTAATTTGAACTTCCCTGATTATAATGGGGTTCGGCATTAGTTTGTTGTTCATTCCTAAAGCTCAAAAGATTTGAAGATACGACCTTGGTACTTTTGCCTACCTGTAGCATAAGACAACCTGAGCCCAGGAAGTCCCCTGTAATGTCACTAAGATCATTTCTCTGGAAAGAGGGTGCGTTGAGACTAGGGTGACCGAGTTTAGCAATTAAAAATACAGGACTCCGATTGAATTTGAATTTCAGATAAACAACAAAAACATATATTTTAGTATAAGTATGTCCCATGTAACTTTTGCTCAAAAATATTACACTGAGCAAAAGAAGCCCAAAACAAACCAACAATACATGCTATATGATTCCATTTCTATAATACTCTGTAACGGCAAAACCAATCTCTAGTCACAGAAGCCAGAACAGTTATTGCTTGAAGGGGACAGGAATTGACTGGAAAGTGCTGCAAGGGAGCTAAGGTTGGGGTGATGGAAATATTCTAGAACTTGTCTCGGGTGGTGGTTACACGGTTGCATGCAATTGTCAAACTCATTGAACTGAATACTTAAGATCTGTAACATTTTATTGTATGTAAATTAAGCCACCCATGCAAAAAACAAAAAAATGAGTCATACAGCTGACTGAACCAATCAGAGGTATGGAGGTAGGGCGTGCTGATTGGTTTACGCCTGAACCTCATGGCCACTCGCTGAAGTACCCACAAGAGTCATCTTCCATCAAAGCAAGGGCAGTAACCAAAAAGGAGTGGAAATGTGGGGCAAGAATATGTTTGGCTGCCATAACAAAATGACCCAAAGTAACAGTGGCTTAAGCAATATAGAAGTTTATTTCTTAAATAAAAGTTGGACACTGGGGATGGAAAAGTGAGCTGTGCTCCAGGAAATCATCAAGGTCTCTCATCTAATGCCCACGATGGCTGCTCCTCCAGCTGGCAAAAGGAGAAGGAGGACATGTCCCCTCCCTTGAAGGCCATACCCAAAAGTTGCTTCACTTCTCTGTTCTTGGTCAAGCCTTTCCACCTCCTAGGTTTCATCTAATTCCAGCGGCACTAAAACAGTTTCATCTGGTGGAAAAATGGAAGAAACAAGCCTGTAGGGAGCTTGTAAGAATTAAATGAGCTAATGCACACGAAGTACTTGGAACACAGTAAGCGCTCAAAGGCGTTAGTGGTAGCATATTTATTATTTCATAGCCCTAAATAATTCAGAAGATCCGTCTGGTGAAATTGAGAATCAAGAAAAGAGAAGAGGGAAAGAACAGGAGGAGCCTGGATTCCTTTTACTTATTTGTTCAGCAAATGTTGGCTGGTCCTTGGCCTTCTCTGTTTCGGGGGCCAGTGCAGATAACCAAGACAAAGTTTAGCCCAGCTCATCATATCCATCAGGAATTCTTTGGTTGCAAGTTACAGAAATTCAACTCAAACTAGCTTGGGATAAAAGGGAAAGTTTAATAGTTCATGTCATCAAAATTCTGGCATGATGGGGTGCAGCTGGCCTTAAGAGTACCGGAGAGAGGGAAGTGAATGCCAGGGGGACTCTCACCCCATCTCTCTTTTGCTTCTCCCAGTGTGTTTTATTCTCTCCTCCCGGTGAGTAGGAAAATGGCCCCTGACAGCTCTGAAACTATTCTTTCACAGCCTCCCCACCCAAACGGAAAAAGCTTCTTGCCCCCAAACTCTAGATCCAAAAGCCCAGAGAAGGACTCTTATTAGCTTAGCCTACATTCTGTTTGGGGGGGGGGGGACATAAAAACCTGCCCAGCTTGACTCACTTGCCCATCCCTCAGCCAATCACGGTGAGGAAGGGAGGGGCACATAAGCGAATGGCAGCTCCTATTCTAAACAAGAGAAGTAGGGGTGCATTTCTGAGCCCCGGTAAACAAATTGTCTCGGCTAACCTCATTAATTCTTTTTCCTCTTCTGGCTGGAAGCTTGGAACAAGAAATGCTAGAGTCTGGTGGTCTAGAAGACAAGCTAATGGTTGGGAAGTATGGTTTCCCCAGTCCACCTAAGCACGAGTCCCTGCATACAGCAGGTGCCCAATTAATGCTTATTGCAGGAATAACTGAATTAATACTCTATTCTCAGAGGCTGCCCTGGGACCGCCCCAATTTCATAGACCCTGAGCTGATCAGAATTGAAGCGGGGATATGGGTCCCGCACACCCGTGCAGTGCGTCTCAAAGCGCCGACACCTGCCCCGGGGGGCGGAACCTTCAGGTGACAGACAAAACCTTGAAGGCCCCGCCACGTTTTAGGGCCCAGTTGGGGGCGGGGCTTCCAGACCCCAGCATTTTGGATTGCACCATCTTCCATCTGTTAGGGGGGAGATCCGAGAAATTCCTTCTGTACCTTCCGCCGGCGCTTTCACCACTCTCTGGCCACTAAGACGATGTATTTGCTTCTCTAGAAGCCACACGGTTTCCCCATTCACTTCGTTCCGCCTCACGGCTCCACGCGGCCACACGTTTCAGGCTTCCCCCCACCACCACCACTCAGTGGCTCGTCCCAGTTTGACGCATTGCAGGGAAGGCCCGACCAATCGGCGCCACGCTCTCATTTCCGCCATGGCCCGAGCCCAATAGCGGCGCGGCTCACACAAGGACTCGTCACGCGCCGCCGAGCGTGCCCCTCCGCCGTGGAGGAAAGTGGTGAGGCCACAGGGGTTGGGGCGCGCGGCGACGGAAAGTAGTCCCGCGGCGGGTGCGTGCACGCGCGTTCCGCTGCCAACCTCGACACTGTACGGGGAGGGAACTGGAGCTCCGAGGGCTCGGCGACGCGGAGAGAGGCGCGGAGGGATCCGCGGGAGCCGCAGTGCGACGGCACGTGGGCCGGGCGGGGCGGGGCCGGGCGAGGCGGGGCGCGCGCGGCGGCCGTTGAGGGACCCTTGGGGCGGGCGGCGGCGGCGGCGAGCCCTGCGGCCAGTGAGTGTGGAGGCGCGGACGCGCGGCGGAGCTCGATCTGCTGCAGCTGCTGCCGCCGCCGGAAGAAGCTTGATCCTCCCGCTCCGGACACCCCGGCCTTACCATGGTGAGCGAGGCTGGGGACTGGGCGGCCACGGCGGGGCGGGACCCCTGACAGGGCGAGGGGACTCCGAATGGGGGCGTCTGGCGACCCTCGCTGGCCCCCGGTCCGGGGCATTCGAACCCCGAGCGGGACGTTTGGGTCCAAGAAAGAGGTTTGGGGGCTTCCAAAAGCTACTTTGGGCACCAAGTGGGTTGTTTAGACCCCGAAATAGGCACCTGAGCCCCGTGCCGGGGCATTTGAACCCGGGATGGAACATAGGACCCTAAGAGGGGGCGTCTGGACCACCCAAAGGGCTTTTGCACCCTGGACAGGGCGTTTGGTGTCTGAGGTGAACCCCGGGGAGCGAGATGAGAGACGCCGGCTGGGGAAGCCGGTGACTCGGGCCGGATGGAGGTCTGGAGTCCTGAGCGGCGGCAGGGAAGGGGATGCAGGCGGAGGCCGCGCTGCTGGGCAGCTCCCCGAGGCGGGCTGCGGGTGGCCGGGCCTTGGGTGGGCTGGGCATGACTTCTGCAGATCAGAGCTGGGGGGGGGGGGTTCTCGGAACATCAGCATTGCAGAGGAAGGAGGAGGGTGAGGCACACGCTTCGTGGAGGAAGGGCCTGGGGTGGGTGGCAGTGGAGGTGAGAAGATGCTCTTGAAACCTGCAGAGACTGAAAAGAATTGGGGTCACGGAGGTGGTTAAAAGGGGATGGTGGCAAGACCGGTGCTTGCCAGTGGTGGGGCAGCAGGGGCCCCCCTGATTGATTTGGGGGGAGCCCGATGGGGTTCTGAGATTACCAGTGGGTAAAGGCTGTGGATCTAGGAAGAGGCGGTTGGGGGAGGTTTAGGGGGGCAGGGAGGATCGGGGGGGGGGCTTTACAAGGTGAGGGCTTGGGCTTGGGTGGTGGGAGGTGAAGTGGAAGGAAGCTTGGGGTGGGGGAGTCGGAGGAGAAAATGAATGGCAGCCAAGGTGGGCCTCGGTTTGGAGGTGGATGTGGGTAGCTCCCTGGAAGTCCCTGGGGAAAAGGCTGGGACAAAGACTGTTCAGTCTGCATGGGGAGTGGGCTGCAGAGCCAGAGGGAGTGGCTCTACGGTTCCCCTTCTCCAGGAAGAACATGGCTGGGCAGAAGGCACCCGGCCGCTGGAGCAGGTGGGCGGAGTTGTTCAGGCCCTTATTGCGCACTGAAGTCCCGTGAAATGGGGGTGAGGGATCAAAGTTTAGGATACATCAAATGACCCAGCTTTTTAAGCCTCACCCCCTCACTGCCCCTTTCAGACCAGGAGAGCTGCTTTTTCCAAAGAGGAATGCTGGTTTTCTCCTGATTTCCGGCTCCACTCACTGTTCTGCATCTCCTCACTTGTGCCAAATGACAGTGCAGTAGAGTGTGGCGTCGGTGACAATCAGGCAGCCTGTTTCTGTGGCCTCAGGGTGGGGGCTGCAGAGTTTGACCATAGAGGACCTCCAGAGGGACCCTTTCATCAGCCTGAGGGCCACTTGCTCTGTTCAGGGCTGGTACCGAATGCTTCTGTTAATTCACACAGCTGAGCTTTGAGAGAAAGCCAGCAGACTGGTTCTTTCCTACTCCCTGCCCCCCACAACACCCCCCAGCCCCCCCAGCTCCGGCTCAGAGCGCAGCCCTCCTCCCTGGCAGTGCTGGGGAGAACAGGCAGCCGCTGCTGTGTATCAGATCTCATACTTGCTGACACAGACCTGATGGCTCTTCTCACCGCTATCCCACTTTCTTCCAGCAGAACCTTGCAAAAGGGGTGCTGAAGCACTGGCAGGTGCCAAGAGGCCCCCCACCTCCCCAAATCGGACCCAAACTTTGGCCCCAACTAGTTTCTCTTTCCATTTATAATCAGCAAGGTATGGGAGGGACAAGTCACTGTTAACTAGCCTTGGACGGACTTTGGCCTGAGAACTGTGGCTCCTCCTTGGCCCCGGTGAGGGGCCCTGGCCTTGGTTTCTGAGCTCATCTAACACTGCTCTCTGGCATTGGCTGGAGGTTGGGGCAAGGCAGAGAAATAATACCCTCTTCCTTCCCCCACCCCACTTTTTTTTCATTGTCCAGCGTCTTGCTGGAACCTAAGATGAGGAATACGGAAGCAGGAGACCAGCTGGGTTATTTTGGAGACAGTTTTTGGTGAAAGCTATTGATCTTCAGCTCTGCAAAGGAAAGAAGCCCTGAGAAGGGGTCCCCAGCAACAATCCCTTCTGGGCAGTTGCCATGATTTGAGATCTGTAGCTTGGAGCTGGGACCTTTCCTTCACCTAGAAGAAGAGACGGGGGGTTGGGGGAGGGTTTCCTGACCTGGAGGGAGAGCGTCTGACCAGCTCTACAGGCAGAGCCACAGCTATTGGCAGCAACCCTGAGACAGTGTGCTGTGCCTCACCTGCACCTTCTGGCCCATCTGGGGTGGGGAGTGGCAGACACTGCCTTCAGAGCCACTCTAGGGCATTCTGCAACCTGCCCTGGCCCCACACCCCTGACAGCGTTGCCCAAAGGTGGGGGAGAATTGGGCTTCCTGCCGAGTGATGCAGTGGGGGCAGGAAGGTCCCTGGTTGGGCTAGCTTTTCCATATAGGCCAGGGGAGAGGATGGAAGCAGGTGGCATGGCGGCCCTCCTCCCCAGACGGCTCCTCTCCTCTGATCTTCCTCTTCCCTTCCCCTGGGATTGCCCGGCCTTGGTAACCAGAAGCCCATCGTCTCTTCTCACTTTCCCTGAACAGCTTCCTTGGTGGCAGGACCTAGGGGAGGGGCCCAGGCTTTGCTCTTAGGAGACAGCAGAAGTGCGTGGAGCAAGGGGTTCATGAGCCTGGGGCTGCCTGATGGGCGTTAGGAGCCTAGTGGCTGAAGCTTTTTTTCAGGCAATAAAGAAGTATCTCCATTTGGCCTCCAACACTTCTCTTTAGACTTTAGACTCTTCTAGAATGTGCATATGTGGTGTTTTTCCTTTTCTACCTTCTTTCTTCCCCCTCCCCCTTTAGCCATCTCTCCTCTGTCTTTGATTTGTCTCTCCTCATTACTTTGATTTCCCCTCCCATTCTACCTATTTGGGGGTTGGCTTCAAGTTCTTCTTCCCTTAGACTTTTTTTTTTTTAAAAAAAGGACATTTTAGACCAATTCCAGTGTGACCAGTTCTTAATATTTGGGACAGGGTGGGGACTGTGGCTAGCTTCCATCCAAGCTTTGGAACCTCTATGTAGAATAATGCAAATGCATACAAGAGGGTGCATTGGTTTGGGGGGCCCTCAGACCCAAAGAAAGAACCCTCTGTAGACTTGGAGCCGCCTTCCCCTGATTATGAAAGGAAGTAAAGGAGGGGGAGCAGTCAGTCTGGACCCACAGTGGTCAGGGGAAGGTGCTACCTTCTTGGCAGCATTTACAGAAACCAAGGAAAATTCATCTTTTCACTGCCTAAAGCTAAATCTTGGGATTCAGCCCCCACTTTGCCCCTCCCCCAGAGGATCCCTGTACCTGGCTGCTTCTCAGCACACCAGTGCAGGAAAAGCTGGTCTGCCCCTCCTCTGTCCCACCTCCAAACCCCGCATGCAGCAAGGGCTAGAAAGGGTTAAAAACTGCAGCGCAGCTGGGGCGGTCCTACAGCCTCTGCAGCCACTGCTGCTGCCCGCTGCGGTCCCCTCCCTGACATTTGGCCCTCCTTCCCAAAAGAAACAGGTCAAAATGGTGCTCTGCACCATCCCTGTGTGCAAGGGAGTGGAGCAACTGCCTCTAGCCTGACCGGGGTTCTTTCAGATGCTCAGAGCCACCATCTAGGAGAATTTTTGCCAGTTAGGTACACTGTGCTTGGACCTAGCGCCTCCAAATAGATGACACAGAAACTAGCTGGCAGCCCAGACACCTTCTCTCTGCCCTACCCAAGGACTGGCCTGTTTCAGTTTGGAGCCTTCTAGAGCTGCTTGATTAGGCCTCCAGGGCAACTGCTCACTTCACACAGCCTCTGGAGCTCCCAGCAGCGGGCGTTGACACAGACAGGAACCTGCTGTGCAATGTGGCTGGTCTGGGGCTGGAGCAGCACTTCTCCCGCACCCTGACTCAGGCATGTCCCTCCCTTGCCCAGGTGCATGGGATGCCATGTGGAGCTGGCCTCACCAGCAGGGGCTGGGCTGAGCGAGGAAGGTGTAGCCCTGACGGCAGCTAGCCCTCCCGGTGACTAACTCTGCTTCCTGCTTTTCCAGGCTGACCAGCTGACTGAGGAGCAGATCGCAGGTGAGCTTACCTACCCCACTCCTCATCCTCCCTCAGGAGGCCTCTGCATTCCCGGCCAGGGGTAGCATCTGACAGATCAACTTGTGTGTCCCCTACATCACCTAGTGCTCTGCCCTGTGCTTAGAATGTTAATAAGTGGCCTATAAGAGCACACCGGTGCCCCAGTAACACCAAGCCCCGTGGTCCTGTCACAAGCCTTCACCAGACAGCAAGGGCTGCAGGTCGTCTGGGAGTCTATTAATCAGTGGCTGCAGGGGGAGCTGGGCTGTCGTCCCAGCTCCTGCCAGGTAGGCTCAGCAGGTCAGCTCCCTGCCTCCCTGTCCCACTTTAGGAGCCGCCCAGGAAATGCCTGTCGCTCCCACCTCTGCACTTCCCAGCTTTGCACTCCTCTTTGCACATGCTCACGCTCACCAGAAGTGCATTTCTCCCGTTCTCTGCATGGGCAGCAACTTCTCATCCTCCGTCTTAGCTCACCGGTCACCTCGGAGAGGCCTTCCCTGACTCCCTGTCACATAGACAGCCTTCCTTTGCTCGCACGTCATCCTGTGGTTTTCCTTCATAGCCTTTCTGGTCGTGTGACATTATTTTTTATGATGTCTTTATCTGCCACAGCTCCTGTCACTAGATGGGACTTCCTGGAGCTGGGGCTTTGTTTTTGTTGATCCTGCTGTACCTTCAGTGCCTAGAATCTATAGGTGCTCCGTAAATTGTTGTCGGCTAAATAAATGAACAAAGGAGCCGTCCCATACCTCCCAGTAAGCTGAAAGAAATCCTTGGGTCCCATCTAACTCACTTCTGTAGCCAAAAAGGTCACAGCTGCAGGAACTAGTATGTGACTGAGTGGGTTTCCAGGTCCCCCTTCCCAGATTGAACTGCCTGAGGACAGAAACCAGCTCGCGGTTTATCTCCATAGCCATGGGCCACTCCAGTAGACAGGAGCAAAGGTCCAGAGAATGGGGCCCCTGGGCCCCCGCCAGTACCCAAGCTGTAGCTTTGCTGTCAGGTTCACTGGGCTATGTGATGGATAGTGGATGTCCAGCTTCTGAATTGGGAGGAGGCAGGAATGGACTTGCCTTCTCTCCTTTCCTCCTCAACCCTCCCGCCCACCTCTCTCGCACCGCCAACACACAGTCACACTTTTCAGCTTCTAAACTTTGGCCCCAAGTGGCTATGGAGACCCACCGAGGCAAGCCAGAGAACTGCCTTGTTTAGTGGTCATGAGTTCAGGGTGCACACATGACTTTCCCTGCACCCCAAGAACAACAAGGCCTCAGCACAGGGAGGTGCCATTTATTATCCCCAAGGAGATTCTCACCGTCTCCCCAGGGCCCAAAGGCTCCAGAGTACAGCTCGGTTATGTGTGTGGCTCCCAGCACACGTGCCACCCACACCCCAATTCTCTGCCCTCGTGTAACACAAACACACCACTCGCCACCCTGTCCCCATTAGCAAACTGTCCACCACCTCACCCCAGCCCACACCCTCTGGGAATAGGCTGCTAGGCATCTGTTCTCTAAGGGTTTGGGGGTAGGGAGCACCCGGTGCCAAAATGGGCCCAGTGGGAGGGCAGGAGCCACGTGCTTCTTCCCCGCTCCTGATGCGTCCCCAGCTGTGGCCTTCCCACTCAGCACCACTAGCTCCTCATCCTCCTGGCTTGGCAGCCCTCCCCTTTCCTTCCATCCGCCCACCCGCCCCACGCACCGTCCGTCAGCCATGCTCTGCTGCTGACCACCCCCACACTGCACCACACAGCCATTCACTCGCTCCTCTGGAAGCCGGTAGCATCGGCCCGAGGAGCTGGGCTGGTGGTACCAGTCAAGAGGGACACGGTGCCAGCCAGAGGGATTCTATAGCCTCCCCTTTCCTTCCCAGACAGTTGACCTTGGCTGGCATACTTTAGATCGAGACTTCTCTTGGCTCTCATCCACTCCGTGATATTGGTCCATTTCATCATTTGAGGGAGAGGCCGAAGCCAGAGACCACAATATAAATTACCTAACCACAGCCGTCAGCCCATCTCCCCCGCTGTCCTCACGGAGCGAGGTTGGTGGGACAGGTAGCTTCACCTGGCCTAGAGGAGGTGCTCAGTAAGTTGAGCGCTGAGGCGAGAGGCTGCGACTGGCGCTGAAGTCGGGTTCTGGCTTCTGCAGGTGGACCTGACCCTCGGCCTGGCTCCGCGGAGCGAGTCCATACCCTGACGGCAGGCTTTCCCTGCGCTCCTTCACCTCTGACTCATTCCCTTTCTTCCCTCAGAGTTCAAGGAGGCCTTTTCCCTCTTTGACAAGGATGGAGATGGCACTATCACCACCAAGGAGTTGGGGACGGTGATGAGGTCCCTGGGACAGAACCCCACCGAAGCAGAGCTGCAGGACATGATTAATGAGGTGGACGCGGATGGTGAGTCCCGTGGCGCAGGGGCGGGGGCAGCCCCTTCCTGGTCAGCCCTCCCAGCACAGGGTGCCTTCCTCTGGGCGATGGAGGTCGTCTCCGAGGCCAGGCCATGGGCGTTTCGAGCTCCCTCCCCACCTTCCAGGGAACGGGACCATTGACTTCCCGGAGTTCCTGACCATGATGGCCCGAAAGATGAAGGATACCGACAGCGAGGAGGAGATCCGAGAGGCCTTCCGTGTCTTTGACAAGGTGAGCAGTCCTTTCCCAGAGCGCTTGGGACTCTGGTGAGGGACGCACAGCACTTCCGGAGCCACTGAGTCACCGCTCCCGGGAGGCCTGGGTCCCAGTGCCAGCCCCACAGGAAGCTCCCGCCCTGCTCCCCCTCTCCCACTGCCCCCGGGGAGACCAGCCAACTGCCTCGAGCTCACAGCCTTTGCCTGACCCCAACACCAGGATGGCAACGGCTACATCAGCGCGGCAGAGCTGCGTCACGTAATGACGAACCTGGGTGAGAAGCTGACCGATGAGGAAGTGGATGAGATGATCAGAGAGGCCGACATCGACGGAGACGGCCAGGTCAATTATGAAGGTGAGCTGGAGCAAGGCCCGGGGTCCCTCGTGTCGGGGGCCCACTCCCCTGCTGACCTCCCTCCTCCGCTTCCTTCCAGAGTTTGTACAGATGATGACCGCAAAGTGAGCGCCCGGGCAGCTGGTGATGCCCGTTCTCTCGATCTCTCTTCTCGCGCGCACTCTCTTCAACACTCCCTGCGTACCCCGGTTCTAACAAACACCAATCGGTTGACTGAGAATCTGAAAAAGCAACAAAAGATTTGTCCCAAGCTGCATGACTGCCCTTCTCCTTCCTCCCTGAGCCTCCTTTCATGCCCCTCATCTCTTCCTTTGCCCTGTCCCCTTCCATTCACCTCTTCCAAGGCCTGACGCATTCATAAGATAACCCCTCCCATCCCCCAGGGGAGCCTCTGCCCTCCTCCAGCCCGGGTGGCTCTCCTCCGTCTTGGTTTGTTTCCTTTGGTTTGTCATCTTATTTTGGGTGCTGGGGTGGCTGCCAGCCCTGTGTCGGGACCTGCTAGGGAGGGGACAAGGCCTTCACCCAGGCCAAAGAGCATGCCTACGCCATTGCATGCAACCAGCCCTGTGATTCCATGTGCAAATCCCAGCAGCCTTTGGGGCAGGGGTGCGGAGAGAGGCGTTCCAGAAGGACTGGGCGGAGTGAGGAGTTGTGGTGTTGGCTGGATGTGGCCCCGGAGAGGGTCGCGGGGCAAGGGAGTCTTGGAAGCTGGCATTCTTTTACCACTTGAGGGGGCCAACTCATAGAAGGGGACGGACCGAGTGGACAACACTCAGACCCCACTGGCTGCTCTTCTGAAATCATCTGATTGGCTTCTCGATGCTGGGCTGGGTGGGGGCTGCTCACTTGGCCACTCTGTGGACTGTACCTGCCCATGTCCCTAAAGCGATCTCAAGCTGTTCTGTAAATACCTGGTGCTAACATCCCACGCGCTCCCTCATGACACACCCGCCTGCCCCTGCGTTGTGGTCCCCTCAAGGGAACCAATGTGTGGGGATGGTCGCTTTGTAATGTGCTGGTTGTTTTTCATTTATGCCCCTGAAAACTTTAAATTTTGTCAAAAACCATGCTGGGCTAGCTAGTGGGTGGGGAGAGGGAAGATGTACGCCATCGCGCCCGCCCTGGAGAGAACGTAACTGCAATAAACAGTCTTGTCCGCTAGCTGCCAGGAGCGGCCAGTGATGGCTCTGCTTCCGGGTCAGCGGCCCCTCCTCCTCCATGGTGACTTGCTGGCTCCCTCACATGTGTGCTGTCGCTGTGCCCTCCTCTCACCCGCCTCGCCCACCTGCCTGCCCCCACACTCTGCAGCGGAGAGCATGATCCGTGACCTTGCTTCTGACTTTGTGGGACAAGTAAGTTAATGTGGGCAGTTCGCTCGTCTGGATTCTTTTTTCCTTTTTCTGTTCTTTTCATCTGCCCCCTACCCCCCACCCCCAGGTTGTTCAAGTGGCTTTTCCTGGGACCTGCCCAGCTTTGAGAATCTCTTGTCATCCACCCTCTGGCACCCAGCCTCCAGGGGAGGGCGGGGAGGGGGGGCATAGTTGGAGACCCAGCCAAGAGCTGAGGATCAGGGCAGGTAGGCATGAGGCTGTGGACATTTTCGGAGTGTTTTGGTTTGGGTTTTGTTTCTTTTTAAACCGGGCAATATTGTGTTCAGTTCAAGCTGTGAAGAAAAATATATATCAATGTTTTCCAATAAAATACAGTGACTACCTGATGGGCTCTGGCCCTCTTGTCTTGGTTTCTGGGCCTGCTCCCCACATGGACCCCGCAGCCTTGGTCTGGAAGAGCCTTTCTTCCATGCTCCCTCCAAAGACGGATTCTCATCACTGCGACCAGTGGGGGGGGGCCCTGAGCTGGAGTTCAGGTCCCAGCCAGACTGCAGTCATTGAGGGCAGGACACTGTCCTGGCTGGGAGGCCGCTCAGCTTAGTGCTCACCGCACATCACACATCAGCACAGGGACGCGCACATGTGAGAGACCAACCCCACCCTTGGGGGGTGGGGGGACATCAGACTTCAGGACAAAAACAGAAATCCTCAGGTTCATAAAGGAGCCGAGGCCCAGTGGGGGATTCTCAGCAGGGTGCTGTGGGGACAGGGTGGCATTCACTGAGTGAGTCACTGTCAGTTGGGCAGCCTAAGCGTGCCATGTGGTCCTGAGCTCATGGAGCTTCACTCAACTCCAGGAGAGGGCCCAGGACTTAGGAAGACGCGAAACAAAAGCCCAAAACAACTGCAAATTACAGAAAGTTCCTTACTTTTCCCAGGGGTAAGAGGGATGTGAAGAAGAAAGGCCTACAATCCAGAGCAGTGCTGGAGGGGAGGGATATAACAATGGGGGGGGTGGCTTTTCCCAAAATACACATCCCCCACCCACAGGGCTCGGGGAATGAACAGTTAACAGACTAACTTCTGAGCTGCTTACACTTGGCCACAGAGGCCGGGCAGGAGTCAAGCAGATACAAGAGTTCAGTGGAATAAAGATTCCTGCCTTCTGTTCATCTTCATCTGGCCTTGGAAGGATGGAGAAGCCTGGCAGGGCCCACCCAACCTCAGGGGCCTTCCTTGTGGCAGAGATTAGGCCTGGGAAGCATCTTCCACAGAGCCCAAGCACTGTGGGAGAGGAAGTTGGGAGCAGCAAGCCATTTTTCCAGCGCTCCAGTGTCTGTGCCCTGTTTTTCTGCATCTGGTTGTGGTTTGGCATTTGGCACAGTAAGGCAGTGGGTGTAATGAAGAGCAGCCGACCACTGGCTCCAGCACTGAACTTCCTCTCTGGCCTCAGGCAGATGACTGGTCCTGACCTCAATGCCTCTGCCTGTAGAATGGGGACATAATAGCACCTGCCTCCTGGGGCTGAGTCAAGGACTGAGTGAGCAGGAAGAACCAGGCCTGGGGTCCAGTAAATGCCCAGTGAGCATTCGGCATTCTATATGGGGTGTTTCCTACCTCACAGGTTCTCTTCGAAGTTCTGCATCCATGATCTTGAGTCCTTCAAGCAACCATTGGGGCTGGATTCAATTAATCCCCATTTTGCAGCCTAGGAAACTGAGGCCCAGAGAAATGAAGAGACAACTCCAAGGTTATTAAGTCAAAAGTGGCACAGCTGGAATTTTAACGAGATCTGACCCCAAGGAGTCCATGCTCAGTTGCCCAGTTTTAGAGTAAAGGGTCTTTAAAAAAAAAGGAGGCAGGGCAGCCCCGGGGGTTCAGGTGGTTGGAGCGCTGTGCCCCTAACACAGAGGTAGCTGGATCGATTCCCACATGGGCCTGTGAGCTGAGCCCTCTACAGCTAAGATTGTGAACAACAGCTCTCCCTGGAGCTGGGCTACCGTGAGCAGCAGAGGGACTGCCTCAGTAGAGCACAAGGCTCATAATACCAGCGTGGGCCAGGGAGCTGTGTCCTACAAACTAGGCTGAGAAACAACGGCTTGAACTGCGGGGGAGGAGGTGGGGAAGGCGGAAGAAAGGAGAAATTTAAAAAAAAGGCAGGCCAGAGACAGAGCCAGTTAGGCTGAGGTCACAGTGGTGGGATCTGAGATGGGAACCGCCCTCTTAGCCGCCAGGAGACCTGTGGAAAACTCTGGCCTCATAGTTGGCAGGAAGACAGATTTTGGTGACCCACAGAATTGGGCTCCAGGCCGTGTGACCACACACTGCAGTGAGTCTGTGCACGCACTAAGCCTTAGGGGCCACTCCTACTTGATAACCTTAGAGCAGTGACTTCACTTCTCAGCCTCAGTTTACTAGTCTGCAAAATGGAGAATAACCTATAAAAGGATCATAAGATATCCCCCTTGGACGGTTGCGCCAAACACTTTGTAAGCATCATCTCATTTAATTCTCATCCAGGCCAGATTGAGTCCTAATAAAATTCACCTATTTGTGGTGGGCATGAGGTAAGTTACTACCGAGATCTGACGGTACGGGAATGGTGGCCCAGGCAGGGAAAGTCTCTGGCACCACACTTCCTGGAAGTGGCTGAGCTAGGACTCAATACCCCAGATCATTCGGATGCCAACACCCATGCTTTTACCCACCACCTGCCAGTGCCCGAACGTCTCTACTGCCTGTCATCATTTTCCCCTCGGGCCCTTTGTTTTGAAAGACTTTTACTCCCAGACAGGCTGCATTATTAAATAATTATGACTTCCTTCTCCCATTCTTTATTAATCAAAGACACATAGACAGCACTCAGAGCTTCTAATGGACCCTGGGCAGGCACTGAAGGGAGCTGACTCTGGCCCAAAGCAAAGCGGTGCTTGCAGTGACGATTGTTTCCAGTTCAGGCTCACAGATCTGCGGGACCAGCTCCAAACCTGTCCTGACAAGGTGGCTAGATGAGGGGACACACCGGGAAGGGCCCAACCAGCACCCAAACTATGGAAATCCAGGTTCCCCTTCACTTCCCAAGGGCAGTGGCTCTGGGGCCACTTCTAAATGTCACTCACAGTGTGACCAGCAGGTGGGGCAATGACTACAAAAATCCCTGTGAACTGCAACTCCCAGGAACCAGCTAGGGTGTGTAGGTGTGTGTGCTAAGTCCCATCTGTGGGCCGGAGCTAGGAAAACGGAAATGCATAAAGAAATGAAGTTAAAAGTGAATAAAATGAATAAATGAATATGTCACTTCTTGACCCCCAGCCCAGACTAGGGCAAGTGCCTTGTGTGTTCTCACAGATCCTTGCACTGTGCTGTCTTGGCACATATCACAGCTCGTCAGTTTGTATGTTTGCTGCCTATTGCAATACATATTTCTGTGATTACTAAATTGTCACCCCACTGAGGACAGCATTAGGAATAGACGGTGGAAAGGTAACAGCTGTATGCGAAGTCAGAGGAGTAGTAGATGGGGGGAGGAGGGGTATCACTTTGTGAGGGATATGAATGGTAAACGTCTAACTATTCCATTGTTTTGTACTCCTGAAACTAATAAAATAAAAAAGAACACTTAAAAAAATTGTCACCCCACTGGATCGTGAGCGAGGGAGAGCCAAGGCAGTGTCACTGCTACGTCTCCAGTAGGCACACAGCAGCCAAGGGCCCAGAGTAGGCTCAAGGGGATCTATTGAATTAATAAATAGAGAACCGAAAGAAGGGAGGCCCTCGAGGCCGGAGCTAAAACTGTGACCACAACAGAAACCCTCATCTTGGCTCTTTCTTCCCATCCTCAGCTGTCCCCTCCTCCAAGAAGCCCTCCCTGATGTCTCCCTAAATTCTCCCTCCATGACCTCCAGCCCTGCCTGCCTGACTGTGAGCCCCAGGAGGGCAGGGCCAGGGCTGTCTCTGTCACTGCCATGTCCCCAGCATCACAGGGACAAGACCTGTCCTACAGTCAGCCCCCAATAAGAGCCTGCTGAGTGAATGAATGTCTACGAGGCAGGCTGCAGTGAGTGTCACCATGCAGCCTAAAAAGCACTGAGCGAGGAGTGATTAAGTCTTCAAGGAGGAGGAGGAGGAGTTTAAGAAGGATCTTGAAGGGCCAGGGTGCTTTTGACGGATGGAGAAGGGGAAGAACACAGTTCCAGGAAGGATGAACTCAATTAGCAAAGAGGTGGAGGCCTGAAAGGTCACAGGCTGTTTGGGGAAAATGTGGTTGTCTGCTGTGGCTGAGCAGAGCCCATGGGAGTTGACCCTTGGCCTCCAGGCCATGGGAGCCCTTGGAGCTTTGCAGGCAGGGGAGTGACCACTCAGACAGGACCTTCCAGACAGGACCTTGGCAGCCAGCAGGATCTCCAGTAGGAGATGAGTTCCCAAATCATCCCTGAGGGGCTGCGGGTGGACAGGGTGGGACTTGTTTGAATCCCCCTGACCTGGCAGACAGTGTAGACATCCAGGCCAGAGGTGGTGGGGATCTGAGCTAAACAGTGGGGGGCAGAGAAGGGGGCGAATTCCTGAGATTTTAGGCCTGGTGGGTAACAGCCACCGGAAAACCAGCTTCAACACTTTATCCTCCCCTCCCCTTAATCCGCATCTGAAAAATGGTCATGGTAATAGCACCCCCCTCAGGCCAGGATGCTGTGGGTTCCAATGTCCAGTCCTGCGCTGGCATTTAAGGAGATCTAAGATGGGCAGAACTGACCTCCTTTGGAGGCCTCGCAGAGACAGGAGGGGAGTGGCCCCTAGGGTTCACGCCTGGGCAAGCAGGCCCGTTTTCTCTGCTGCCACTTCTCTGCGGTCCCCTCCTCCCCATTCCTTCTCCACCGCCCTCCAGGAGTCCCTTTGGGTCGGTTCCCAGTGAGTCTGGGCCATGTTTGGTGACAAAGGCCAGACCCCCTCCCCCCCCCCCGGTAAAAATCGTTACCTGATTTTTGCTTTTTGTACACGTCAACTTTATTATTAAATTCAACCAATATAATATTACTTTGCCAAGACTGCTGTAAAAGTTTCTATGCACTCTCAATTTTTTTTAGTATTACCATTTTATTTATTACTGTGGTAAAACACCCATAACATAAAATGTATCATTTTAACCATTTTAAATTGTATAGTTCAGACACATTTAGTACATTCACGATGTTATGAAACCATCACTGTCTAGTTCCAGAATGTTTTCTTCACTTCAAAAGGAAACCCTGAACCCATTTGGTTGTCATCTTGACAGATTTTTAACTCTCCCAGACACCCCTAGTTTTTCTTTAATGTGATTTGAAACATAGTAACTGAAAAATAGTCAAAACAATGGAGCAAAGCATTGCTTTGTTGTCAAACCACATTTGCCCAGATAGCAAAAGATAAGGCCAGTGGCAATAACAGCAGTGTTTACTGTAGGCTATACTCCAGACCTTGTGCTAAATTGCTTTTCAGGGGGAATCACTTCATCCTCAGCAGAACCTTGTAAGCTAAGTACTAGGTTATGATCGCCCTTCTACGTAAAAGGAAGCCGAGGCACAGAGGCAGTCACCGGCCCAACAAGTTGCTGGGCTCCAGAGATAGACCAGCTCCACCGTAGGCTGTGCGTGCTTTCTTCTTGCTGTGTGACCCGGAGCTGGTGATTGCCCCCTCTGGGCCTGGATTTCCACATCTGTAGAACTGTTCTAATAATAGACTGGAGTGAGAGGGGGCACCTCGTATGGAGGAGGACTCGCTGATGTTAGCTGCTGTAGAAGGCTCTGGCCTTGCCTACCCTACCCTTCCCCAGGTGTGGATTTATTGTTTTAACCCAGGAGCAAGTGAGAAAGAGGAACTGGGGCTGGCGGGGGTGGGGCCGAGCCAGGGTGAGGGTGGTGCTTTCCCATTCACCCTCCTACCACCCTAAGCACCACTTCCTTTCATGCCAGTTGGCTCACTCCGGAGCACCCTTGATTCTGGGGTTTCTGAGAGCAAGGGATGGCAACCATGGGGGGGATGGGTGGAAGGCTAGAAATCACCCAGCAGAATCCAGGTTGGGGCAGAGACTGATCTGTGTTCCCAGCACCTGGCAGAGTCAGTGTGCACTATTTGTTGAATGAATGAATGAATGAATGAATGAATGAATGAATGAATGAATGAATGAATGAAATTTTTGTGAGGGCTCCAAGGACACATGAGGTGAGGTCGGCTCTGTCAGGAAGCAGCTACTTATTTGAAGACAAAGGACTTAGGTCTGTGCTCTTGGGCTGTACCTGGAATTTGCCCACACCCGTGGCCCCCCCACACCCATGCACCCAAAGTCCATATCTTTCGACTACCAAGCCACACAATGCAGCATCTCCCCTTCCTCCCGCCTCTCCTGGGGCAGCGCAGTACTCCCAAGTTTGATGGAGAATCAGAAGGGAGGGGAGACAGGGAGGGAGTCCCTGGCTCTTGGAGTGGCCTGGGAGAGGGCAGGATCATCCCCTGGGGATTTGGGATGGGCAGCTGGGGCACCCTGAATGGATGGGCACCGGCATAGGAACACAAATCCTAGCAGACCCAAGTGCACGGGAGCTCCTGGGAACTTTTCTGCCTTCTAAATATTTAGACAGTGAGATGGATGGCCAAGGGAGGGCCGGACCAGGCCGGCCAGGCCACTGGTTATTTTGAGAGAACTGTTCTTGTACTCTAGGATAAATGTTCCCTCCCTCACTCCCTCTTGTCCCAGAGCCTGTTGTGACCACCCTGAAGGAGAAGAAATAGCAGCTGATCACCCCCTGAATTCAGGGGTTCAAGGGTCCTGGCAGGCCAGGGCTCCAGGATCCGTCTCTCTGCTCACCTATCTGCAGCCACCAGCCATGCCCCTGATTATCTAGCTTCTGCTCCTGGAAGACAGGGCTGGAGATCACGGGGTAGCCTACGTTGTCAGCAGAGGGAGCAGGATGCCGTGGACCCCACTTTGGACGGTGGTCCCATGGTGCTGCCAGGTGGCTGTGCCGGAGGCAGGTGTGACCCCTGAGCCTCACCCCAGGCTGACAAAGGCACCCAGTTCCCCTCCTTGCTCCCGAGACTGGTGGGGGCCCTTGGGTCCTTCCTCCCTGAGGCAGGCTGGGAGAGGGGGTTCTGGGAGTGGCCATGGGCAAGGCTGGGGCAGAGGCAGCAGAACCAGAGCTTGAGGCGCTGGAAGACGGCCTTGCGGAAAAGGATGAAGACCCAGGGGTCCAGGATGGGGTTGAAGGCGTTGAAACGGAAGGCCAGCAGGTCCCCCATCTCACTGCTGTCTGGAGTGATGGCCTGGGTGAAGCCGCGGATCTGAGGACACAGTGAGGGCATCAAGAAGCACCCACCTCCCCTCACCCCACCTCATCCTCACTCCCTTTCACCCACTTGCTTGCTGCAGAAATGAGAGGGGAACGAAATAAAATAAGATGACAACTAAGAGATAAATGCATCCGGGGAGCAGAGACACAAAAACCTCAGGAAATAGCCAGCAGAGGCCTAGAGAGTGAGTGATGGGGCCATATGGGTGGGTCCCGGGGCTGTGCGTGGGTGCGTCTTCCCACAGCTTCCAGTCCCTGAGTCATGGTAATCCCCTAAACGTTTGATGACCCTCAAATCTAGCCCAGCCTTACATTTTACAGAAAGAGAAACTGAGGCCCAGGTACAGATAGATGACAGGGCGCCTCAGTACTTCAATCAGGAAAAGGCTGAGTGGACTCCTCCAGGAAAGGGGTGAAGCTGGGAGAGTCCATGGGCAGTGAGAGGGTGGGGCTGGGGTGGGGAAGTTTGGGGGGTAGGGTAGTGGGGAGCTCAGACTTTGGAATCAAAACAGCCTGGGGTCCAGACCCAACTCTGTGCAATCATGGGCAAGAGACATTTGCCCCTTGTCTATAAAACTGGTGACAAGACAGAAGCTTTGTCCTGTTTGGTGGTAAATGGAGAATGGGAGCATAGGTCATTTTAAAGACGATCTGAAAAAGGATTTGTAAACCATTGAGCACAGGGCAGACATAGAGCAAGTGCTCGATGAATCGTGGCTCTTATTATCATTAATGGGTAGGGGAAGGTTGAGCGTGCACTTGAGAGGGGGCTGGAGATGTGGGGAGGGTATTCAAGGGGTCAAGGGGGAGCAAATGGGGCAGAAGCAACTGGGGAGAGATGTCTCCAAAAACTCAGGAGTTGTTTGACTGTGGCCAGAGCCCCTGACCTCTTCGAGTCTCAGTTTCCCCATCCATGAAATGGGCACAAACAATTGAGGACCCTCCCAGTGCCCACCCCAGCTGCAGAGGGGACTCACCGTGAGAGGCAGGGAGCACACAGCCATGATGCCCGTCATGAGGGCCAGCAGAATCAGATGGTCAACCTCGTCCTCACCCTTCCGGGGACTGGGGACCAGCGATCCCTGGTGGCGCCTCTGCTGGCGGTACATACGGCAGAGGCTGAGGGTGACGGATCCGTTGCAGAGGACGATGGCGGCCACCAGCAGGGCCACGAGGCTGGCATAGGCCAGGGAAAAGGCGCATCCGCCCGGCTGGGCAGAGCGCATGCGGATGAAGCACCAGCTGCCTGGGCAGTACTGCTGGTGTTGGCCCAGGCCCAGCAGGGGCAACGAGCAGAAGAGGGTGCAGAAGACGTAGATGGTGGGCAGCGCCAGGCGTGCGCAGCGGGGCCCGTCCAGCTGGGCGTAGAGGTAGGGGTGGCTGAGCGCCAGGCAGCGTTCCACAGCCATGGCGCACAGGATGAGCGTGGAGGCCAGGCCGAAGAAGGTCATGGCGAAGGCGAAGGCGTCGCACAGCACCGGGCGGCCCCAGGCCAGGCCCAGCAGCGAGCTGTTGCGGGCGTAGGCCACGAACACCGCTGGGCTCAGGAAACACGTGCCCAGCAGGTCGGTGGCCGCCAGTCCGGTGACCAGCACGGCGAATGCCGAGGGGCGTGACCGCCGCCGTACCCCCAGGATGCCCAGTGCCAGCCCATTGCCCACCACACCGGCCACAAACATCAGGGTGCTGGTGGCCGGGCCCACCGAGTCCCGCACATAGGTAAGGTTCCTGCAGGAGTCTGCCATCCCGGCCTCTGTCTGCAGGCCTGGACCGGAGGGGCCCCAAGAGTGGGAGGTAGGGGGTAAGGGAGAGGGTCTGCCCCTAGGGCCACTCAGATGCCCACCGCCCACCTCCCCATGGTCCTCACCGCAGCAGAGAGGGTGGGTGGGAGGTGTCTCCCAGTCAACCCACACTTCTTGTGTGTCTGCCTATCTGTCTATGCTTCTCTCCCTTCCGTCTTCCCCAGTCTCTCCCTCTCTCTCTGCCCCTCTTTCTTTCCTTCTCTGTCTGTTTCCTCCTTCTTTCTCCAGGTCCTAGTTGTTTCCTTCTGTCTCTCTGTCTCTTACTGTCTCTGTCTCTGTCCCCTCCCCTGCCCACCCCCTTTGTCTCTCCCTCCTTCCCTCTCTCCCCCCACCCCCCACTGCTTTCTATCCCCTTCTCTGCATTTCTGCTTTTGCAGCCCCTCCTCACCGCACCTCTGCTGGCTCTCTCAGTCCCTCCTCTGTCCCCTCAAGCCTGGTCTGGTCTGCTCTCGCTGCTGTCTGTGAGGTCTCCCTGTGACAGCTCTCCCTGCTTCCCTCCCTCCTCCCTCCCTCCCTACTCATGCCTGCTCACCCAGGCTTTTTCATTTCCTCTCTCTGCCCCGCCTTCCTTCCCCCTGCTTTCTCCAGAGGCCCCCTCCACTCCCTCCCGCCTTCCCTGGAGTGCTCCCTCTGTCCCCCTGCCCAGCACATCCATCTCTCCCTTCTGTCTCCTCTCCCTTCTGTCTCCCCTCCCTGTGTCCTCTCATGGTCCCCATCACTGAGCCACCTGCCACCCCCCCACGCACAGGTCTCTGTCCTTCTCCCTTCCGCAGCGTCCCCCAGTGGCCCAAGGTGGGAATCACTGAGTCATCATCACACTTGGAATTTGGAGCTCACCAGGCTGGCCAGGATGGGACCTGAGGGGCACAGCTGGCTAGACAAAAAGGCTGTCTCAGGGTGGCCTCTGGGATCTACTCTGGGCTCCGGGCCCTGGGGTTGAGAAATGACCAGGAAATTCCTGCCTGATGCAGTGTTTTCCAGGCACTACTGAGATTTCTGTTCCCTGGACACCATTCACTCCTTCCAGAAGGCTGAGGAAGGGGGTGGCTGGGCCAGAGAAAAAAATGCCTGTCCCTGGAACCATTCTCAGGCACGCCACTACTCACATATTCACCCAGCAAAGCCCTGGGAAGTGGAGAGCACCCTCCTGCCCTCTTGCTCCTCACCCCGACACTCCCAGGCCTGAGGCCAAGCTCTGGTGACCTTGACCTCCAGAAATAATATTTTAGTCATAAACAGCTGTTCTGGGTTCCAACATTGCTGTCACATTGATCTCTCCCACCCCTCCCCAAATGCACCCCCCAGCTGCCGCAGCCCTGGGTCAGTGTGTCACAGCTGCCAGCACAGCCCCCACTGGCCCCATTCCCACTGAGCCCACTGTTCCCAGGCGGCCTCCCCACCCATAAGGGCCAGATGGGACCTCAGAGACCCTTGCAGACATTCCTTATTTTTCAGGAAGGCAGTTTAAGTGTAGAGATTACAAACTCAGAATCTCACTCCCTTTGACTTGAGTTTCTATCCCAATTTGACCACCTTCTTGCTGTGTGACTGTCCCAGGCGGGCATGGAAAGCCCACATGCCCGTTTCCTCATGTATACAGTGAGGGAACAGCAGCTTCCCCGGCCTATCCCAGAGGTCTCTGTACCAGGGAGAGAGCCCATGCAGATGTGGCACAGCCAGAACCAGGGGGGCTGCACATCGGGCAGCTGCAGACTTCCCCTCTCTGTCCCCGTGTGCTCCGGGGACCACAACCCCCCCGCCCCTCCCTCTCCAGCTCTCTATCACTGTGCCCAGCTGGTATCCCGGCTTCCAGGAGGCAGGATGGATGCCCCAGCTCCAGCCATACCAGGGGTTCCGAGAGTGACCACACAGCCCTGCCCTGGGAGTGCCCCTGTGTGCAGATCTCAGGCCACCCAACCACGTGGTCCCGCCTCCTGCCCTGCGGTCACCAGGCAGACCAGAGGGAACTCAGGAAGTTATATGATATTAATGAAGGAGGACGTCAGCCTGACAGGCTTGCAGCCTGTCTCTGGATCTGGACAGTTGTGGGGTGGGGGGAGCTCTGGTCCCCAGAGCCTCCTTCCCACTGGCTTCCTGTCCCCACCAGGGACCTCTGAGTGTTCCCAGTGCTCCCATGCCCAGTGAGATCTCAAACAAGCCCCTGCTCCCCTCCAGGCCTCAGTTGCCCCACCTGTGCTGTGGGGGGGGGAGGGCAGGAGCCTTTGCAACCCTGGCCTCAGTTCCGTGCTTGGGGAGTAGGTGGGGTGGCAGAGACTGTACCTCCTTCCTAATGAGAGGACTGAGGTCCCTGGGGCTCCTGGACACACCTCCACTCACCTTCTGGGACCTGAAGCCCCAGCCAGACCCACAGCAAGGACTACAAAGGCCTCCTCTTCCATCCAGGTGCCCTGCCTGGGAGGTCACCCCACTGGGCAATAGGTGGGAGGGTGGCTTCCGGGGCGGTCGGGGGAAGGGTGAGCTGTGCGAAGGAACTTCTCCCAGGGGCTGAGTCAGCAGCAGTCCCCCTTGGCCCACTGTGAGGAGCAGGACTCACCTCCCCAGAGGGGCCCAGGGCGGCAGGCAGAAGAGGGAGGACAGCCCAGAGACAACAGCACCAGGAAGGAAGGGAGATGGGCACCCAGGAGGGTGTGTGCAGGGGCTGTGTGTGTATAAATGGCATGCGTGTGCAGGCTTTATTTTCCCTAAGGGCTATTTGGGCCTCTTTTTGCATGTCTGTGAGTGTCTGTTTGTTGTGGGCTCATGTGTTTCTTAATGGCCTTATCTAGTGTGTGTGTTTGGTGTGGAGGGGCTGCCTGGTACCGGGGAAACGGATGGGTTTGGAAACTCACCGCCAACATTCACCAGTCATGGGGTGACACTGGAAAATGACTTCCCCTATCTGAGCCTCATGTCTTTATCAAATGGCTGCCTTGCCCTTGTCTGGCTCTTGTGTGATGATTAGAGACGGAATTCACCCTCGCTGCCTCCAGGAAGGCCCCCAGCAGCTGCTGGTGTTATTATTTACTCAACAAACCCTAACACACTTGCTGTGCACGAAGGGCTGGGGTTGCAGAGGTGCTCAGAGGGCACCATCGGATGGGGGCATGTTCTCAAATGGTGTGCGACACGTGATGGCAGAGAAAGGTTAGAGCTGGAACCTGGGCAGGCAGGAGTTGTTCCACACACAACGAGGGCTCCCTTCTGGGCGGGTATCCATTAGAGGACAAGGCTAAGCGGGCCAGGAAATGGGGCTGCAGTGGGCCTCTCCCAGGCCTGCTGGCCAGTGTCTCCGGCTGCCTGCCCAGCTCTGCATGTGGATATGCTGCTGATCCCAGCTCACCCTTAGCCTGCGGCTTCTGTCCTCCTGGCCCTGCCCTGGGAAGGGGCTGGCCCCACCGCATCACACACACACACACACACACACACACACACACACACACACACGCAGACTGCCAAGCCTACCCTTCCATCTGTGCCCTCTCACTGCTGTGAGAAGCTGCTGTGTGTCCATCCTGAGCAGCCCTTCCTTGTCACAGCACTTACAGCCTGAGGCCATTTTTTCTCAGCCCACCACCCTTTTCACCACCCCAAACAGCTTCCTGCCCGGGCTCCAGGGGGCTCTCCTTTGATGTCCCTGCCCTGCCTTTGCCTGGGCTGCGCCCCTCACCTGGAATACCCTCCCTTCTGTCCTTCTCTTTCAAGTCCCCAACTCCTCCAGTCCCTCTTGAGCACACCCATCTCTCCACACCAACCTCAAGCCCCAACTGGCCAGGTGACATCTCCTCTCCGGGCCTGTTTGCTGTGTCTGTAAAATGGGGATGAACAGAGTCCCTTTGACAGTTACCTAAGAATTAAATGAGATGGGGCATGGAAACAGGACTTCCAATGAGTGATGGCCATGACGATGGCTTGGCTCGGTTGGCTCTGAGCTACGTCTTCCTGATCCCCTCGGCAATGCCAAGCATTGCTCTGAGCACTGGGGTGAAGGGTGGGAGGAAAGACAGCCTGGGAGGGGCAGGCAATAGTCCTGAGTGTTTGGGGTGAAGTGGGAGGGGCCTGCTGAGAGCAAGCACTTCCCTAGGCGGTTACCTCTCTGCCCCTTGGCCAGGCACTGACCACAGAGCTGACCTCCCAGCGGGGGAGGCGGTGGCAGGAAAGAGCAGCTGGTTACCAGAAGCTGGTGTTGCAGTGTCATACCCCCTAACAAGATTATCTGCGTTTGCATGCAAGGAGGCTGGTTGTGGGGAACCTACCCTGTCCCTTCTGGCCTCCCCTCCCTCCCGGCCTCTGTCATGACCAGTGTCTGTGTCCAGGCTTACCCGGCTCCCCTCCACCCTACTCCAGGCAGAAATCTCCCTTCCCTACTCCACGTCAGCCAGCCTGGCTTGCTCCTCCTCAGCTTCTATTCCCCAAGACCAGGAATTCCAAAAAGGAAGCTCCAAGATCCCAGGGCTGAGAGGGTTAAATCCCAACATCTAAGCTCAAGAAATTCTTACACTCCTGAAGTGCTGGCCAAGGAGGCAGGACCCCAGAATCCTGGTCCCGCAGGTTTGAAAGACTCCAGAATTCTAGCCCTAAGTCGTGGGATTCCAGATTCCTTCACATTTCAGGTTCTAAGATGCAAAGATGCTGGGTTGGAGACATTCCGGAATCCTCCCGGCAACTTCCCTCCCAGCATCTCTGCCCACCCTGCCACACCAACCCCCAGCTCATCCTTGGCTCTCTCTGTCCCCTGTCTCCCCCGGGGCTCCCACAGACATGATGCAACCAAGCCAGAGCCGGCTGAGAGGTGGGAGGCAGGAGGGAGATGTAATTACAGCTGCTCCTGTCTTAATTCAACGGGAAGCTCAGAGTTCGGGCCCAGGGGATCCTAATCCAAAGTGAATAATGGAGCACTTACCAAAACCATACGCAGCCGCCTCTAGGGAGGGGCGACCCAGTGAGCCGGTCTCCATCCAGATCTAGGCAGCAGGGGTGTTAATCTCCAGAGAAGAGGAGGTGAGGGTTTGGGGTGAGGAGGGGGTCATGAACTCAGTGGCCCTTGGGCCAACCAGATAAAATAATTAACCAAACCCCCAGCTCACTCAGTCTGTATTTCCTCATTTTCAACAGATGTTTCAAGACATTTCACCTTTCTCTTCATTCCACTGTAAGAAGCCCCCAACACAGGCTCCATGATAAATAGCAAGGGGCCCTCAGCCTCCTCAACTGAGAGACAACAGGGCAGGGTGGGGAATTTGATGAGCTGGAAAGCCCAGGTCCCATCTCATAGTCTACGGTCACCCTGTGGAGTTGTGTAGATATGAGGTCACCAGACCTTCCAGTTCAGGGGAAGCTGGAAGTATGGACTCCTATGTGAACTACTTTGTTTTTCAGTTTGGCAACCAAATCAAGAACATTTTTAAACATTGTGTAGGCCAAAAGTAGAAAGCAAAAAAGTTATATAACTGCAGGCTATATATGAGTATGTCCTGTGGGCTACCAATGTGTGAAACGGGAAACACTGGGCAGGAACCAGAGCTGTCAGTCACCCATGTGTCCCCAGATCAAAAAAAAAAAAAATTGTTGAAGGAATATACACATTAAGTTGTCTCCTCTCCCTCTAGGTACACTTCTTTCTTCTCTGGGTCCCAAGTTTTATTACCACCATATACCAGCTCAGATGTCTCCTCCTTCAGGAAGCCCTCCCTGACCCCCCAAGCTGAGTCACAGGCTCCCTCTGAGTTTCCCCACCCCAGCCCTGCCCACTCAGAGTCATCGCTATCTAGGGATATGTGTGTCTCTCTTGCTGGATTCTGAGCCCCTGGAGGGCAGGGCCAGGGCTGTCTGGGTCACAGCCACGTCACCAGCTTCAACCAGCACAGGGCAGGTACCCAGGGAGTGCTTGGAAGAATGAACAAATGAATGAATGAACAGAGTTCAGTGCTTAAGGAGAAGGGTAGGCCTGTAGCAGGGGGTAGCCAGATGTGAAAGAAAGGGGTGGATTCATTTAGGGATGAGAAAGGTGGGAAGAGCTCACAGGGGCCCCAAAGAGTCTCCAACCCAGGAAGGAGGGAGGAGAGGAGAGAGCCCTGCTGAGGGGTTCAGGGAGCACTGCAGGCAGAAGTCTTCATTACCTTCTATCTGTGTGACTTTGAGTAAGGGACTTCCTTTGGCTCCCTTTCCTCATCTGTAAAACGGGTGTTATACAAGTAGCCAGGTGCTTCTGGGGCTGTCGGGACGATTAAGTAAATCCAGGATTGTGGAGCCCTCAGTGGGCTCCCATACACCCTCTGCACCCACACACCCCACATAACCTGACCCCCGGCCCCACACACACTCACAAGGGGTGAGAAGGGACACGGGTTCCTCCACGGTGAACCCAGGCTCCGCGCGTGCCTCAGTTTCCCCGAAAGCACAGGCACCACCACAGTGAGCGCGTTTATTGGATTCATACTTTGGCAGGGGAGGGGAAGCTCTCAGGAAGGCTCAGAGCAGGACGCAAAAGAGGCGCTTGTCGCGGAAGGGATTCTCCGCGGCCGGCACCGGCGTCACCAGCGGGTCGTCCTTGGCGTGCGTCTCGCAGAAGGCCAGTAGCTCCGCGGCTGCCTGCGACACCTGCCGGAGCCCGGGGACGTTCACGCCCCGCCCCGCCCCAGGCCCTGCCCCTGGCCGGACCCCTCCCCGGGTCCAGCCCCGTTCCGAAGGGGATCTGACCCCGCCTGCGAGGCTCCGGGCCCCACTCCCAATAACTCCAGCTCAAAGCCCAGCCCTGAGCTCCCGCCTTCCTCCCATCTCGACCAGGCACCTTCAAGCGGTCGATGTTCACTTCCAGCTTCAGCTGTTCCACAGTCTTGCGGGCCTCGGCGATCTTGGCCATGTTGTTGGACATGGCTGGGGCGGGGAAGGGGTTAAAGGCCAGGTGGGAGTGGGATAGGCTCGGGACAAGTCCGGGTCGCCAGGTGAGGGAGGCGGTGGTGTGGGTGGAAGAGGCTGGTGGAGCTATAGGGAACCAGGGAAAAGTGGAGGGATGGAGAGCCGCACAGAGGCCAGCGGGAGGGATGGACAGAGAGGGGCGAGGACGGCAGGAGGGAAGCACAGATTGGAGGCTGAGAGGCAGGTGGCGGGAGGGACAGAAGGACAGGGCCACAGGTGCTGGATCAGGATCCAGGTGTCCTTAGCCCCCGGGGATAGGGCATGAGCCAGGAGGGGGGCCCTCCCCAGGCCAATTAGCCGTGGCTCCAGGGAGAACAAGGAATTAAGATCTCGGCGGGAGGGGCACAGAGGGGGCCTCATTAGGACTTTGGCAGCAGCTGCCCCCTCCGCCCCCCTCGGGGAGCTCCCCCACCTCAGCCCTGGCCACCTCAAAGGTTCCTCTGCTCATTAGCAGCCAGAGAGAGGGCTTGGGGGGAGGGGCCCAATCCACACAGGACCAGGAGAGGGGCAGAGAGGATGAAGAGGGGCACAAATTGGAGGGGCAGAGGGAGAGACTGAGGCACAGGGGAGATAAAGAGATTGGAGAGGGTGAGAAAGAGATGGAGACAGGGGAGGGATGGAGGGAGTAGGCGGTGGACAAAAAGGTAAAGAAAGGGGCAGAGTGACGCAGAGGGAGAGAGGTACAGAGGACAAAGGGATGGGGGGATAGAGAAGGGGAGATGGAGGAGTCCAGGAGGGAGGAGGCCAAGGGGGTGGGAGAGGACAGAGATGGGGACACACGTAGGGGTAGAGGAAGACACAGGGATAGCAGAGGAGAGAGAGGGGCACAGGGGGATAAAGGGACAGAGGAGAGAAGGGACCAGGGATAGAGAGAGACAGATGGAGCAGCTGGAGGAGACAGGTTAAGGGAGACACAGAAGTATAAAGTCATTCATTCCCTCACTCATTCATTCATTCCCAGGCAGACACCCTGACTGATGAGCAAAGGGAGGAGCTGTTGGGGCCAGGACCAGAGCTTCCTACCTGTTGTTGCCTGGGGCTGGGATGGCGGGCTGGTGGCGAAGGCTGGGAGACAGCTCCTGGGTCCCCCTGCCCCGCCCCTCCCCCTCCCCTGAGGTACAGCCCCTGAGGACCCGCCTCCTGTGGCTGCCACCGCCATCCCCACTCCCTTTGTCACCTTGGGTCTGTCTCTCTCTGGGTCCCATCTGTATCTGTCTGTTCCCCTTTTGTCTCTGTTTCTGTGTCTCTCTCCCTATGTCTCTGTCGCTCCTGTTCTCTGTGTCTCTTTCCTTTGCTCTATCTCCCAGTCTCCCTCTTAATCTCTGCCTGTCTCCCTCTTACACACACTCACAGGAAAAAGACAGACTCTCAAAATGTGCCCTACACCCTGCTGCACTTACCCCACAGTCACACAGCTCTCTTCCGTGTGTCCACACAGCCTCTCACTCATCACACGTCCTCTCCCACCGTGTCACAGCCGCCACCCCGTTGGCATGCCCTCACAGACACCCCTTCTCAGCACAGACTCACACTCTCGGTTCCTCAGGCAGAGACGCACAGGATGTCGCGTTGTCACACTGTGACCACACAGTCTCACAAACACCTGTGCTCAACACACAATCTCCCACAGCGCCACAGTCACATGGCCTCTCAAAATGCCACACAGTCCCTGTGTCTCGGAGTACGCTCCGTGACCATCAGTGACATTGCGCCCAACCCGTTACATGCACAACCTCGGATGTGTGACAGGAAGTCACACGTACTCCCACGTACAGTCACACTCGTGCCTACACAGTCTCTGTCGCACACCAGCTCACACATTCCCTGACACTGTCCCCACCCACGCACGGTCACGCACAGACTCTCTTGCCGAGCCTTACACATTCTGTATCCTACACAGCTGTCACCCTCACACGGCAGATTCCCAGTGTCACACATTTCCACACACACGGTCTCCCTTGTGCTTTCATCGCTGAGTGCTCTCACAGTCTCACCCTCTCACTCCCTGTCACAACGCTGTGCCAGTCTGTCATCTCCCACGCGATCTGCGTCACACACAGTTCTCACAGTTCATCAGTGTGGCTGACCCTGTCTTACACTCAGTCTCTCTGTCACACCCAGTCCCCCAGGGCCGCTCACACTGCCTTCTCACGCCATCTCTGGGTGGATCACATTCATTCAGTCTCACACCCCATGTGCCCATGTGACTCACACGGAGCTCATATCCTCCACCACGTTACACACGCTCGCACACAATCTCTCACTCTCGCATATGGTCTCTCGATGTCACAGCCCCCCAAATAGTGTCTCAGGCACACCAACTTCACGGTGTCACACAGTCACCTACATGGTACCTCTCTCATCTCACATATAGTCCCACACAACCGGTAGGCATAACAAGATTTCACACCGTGACAATCTGTTACACGGCATCTCACGAGGTCACACAGCCACAAAGAACCTCTGGCATCACGCACAATTTCACAGTAGTACACACTCATACAATCTCTTGGTGTCACACACCATCGTTCGGAGTCACTCCCGGACACCCTCAGTGTCTTTCCTGCACTCAGCACACACAACTTTCCGTCCTCTCCTGATGGTCCTCTGAAGGCCACACGAGGGCGCCCGCGGCCCACCGAACCGCCTACCCCACCGGAGCCAAAGCTGTAAAAGAAGGTGGAAATCTGGAGGGCAAGGAGCCGCTGCGGGCCGGCTGTGAGAGAGACCCAGGAAAGTGGAGGGAGACAACTGAAGATGGACCGGGACACAGAGAGCGCGACAGAGATGCGGGGAGAGGCAGACGCAGAGAGACAGGGATATGGAGACAGAAATTTGGAGAGAAAGACCCAGGCACTCAGAGGCGGGACAAGCAGAGGATTGCAGACAGAGACACACAGACTAGGGAAGGTACAGGAAAGACACACAGACAGAAGTGTAGGGTCGGAGACAGGAACCGAGACCTACAGACACCCAAACAGGGACAGGCGGCAGACACAGATACACAGATACTCCCGCGCCTTCCACAGGGGACAGTAGCGGAGGCGGGGCCTACAAAGGTGCGTCCAGGGGTGTGGCCTCGGGGCTTCTAAGGGGCGTGGTCCAGCGCAAGGTTTGGAGGGGCGTGTCGAGAATGTGGGCGTGGCCTGGATGGGGCGTGTCCCGACCACCCCAGACTGCTGCGGGAGGGGCGGAGGCGGAACCCCGGGAAGAGGTGGAGGTGGGGAAAGGAGCCCCTCTACCGCAATGAGCCCATCTCAGTTCGGTTTTTACGGCCTGGTCTGGGAAGCGAGACCGACGGGGAGGGGACACCAGCCCAGATCCGTGGTGTAGCGATTTGATAGGGAAGTGGCGGACCCTGGCTTTCCTCCTCCGCTACTTCGCCCGAGCTGCAGGGCCAGGTGGGGGAGGGGAACCAGGCTCACATCTGGAAAGCATCAGGCGCGCCGGACATGCCAGGGCCCCGGGCCCCGCTGCGGAAGCGGGGAGGGGAGCTAGGGCGCCCTAGTCTCCCCCTTAGCAGGGTCTGCCGGCGCCGGGGAGGGGCCTGGGCGTGAGCCCGGCCTCGGCGCCTCCCGCAGCTGGTTTCCATCATCAGTGCTGGCCCCGGCAGCCTCCAGGAGGAAACCTAACTAAGAGCGGGGGTGGACAAGGTGACGACCCAACCTCCCTTTCCCCTTCCCGATGGCGGCCAGAGACTGACAGACTGACACTGCCTAAACCAAGTGTAACCTCCATTTGTCTCCTGAGCTGTGGACCTCAGCCCTCTTTCCACCCTACGCGTGACCTTAGTTTCCAGGTGTGCAGTCCTGCTCTGTGCTGCACAGGAAACGCCCTAGCCTCATGACAACCTAGTAGTCAGTGGTATTATTTGTCCCCATTTCTTGAGGGGTAGCGGGGAACCAAGACCCTGGATTCGGATTCAACTCTGGTTTTAATCATTCAAGAAACGTGCAATGGACGCCAACAGTAATGCTAGGGCCAAATACCCAATCACTTGCTGTATATTCCACCTGGGTATCCGGTGAGATTCTCAAAATCAATGCATCCAAAACTAAGCTCTGGATTTCACATGCCAAACCCACTCCTACAGCAGTCTTACCCATCTCAGTTGATAATAAATCTTTGGGGTCATTCTTGACACCCCTCCCTCTCTTGCACCCCACACACGATCTAGCAATAAGTCCCATTAACCCCATGTTCAAATTCTCTCCACAATCCAATCACTTATTACCTCCTCTGTTGTCCCCACTCTGGCCCAGCCACCATGCCCTTTCACGTGGACTGTACAGTCACTCCTCGCTGGGCTCCCAGCTTCTACTTCTGTCTCTCTCAGCCTAGTGCCCACAGAGCAGCGAGAGTGACCCTGTTTGAACTGAAGTCCCCAGAAAATAGCAAGTGTTAGTGAGGAGATATTGGAACCTTCAGACACTGCTGGTGGGAATGTGAAATGGTGCAGCCACTTAGGAAAGCAATCTGGCTGTTCCTCAAAAGGTTAAACAGAGTTACCGCATGACCCAGAAATTCCACTCCTAAGTATCTACCTACAAGAAATGAAAACATCTGTCCACACAAAAACTTGGACAGGGATGTTCATAACAACATTATTCAGAATAGTCTCGAACTGGAAATAACCCAAATGTCCATCAACTGATGCATGGATAAACTAAATGTGGTCTATCCAGATCGTGGACTATCATGTGGTGATTGGAAGAAATGAAGTTCTGACACAAACTATATAACATGGATGAACTTTGAAAAAATATGCTAAGTGAAAGAAGCCAGACACAAAAGACCAGATATTGCATGATTCCATTTATAGGAAATGTTCAGAATAGGCAAATTTATAGACACAAAAGTAGATTAGTAGTTGCCAGGGGCTGGGGAGATTGGAGGATGACAGCTAAGGGTGCAGTTTCTCACTGGGATGATGAAAATATTCTGGGATTTACAGTGGTGATAGTTGCACAACTCTGTGACTATACTAAAAGCCATTGATAAGGCATTAATGACTTAAATTGAAGAAGACACAAATAAATAAAAAGCTATTCCACGCTCGTGTATTGAAAGAATTACCGTTAAAATGTCCATACTATCTAAAGCCATTTACAGATTCAAAGCAATCTCTATTAAAATTCCAATGGCGTTTTCCACAGAAATAGAACAAAACATCCTAAAATTTGTATGGAACCACAAAAGACCCCGAATAGCCAAAGCAGTCTTGAGAAAAAAAAGAACAAAGCTGAGGGTATCACCCTAATTTCAAACTATATTACAAGGCAATAGTAATTAAAACTGTATGGTATTGGCATAAAAACAGACACTGTATGGTATTGGCATAAAAATAGAAAAGAATAGGGAACCCAGAAATAAACCCACACATGTGGTCAATTAATTTAAGACAGATGAGCCAAGAATATACAATGGGCAAAAGAAAGTCTCTACAATAAATTGTTTTGGGAAAACTGGACAGTCATATATAAAAGAATGAAACTGGCCCACTATCTTACACCATAAACCTGAAGCCATAAAACCCCTAGAATGAAATATAGGTGGTAAGCTCGTTGCCAGCAGTCTTGGTGATTATTTTTTTGGATTTGACTCTAAAAGCAAAAATAAACAAGTAGGACTACATCAAACTAAAAAGCTTCTGCACAGCAAAGGAAACCATCAACAAAATGAAAAGACAATCTCCCAAATGGGAGAAAATATTTGCAAACCATGTATCTGATAATGGATTAATATCAAAATATATAAAGAACTCGTACAATAGCAAAAACCCAATCTGATTTTAAAATGGGCAGAGGATCTGAATAGACATTTTTCCAAAGAATACATACAGATGACCAACAAGTACATGAAAAGATGTTCAACATCACTAATCAAGTAAATGCAAATCAAACTCATGAGGAGCTATCCCCTCACACCTGTCAGAATTGCTGTTATCAAAAAGACAAGAAACAAGTGTTGGTGAGGGTGTGGAGAAAAGGGAGCCCTGTGCACTATTGGTGGGAGTGTAAATTGGTGCAGCCACTGTGGGAAACAGTATGGAGGTTCCTCAAAAATTAAAAACTGAACTACTGGGGGCCGGCCCGGTGGCTCAGGCAGTTAGAGCTCCGTGCTCCTAACTCCGAAGGCTGCCGGTTCGATTCCCACATGGGCCAGTGGGCTCTCAACCACAAGGTTGCCAGTTCAATTCCTCAACTAAAATTGAACACGGCACCCTGAGTTGAGCTGCCGCTGAGCTCCCGGATGGCTCAGTTGGTTGGAGCGCGTCCTCTCAACCACAAGGTTGCTGGTTCGACTCCTGCAAGGGATGGTGGGCTGCGCCCCCTACAACTAGAAACGGCAACTGGACCTGGAGCTGAGCTGCGCCCTCCACTACTAAGACTGAAAGGACAACAACTTGACTTGGAAAAAACTCCTGGAAGTACACTCTGTTCCCGAATAAAGTCCTGTTCCCCTTCCCCAATAAAAAAAAAAAAAAAAGAAAAGAAAAAAAAAAAAAACAGAACTACCATATGACCCAACAATTCTGAAGAAAATAAAAACACTAACTTGAAAAGATATCTGTAGCCAAGATATGGAAGCAACCTAAGTGTCCATTGATGGGTGAATGGATAAAGAAAATATGATACACACACACATTATTCAGCCATAAAAGGAAGGAAACCTTGCCATTTGCAACATATCATTTGCAACAGCATGGATGGACCTTCAGGGCCTTCTGCTAAGTGAAATAAATCAGACAGAGAGAGACAAATACCGTATGATCTCTTTCATATGTGAAATCTAAAAAAACCAAAATTCTACCTCCTAGATACAGAGAACACATGGGTGGTTGCCAGAAGCAGGTGGTGGATGAGCAAAATGGGTGAAGGTGATCAAAACGTACAAACTTCCAGTTATAAATTAAATGTCATAGAGATGTAAAGTACAGCATGGTGACTGTAGTTAATACTGTTACTGTACTGCAAATATGAAAATTGCTAAGACAGTAGATCTTAAAAGTTCCTATAACAAGAAAAAAATTTGTTTTAAGACATTAAGCTCCATATTTTATATGGATGAATTTCATTGTATGTGAATTATATCTTAATAGAGAGAGCTGTTAACCTCATCCCCCCCCCCCAAAAAAAAAAAACACACTAAGTTCTTCTTCTGCTCAGAATTCTCTCATGGCTCCCGATTCCCTCAGAGTAAAAACCAAAATGCTCACCATGGCCCACAAGGCCCCACATGATGTAGTGGCCCTTCCTATTCTCTTCCCTCACCTCTCCTCTCCCCCTCATGCACTACTCCAGACACCCTGGAGTAATGTGTCTCCTAGCTATTTTGCCAACATGACAGGTACCATTTTGGCCTCAGGGCCTTTGCACAGGCTAACCCCTCTGCCTAGGATATTCTTTCCCAAGGTATCCACAAATCTCATCCCTCCTTCAGGTCTCTGTTCAATCAAATGTCACCTCAATTAGATCATCCCTGATTACTCTACCTACCTAAAGTTACAAACTCTTTTGCTCTCCATCCCACTCATACCTCCGCTTGGTTTTTCCTCATTGTCTTTATCAGCTTTAAAAGATTATAAAATTTACTTATTATGTCCACAGCCCCCCACACACCTCCCAGCTTCCATCTCTGTGACCAATTCCTTGTGCATCTTTCTAGAGATAATCCATATAGCAAATATACTCTGTAGGGCAGTGGTTAAGAGCCTGGACTCTTAGGCAGCCTGAACTTAAATTCTGGCTTTGTTATTTAATGGCTTCCGGTAAACTACTTAACCTCTATGCCTCAGTTTCTCCATCTGTAAAGTGAGCACTATAATAGCATCTACCTCCCATGAGATTGTGAGTATTAAATGAGTCAATATATATAAAGTGTTGAGAATGGTGTCTGGCATAAGTTTCAATGGGTGTTAGCTATTATTTTTTATGAGTAAGTCTTAGAATCTTAAAAAGGAAGGAAGGTCATCCATATTACTCCAACCATTTTGACCAGAGTGGCCTGTGTGGCCTTAGGCAAGTCCCTTTCCCTTTCTGGCTTTGCTTCTTTTATGGAATGGAGATGGAGCAAATATTCCCAAGGGCCTGACAAGCAATGGCTTTTCCTGGAAAACCTTTAAAAATAACTGATTTATTGCTACTCTAACAGAAATACATGTTTATCCACATACACACTAGAAGCTCTACAGGGCAGAGACTTTTTTTCTGTTTTGTTCCTTGCTGTGTCCCTAGTGCCCAACTGAGGCTTGGTGTCCACTCTCTCAGACTTCAAAGGGACAGAGATGTGGACCCTCCCATGCAGACACAAGGGTCAAAGCAGCAACAAATACCCATTTTTCAGACTGTGGAGTCGGTGGGGGTTGGGTCCGAGTCCTGGCTCCCTCTTGCTGTGTGACCGGGGTAAGTAATGGCCTCTCTCTCAGCCTCTATTTACCCATCCTTAAAATTCATATAATTATTGGGCCTACCAAATAGGAAAATGGGCAAAGTATGTAAACAGGTAGAAGAAACACAAGTTGGTCAGTAAGTAAACCAAAAGATGTATCACCTCAAGGAAACAGGGAGTAAGACATGCCAATTAAAACAACACAGTTCTCAAACCCATGTTTGGTGAAGGGGTAGAAAAACAGTCTTCTCAAAATTTGCAAATGTCAATTGAAGGCAGTCTTAGTGGAAGGAAATGGGGCATCGAAGTGGAATTAAGTTTTTAAATGAGCAGACGACAATGACCAAGCAATTCTATTTCTAGGGGTGGATTCTACAGACATTCATACATAAATGCACAAAGAAGTATGCACAAGGACATCACTGCAGCAAGATCCACACGAACCAAGGAATTGGAGAGTTCACAAATAGGGTTAGATTATGGAACTCCCCACAGTGGAATCTCATGCAGCTATTGGAGTGATAGGAAAATACAGCACCTAAGTTTAGATGAAATGGACAAATTCCTAGAATACCACTTAGCAAAACTGACACAGGAAGAAATAGAAAAGCTAAGTAGTACTATAACCATCAAAGAAATTCAATTCTTTTTTTTTTTTTTAACTTTTATTTATTTCAAGTGTTTTTTTTCCAGGACCCATCAGCTCCAAGTCAAGTAGTTGTTTCAATCTAGTTGTGGAGGGTGCAGCTCACAGTGGCCCATGCGGGGATCCAACCGGCAACCTTGTTGTTAAGAGCACCACATTCTAACCAACTGAGCTAACTGGCCGTCTCCAAAGAAATTCAATTCTTAATTAAAATCCTTCCCATAAAGAAATCTCCAGGCACAGATGATTTAAAAAAAACAAAAACAAACAAACAAAAAACCTGGTAAACAATGCATATAGTTCAATTTATGTAAATATAGTTTTATATAACCATTGTGACAATATATATATATAACTATTTATAGTCATATATTTATATAGTTACTTAGATCTATATATGTATGTAAACACATAAATAAATAAAATCAAACTGATGATGATTTCTGAGACAGAGGATTTGGGACTGTCCCTTTACCTACATTGTTTCCGTCTTTATGAAGCCATATTTATGATCAAACAAAACTCCTTAAAATAGCCAATGGTAGGAAAATGATGTTGAGACCCACCCTGACACCTGCTATCTGGTTCTGGACACTGCCATATCCAAAGCAAACAGTAGTTGCTCAATAAATGTTAGCCCAAAGGAAAAGCATTTCTACCATTTTAACACAGAGTCCACCACATATGTAACATTGTGCGTTTATTTACAAAGAGGTTAGAGAAACACACATTATCTGGCCCCCCTGTGCAACGGGGAGTCACCATCGTCATAATAAATACAGTAATTTTTTAAAAACAAAAAAATACTGGATTGGAACAGCTGAGGGTCATCCTGAGCTCCCCCCACTCCCTCTAATGGGGCGGAGGGGAGGGGGGCACGAGATAGATGCCATCTTACTTCCCCTCTTCTACCTCCCAACCCTCCATAATTATCCAGGGATAGAGGTAAAAGAGTTTTTCTTTCCAGGTGTTATCAACTCCTCCTTCACCCTCAACACCCCAAGGTCAGAGCTCCTTCCCTTCCCAGGGAACTCTGCAGGCATCATCTGGGTCAGATAGAGTTTCCCACAGAGGTGCTAAGGGGATATTCTAGGGGCTCAGGGACATAGATGGGGGGCACTTTGTATATGAGGGGAACAATATCTGGGCATAGAAAGATGAATAAGAGCTCTGTGAGAGAAGTAAAGGGCATCAAACAGACTAAGTGTCTAAACTAAAATGAGGAAATTCAAACTGAATTACCCCTTCTGCATACCATAGCACACCCATAGTACAGATGAGGAAAGTGAGGCCCAGAGAAATAGAACTTTTCTGCCCCACGGGCTGCAGAGCCAGCAATTGAACTGGATCAAACTGGGCTCCTCCCCCATTCCTCCCTATGGTGGAGGGGGAGCCTTTTCAACCAAGACTGCAGTGGATGGGGGCAGTGAGGAAGGGTCTTTGGAAGCAGAGAAAACGGTGGTCTTTGGAAGGGAGGTGTGGAAGGGCCCGTGATTGGGAGTGTGGTGGTGCAGAGGCTATGAAGGGGGAGCCCACGCAAACCCTCAAACTCACACTGTAGTCATGACCTTGAGAGAACCCGAGCGGAAACGCAGTATCTTTTTCTTGAGCGCGTGGGAAGCCTTGATCTTCACAAAGACTTTGGCGGGGCCCGCTGGCGCCCCTCCACCTGCACCACCCCCTGGCCCGGAGGCCGCGGTGGCCGCCACCAGCTGCTGCGGCCACACGAGGCCACCGCTGCCGTCTGAGTCGCTGGATGCGGAGCTGAAGGCGGGCGACTCTCCCTCGCTGGCACTAGATTCGCTCTCCCCGTAGCCGCCGCCAGCGCCGCCCGTCGGACCCCGGCGTCCAAGCGGCCCCAGGCGCCCGGCCGAGCACTCGGAGTCGCTGCCTGCGCAGCCGTAGAGCAGCCGGCGCCGAGGAGCAGACGGGGACGGGCCAGGCCCGGGGCCGCGGGCCGCGGGGCCGCGGGGGCGGCCTCGGCGCCCCTCGGCTGCGTCGATCTCGGCGGTGGAGCGCCAGCGGCGGCAGGACCCCGCGGCCTGCGCGGCCAGCGTGGGTGCGGGGCCGCGGCGGGGCCGCGGAGGCCGCGGCTCTTCCCGTTCCGCCGTGGGGTACTTGGGGGGTCCCGGGGGCACCGCGGCGGCTCGGCCCAACAGGCTGGTTTCCGACTGGGAGCGCGCGGCCTTCCGAGCCCGGGGCGAGCCCCGACGGCCCGAGGCCTCCGTCACGCGTCCGCGGCGGCCGGCGGCCCGGGGACGCTCCCGAGGTGGGGACTGCTCCACGCTGCGGCCCCGCGTCAGTGGTGGCGCTTTGCGGCGGGCGGCGCGGCCAGGGAGGCCGCGGGGCGCCGCCTGTGCCCCGGGGATGTACTGCGCCTTCACCAGGCGGCCCTCGCCCGGGCTGTCGGGGGGCGAGGGCACAGCGGGCGGCGCAGCGGGCTCCGGCGCCGCCTCCGCCTCCCAAGGCGCGGCCCAGGCGCGGCCCAAGGCGGCCGGACTGGCGGGACGGCCCCCCGCACGCTCCACTGGGGGCTCCGGCGCGGGCCGCGCGCCTCCGGGGGGCGGGGACGCGTCGGGCGGCCGCTGGCGCACGCTGTTCTGGCGTCGCGGGCCCCCGTCCGCGCCCCCGGGACTGGTCCGGGGCTGGCCCGCCCCCCGGCGGCGGCGCCTGCGCAGGAGCGCTGAGATGTAGCCGTCCAGGGGCCGCCCTTTGCCGGGTGCGTCGGGCGAGTCCGCAGGAGGTCTGCCACCTGGCCGCGGGCTGCGCAGCGCCACAGCGTGCAGGGGGCTGGGCGTCAGGAAGGGCCCCGCGCGGGCCCGCCGTTCCGCGGAGGAGCAGGCCTCTGGGCCGGCAGATCCCGCTGCCGTCGGATAGGGAGCAGAGAAGGACCGCGGCACAGCGGCCCGAGCACCCACCGCCTCCGGAGCACTGGGACTGGTGTCTCCTAGGGAAAGGAAGGCAAAAAGAAAAAAAAAAAGGAATAGGGAACAGGCACTCAAAGCCCTTTTCTCAGTGCAACTAGGAGGAGCAGGTTGCCTGTTGCACCCCGCTCCCACCACCTGCCCAATTCTCCGACTCCTATCAAACCCTGTTCTCACCCCTTCACTCATATCAGGTTCATAACAAAATCATTAACAAGTGGCCTTCAACAACTCACATGGTCTGTCCTGCCTCTACCTCTCTGACCTCCATCTCTAACCCCTCCTCTATATTTATTGGTCTCCAGTCAACACTGATTTCCTGGATGCTCAGGCCAGTCCCGATCCAGCCTCAGGGCCTTCGCACTTGCTTCCCAGAAGACTTTTCCTTCAGGATATCTGCTTGGCCCACACCCTCACTTACTTCAGGGTGCCACTCAAATGTCTCAGTCACAGTGATGCCCTTCCTGGCCGTAGTTTGTAAAATTGCAATTCCCTTCTCAACTGAAAGGGACATGCCCTAGTCCCCTTCTCTAATTTACTTTTCATGGTACATGTCAATATCTAATACCCTATATATTTTACTTAACTTATCTTGTGTATTTCACCCACTAGAATGTCAGCTTCGTAAGGACAGGGATTTTTTTCACTGCTGTATCCCTCACCCCTAGGATAGTGCTAGGATAGCACATAGTAGGGGCTCAGAAACTTACTTGCATAAATGAATAACAGCAGTTCCTGTTTACTGAGTGGCTCCCATGTGCCAAGTTCCATGCCTTAGGGCAGAGGCTCACTGAATACTCAAAACTTCCCTATGAGGTAGGTGCTGCTGTTAATCTCGTTTTAACAGATAGAGAAACAGAGGTCCAGAAGGAAGTGACATGCTCAAAATCACACGAAAAGGGAATGTCACAGCCAGAATTTGAATCCAGATTGGTCTGACTCAGAAGCTTGGGCTCAAAACCATCCTCTCATTGTCCAATCCCTGGCTCTCCAGGTCCCAATCCCACCCACCTTACCTAGGGACTTGGGCCTCTCGCTGGCATAGATGCCCCGGGGTTCAGAGGGACCCAGGCGTCCATAGGAGCCAGATCCGGAGAAGCCACTGTCCCCACAGAAGGTGGAGGGTGGTGAGTCGGGACCTCCTGTGGAGCTGGGGTCTTCATAGAAGCCTGGATTCCGGGGAGAAGGGGAGACACCATCAGGGGGCCTGTCTGGGGAAATCAGGAGTGGAGAAAAGGAGCCCAAGAGACAGGGATGGGGGAGCCTGAGGGATGGTGGGCAGTGGGAAATATTGGGGAGTCCCAGGCCAACCCTGCCCCCTTTACCCATGCTCACCAGAGCTGCGCCCGCTCTCCTGTTCCAGGCCCCCAGACTCCAAGCTCAGGTCTCCCAGCTGCTGGCCCAGGTCCCAGATGAGCCCGGGCAAGGCCTCCTGAAGGCATGGGGAGAGCAGGATGGTCAGAAGGCCCCCAGTCCTCTGCTAACTGGTTCCCTATTCCAGGAGCTCATGGGCAGTTTCACTTTGACAATGAGGCTCTGACTCAAAAGGTAAAAGTAGCACCTGAGGCCCAGTGTCCCTCTCAAATTCTCTGCCAAAGTCCTTCTGGCTAATGCCAGTCCTTCATCCTGCAGCCACTCGTTCCCTTTTAGGTGTGATGAGGCCTCAGAAGGCCCTGTTCCTTCCCCCTCCCTGTCAACTGTTCCCTCCATCTGTGCTCATGGCCCTTGACCCCTATTAGTCTAACTTCAGATCTTGGCAGTAAGGGCAGTTCACTGCTAAAAGTTGGTGTCCAAGACCTGCCTTCTCCCAATCCTTTCTCAGGTGCTCCCATCTTTCCTCAGTGCCCTTTATCCCCCAGTAGAAAGTTGTTTTGCAAGTCTTCCTAAGACCTTCCCAGTGTAGACATGCTCCCTCATATGGATAAAATAGGCTGACCACGAGTCATGTAAGTCTTTGCTCCTCTCCGAAAGAACGCTCAGTGCCTACTGGAAAGTCCTTCTGTGAGTCTGGCCTCAGTGGTACTAATGGGCCCCAGCAGGTTCCTTTGGCCCAGGGGCCATATCTTCCTCCTGCTCTTCTCCATTCCCACCCAGAAGCCTCCAGTGTCTGCCCACTGCTCCTCAGCCCCATAAGAAATTTCTGTTGAGTCCATCCTGGATTCTTTTTTCTGCAGGAAAAGACCATTTCTTATTGGGTGTGAAAAAAATGAAGGTAAAAAAACCCTTTGAGGGGAGTGTGACAGTGACTAGGGGCGGGGGGGGGAGGGGCTGAAACAACACAGATGGGGTCTCCAAGATACTAGGATTTAATCCCATTTTGGAAAACGGGGCCAGAGTCAGAAGAGTCTCACAGGTCTAGTGTCTGAGTAAGGCCAGAGGCGGCAGCAGCCTGGGCTGACGGTTGACCCTCAGACAAAAGCGGCTTGTCTGGACGGTGGAGGGAGGGGAGGAGGTAGGAGGGAATGGGAGGGCAGGCGCCCAGCCCTGCCTATTTAGGGCAGAAAGACTGGCCGGCTCCCTCCCCCTCCCACCACCCCACCTCCCTCCCCCTGCCCCCCAGCTTCCCACTCCTCCCACTGATCTCCTGGGCCCTGTCCCCGCCCCCTACCCCCACCCCCACCCACCCCACCCCCACTCCACCCCACCGCAGAACATAACCCCCATCTGGGCTTGTTTATGGTAGGAAAGTCAAATCAGTCCACTTTGGGCTCCTGCTCTGGGTATGCAACTGTGCTCAGGGTGATGGCGCCATCTTTGAACAAAACCCAGGAAAGCAGGCAAATTGTGTAGCATCAGGGGTGGCTAAAACAAGAAAAAAAGACCCCCCCCAAAAAAAAACACCAAGGACCGCCCAGATACACAATGTCATGTTCCCCACTAATCGCCCCCTTGCTCACTGTGCTAGCCACACTGGCCTCTTTGCTGTTCCCTGAACATGCCAGACCTGTCCCTCCCTCAATAGGATGTGTCCCCCACATCTCCTGCCTCACTCCCTTGCCTCATTCAGAAACTTTGCTTGTCCCATTCCTTCTCTCACCCTCTTTCTAAAATAGCTCCCCATCACTCTACATCCCTAGTGTCCTGTTTTCCTATGTAGCAGTAATGACCTCCTGGCTGAAAGTTCTATCAAGTTGTCATTCGTCTGTTGTCACTCCCACTAGAATGTCAGCCCTAGAAGGCAGAGACTTATCTGTTTTGTCCATTGCTGTACCCTCCCCGCCCCCAGTGCCTAGAACAGTGCCTGGCACAAAGTGGGTGCTCAGGAAATGTTAGATGAAGGAGTAATGTACCGCAGAACATTATAGGGCTATTAAAATGGAAGAAGGTATTTCTTTATAGAAGTATCACCCAGGTAGAGCGTTGAGTGGAAAAAGAACAGTGCCGAATGTATAGTATGAGGGTGAGCCAGGATTACCTGGAGGGCTGGTTAAAACCTAAATTACTGGGTCCCTCCAGAGCTGGAGCCCAAGCATTTCCATTTCCCATAGGTCCCCATGTGCTGGTGAAGTCCCGCGGGCCACACTCTGAGAACCACTGGCATCGTCTCTGGGACCTCACCCAAGAAACTGGAATTTGTAAAAGGCAAAGCAGAAATTTATGTTTCTTTTGCTTTTTTAACACCTGGAGTGATTTTTTTTTTAACTTTTATTTATTTTAAGTGTGTTTTTCCAGGACCCATCAGCTCCAAGTCAAGGAGTTGTTTCAGTCTAATTGTGGAGGGCACAGCTCACAGTGGCCCCTGTGGGGATCGAACCGGCAACCTTGTTGTTAAGAGCACTGTGCTCTGACCAACTGAGCTAACCAGTGGCCCAGAAATTTATATTTCTTGGTATGTAAACTGTTTCTGCCAGTAGATGAATTGGAAGAGGTCCTAAGGGACTCACACCAAGGTGACAACAGTGGTGATCCCAGGGGAGAGGATGCATTTAGGGGATCAAGTGAGGGATAAGGGGACTGGGTGGTAGAATGAAGTGGTTAAGGAGGCATGGCTTGGAGCCAAATTGCCAGGGTTCAAAATCAGCTCTGACACTTTCCAGCTGTGTGACCTTGAACAGGTTACTTCACCTCTCTGGGCCTTGGTTTCTTTACCTGTAACATGGGCATCATTTTACTCCTTCTCTTATGGGGTTGTTGTGAGGAGTCAATGAGGAGTTAAAACAGCAGTTCCTTTTAAGCACTTAATAAATGCTAGCTTTTATTATTATATGAAAACTCTGAATTCCTAACAAGGAAAATATAAAATCATATTTTACTTGTGTAATTAAAAATAAATGTTGGTAAGTTCTGTAGGTCTAATTTCAGTTCTTCCATTGCAGGGGAGGTAGGAGTTAGGGGGACAGAAGGGAGAGGCTTTCTCCACCCTTGTGCCTGGACCCCCCATCACTCCTCCCCCCACAACACCCCCCCAGTCTATTTGTGAGTCTGACCTCATTCTTTCCAGCTGCAAAGGGATGAATCTTTAAAAGAGCAGAAGGTCTTTGGTCTGAATCTGGCTCCCTGTTTGCCCACAATGCCTCTCATCTTTTTTTGCCGGTCCTACTGCAGTGGGCCTGAGGTCGTCCAGCTCAGGCAGGTTTAACAGGAGTGTGGCTAAGATCCCTGGAGACCCCTTTGCCCAAACTTTCCCAGACCTTTTTTCCTCCCCTCACATGCCCCCAGTTTGTATCCAATTCTCTTTGTCCCTATTAGGAAGTCCTTCTGCAAGTCTAACTTAAGTCCTCGCTGGAAGGGGTCCTTTCTCCTTGGTGGGAGAGAACAGGACCCCTGCCCTAATCCAGGATTCCGGCCTCTTTGCTGTGATAGCCCTAGTCTGTAACGGCATCCCCATCATTCTTATTAGAAACTAATGAAGTATGGCTTCAGTCGTTTTTGCTTCAAAGGGAGTGTATTCCTAGGTGGGAGGGATGGGAAGGGTAAGCATCATAAGACAGAGGCTCGGGTATCCGTAGAGGCTTTCACCCCCTCTTCAGAAGGACCCAGGAACCCCAAACACCAGAGGGGTTTATATTTAGCGCTTCTCTGCTCCTCCCTCAGTGCCGCTGTCTCCCTCCCGCTGCCTGCCACCGCCTCCTCCCTGACGCTGGGACAGAGCTTTGCCTGGAGACTGTGGGGGGAAGAGGCCTCTCTACTACCACCTCATGTGGTGGGGGTTGCTGAAGGGCTGAGATGAAGAAACTGAGGGGGGAAGAGAAGGGGAAACTGAGGCAGAAATCGGGAGAGACTGAGAGACAGTGAGAAAGGACACAGCTTGCCCATCCCCATGCCTTCTCCCTTTCCTTGTAGAGGTGGGAGGCGCCTCCCCAAGCCCAGCCAGCTCTGGGTGGGGTGGGGGGGAGCTGGTGAAGGCCCCCACAATGCGTCTCTAACTTTGGGAGGGGGTGGGGCCTCCCACAGCTGTTTCTGTTTCCAGAGAAGAATGTACAGGGTCCCACTCCCGGCAGGGGGAGGGGCTGGGCGTGCAGCCTGGGAGTCTGACTTCAGTCCCCTCCCCAGTCCCCATCTGGGGAGGGGGCAGTCGAGGTCAGCAGTAGGGAGAGCCCCCTCCCCCGCCACCTCGGCTCAGGTTTCCCCAAACGGGAAGCTCTGACCACCCACAGGCTTGGGGATGGGATCTGCAAGGGGAGCTGGGGTCTGGGGCCTGACGGGCTGGGGGGAGGGGGAGAAAGAGACAGAAATGGGGATGTGGGCCAGGGAGAGGTGCAGACATGCAAGAAGGGAAGAGCAGGGAGACAGAGAGGCACAGAGAGACGGAGGATTAAGAAAGACAGAAACAGCAAGTCCCAGAGAAGTGATGGCGAGAAGAGTGCAAGAAACCCAGGAAGAGGTCTGGAGAATTAAGAAATGGCAAGAGAGGGATGGTGCTTCTTAAGTAATGTGGAGACCTCTGCCTTATCTTCCCCCATTAGAGCACCCAGGGAGTCCGACCCCCATGCTGCCTCAACCTGCCTCCTCATGGGTTAACCAGGGCTAGGACCAGGTAGGAAAGGAGAGAAAGTGTCACAGGAGGGTCAAGATCAACGTGGGGTCCTCAGGGACTGTGAGCTTCCTCTCAGTAGTCATCTCTCCCTCAGGAGGCCCTAAGATCCCCTGCCCCCATCTCTCCCCCTCCGGAGATCTCCAAGCACACCAGGACTTAGGGAATTTGGAGCTCTAGTAGCCAAGGCCCAGAGGGGGGCATGTTTGAATCCCAGCTGTGTGACCTTGGGTGAGTCGTTTGCCCTCTCTGAGCCTCAGTTTCTTTCTCTGTAAAATGGGAACTATCGCCCTTATCTCCAAAGCTATAAGAAGACAATGCATGCCAAATACTGGGCCCTGGGTGTGACACATAGTACTTGGCGCCCAGAAGGATTTTCCTTGGAGAAGGGGTGTAGGGGATGGGGCCTGTGCCTCTCAAGAGGCTCCAGCGGAAGCAATGCAGCGTCCCCTTTCCCAGTTTGGGGAGGCAAGGAGGCCACATCCCGCCCGCCGCCCAGACTCCAGGGTCTGCAGCCCCACCCCCTGTCTTGTTCCCCCCTCCCCCCCATCGGGACGAGTGTTTGAGCATCCAACCGAGACAGACAGACAGACACAGATGGGGACGGAGGGACAGACGGACAGACGGCCTCTCACCAGCTGCTCCTCCAGGGCCGCTGCGGCCCGGCGCGCGGCCGCCGCATCTTCGTCCTCATCGGCGTCCTCCTCGTCCTCCGCCTCGGCGCCCCCCATTCCGGGTTGGGCCAGCCGCAGCGCCTGCTGCACGCGGTACTCCTGCCTCTCCCGGAGCCAGTGCAACTCACAGAGCCCGGCCAGGCTGCCCTCCAGCCAGCCCCGCAGCCGACCCCGCTCGGGGCTCACCGGGAACGAGAAGGCCCGGATCATGGCTGCGGCCCCCGCCCCAGCCCGGCCGGGCCCCGCGGCCACCCCTCTCCCTGTCCCACCTCCCCGCCCCAACAGCCCGCCTGCCCGCGCGCCCGCCCGCTAGCCCGGCTGTCACAGTCTCATCTGCATAGGCGCCCGCCCATTGGCCCGCCCACCCGTGCCTTATCTGCATGACCACACCCCCGGCCACACAGCAACCGTAGCCGATTGGTGGGTACCCTCCCTTACGAAGATGCTCGGTGGTGCACCGCCCCACAACGCGACGCATGCTCGCAGCTGCCTACTCGCTCCGCTTTCGGGCTGCCTCGCCACGCCCCTCCATTCGCCTGCCATTGAACCCTGACCACGCCCCCTCAACGCGTCACCAGGAAACAAGTCCTCCCTTACCCAAATGTCATTGGTCGGTGCCTCCTCGGTACCGCAGCTGGTTCCTCTGGCTACCATTGGACTGTCCGGCTGGAGTGGAAGAGGTAATCTATAAATAGAGAATGGGTCGGTGTGACAATTTGGCAGATGGTCCTCTTCCTCCAACCCCTCGCAACCCTCGGCGTCTGAGGCTGCGCAGGAGGAGGAAAGGGTTAGAGTTAGCCCTGATTTTGCCTCCTCTTCCACGAAGCCTTCCCAGACATTCAGCTGTAAAACTAGAGGGCCAGAACAGCTAAGATCAACAAACTCCCATAAAATTATGCTTCCAAGCGGGGACAGCTTCACCGGCGTGCGACCGGCTTAGAAGGTCCAGGGGCTTGGTTTTAATGTTCTGCTGCTACTGTCTTGAAATTCTTATTTTTTGAACAAGGAACCCCGCGTTTTCGTTTCACACTGAGTCTCGCAAATTATGTGGCCAGTCTTGCTTCTAAGTCTAAGATAGGTTATATCTTAAATTCTGGAATTATAAGGCCCTCGATGGAAGATTCTATGATTTGACCAGGACAGATTCTAAGTGTCTTTTGTCTCCCAGATGCTGTGAGCTCTGCGCTCACCATTCTACGATTCCAGAGGCCTTTGTTCTACGTTCTAAGAGGCGTTGTTCTCAGCCTTCTAAGATGCTGTGTTCTCAACGTTCTATGGTCCTAAGAGTCTGATACCGACGTTCTTGTCCAAGGTTCCCCCCTCCCTTCCCGGGCTCCGCGAGCAGGGCTGGCGCCCCCTCAGGCGGCCAGCCTGTGTCACTACGCCAAGTGTGCGTCCCTACAACCTTCAAGATCTAGCTCCAGTATTTATTTATATCCATTTCTCAGACAGACCTGACTCCCTAAAACTCAGGGCCCAGAAGATCATGTGAGAACTTCCCTCTTTTATGATCCCCAGGGCACCAAGGGACTTTCTGGTCCTGAGCTGGAGAGGCAATAGAAGTGACTGAGAGCAAAGACCTCCAGGAGTGAGCCCCAACTCTGCCACATTCCAGCTGTGTGACCTTGGGAAACTTGCCTAACCTCTCTGTGCCTCAATTTCCTCATCTGTATAATGGGGGTCAGAATACTATCTATCTCACAGAGTGGTTATGAGGATTAAGTGAGATATTTGTTAAGTGCTTGGAGCACTGCCTTCCATGTATAAAAAACCATAGAAAGGCCTGATAAGTAAACAAATAATCGAGTGAGCCCAAAGGAGAAAAATGAGTCTAGACGTTAGTAAAGGCAACTTTTATTCAATCCTACTCTTGTTTAAGATAGACCTACACTGTCCTTAAACGGCCTTAATTTTCCAACAATGGGGAGATGATCAGGATTGATGAAATGGGGATCTGGAGAGCTCACTCTTGAACAAGATTTTCTTAGTCGGTGTCTGGGGGTGATCTCAGGATTGTTTTTTCATCCCTGCTCTTTGTGTAAGACTAGATCAAGACTAAATGAACCATTTGCTGCGTGAAATGTTGGATCTGGAACTGATTTGGGGTTCTGGTCACCAGGAATTTGAAGATGGGTGTTCCTGGGAAGAAAAATAAAAATGGTTACATAAAGGAGTAAAACCAAGAGTTGAGGCCAGAGGACAGCCAGTTGAGAGTTCCAAGAAGGAACTCTTGGTGAAGAGAGATTCTTGGTTGGTGGAGTCAGATCAGCCGTAGCAAGTCTGCAGATTTCCTTGTTGGCTTCTTGATGTCCTTTCCTCATTGGTGATGACAATTCCTGAAGAGTTCCTGGGAATGACGTGCAGCAGTTACTTTCAACCACAGCCCACAAGTCCCTCCCCTGGCAGCGCCTAACCTGGGTACAATCATGCTCAAACATGATTAGAGGCCATACTGAATCCTTGGAGTTTATTCCCAAGCATTTGGCTTTTTGGGGGTCTTAACGAAAACAATCACAATCATCCTGGGTCTTGTGTCTGTCTGATGATTTCCAGCTTCCACAGGATTTAGCAGATCTCCTTTTGTGAGGAGTTGGGGGTTTGAGAGGAGAAAGAGTGAAGTTTGGGTATTGGTAGAAGAAGGGGAATTGAAACTCTCATTAGGGTTTACAGGATTGGCAAGACCATAGGGGCCAAGCAGCTGGTAGGTAGATACCAGTCAGTGAAATCTCCACACACAAAGTGTACACCATTGAGGACAATCCAAGACTCAGAGGAGAGGTAATCTTATTTATTTGAGAGGTCAGAAAACAAATGTTGATTAAAGGTGGAAAACCAAGGAGAACACACAGGGACAGGACTAAAACCATGAGATGAATCACAAGGGAGCTATGCTGCTGGTAACAAGAGAAATTGTCAGAGGCATTGGTTGACTGGGGTGGGTAATATTTTGATACCCGGAAAACCTGATGAGTTCAGTGAGGAGGTGGTTCCTGCCATTAGGGTTGTTATGGTGTCATTTACTGAATAAAAGGTTCAGTGATGACAGAGGCTGAGTCCCATGAAGGGGCCACTAGGGAAGTTGTGGGAAGAGCACAGAAACCCTGATTCATACGTAGGGAGGGGCTTTGGAGTGGGGTATGTGGGACAAAGCTCAATCCATCTGCAACAATCTTATTTCCAAATCAGGTCCCATTCTGAGGTACTTGGGGATGATTTCGAAATATCTTTTTTTGTGTGTGTAAGAGACCCAGAAACTGTTGGAGTTGCATTTTAGTCTTAGGTAAAGATGAAATTAACGATGGGATAAATGCATTCTGTGGATAAGGTTTTACCTTCAGGTGCAAGGTCATGTCCTAAACTGTGTGTTGTGACTGATATGGTTGTAATTTGTCCCTACATGCCTTGTGTCCCTGTGAACAAGCACTTGGGGGTAGATACTAAGTGTCAGTGAGTGAGCTGTTGAACTGAGCAGACATGACCATTCACATATTGGATTAGAGAGGAATTGCAAGGGAAAACCAAACCCTTCAAACTGGCATTCAGAGTCTGACAAAAGTAATCAGGGGCTTCAGTAGAAACTGGAGGCCTAACCGTCTGTGTGTATTGTTGACTTTCCCCGGTGAAAGCAAAAAGGATTGTGAATCAGGGTGTAGAGGTATGTGAAAGAATGCGGAGGAGACGTTCATATAGTAAATTGGGTGGGGTTGGAAGGTATAGAGGCCAAGATGATGCTGGATTGTGAACTTGTGGGAACCTAGTTTGACTGTTTTATTTACGGCCTAGTCTTGGACTAGCCATATCCCAATGGTAACGCTGAAGTTCTTGACAGACAAGATGGGAGAACTGCAGGGGCTGGAGGCAGGTATTACAAGGCCCTGAATGATGGATTGGAGGCCCTAGAGAGCCTCTGGTGTCAGAGCACGTTAAGGCAGGGGCCACGACAGGATCTATTTTCATTTTAAGAGGCTCAGCCCCCAAGATGCACCTTATGTCTGTTGAGTTGGAGACCCAAAGAAAATCAGGAATGCGGGTCAGCATAGCTGACTTTGTAGGCCTGAGGGAGAGGCTGATGGGTTATTTTGGGGGAGGGGTTTGAGAAAGGTTCGTGGACCAAAATGGACAGGAGCGATCAGAGATTGTGAGAGTTAGGCTCTCTCGTAAACATGAAATGTTAACATTCCAGATGGAATATCCCCTCTGAAAAGATTTATTGGCGTAATTTGAGTAAAAAATTGTTGTGGGCAGTAAGGTGCCTAATGAGACAGAGAGTGGCTTAGACAAAGGGTAAACCATGTGGCAAATTGTGGCATCTCATCGCAACCATTGCTGTATCCTGGGGGAAGGTAAAGAGAGACTATGAGATATTAATGGGTGTGGGTGTGGCCCCTGTATCTACTAATGCTGCGGTAGCATGCCAGGTAATGGAGATGGTCATTTCCCTCTGTAGGTTGAAGGGTATTTATGGACACAGAGGAGAAAATCTTCTGGAAGGGAGTCACTGGGGAGACTGAATCTTAGGCTCAAATTCCTTTTTGTATTTCAATGCTGGACAGTCTCCAGTCCAATGTCCCTTTTCTTTACAGTACCTACAAGTATCCCTATCAAGATTAGGTTTTGTGGTATCCAGTAGCCCCAATAGGATGGCCTTTTTGTTTCTAACTGTTTAAGTTGTGGGATCTTAAGTTGCATTGTAGGGATTTGATTTTATCTGCCCTGAGGTTGGGCTATCTCATGGAATTCTGTAATCAAGGTATTTCACCAGTTAACATGTTTTTTGATCATGTCTCTAATTTCTGGCCTCAGGAAGTTAACAATAACTGGTGGCCAAGACAGAAGCAACGTAATTGCCAAGGATCAGGCATTCTGGTTCATTTTGAAGATCCTCATTGACTGAGGCTGTCTAGCTTTTTCAAATCAAAGAGCTGCAGCTCCGAAACCCACCAGCAGATGGACTGGCTGATATAAAGTGGGAAGACTGAAGCATAAGCTCCAGGTACTAGCCTAAATTGGCTGCTAGGCACTGCCGCTTTTACAGGGCTCAGCAGTCTTCTACTAAGACATGTAAGTTTGAGTGTGATTAGGTATAAAGAGAACTTGTCCAGGTGCATGCTCCCCCGGCTCGCCCCCAGCTGTGGGGCCAAGAGTCCGGCTGACAGTAAGGAGCTGGGGGACTGGAGGGCAGGGGTCAAAGGTGAAGACATGTTCCCAGGGTCTACAGTCTCAGGGCCTAGATGAAGCTTAAGAAGGCAGCACAGGGAGGAAAAAAGAAGGCAGGGCAGAAGACCCGTCCTCCTGCCACCCAGGCTCGCCCTCAGCTGCCCCATCCTCCTGGGCTCCCCATCCCAGCCCTGCCCACTCTGGGTCATCACTGTCCCCCCAGAGGGGGTCAGCCCTCTGAGAGTGGGGTCTGGGCTGTCTCGGTCACCACCGTGTCCCGAGCATCACTAACACAGTGTGACAAATGGAGGAACCAGTGATGAGCACACTCAGTGTGCAGAGAAGTCCTCACGTCAATTTAAAATACTAAGTACAGTGTATCAGGTTCCTCCTATGGACCAGACTTGGGCTAACACATTGTCATTATTAATAGTTGTGGTTCGTATTAAAACACCAAGTAAAAAATGTGTCCAACAAGCCATGAATTACTTGCTTTCCTCTAAATCTTCCACTCCTCCAGTCATGCTCCCTCCATCTGTCTTCCCTCTCCAGTCACATTCCTTCCATCTCCCCTCCACTTCCAACTTTTTGTACCTTACTCTTCGCTGTCCGCCTTATGCCACTGCTATACCTTCCTCCCTTCTGGTCTTGCCTCCTGGTAATTCTCCCTCTCTATATTTTCCACCCCAGTTCGTCCTCCTTCCCCAGGCCCTGCCCCTCCAGTCCCCTCTTCCTCATCTCTCCCACCCACCCCTCCCTCCCTCCCGCCTCCTTTTCAGGCAGGCCGTCCTCCTTCCAGGTGAACACCAGACTAACGGTACAAGAATGTGGTGTGGCCAGAGATCTGGCCATGGGGCCAGAGATGAGTCCGTTTTAATTGTTGGGTAATTAACTTTGGAAATCACTGCCCCCCATCTCCGCCATGCTCCTCTCCCGGGGTGTGTCCCATCCAGTTTGGGCAGGAAGCCGCTTCGCCTAGAGCAGTCCATCGCTGGGATGATGTGGAGGGCCGCCCCCCGAGGGCGGGGAGAGGAGGGCGGACAGCATCACGGGGCAAGCAGAGCGGGGTCTCCGAGCCTCAGAGTACGCTGATGCGCTCGGCTAGCCCTTGCATGTCATGATCCTGCGGTGGGAGGGCTCCACCCAGCTCTCGGTCCGCGGGCAGCCCTGGCCCGGGCAGCGGGTGCTCGGCCACGAACTGCTCCCAGCGTGCATCGTCACTCTCGTGCGTGATGTACCGCTCGCCCATCTTCCCCTCTAGCTCTCGGAGGTCCAGCCACGTCTGGTACTCCTGGGCCCGGGAGAACACAGGTTAGCCTGACCGGGCGGTGCACGGAGGGCAGCCAATAGCGACCCCACATTATTTGCGCTGCCAGTGAGAGGCCAGGTGTCCAAGAAGGTGAAGCCACACCCTTCACAACCTGCCCAGTCAATAGAGATGTAGCTCCACCCATTCTACAGCCCAGCCAATGGGAGGCTCAGCCACGTTCCACCCACAGAAAACGAACCGCCGCCCTTGATTACGTGCGCAGCCAATTAAGAGATCTGGTTCCAGCCCCGCCCCCTGCATCACCTGTAACCACGGATGGCTGAGAGACTTGTCCACGCTGTAGCGCTTGCGCATCTTCACCTGCAGCAGGTTGTTGATGAGGTCGATGGCTGAGCGGGAAGGATAGAAACAGCTCAAGTCCTGCTGGCCGGCCCTCATCCCACAGGCCACCCTAAGCCTACCTGCCTGCCATCCAGGCCTTGCTTCTGCACTGGCCCAGGTGCCTTGGAAGCCTCACCTGCACCGATCACTCATCCACCCATTTCCCCAGTAGATTGCATATTTGTCTTGCCCCCCACACGTGGCACCCACACTCACTCCTACATCTCTTCAAGTGTCTACCTCAGTGTCCCCATTCCTATGTCACCTTCATAAGTTTTGTCATACACAGGTACATACAGGTACACCTGTACTATTCTTCACTTAGTATTTTTTTTTCAGCCAACTCATTTGTCCAAGATACAATGTGAAGTGGAAAATGCAAGTTGAAAAACAGCATGTATAGTATGATGCCATCGATGTAAAAATGGGATATATGTCCACATATAAATATAAAAGAGACTCATAATTGCCATTGCCTTTGGGAAAAATGGCAGACAAAGGATTGAGAGAGAATTTTCACTATAGACCCTTTTGTATTACATTTAAAAATTCAAACCATGTGAGTATTTAACTTAAGTAAAAATCAATGCAATTTTGTTTTACATTAATTCACTTTTCTTTATTTCACTTTCTGAGGTGAAAATGAATTTATATAAAATGGAAACTTTACATTGCCCTGGTCCATGGAAATCCAAAGATCACTTGCCATGTCCCCAATAAAAAAAATGAAAATAAACAACGTGAGTAGATGGTAGTTAGTCACTGGTTTCCTGCAGAAGGCCCAGAGACCGAGGCCTGTTTGTGAAAAGGAGGATTAGTGAGTGTCAGGCATTCAGGACAAACCAGCACTTGTCTGAGGCTCTCTCCTTGATCAGAAGCCTTGAAAGACAAGGGCCTCACTGTGTGCACCCCTCTGAGTATAGGCCTTGTCTACACAGGCCCTCTGCTCACACCCACAGGATCCCTCACGCACATCCACCCACTCAAATTCACTCATGCACATTTGATGAGCTTTTACTGAGAGACTTCTGAGGACCCCCAGTATTACTCCAGAACTCAAGTCAATCCACATTCTCATTGCTAGTGCTTTACCTCTCTTAGGCCCACCACTAACTCTTTTCCTGAACTGAGTAACCCTCATGTCACCCCTCTCTCTGCCTGCTCCTCAAGGTCACACCCTTCTAGGTCCCTTCCCCTTCTCACCGTTCACAGATCACTCAGCAACCTTCTCCCCTCATGATCTCTTTTCTCCAACTCAACCTCAGTATTCCCAGAACCTAGGACAATCCGAATCAGGCATATAGTAGGCACGCAACATATCCTTGTTGAATCAACTGTTACGAATAAATGACGGTCTTCTTAACCTTCCTCTCATACTCCTTCTGTCCTCCTGAGCTACTGGCTCCAGGACCTGGCCCTTGTTCTAACTTATTTAGGGCTTCTTATCTTAGCCCCGCCCTTGGCCCACCCCCACACCGGGCTCCGCCCGAGTTGCAGGGCTCCAGGACTTAACTTTCCCAGACCAGTCCCCAAGGAGACAGGTCCAAGTCACAAGGCTCAGTGCCACTACCTGGCCATGACACCAAAGCCTCTATATGTAGATATCCCAAGGTCCACCTTGGTCCCAGCCCCCCTTTCCTTTGCAGCCCGATGATTCTCCCGACCCCAACCAGCTCCCAAGGTTCCGAGTGTGATGACTTTGGCCTCATGGCTGGTTCTTTTCCTGGACAACTTTTCCTGGACAGCTTCAGAAACCCTCCATGGCCCTGTCCCTCCTCTAGCCATGCCCCTAAACCAGTCCCTTCCATCACTGGACTTGTCCCCAAGGTCCAATCCCTCGTCTACCCCAGCACCCAGCAAATTAGCCAAGCCTGGTCCTCTGCTTTTTGGCAGAACTAACCCTCTTGGGCCATAACCTCAAAGACTTCAGGCCCCAGCCAACACCCTGGGACGATCTGCCTCTTCTCCTGGCCACCCAGGCCCTTTGGCCTCCTCAGGTCCAGTCCCCCTTCTGGTCCAACCCTAGACAGGCCAAGCCTCGCTTAGCACCCAAGACGCCAACCAAGTGTCTGCCTTAGTTTCCAACCAACAAAACCTAGTTTAGGCCTGAGTCTGGGGGCCTGGTTCCATACACTCCCGGGCCCCTGACCCAAAGTTCCAGGTCCAGGGTGCCTCACTGTTTAAAGGACCGTCGTCCCCGGGGCCCCGCCCCATTGCTGGGCTCAACCCCCATCATACCAGGCTGTTTCAAGGCCCCGCCCTCTTGTGGCCACGCCCACTTCCCCGCTCCGCCCCGCAGCGGGCCCTTCCGCTGGCCTCTGCATACCTCCCGCGGAGATGTGGCTCCAGGGACAGGCTGGGTACATGAAGGCTGCGTTCTGGATCTGGTCGTTGATGTCCTCATCCTCATTGAAAGGGAACGTGCCACTGAGGCTGACATACATGATCACGCCCACCGACCACATGTCCAGAGAGCGGTTGTAGCCCTGGTTGAGCAGCACCTCGGGCGCCAGGTAGGCCGGCGTGCCCACCACTGAGCGCCGGAAGGACTTCTCCCCGATGATGCGTGCAAAGCCGAAGTCACATAGCTTCACCTGCGGGGGCGAGGGGTAGAGGGTCTGCAAAGCTGTTGGGGCCGCACCCTCTGGTGGTGTCCCCCCCACCCCGTCACAGTTCCAGAGAAAAGAGAATATTGCTTCTAATCCAGGCTCCTCCACTCACTAGTTGAGTGAACCTGGGCAAGGGACTTCTATTCTCTCTGCCTCAGTTTCCTCATCTGTATGAGGAGGAGGATCAGACCTCAAGGGTAATCATAAGGATTACATGAGTTAATCCATCCAAAGCTCACAGGACAACAAACGCCCGGCCTGCAATGAGTGCTCAGTAAGTGCTACCTGCCACTCTACCCTCTGCTACGTGGTACAGTCTTAACCCTCAATTGCCTGTTTCCTCCTTGGCACAGGGAGATGCTAACAGTCCCTACCGTAAAAGGGTAGCTGTATGGCTTAAAGGAGTGAACACTTAAAGCGTTAGGAGCAGTGTCTGGCAGAGTGAGCTTCGGTGATTTCAGAAGAGGGACCTAACTTCTCCCAGCCCCAGTTTTGTCATCTACTGGGCATGTTGACAGCGGCTTCCTCTCAGGCTTCCCTGGGGATTAAATGGGACTGGGCAGGTAAACTGCCCACCTCCAGACAGATGTGTGCCTACCTATCCCTTGCCAGTGGGGGCAGTCTAGGGTTATGCACAGGCTTTAGAGCCAGCAAACCTGGGCTCAAAGTCCTGCCCTTCTGCCTACCACCCCAGCATCACCTCTGTGCTGCTACCTCTGCTCATGTATTGTCCCCTTCCCTGCTCAAAATCCCTTCCTGGCTCACTACTGCTCTCCAGACAAAGTACAAAATCCTTGAAGCCCCAAGCCTCTGTTGCTCTCAAAAGCAGCCACACCCAACCCCTGACCTGAATCTCAACTTGACAGCAATACCATTCTTTCCTAAGATACTTTTCTTTTTTGACAGATCTTACCTGTCTTTTCCTTTTCTAAGATCCACCCCTTTCTTACAATGGGATATTATTTGGCCATAAAAAGAAATGAAGTACTGACACATGCTACAACATAAACTTGAAACATTAACTAAGTGAAAGAAGACAGCTACAAAGGACCACATATTATATATTATATTATTATATATTCCACTTACATGAAATGTACAAAATAGGCAAATCCACAAAAAGTGGTTGGGGGTGGGGGATGGTGGGATTGGAAGATGATGACTAAGGGGTATGGAGTCTTTCTGGGGTGATGAAAATGTTCTAAAATTCATGGTGGTGATAATTGTACAACTCTGTGAAGATACTAAAAGCCACTAAATAGTACACTTTGAATGGGTGAATTGTATAGTATGTGAATTATATCTTAATAAAGCTGTTAAAAAGACAAAAGTACAGATCTTCCCACCACAGGGCCTTTGCACAGGCCATTCCCTCTGCCTGGAACACTTGTCCATCAAAAAACTAACTTCTGCTTTTTCTTCAGAGAGGGTTTTTGCAGACCCTCCGACTGGGCTACACATCTTACGGTTATCTGAGCTCATAGAACCATGTTACAGAACTCATCACAGATATAATTATATTTTTGTGACAATTTGACCAACATTTGCTCTTCCCTCTATGATCTGCACTGTCCAGTATGGTGACCACAGGCCACATGTGGCTTCTGAGCACTTGAAATGTGGCGAGTGCAACTGAAGAACTGATTTTTAAATTTTATTTAATTTTAATTTACATTTAAAACCTGATCTTAGATTTAGTTATTGGAAAACTTTTAAATATGTGTGTAACAACTTGGGTATGCCAATCTACTTTTCTAACTGTTGACTTTATGAAATCTAAATACAAATCAAATATTTCTTTTCTTTTTAATTAAAATTTATTGGGGTGACAATGGTTAGTAAACTACATAGGTTTCGGTTTCAAATGTAACAAAGCAAATATTTCTGATGACAGTTTAACATCTAATTTGAGATGTGCTCTAAACATAAAATACACACCAGATTTTGAAGATTTAGTATGAAAAGAAAGAATATTTCATTAATAATTTTTTCGTTGGGCCGGCACGGTGGCTTAGGTGGGTGGAGCGCCATGCTCCTAACGCCAGGGTCGCCAGTTCGATTCCCACAGGGGCCAGTGAGCTGCGCCCTCTACAGCTAAGATTGTGAACAACTCTCCCTGGAGCTGGGCTGCTCTGAGCAGCGGGAGGTTGGGGTGAGCTGCTGTGTGCTGCTGTGAGCTGCCATGAGCAGCCTGCGACCAGCAAGAGCTGCCGTGACCTGCTGTGAGCAGCCAATCCACGACTAGCAACCGACTGCGTCACGGGGTGACGGGGGAGCGCAAGGCTCATAACACCAGCATGGGCCAGGGAGCTGTGTCCTACACAACTAGACTGAGAAACAATGGCTTGAACTGGAGTGGGGGGGGGGGTGGAAAAAAGGGGGGAAATAATTTTTATGTCTATTACATGTTGAAATGATAATATGTGGGCATACTACGATAAAGTATATGATTAAAATTTATTTCACCGCTTCTCTTTAGTTTTTCCAGTGTGGCTACTAGAAAATATAGTTATAGATACGGTTCATATTGTATTTCTAGTAGATAGTATTGCTCAAAATCAAGGGTTTTCATGCTCGGCACTATTGCCGTTTAGGACAAGATAATCCTTTGTTACGGGGCTGTCCTGTGCACTGTAGGATGTTTAGCAGCCTCCCTAGGTGCCTCTCCCTCAACAGTTGTGCAACCAAAAATGTCTCCAACATCGTCAAATGTCCCCTGCGGGGCAAAACTGCCTCTAGATGAAAACCACTGCTATCAGTGGACATTCCTTGGTCATAGAAATGGGGATGTCTTGGGGTGGCCGGATGGCTTAGTTGGTTAGAGCGAGAGCTCTGAACAACAGGGTTGCAGGTTCCATTCCCACATGGGCCGGTGAGCTGCGCCCTCCACAACTAGATTGAAAACAATGACCTGCCACTGAGCCGTGGGAGGGGTGGCCCGATGGCTCAGTTGGTCAGAGCGCGAGCTCTCAACAACAGGATTGCCGGTTCAATTCCCACATGGGATGGTGGGCTGCTCCCCCTGCAACTAAAGATTGAAAACGGTGACTGGACTTGGAGCTGAGCTGCGCCCTCCACAACTAGATTGAAGGACAATGACTTGGAGCTGATGGGCCCTGGAGAAACATACTGTCCCCCAATATTCCCCAATAAAAAAAAATAAAGAAATGGGGATGTCTTTGCTAATCACAGATCCTAACATCCCACCCTGAAGCATGGCACACAATAGGCACACAATAATTTTTAGTTGACTAAAATGAGCCTCTGGCTCTAGAAATGAAATTAACTAAATGATTGCAAAACATAGATAATAAAGCAAAAACTTCACAGGGATGTGGAAGGGCTAAATGAGAAAATGTCCCTAAAGGCCCTTAAACATAGTAGGCACTCAAGGGGGTGGCTTGTTGGCTTAGTTGGTTAGAGCGCGGTGCTCTTAACAAGGTTGTTGGTTCGATCCCCACAGGGGCCACTGTGAGCTGCGCCCTCCACAACTAGACTGAAACAGCTACTTGACTTGGAGCTGATGGGTCCTGGAAGAACACACTTAAACAAATGAAAGTTTTTAAAAAAAACACCAAAAACATAGTAGGCACTCAATAGCTTGTAGCTGTTATAATTATCACCCTTGTCCAGTCTGGCCCTGACCTTAACGGGGTTCTCATCACCCAGTCAGAGGCTCATCAAAACTGTTTTCCTAACACACCCACAGAAGAAATTACCGGTTGTCCCCTACTCTTTGTTCTCTGCTTCTCCTCTTAATAATAACAATCCTGGGTGAAGGGAGTGAAAAGGTACAAAATTCTAATTATAAAATAAATGTCATAGGGATGTAATGTACAACATGCCAATTATAGTTAATAATACTGTATAGCATATTTGATAGTGGCTAAGAGAGTAGGTCTTTTTTTCTAAAAATAAATTCACTGTGTTTTTTTAAAATAAATTTTATTGGGAAACAGTATGTTTCTCCGGGGCCCATCAGCTCCAAGCCATTGTCCTTCAATCTAGTTGTGGAGGGCGCAGCTCAGCTCCAAGTCCAGTCACCGTTTTCAATCTTTAGTTGCAGGCCAGCAACCTTGTTGTTGAGAGATTGCGCTCTAACCAACTGAGCCATCCGGCCGCCCCCCTGGCAGCTCAGCGGCAGCTCCTTGTCTTCAATCTAGTTGTGGAGGGCGCAGCTCACTGGCCCATGTGGGACTTGAACCCACAACCCTGTTGTTCAGAGCTCCCGCTCTAACCAACTGAACCATCTGGACGCCCGATAGTAGGTCTTGCAAGTTCTTACCACAACAAAGAAAATTCTTTAACTCTGTATGGTAACCGATGTTAACTAGATTTGTTGTGGTGAACATTGCACAATACATACAACATTCAATTATTATATTGTACACCTGAAACCAATGTAATGTATACGTCAATTTTAGAAATTTAACTTGAGAAAACAATAAAAACAAAAAACTTGGAAACCAATTTTTAAGATAATCGTACTACAAATCATAAATTGAATGGGCCACATGGTCACCCAGAATAGACCACATTTCATAGCCTCCTCTGCGTCCAGCCATGATCATGTGATCAAGTTCTGGCCAATGGGATGTGAGAAGTGACAAGAGCAACTTCCAAGTATTGCGTTAGGGGTATGTCCGTTTCCTCTACCCTGCTTCTTTCCTCCTTCCTTTCCTATTATCTTTTCACATGGTAGGCAGCAATCCTGGATCATGAAGACCAGGCGACACCACAGAAAGGTCAGAACAACAAGACAGCAGGAGCCGTGGTCCCCAAAACCACGGAACTTACTTTTTTAGCAGCAGTATGCTTAAACTGGATCCTATATGAGTGAGAAACATGCTTCTATCTCATTTAAGCTATCTCTATCTTGGGTCTCTGTGTCCGATTAATTATCTTGATTAATGCAAGACGTCCCCACCTGCCACCAATGTTGCCTGGACTCCCTAAAATCAGGAGGGGACATAACTAACCTGAGGAAACGGGTCAGCCGATGCCAGCAACACATTTTCCGGTTTTAAGTCACAGTGGACGATGTTCTTGAAGTGAAGGTGTCTCAAAGCCACCAGGATCTGAGGGAAGGAGATGGCATCAGTCACAAAGGTAGGAAGGTATCCACCCCAGATTCTGCCTGTAGCACCCAGCCCTCCAAACCCCATCCATGCCTCCCTCTGCATTCCCAAAGATGTTCCTTGGGGCCAAGGGAGGCATGAGAGCACCAAAGAAGAATCCCAGAATGCCAGAACCATTTGTGCCTGAGATAGGAGTCGGACACATAATTCTAGAAAGGCTGAACTAGAGCGGTGGGTTTGGGAAGATCCTGAGACCCTCTGGCATGTGGTAATCTCCTGATAAAATAAGAGCTATTAATAAAGCAGTGGTTTTCAAGGATGCACTATTGTGTTTAAAAAAAAATATTTTTCATCCATTAAAAATTTATAATATGAAACAATACAAACAATACCAATATGACATGCGTTAAGAGGTGGGGGGATTCTAGAGCCAGTATACCCTGGTGGAAAACCTGGCTCTATACTTATTAGGTTGTGGCCTTGGGCCTCTCTTATACTTATTAGCTTGTGGCCTTTACCTCTCTAGGCCTCAGTTTTCCCATCTGTAAAAGGGGGATGTTGACAGTACCCAACATCATGGGTTGCTGTGAGGTTTAAAATAGTTGTTGCATTTAAAGGGCTTAGGGCAGCGTCTGGCACAGAGCAAGCACTATATGTTAGCCATCATTATTATTGTTATTGGTTATTATTTTTGTGATGGTCTGTTGGTGAACATATTTCTCTGTGTGCTTCAAATAAAGCCTCTCTTGTTGTTATCTGTTAATTCAAGAATATTCTATGATGGCAAAGCTGATTTTAAAATAAAACAAAAACCAAAACCGATACCATTCGTATGCACTTATCTGTGGGAATCATAATTTTCCTTGATTCTGTATAACCCAAACAAAATACCAAACACACTGGAAGAAGATGTTGTAATCTCTACCTTAGAACTTAAATATATGTCCTCCTCATTGTTTTTGCTGGATGATTTTCGAGGACAGAAATGCTCCTTGAAAGCCACTGCTGAGGTCCAACTTCCTTATTTTTCTACAGACAGGGAGGCTGAGCTCCCAAGATGTATTTGTACATCTTCTTCTCCAGATTCCCTGTGGGTTGATTTCTACCCTCCTAGTAAATGTGGTGAGTAAAGAGGGCAGATTGGATGCTACGTAGATCTAGGTTCAACTCTCAGCCAGACCATTTCCTAGTTGTGTGACCTTGGGTGAGACCTGGGAACCTCCCTCCACCTCAGTTTGCTCATCTGTAAGATGGGATTTATAGCAATACCTACCTGAAAGGGTAGTTGAGGAACTAACAAGTGAAGGGTTTACCCTAGGACTTGGAATGAGGCAGGCAAGAGGCAGAAAGCAGAAATCTGGAGGGAGGGAGGGAGGGAGAAAGAGAGAGAGAGAGAGAGAGAGAGAGAGAGAGAGAGAGAGAGAGAGAGAGAAAGAAAGAGAGAAGAGGAAGAGATGGATGACCAGAAAGAGAAACTGCCTTGATTTCCACAGCAGGCAATTCCCTCTCCCTGCCTGAAATCTGGATGAGCCTGTCTCAGTGGGTTTCTGTCCCCACCCAGCAAGCCAGCCTGACAAAGGCACACAGCTTGTGAGAACAAGGGTGCTGGGCCTGAATAAAGGAAACAAAGCACAGGGGACTTTGCAACCAATAGAGAACATGTCCCAGAACCAACCAGATGGGAAGGACTTTCTAGGAAGACCATGAAATGCAGAAGCCATGCAGAAGCAACATTTAACTTTGTAAAGGTTAATCAATAAAACTGGGGAGAAAAAAACCATTGTAAAAGTTAAAACCTCTATGGCAAATAAAAGCTATGAATGAAATGAAAAGGAAAGCAAATACTAGGATAAAAGAATTGAACAACACAGTGACAAGGATCCAAAGTCTCTCATATACAAAGAGCTCTTACAATTCAATAAGAATAATGCAATTGAAAAAAGGGTACATAAAGCACAGGCCAATAAACATATTAAAATATGCTCAAGCTCACCCATAATTTTTAAACTGCCAAATGAAGTCACATGAAGTATTATTTCTCCACCTAAAAGACTGGTGATTGCTTTATGCAGAGTTAGTAAGGAGTGAGTAAATAGACACCCTCAAACTCTGTCGGTGAGGACAAAGATTGAAACAGATTTTAGAAAATAACAGGGCGACATCTTTAAAAAAATTTAAAGCAGACCCCTAGACTCGGGAGTCTATATCTGAATGAGTTCTATTGAAATTCTCCCATCAGAGCCCCGTGATATTTGTAGATGGATGTTCACAGGATGTGGTTTGTAATAGTGGAAAAGTAAACGCAACCCACATGCTCCGCAGTTGGGGCATTTGGTGATATCCATCATGGGATACAATGCAAAAAGAGGCAGTTCTGCTAACTATGGACTGAAATAGAGTACAACCACACGCCACTTAAAGACAGGGATAGTTGTGAGAGATGCGACGTTAAATGATTTCATCGTCGTACGACATCATAGAGTGCATTTCCACAAATCTAGGTGGTCTAGCCTATTGCTTCTAGGCTACAAGCCTGTACAGCATATTACTATACAAAAACAATGCAAGATTAAATCAAGCGCAAGACAAAATGATGCAATCCAGAGATGCAATCACGAGACGCATGAGGCGGCTGCTGGCCTAACACAGCGTACTGTTTTAGGCCCACTTGTTTTTGATATAAGTAGAAAGAGTACACTTTTAAATAACAATAAAAAGTATAGTATAGTAAATACATAAACCACAGTAACACGGTCATTTATCAGGATCATGTATTATGTACTGTACGTAATTGTATGTGCTATACTTTTACATAACTGGTGGTGCAGTGGGTGTGTTTACACCAGCGTCACCACAAACACATTGTGCTATGACATTACGATGTCTATGTCACTAGGCAATAGGAATTTTTCAGCTCTGTTATAATCTATGGGACCCCCCGTCATATATGTGGTCCGTAGTTGATTGAAATGTCATAATAAGTGCAATAATAGCTATTATTACTATTACCAACCTATTATTTTTTTTACCTATGATCCTATTATTTTTTTGTTGTTTTTGCTCTATTATCTGTCCTATTATTATTTTAAAGTTATTGTCCCTATTATTTCTTCTATTGTTATTATTACTCTACTAGTTTTCTGTTGTCCACTATTGTGACTCCTGACCTCTGGGCACCTGGGGACTCTCCAAGGGGACGTCTGCTATAGGGCAGGGAGGAGCCGGGCAGGGAGGGTGGCAGCGGGCAGCGTGGGCGGACGCACCTGGGTGATGAGGAATTTGGTGAGGCGCTCGGGCAGCCGGCCCTTCTCACTGGACAGGATCATTTCCAGCATGTCCCCGTGTAGCTTCTCCATCACCACAAACACTTTCTCGGGTGTCTCGAACATGCACTCCAGGTTCACAATCCCTGGATGCCGTAGACTCTGGAGTGGGGTGAGGGGTGGTGTGGTGGTCAGGGCCCAGGTCACCCACAAACTTAGGATGCCAGAAGGTAAGCCACGGGAGCAGGTGTATGACAAACAAGGAGAAGGAAGTTCCCTAACTGAGCAGCTTATTCCCTGGGGGTGGCACTGAGGGAGGGGAAGGGGCTTCCCACAGGCCCAGACAGAACCACCCCCTTGCACCACCAGGTGTCCAGAAGGACCTTGACATCATGAAATTCTAGCGAAGGCCCAGGGTTGCGAGAGAGAGGGAGAGAGAGTGTAGAGAAATAGGAAGAATCTCTGTACATCTCTTTCAAATCCATGCCTCCTCCCTTTTCCCCCAGCCCTGGCCTGGCCCGACCTCATCTCTCCCACCCAGGTCTCTACCAGCCTCCTCCTTGGGCGTGGGGCTGCAATCCCACCCCTTTCTACCTACCCTCCGATGGCAGCCTGAAAGATCGTTCTAAAGTACATAGCTGACTCTGTCCTTTCCTTGCTCAAAATCCTTCCATGGCTCCCCAGTACTCTCAGGAGAAAGTCCACAGGGTGGAACCCCACCATCCTTCCTGGCCTCAATTCCCACCACATAAAGGTTACTATCTAGTAACCTTGAACTTCTTCAAGTTTCTAGAAGACATCATGTTCCCTCTCACCTCCAGACCTTTGCACAGGCTGGTCACTCTGCTCAGAATACCTTCTCCACCCTTTCAATCTCAACATGCATAGTCCCTTCTCCAGGAAGCCTTCCCTGACTACCCTCAGCCTGGGTCAGTTGGCCTCTGAAGGAGGCAGTGAGAAGGAAAGGCCCTTCCTGGGTAGAGGTCGAGCTGAACCACAGATCCCACTGGTCACCTGCAGAATGGCCACTTCATTCCTGAGCTGGCTTTCCTGCTTGGTGGGGAAGCGCAGTTTGTCGATGACTTTTACGGCCACATCCCGTCCCGTCTTCCGGTGCTTTCCTGGGCAGGGGGTAGGGAAGGTGGGGAGTGAGCATTTCCTTCCAGTCCTTGCAAAAGAAACTCACTCCCACCCTCACCCCAATTCAGAGACACAGCCAGCATTGGACAAAGGTGGATGGAAGGCTTCCAAGATGGCTCTGAGGCCCCAGGAAAGATGGGAGCAGCAGGGGGCCCTGGGAATAAAGGTAGAATGAAGGAAGGTAATGACAGAGCTCCAAGGAAGAGACTCTACTACCTGGAAAACTAGATTTGTAACCAATCAAAATCTGGGCTCTACTCTGTGGCCAGTCAGAGTGGAGACCCTCCCTGTTCATACTTGGAGAAAGTCCATTGGCTTTTCTCAAGGAGAAAAGGACAACCTGCAATCATCTGCCCCAGAATCTAGCTTTCTAATCAACCAAAATAGGAGGTGACATGTGACCAATCAGAAGGGAAGGTCTGGAGCCCAGAAATCCCCAGGACCACCTCTGGGTTAACTCTGAAGGGTCCTTACCGCCATAGACCACTCCAAATTGCCCTGAGCCCAGCACCTCGTCCGGGAAGATCTGGTAGACGGTGGCGATGTCCTGCAAGGTGGGACACGGAGGGTCAGGGGTGCACATGGAGATGGGGGTTCAAGGAGACTGGGAAGGGTGGGAGAGCTAGGAGGCTGTGTGGGAGGCGGAGGACATCCTTGGGGCCATGGGGTGTGGGCAGGGGGTCTTACCACATTCTCTTGGATCTGACTGTTAGACACTGAGATGCTCAGAGAAGCTTGTCCTGGGGAGAAGGGAGAGGTGGAGGTGAGGGGACCCCAGGCTCAGGATTATGTTCATCCATAACTCCAGAGGCAGACTCTGGAGCCAGACCACCTGGGTTTGAATCTGGGTGATCCAAGGCTCATCTTCAGGCTACTGACTTGTCCACTGTGAACCTCGGTTTCCTCATCTGGAGAATGGGAATAATACAAGAACCTCCCTCACAGCGCCAGACAGAGGAGTAAACGAGATGTACTGAGGGGGCTCGAGAACGGACATCACAAATGATTCCACTGAGCATTTCACCCTGTGATCTCAGTACCAAGAAGGCATGCTCTTCCCATTTTATAGAGCAGGAAACTGAGGCTCAGGGGGAAAGCCCAAACTGACTCCAGCATCTTCTCCTGAACTTGCTCCACTACCAATACAGCCAGAAACAGACATTTCCAAAGCTATGACCCTTCTGCCATTTGAGCATCTCTCTCCTCCGCACTCCAGACTTGGCCCCACAGCCTCCTCCCTCATCTCCCTGCCCCATCCTGCTTTTCCTATTCACCGTCTCCTCCATAGCGAGGCCAGAGGGATCTTGCAGAAGTATAAACCTGACCCTGCCCATCCCCTGCCCAGAACCAGCCATGGCTCCCCAGTGCCCTCAGGAAAAAGCCCAAGCCCCTTAAACGTCCTATCAGCAGGGTCTGGTCCCTCATCTACCTCTTTGACTTGAAGCCCCACAGTGCTGCTCTGTGTCCCTGACACACTGGTCTTGCTGGGCCTCAGGCAGAGTAAGTTCTTTCCTGCCTCCGGACCTTTGCATTTGCTATTCCCTCTGCCAGGAACACCCTCTTTCCCTCATTCTGGACTTTGTTAAATCCTCCACGTCCTTTAGTCTAAGCCTGAATGTCACTCCTGGGCCATGTCAGATTACTTTAGCACATGTTCTACGAAACAGTTGTCATTGTACCAAATGAGCTGATTAATATCTGTCACCCACACTGGATTATGAGCTCCAGAAGGCCAGGAACCTGGTACTCTCTGATTGTCCTTTGCCTCTGCCTGACATCATTTCCCATTTGCTTTCCCCTATCTCACCCCTCTTCAGCTTCCAGGTCTTAGCCTAGATATTATCTCCTCCAGGAAGCCCTCCTGGATACCCAGTCTGAGCCAAGCACCAGCTCTGGGCTTCTCCAGCCCTCGGGTTCCCATGTGCCAGTCCTAGTCACTCTGGGGCATCACTGTCTAAAGACCTCTCCATCTACCCCACTGGACTGTGATCCCAAAGAGGGCAGGTCCTGGGGTGTCTTGGTCACAGCTGTGTTCCCAAGCACTTTCCAGCAGAGGCCAGGCACAGAGGAGGCACTCAGTAAATGCATGAATTAAAAAGTCTGAACTCACAATTTGGAGGAGTCGTCACCATCTGGACAAAACTCAGAAAGGGCAAGTGACATGCCCAAGGCCACACACCAGGTCCAGGGCCTGCTGAGTCCAGAAGCCACATTTGCCACTGTGCCATTCCTTCCTTGCCTTCCCCTGGCTTTCCCCGCCCAAGCCTTCCAAGACCCATCCCCTCAGGGACCCACGATGGGGGACTTACTGTGGGGTGCATGACCTGGGGCGCTGGGTGCGTCCTGGAGGATGACGGGCATCAGGGCCTGGCGGATGGCCGTTTCCCAGCCCCGGGCAGCCTCTGCTCCCTGTCCACTGGGCCCCCCTGGGGCTCCACCAGGTGTCTCGCCCACGAAGTAGGTGGCATTGCTAGTGACGATCTCAAAGCAGTGTGGGTTGGTGCCCGGTGGCACAAGGCTGAAGTTCTGGGCAGGCTCCACAGTGAGGATTTCCGACAGTGGAATTTCCTGGCAGGACACAGAGCCAACGCAGGTGAGGACACCAGGCAGACCGTGGGGCTCTGCCCTTACTCAGAAAAGTACACAGAATCCAGTGTCAGTGGGAAGGGCCTTGTTTGCATGAGTGGTCAGGAAAGGCCTCCTGGAGGAAGTGACATTGAAGCAGAGACCAGACCGGTAAAAAGAGGCCAGCTAGTGGATGAATGGTGGAAACAGCATGTGCAAAGGCTCTAAGGTGGGAAAGGCTTGTGTTGAAGGGATATGCTATATCCCCATCACATGGATGGTGCCTGGCACATAGCAGGTATGCCATCTTTGAGGAATAAATGAAGGACATGAGGCTAGGGCCAGGCCACACAGGGCGTCATGGGCCACAGGGCTCTATCTCCTAGGCTCTGTCTCCAGGGCCCTGGGGAGCTATGGAAGGGTTTAGAGCAAGGGAAGGGCAGGTCTCTCTGGCTGTGTGTTGAGATTGGGTGGGAGAGAATGGGACTGAGACAGGAGACCATGAAGGAGATTGAGGGGGCCCAGGTGGGAGAGAAGGTGTAGGGTCAATGGGCAGGGAAAAGGGGATGCTTTGAAAAGTGCTGAAAGAGAAAGGAAGGAAGGAGTGACAGGAAAGACAGACTTATACAGCCAATAAAACCGGAAGACAGAGATGTAACAGTGGGGATGGCATTTGAGATGGCAGTATTTGAGGAAGATGGGAAAAGTGGGAAGGGACAAGCCATGAGAAGTGTATGGAAGATGTCAGAGCAGGTAACAGCGAGGTGTCTGGGTTTTGTTCGAAGGGCAGTGGGAGTAACTGGAGGGTCCTGCCGTTTTTAATCGACTCCTCTGGCTGCTTCGTGGGAATAGACAATGGAGGCAACAGAAGAAGAAAGGGCCAGTGAGGAGAACGCCGCAACAATCCAGGTGGGAGACTGGCTGGAATGCAATGCGGGCATGCGAGGTGGCGATGAATACAAATAAATAATTCAATAAATTAATTACAGAGTAATAATAACAAGTTTATAATTACGTGGAGCTTAATACATGCCAGGTCCTAAGCTAACTGCTTCCTGCAGTTGTCTCAGAATTCTGTCCACAGCCCTGAGGTGAGGGCTATTCTCTGAAGCCTTTTACAGGTGAGGTGCAGAGATGTGAGTCAAGTCACCCTGGGTCCCTCAGCTCGAAAGTGTGGGGCCAGAATCAAACATTCGGGCAGGGTGGCACTTGCTGAGGGGTTGGAAGCGAAGAGGGCAAGCAGGGGGTGGGGAGAGGGTATGATTCTCTGGCATTTGGCTGGAGCAACTAGAGAATGGAGACGCAAAGTCTGAGGGAGCTGGGAGCGGAAAGACCCACTTTGTAGTATCTGTTGGTTGTGTTGTTCTGGAAGAGTGTGATGCACTTGCAGTCCAGGCGCCAATAATGCCGCTTCCTCTGTTGGGAGAGATGTTTGAGGGTGAGGTTGTCTGCTTGGGCTCCTCTCTCCACAAACCACCCGGGTCCCTAACTCTGTCTCCACCCCATGGGCTCTGACCTCGCCCTTCACCCCGCCTCTAAACGCCTGCCCTGCCCCTCCGCCCACCTCTAATTCCAGCAGGCCTCCAGCATAACCACACCCACTCTACCCAGCCACACCTCCTCAAATGGTCCTGCCCCGCCCCTAACTCTGGCTCCGCCCCACCTGGCCCCACCCCACACACTCACCAGCGTGTCCTTGTTGCTGTAGTGAACCACCCAACCTTCATGCAGTGTGGTGCTGGATTTCCTTGTCGTGTGTCGCACTGACTGCACCACTCTCATTAGGGGGATGTACCCTAGGGAACTAAGGAGAGGAGAGAGGTTCCTACAAGGAGACAATACCCACAGTGCCTGGGGGCACAGGGAGCTTCTCAGGGCAGACTGCGTTGGTTTTTGGCACACTTTCCCCCCCAACACCCCGTTTTGCAGATTTCCCATAATGAGGAAGGGGACTGTTGAGAGACTGAGTTCCCAAGTCAGGTTGCCTGACAAATTACCCAACTTCTTTGTGCCTCAGTTTCTCCACCCAAAGGGGTGGCTGTGAGGAGTGAGCTTCATTAAAGGAGCTTAGCACAGAGCTTGGCAAATAGTGGCTCTCCAATAAGCGTTAGTTAGCATTGAGCTGCGATTGTGCAGTCAGATGTGTGACATTGGGCAAGTGACTCAACCTCTTTCCCTCCTTTGCCTTATCTGTTCACGTGCTGTTAATATAGTGAGGAGTCCTAGAGAGATTAACTGACTTGCCCAACTCCGGAACCAACTACTTCTTGATCCCTGCACTAGACCAAGATTTGGGTGGCCTTGGCCACTTCCCTTTGCCTCTCTGAGACTCAGTCTCCTCATCTGTGAAAGAATACCCCGTCCCCCCAAGTGTGTCAAGGTCCAATTCTGAAAGCCTATTATTTTGTTACTAAACACTCTCAGGAAAGACCTGGGAGAAAGGGAATCAGGTTCTAGGTGGCTCAGGTTGGGTGGCACCAGTAAGACTCTCTCCATTATCACCATGGCATGCATACCCATCCCCCCTCTGGCCTTGTTTTCCATCCTCTCTCCCTTCCCCTCCTCCTCCAGCCATACCAAGCTCCATGCTGTTCCCAGAACATGCTTGGTCCTATCTCAGGGCCTTTGTACTTGCTGTTCCCTCTGCTTACAGTCTCTTCCCCCAGATATCTTCTATACGGCTCCTTCCCTTCCCTCCTTCAGTTCTCTTTAAATGTCACCTTGTCAGAGAAACCTCCTTTAATGACCCAAACAAATAACACATTCCCCTTTTTCTATCTCCTTTCATTGCTTTATTTTTATTTCATTTTTGATGGCAGTTACCTCATGTCATAGATGCATTTATTTGCTGCCTCCCCAACTAGAGTAGCAGCTCTATGAGGGCAGACAGCTTTGCTGGTTTTGCTCAGAGCTGTGTGTTTGAAAGTCTACAACCCAGTAGGTGCTCAGTAAATATCGAGGCACCATGGAAGTGGCTGACACTCCTCCCGTGTTTACGCTGCCCTGGCCCTTTGGGGTGAAGTCTCAGCTCCTCTCCATTATTAATTATTGGCTGAAGCTCCTGAACCTCAATCTTCTAACCCAGAAATGGCATAATGATCCTTATGGTCCTTGTGGGAAGGATTTAGTTCAAGAACAAACGCTTAAATCAGTGGTTGTTTAAATCCACAGATTAGCCTCAATACATGTATATATTACTGCAGTAATACAATGTATTAATAGTACTATATTAATATTGTTCTGAAACATACACACACAGAAAAATGAAAACATTTCAAGGATGAGATTAAAACTAAAGAAAACTAGAAATTCAAATATTTTCTTCCCATACCCCGAATGGATCATCTCTCACCCTCCCCACTTTGGGATTCAAGGTTAAAATACCAGAAAGGTCTTCTTTTCCATTTTCTCAGCACTTATAACCTGACAATAACTTTACTCACATCATCTAATGAAATTCCCACAACTGCCCTGTGAAGCAGGTGCCATCATTGCCCCAGGGGCAAACTGAGGCACATGGAGAAGTGACGAGTGGTGATTTAAGTAATGGAGCTGGGATCTAGCCCTGATGCTCTCAGCCTCCAGTGCCCTGTGCTTTTAAGCACAGTTGCCTTCCTGCCTCCTTGCTAAGCAATCATAGCACCCCCATGTATGAAGCCAGGCCTGGTCCTAAGCACTTGGAAAATGGAAAAACATCCTTGCCCTCCAGCACTTGAGCTCACATTCTAATGGAGTTGAATAAATATGAATTCTATTTATAATTTAAAATGTAGATAAGTATAAGTTATTATTTGTCAGAGCTTTCACTCCAGAAGAAAGCCACTGCCTGTCAGGTCCTTGGGGATATTTCCCCTTCCCCATTTTACAGATGAGAAGACTGAGGCACTGAAAGAAGGTGCTTGTTTAAGGCCACACTAGTCAATTCGAGGCCAAAATGGTTGAAAGAAATGGATAGTTTCCCTTCCTTTTTAAGATTTTAGTGCTCTGTGTTAAGAGCTAACACTATTTAACACTTCCTGCATACCAGGCACTGTTTTAGGTTCTTAATTTATATTCATTCATTTCATCTTCACAACAACTCTGTAAGGTAGGTTCTATTTTATCTCCACTTTACTGATGAGGAAACTGAGGCTCAGAGAGGTTACTCTTACCTAAGGCCACACAGCAGTCTGGTTCCAGAGTCCGTGTTCTTACCCACTCTTTGTACTATCAGTTTGTAATACAGACTGTTTCTGGAAGGACCCACCAGAAACTGATCCCAGTGGCTTCCTCCAGGGAGAGGAGCTGGGCAGCTGGGAGGCAGGGAAGTGGCAGGGTTTGACTACATACATACCTTTTGAATGACTATATTACAAGTTCCAAAATATAATATAAATTAAAATACACTTCTTTGAAAACTTTTTAAAAATGTAAATGAGGAAAAAAAAGGTTAAATTAAGAAGTCTGGGTGCTTAAATGGTTCACCTCAGGAACCTGGGAAATTTACAAGTAGAGGGTGATGTCAACACATTGTAGAGATTGGAAAGGGCATCCCCGGAGCACACGCTGGGTACCTCTGGGCCTTGCCTCCCTGAACTTCCTCCTCTTCACTGGCATGGAGGGCATTTTCCGAGTGCGAGCCCGGGATGACACCGGAATCGTCTGACTCATCCATGAGGGCGCTCTTGTCAGCCTCACTGAAATCGGTGGCCTCCTCCATCGGCACATCTGGGGGCGCAGAGCATCAGAGGGGCCTCCACCCAGTCTGGCCCCCAGCCCCTTCCCGCTCGGCCCACAGTCTCTTACCTCCATTGATAAGAGCCTCCCCCAAGCAGTCGTTAGGAACACGGGTGGCGCAGCGCTTGTGACAGTTAAACTTGCAGTCTAGAAGTAGGATAGGGAACAAGGAGACAGGTGGGGGGGAAGAGAGCGCACCTGTAAGGGTTCAATCTTGACTCCTAACCCCCAGGCATAAAAGAGCCTTGTGCTCTTGCTATTTGGGACAGGAAACCTGGCTGACCCTGGTTGTCCCATCCCCTCTTTGAACTCCGGTAGTTTCCGCAACTATGAAGAGACTAGATTAAACAAGTAGGAGGGCCAGATTACGTGTCTGTGGCTTTAAAGCCCTATGACTCTAAGGGCCTAACGTTCAGTAGTATAAATATGCATTACCCTCAACTTCTAAAATTCTAGAATGTAACAGGGTCTAACATTCTATGATTCTAGACGTTGAACAACTCAAGGGCTGGGTTTCTCAACCTGTGGCACTATGGATATTTTGGGTTGGCTAATTCCTTGTTGTGGGGGACTGTTTTGTGCACCATAGGATGTTTAGAAGCACCCCTGACCTCTACCCACTAGATGCCAGCTGCATCATCCCTATATGACAAACAAAATGTCCCCCAACATACCCTGGGGGGGAGGGGTGGATTGCCACTGGTTGAGAACCATTGCTTTAGAGTGTGATTATTCTAAGGTTCTAGGATACTGTACCTCAGAGATTCTATAATTCGATGTAAACCTATTTTTCTAAGGTTCTATGATTCTAGATTTCTAAGACTCCAGAGTTTGATGTCCAAGTTTCTAGAGCTCTACACTCATCTATGATTCTACAGTTCTGTCATTCTGGATTGCTAAGAATCCCTGCTGTTCAAGGTTTTAGGGTTTTATATCTAAACTCTAGAATTTGATGACTCTAGACTTCTATGATTCTGGACTTCTGCATCTCCAGAAGCTGATGATTCCAAGGTTCTAGGATTCTGCACATTCAAAATTCTAGAACCTAATTGTTCCAGTGAATTCTAGAATTGGATGGTTTTAAGTGTTTATGGATTTAGACTTTCGGTATTCTAGAATTTGATCATTCTATACTCTGGGGTTCTAGATTTCTAGAACACTAGGATTCCATGGTTATATGATTCTAGACTTCTAAGACTTGGAATTTGATGCTTCTAGGCTTCTATTATCCTCAAATCCTATAGTTCTAAAGTTCTAATGTTTTGAGAATCTACAATTTGGTAGTTCTAAGATTTATGAGTCTAAAGTTCTATGATTCTTTTAGCTGAATCCCACAATTCTTGAATCCTATGTTTCTAAGGTTCTCTGATTCTAGAATTCTCAAGTTCTACAGCTTCAGAATTCCATGCTGTCTTATGGATCGAGATTTATAAGGTTCTAGGATTCTAAGTTTCTAATAACTAAGGTTCTAGGATTCCAGAATTTCTAAAGTTCTAAAACACTAGGATTCAGGGCACACCCCTTGTGAAGGCCCTGTGCTCTTAGGATTGGAATACTGAGATTCTTGTGTTCTGCCACAAGCCCAGGTAAGATCCTAAGCCTCTGGGTCTCGCACCCCACACGGGGACCCTACTGACCTTTGCACTGCAGGCCCTGGCGGAAGAGGCCCTTGAGAAGTTTCTTGCAAGCCTGGCAGACAGTGGGCCGCGTGTAGCTGTGGATGAGGAAGGTATGTGGCACCTTGACCTTGGAGAGCAGCATCTTGTCCAGCTCGATGGGACGGCCCGTGTAGGATGAGGCAGATGATGAGAAGGAGGACGAGGGGGCGCGGCGAGGCAGGAGGTCGGTGGTGCTGCGGTTCTATCGGTCAGCGAGAGTGGAAGGGGAACATCAGAGCGTTGCCCCATGCCTGGGCCTCATCACCCACCAGCCACCAACCTAGCCCACTCTCCAGCGCCTCACCAGCTCATCAGCCAGGCAGGGCAGGGAGTCCGACGTGCCCAGGCGCAACGAATGGCCACTGGCCAGAGACGTGGACGACAGGCGACGCTTGCGGGCCCCACTGCAGTTGTTGGGGATGCTGAAGGCACAGCGTTTGTGGTAGTTCAGTCCGCAGCCTGCGGGGGGCGCCAGACAGTCAGAGACACAACTACCTCCTGTCCTGGCCTCTAAAGCACTGTCCCCCTTCACCTTTTCTGCAGATGTGAAGTACTCTAGGTCCCTCGGGACGCCTCTCAATGGTCTGATTAAAGTCAATAGAAATCTACAAAAACCCAATTCAGGCAGAACTACTAATGGCCCAGAACTTTCAGGAATGAAATTTTGGGCCACCCCATCAGGCAAAATGCCATGAAGCGGGTGAGGTGCTTGCTGAGGATAAAGGGAAAATGGATTTGGGAGTTGAAGGGGGAAGCCACCACCATGTGACCCGTTGCAGAAATGAGGACTGTAATTGTTAGGAGTTATTTCTTCCTTATTTTATGAATATTTGTGTTTTCTCCCCTCTCCCATCCCCTTATCACCTCACATAACATAGTAGTGATAACTAACTCTATATCATGGTGTTTAAGTCACAGGATATCAAAGGAGAAGAATGAACACCAACCCCCCAAGGAAACACATTGTCTTCCGGGGAAAGAAAGGATTAGCATGTTTTTGGCTGTACTCGGGATGGTTGTATCATATTAGGTGGAAGCACGACTTTGTTATTGTTTTTTTCTTTTCAAATGTTTCTGTTTTTACTCCTCATCCATGAAAGAATTAGCCTCAGCTGGAAGTTTCCATTGGGTTTCCTGAACTCTTGCTCTAATCCATCTCTGGTGATTCCAAATAGTTCCAGGACCACTGTCTGTTCTGGAGTGAAAATGTCCCTCCAGCTTCCGGAAGCTTCTTTCAGAACACTTCATGAAGCTTATCTTCTGGTAGCCCGCCTGTTATAGACCTTCCAGCTCAGTAATTGTCCATCACAGGCACTGTCTCAGATGTGTGATGTCACACTGCAGAGGTACAATTGAGGCACACTGTTGGCCCTGTGAGAAGACATTCAAAGTGGCAAATGGCTTTTGCATACAGGAACCATTTCCTGGTTTTGGCCTTTCATCACTCATATGCTTCACAGAATGTCAGAATCTCACCCATGACTCCGGTATGTGTATCCAGGTAGAGCCCAACTCCTGCAGGAAGGTGTCAGTGGCAGTAAGTCCAATCATTTGGGTGTCTTTTGGAACCATATGAACATGAATCATCATCTGTGATGCTGGGTCAATGAAGTCCATGCTAAGAATGAATGCCCATTATAACTTGATGACACCAGGATTGCACCATGATGAAAGTTACATGTGCCAAGACATCACGAGTTGGATGTGATGTGTGAATGATGGCAATATGGATAGCAGCTTTGAATACACTGAATTTGTTTTCTGCAGGCCTGATATGGCTATTATCCTGAGTCCTTAAATAATGCCATGATATATTTAGGGCTGCATGATAACAGTCCTAGTTGATGATATAGGTTATCTGGAAAACAGGCTATTGAAGAGCTTAGAGTTCCATACGAGCCACAAAGCTGGAGATCCTTAGACAACGGAATATCTGAGAACATGCCTCTAACTGCAGGCACACCAGACAGACAATGACGAGGCAGATTGTCATCCCCGAATGGATGGCCCTCATCTGCTGTGTGTACAGCATAGCCAAGGCTGTGGCCTTCATCTGTAGGAGGGCGAGATCGCAACATTCTCACTCAGAAGCATAAAGATGGAAACAGGGAACCTGCTGATCCTGACACTTGGGCTTAAAACCTTGAGACATCTTGGCTGGAGGAACACGGTGTGTTCCTTTATTTTTTTAAAAGTATGATTTAAGATGTGTATGGGTGTTTTTTTTTTTTGTAGACTGAATATTTGTGCCCCCCAATTCATTTGTTGAAGCCCTAACCCCCAATGTGATTGTTTTTGGAGATGGGGCCTTTACGGAGGTCATTAGGTTAAATGGAATCATAAGGGTGGGCCCTGATCCCATGAGGCTGGAGCCCTTATAAAAGGAAGACACTTCAGAAGTCACCCTCTCTCCACATGCCATGTGAGCACACAGTGAGATGGAAGTCACCTGCAAGCCATCTGATTCCATCAGGAATCAGACCCTGTCGGAACCTTGATCTTAAGCTTTCCAGCCTCTGCAACTGTGAGAAATAAATGTCTATTGTTTAAGACACCCAGCCTGTGGTATGTTGTTATGGCAGCCCTAATAGACTGAGGTGCCAAGTTGACAAGGGGTGCACTTTGATGGTCAGCTTTACGTATCAACTTGGCGAGGCTAGCATCCCCCGTTATTCAAATACTAATCTAGGTGTTGCTGTAAAGGTATTTTGTAGATATGATTCAAATCCACAATCAGACGACTTTAAGAAAGGGAGATTATCCTAGTTAATCTGGGTGGGCCTGTTTCAATCAATTGAAAGATTTAAAAAGCAGAGCTGATACGTCCCAGATGAAGAAATTCTGCCTCTGGATAGCAGCTTCAGCTCCTGCCAGAGAGTTCCAGCTTGCCCTTGCTTACCTTCTGCCAGTGTTGGCTAGCCAGCCCCTACAATCCTGTAAGCCAATTCCTTCCAAAAATCGATATAGGCTCCGCCTTCTTCTCTGTGCACCCCACCATTTCCTCCCCCTAGCTCTGCCCTTTACCTGTCGCTCGGAGCTCCACCTCCCAGGCTCCAGCCCGGGAGCTGAGGTCCGCCCTAGGCCCCACCCTCCACCAAGCCCCGCCTCTGGCCCCTTACCTATCCTACCAAGGCCCGCCTCCCAGCACCGTCTCTTGGCCCTGAGCCCCACCCAGGCCCCGTCCCATCCAAGCTCCACCTCCTGCTCACACCTTCAGCTCCTCCCCCAAGCTTCACCTCTGGGCCTTTAGCTCTCTGAGTCCAGCCTCCTAGGCTCCGCCTCCTGGCCCTGCTCTCCACCCAAAGCTCCACCTCCAGGCCGTCACCTCTCACCATCACACTTGAGTCCCTGGCGCACGAGACCGAAGAGCATCTCCCCGCAGTGGTCGCAGAAGGCAGGCGCGCGGTAGGAGTGTACCGTGAGTGCGTGCGGACGGATCTGGAAGTCCTCGAAGGTGGCCGAAGCTGTAGGCAGCAGGGAGGAGCAGATGATTGAGCCGGGGCCAGCGGAGGCCATTCCAGCCCCCGCTTCCCGGTTGCTTACAGTCCTCCCAGCTGTAAGGTTTAATTGTTCCTTCCTAAATTGATTTACTCACATATTCCATTCTACCTGGGTTCAAATCCCAACGCCACCACTAGGCAAAACATCTATGTGCCTCTGGGGGAGGGGGCTAGAGGGAAGGGAATGGGGATTTGTTGAATGGGTATAAAATTTCAGTTTTGCAAGCTGAAAACCGTTCTGGAGACTGGTTGCACAAGTGTGAATGTAATTAACACCACTGAACAGTAGACTTAAAAATGGTTAAGATCATAAATTTTATTTAATTTATATTTTACCACAATTAAATATTTTAAATTAAAAAAAATACAGATGCCTGCGTCTCACCCTCAGAGTTTCTGATCAACTTGGTGTGGGGTAGAGCCAGAGCATCAAGAGAAAAAAACAAACATTTGTGTACCTCAGTTTTCTCATCTTTAAAATGGAAATCCAACAAATATTTACTGAGCACTCTTTTAAGCTGTAGGGACACCACATAGAACAAAACAGACAAAATCCCTATCTACTCTCTAGTTAGGGAGGTAGCTAAACAAAATAAAATCAATATTCTTATTTAACAATCACCCAGTCTAGCAGTTGCTCTGTGCCAGGCACTGCTCTAAGTACTTAAAAATACTAATAAATTTAGCTCTCTCCTGATGTAATTTCCATTTTCTATATGAGGCGACTGAAGCACAGATAGGTTAAGCACCTTGCCGAAAGTCACACAGCTAGCAAGTCGCAGACCTCACATTCAAACCCAGGCCAGTGTGGCTCTAGAGTTCATGCTTACTGCCTCTCTGAAACTTTTAAGTAATAAAATATACAGTAGGTTAGAAGTCAATAAGTACTTAGGAGAAAAATTAAACAGGGAAGGGAGATAGGGAAGCTGCGAGAGGTACAGTTTTAAACAGGTGGTCAGGGAACTTCTTCTTGAGAAAGTGACATTAGGGCAAAGGCCTGAAGGTGGTAGGATATGAGCCATGCAGGTGTCTAGGAAAGAACATGCCAGTATCATAATAGTACCTCCATATAAGCATTAAATGAATATATGGAAAGCTCTTCAAACACTGCCTGGCACATAGAAAGTGCTCAATAAATTATAGCTATTATTTTGAAAGTTTCATTTTAAGACTAAGTCTCATTCCTCCCCCCACCCCAAGTTTCAGTCTAATATTAAGCTATTTTTATTGTTTTATACAATGGAAAGGGGATTCTCTTTAATGATCCAAGTACTGTTTACTCACTCAAAATAAAGCTATAAATAAGACAGATTTATCCCCCCACACACACTCTCAGGGAGCTGACATTCTTTTGGGGAGTCAGACACAAAACATAAACACATAAAAAAACAAGGACATTTCAGACAATGGAAGAAATCGCATTTAAGCTGAGATCCAACTAACAAGAAGGAGCTAGCTATGAGAAGATGGGATGGGAGGCGGGAGCATTCCAAGCATCAAGAACAGCAAATGCAAAGGCCCTGAGGTAGGAGGAAGCTTGGTTTGTTCAAGGGACACAGGGCAGGCAAGCATGGCTGGAACAAAGAAAGTAAGGAGGACAGTGTTAAGACATGAATTTGAGGAATTGGCAGGGGCCAGATCATGAACAGTCTTGAGGCCATGTTGAAGAGTTTGTATTTTAGTCCAAAGGTAATGGGGAGCCATGGGAGGATTCTGAGCAGTGGAGTGTCATGATCTGACTTAGGTGCTACTGAAATAGTCTAGACAGGAGGTTATAGAGGCTTGGACCAGTGGAGGTAGTCAGAAATAAATTTAGGATATATGTTAATGATAGGACCAATAGATTTGATAATGGATGAAGTGAAGGGGTGGGAGAAAAAGAGGAGTCAAGGACGCCCCAAGGTTTTGGGCATGATCACCCTGGTGAACGGTGATACCATTCAGCAAGGTGCTGACAACTTCCGGAAGAGCAGGTTTAGAAGGGGAAAATCAATATTTGTCTCGGACAGGCAGTATCTGAGACGTCTAGAGATGCCAAGTAAAAGTGGTAGGGGAGACAGCTACATAAGCAAGACCTGGTTTTAGGGGAGAGACCAGGATGAAGAGAAAAATCTAGGCGTTGCCAGCCTATACGAGGGTATTTAAAACCCAAATAAGATCACCAGGGACTTAAATCCTAGCTTCTAATTGTCATCCATCCATTCAACAAATTTAATTGAGCACTGCAGTATGCAAGGGGAGGTGAGGAGGGGAAGTACAGACACGAATAAGGCAAATACCTCCCACCCCCCACCCTCCCGAAGGAAGCAAGAGCTATAGACTCATTTAAAATGCCAAGAGCTTCCATCTATAAAGTGGAAATGGCCCGTGGGTAGACTAGATTCTGGCTGAAAACACAAGTGCTCAGGTGTCATCTTACTTTGCAGAATCAGATTTCATTGAGAAGGAGGCACGGGCATCAAAACATTTAAAATTTTATATCAAAGTCTAACGTATGTATAGAAAAGGACACATCAGAAGTGCACAGCTCCATGAATTGCCAAACTGTCCAGTGTCACCAGCATCCTGATGAAGTTTAAACCAGACCCCAGAAAACTCCTGTGCCTCCCACCCAACTCCATCTTCCCCCAAAGGCACCTACTCTCCTGGCTTCTAACACCATGGAGTATTTGTATCTGTCTTTGTGCTTCAGAAATGGAATTATACATAATGTAGTTAGAAGTCTGGCTTCTGTCTCAGCATTAGGTTTGTGAGATTCATCTGTGTTGCTGTGGATGGTTTATATTCAGTGCTGTACGAATTGCAGTGTGTGTGCACCATAATTGACCCATTCCAGAGCAGTAGTTTGTAAAAGCTCCCAAGGTGATTCTAATTTGCAGCCAAGGCTTAGAGTCACTCACTGGTCCCTAACTTTAAGAAGCAGGTTTCTGGGCCCACCTCCCCCTCAACTATTCCAGATGCCCCTCCCTCGATCGAGGCTCCGCCCCTAGGCGGGCCTCGCTTCTCACCCGACAGCACCACCTCCACCAGGTCTCCCTCCTGGATGTCTCCCGCGGAGCGCACCAGCTGCAGGAGGTTAGCGGACGTGGGGTCGTGTTTGAAGAGCAGGATCTTGTCGTAAAGGCCATAGAAGCCACACTCGGGGAACTGAAGGGCGGGAGAGGGAGGCGGTGACGGAAAAGCTCAGAGCTGCCTTCATCAGCGGTCTGGGACCCTCCCAGATCAGGGCCCGCTGTTTCCCCCGGAAACTCAGAGACCCCGCAGCCCTTCGCTTCCTGCCTGCTCCCTCCCTAACTCAGCTCAAGCAGGGCAGGGTGCCAGGGCCCCAGGTGTGCTGGGAGACAGCGCTGGCCAGATTGGCGAACTAGTGTGGGAGGCAGAGTGATTCCGGAGCCTGGGCACCTAGAATTTCCCGGAGATTGGGGTGGGGGTGGGAGTCTGAGTGAGCACCCCTTTCCTTATGCTCCCCGCCAAGCTTCCTTCCTGGATCTATTGTTGTCCCTGTTACCTGGCTCCAGTCCCAGTATTGGGGCAGGGCTAACTGGAAGGAGGGGATTTAGGACTCTTGGGGGGGCCGGTGGGGGGGGGCTGCGAGAAGGCTAGGGCTCAACGGAGCTGAAGTTAGGAGGGGGCCCATCCACCCAATGCCCAAAGGACCCAGGTGTCCGGGTCCCCAGCTTGGGAGGGTGGGGGCAGGAAATGAAACCCGGTAGAACAGAAAGTGAAACAGTTCAGGTGGGGTGGCTGGAAGGAAGGAAAGGGGCCCTACCACACCTGGACAGAGAAGGTAGAAAATAAAATGGGTGAGCGTTGAACAAAGAATTTCACCTAGGGAACAATCTGCTGCCTCCCCCATCCCCCACCACGCCCCCAGTCTGTTTTCCCAGGGAGCAGGCTAAGTTGGGTGTGGGAGCTAGGCCTGCTCGTTTTGGGGTCTGGGGGGCAAAGTAAGCCCAATGTATTCTTGCCTGCTGAGAGAGGGTCCACAGGTGACCCAGACTGCCTGGGCCCTGACTCCTGAGAAGTCTTTCTCTAAATTCTGGTTTCCTTGTCTGTAAAATGGGGGAGTTGGCCCAGCTTCCGATGTTTCTCTGAAGCCCAAAGAATTCATTTCCAGGAGTCTGAGAAGATTCTGGAATTTTAAGATTTGGGGATTCCAACTTCCTCTCACCTTAAAGAATTAGACGTTTTAGATCCCAAATATTCTCATTGTATGTTTTAGGATTTTCAACAACCTAGATTAGCAGTAGTCTATTATTATTTTAGTGTTCTAAGAGTCTGATAAACTAGGATTCTAATATTTGAATATCTTAACACTAAAGGATTGCAACAACCCAGGAATCTAATATTCCAACATTTGAATGTTTTAGTATTTCAACAACCTAGGGTTCTAACGTTTCAATTGCCTAGCTGTTGCATATTCCAGCATTTAGAATGCTATATTCTCCCATTTTCACAGTCTAGAATTCCAACAGAGAAGCCCACTATTCTTTTAATGTTCTAGGGTTAATGTTCCAATGTTCAGGAGGAACTCAGTTCCTCCTGATTCCCTCTTGCCATGACCCCCAGCTCCCCCCCCCCCCCCAAAGCTAAGAAGCTAGGAGTGGGGTTGGGTTGGGGAAGGCTGGTTTTAACAGGCCAGCATCAGACCTGGGGGGTGGGGACACTATAATTAGGAAATGGGACAGAGTCCACAGAGCCTCTGAAGTTTGGGAAGAGATGCCTACCCCTCCACAAACATGTCAGGCCTGGGGGAGGGCAGAGATTGGGCTCTGAGACCTCACTTGCCCTGGCTGCTAACGCAGGCACCCACACCCACACATGTCACCCGATCTGCCATGGCCAGCCCGGCTTCAGTTTCTACTGTTTCCACCAAATGGGAGGTCGGGGGTGGGCCTGGGCAGGGAGGTTCCCCCCGTCTACTACCCCCATCTGTCCCTTCCTCCTCCCCTCTTCTACACCTAGCCAGCCCCTCCCTTCCTCCCTGCCTGCTGCAGAAAACAACATGCAGGGACTCGCAATTTGGGGAGGCCTCTGGGGCACTCCACCCTTGCTCAGGCCTCCCTCAAACGGGTAGTGAAGAGGCAATCGGAGCCCAGTGTCCTACCTCTACCCCTCAGTTTCCCAAGGTTAGACCGCCTTCCTCCCCCTCCCCTACTCCAGGCTCCAGGTCGCCTCTGCCAGCACCCCACTCCCCCAGACCTCTCCCCAAGCTGGATGGGGGGAACTCTGCGCCCTCACCTTCTGGTCCACGATGGAGCAAGCCAGCTGTTTCACATGGGCCAGCTCCGAGGCGGCAGGCAACAGCACGAACTCGCGGGTTAGCCCGATCTGGATGTGGAAGGATACCCCGGGGCCCGGGGCCGGGACCTGGGGCAGCAGCGGTGGCGGCGATTGCAGCTCCAAGCTGCCGGTGGGTGGAGGAGACCCCGGCCCGGGAGAACCCGGGAGCCCGGCGGGATGGGAGGGGGCGGCGGCCATGGGGGGTAGGCCCAGGATCCGCCGCCCGGCGCCCGCCCGGGATCGACTGGAGGAGCCCGGAGAACCCGGGTCACTTAATCCAAGGGGTCTCGTAAACTGGTGGTGGGCGTGCGGGATCCCGGGGATCCGAGAAGAGAAGTATGGCAGGTTGAGGGGACTGGAGGATGGCGGGACCCTGGGAAATTAGAGAAAAAGAATCTAGTGGATCAGACGCTCGGGAATCAAGGAATCACAGACGATCAGAAAAAAGATGGTTTGGGGGACCCAGCGATTGAGAGATTCCAAGAAATCAAAGAAAATCTAGTAGGTCGAGGTCGCAGGGATCAGCAGACCCCAGGATTCAAAGGCCCTTTGGAGAGAGAAGGGACTGAAAAAGGAGCAGGGGACCCGAGTCCAGTGGCTCTAAGAGGATCCAGTTAGAAGGGGGCCGAGGGACTCACCAGATCTTGGGGGTGGGGGGCAGGAATCTCTCGAGTCGGGGATCAAGACCGGCCCGGGGATGGGTAGAGGGATCCAGGGGGCCGGGGTGCTAAAGAGAGAATCTCACGGGTCTCGGAAGCTGGAGAAAAGTTCGGTCCCGGGCCCGCGGAGAAGGGGGCGTTACCGGCCGCGGTGTGGGGTGGGGCAAGGGAGGGTCGCCCGGCGCGGGTGGCTCTTTTTCCTTCTCCAAAGTTTAACTCGGCTGCGACGGCCCAGTAGGAAGTGTCCAAAGGGACGGCGCAGTCAGCCAATCGGCGCCGACCTCGGTGACGTCAGAGGGGGGTGGAGTCTGTCAAGGGGCCGGGGGCGGAAGGGGAGGGCGGGCCCAGCACCTCAGAGTTGTCAGTCTGGGGGACCTGGGGTGGGAGAAAGCGGGACAGGGAGGCAGGGCCGATTCCTCCCCTCAACACACCCGCGTCTGCAAAGTTAACTTCCCAGAACTGGAGAGGGAGGGGCGAGCCACGCTCACCGCCACCACAGGTCGCGGGGGCCGGCACGCAGGAGGCGTCTGGCCTGCATCTGGCGCTCACCGCGGGGGTGGGGGGGTGGGAAGGGTGGGAAACGTGTCAAGTCCGGCTCGCTCTCAGGTCTAGGCCTCCGTCTTTCCAGAGAGTTGGCTCTGCCCTTCCGCGTCACAAACCCGGGGAGGGGGTGTTGCAGAGCTCCCCCAGCCCATTCCACAGGTGGGAAGACCGAGGCCTCCAGATGGGCAAAAGTTCATGTCTCAGGTCTCTTTCCAGCAACTTTGGGCAAGGTGTGGGGAGTAAACTGAAAGGGCCAGGCCTAGGTTACCTGTGCTGGATAGTCAACACACAGGGTGGGTGGAAAAGGGGTGGTTTCCTTCCCTCAGCTCCCCAGGGTGAAGAGCCAAAGGCCTGGGGTGACTGAAAGGGCCATAGCAACCAGGGAGGACAACACACCACACCACACCACTTTGTAGATGGGAGAACTGATTGTTCTCCTGGGGAAATGTGCATTTCTTTCTCTCTGTGACTTTAGGCAGGTGACTTCCCCTCTCTGAGCCTGTTTCTCTATGTGTTAGATCGGACAGTAATAGGAGGATCTTTGCCAGGATTAATGAGATTGTATCATGGTGCCTGGAACACAATAAATAGTGGCTGTCCCCATAATTTACAGGGATACGGGAGTGGGCACCTAAAGCATTCAGGTGGGTGGGTTTGTTCCGTCATCCAGCAAGCACAGATGATGGCCAACAGATTGATGCCAGGCCTGTCATAAAACACCTCTTTCAAAGAAGCATTTCAGACTTGATTTCTCTTCCCCAGCTAATAATGAGAGAGGCTACCATTTAGTTTACATACAGGAAGCTGAACCCTTAGAGGCAAAATGACGTCCAAGATCAGCAGCAAGTCAGTTGCTACCACCCCACCCCACTAGAAAGGTCAAAGCCTGGTTTGAGCTCCCAAGGCTACCCAATAAAGATGGACCACCTGCCTGCCTGGGTTCTGGAGCAGCACAGCTGGTTGGGGATGGGGGCCATGAGACGAGCCCCCCTTCCTGGTAAAGGGGTGTTGGGGGCAGCTGAGGTTGGTACAGTGCAATTGTCACCACATCCGGGGACTGGCTGGGGCTGGGGAAGGAAGTCTGAGGCTGGAGCTTGAAAACCCAAACCACCACCTGGGGGAAGCTGCTCAGAGCTCAGAAGAATGAGGGGGGAATGAGGCCACGTGGAGCCCATAGCCAGGCTCTTCCGTCACCTGATGGCCAGCTGCCCACCTGCAAGCTTTTTCCTTGAAATGCTAACATGTCCCGAGTGTGCTGTTTGCAGGACTTTGTCAGGTGTTCACAGGGGCCTGCCAGTGACGGCCTCATTCTGGGCACTGGGCACAGGCCTTAACAACCCAGGTGGTGCTGGGACTTGCCCAAGGACACTTAGCTGGTGGGTGGAGACCTTAGCAAGCAGAGGGAGTGACAAGGGACTGGATACGAATTCTGATGACATGTTGGAGGCTTTGGGCAAGCCCGGGTCTCCCATCTCACCCTCTAAAACGTGCATAATGCTCCCTACTTTTGGAGGCTGGGAGGACCCAGGGAAACTGCATGTGAAGAGCTTGGCACAGGGTCTGGTTCCTGCTGAGTGCACAGTGGACCAGTATGATTTGGCCACTTCAGAGAAGGGAAGGGATTCATCTGGGCCCTCACATCTCTTGGGAAGCTGCCAGCATGGTGGAGGTGGGTGGGGAGGGAAGGGGGGCTTCACCAATACCCATCACACATTGGGGGGAGCTGTTGAGAGGGGCGAGTTGTGTTGAGCCGGATTGTCACATCATCTGTTTGTGGGGCTCTGCCCCCAGGGGAGGGAGCCCTTAGGCACAGAAAGGAGAAGCGTGGGGAGATTCGGTCCTGTGCCCCCACTTCCGTCCCTCCACCCACACCCCCGCCTAAGCTCTGGGCCCCTCTGGCCCCCCTTGCCCTACCACAAAACCCCAACCCATCTAGCGCCTCTGCAAGCTCCACCCACCCCGGCAGGGCTGGTTACTCCTTCCCCCAAGTCCCGGTCCCCTCAACAATCAGTACCACCACCCATCTTACTCCAAAGGGTTTATTGAGACAAGTTTCACATACAAGTCCAGGACAGAGGGGATGGAGCTTATAAACAGGAATCTGGAAAGGGGGCCTGAGGGCTCAGGATGGAACCCAAAAAAGAGTGAAATAAATAGAGGAAGAGAGTGGAGGGCCAGGAGAGGAGACTGACAGACTATCACACAGTGATAACGACATGGGGGGAGGGGCGCGCCATTAAAATCCCATTTATTTATACAGATATACAGGGAGTTACGGGGGACCCAGGGGACCCCACTCCACCCTCTCTTGCCTCAGGGAGGGGCAAGAGAAGGCCATCTCTCCCCCTGGGTGACCTGGTGGGGGTGGAGGGGGCTGCCCTTGGAGGAGTGTTGGGGAGGTAGGGGCGGGCACCTCCCCAGAGGGCATCACCTGCTCCCCAGGCAGCTACTGACCCTGGAGGCATTGGGTAGTGTCTGGAAAGTTGTGTTGAGGGAACTGGAGAGGAGGGTGGTGGACTGGGTGTGCTTAGCACTCCCACTGGGGATAGCCTGGGTCCAGCTGGCTCCATGGCTTCTCAAAAGACCGAGAGCAGGGTCGTCTGGGGCTCCTCCCAGCAGTTCCCACTCAGGTCTGGGAGGATGGAGAGGAGGGGTCCGGGGTTCAAAGAGAGAACCTGGCACCTTCTGGCATCTTGGAAAAGCTGATCCCCAAGGACACTCAGCCCTGGTTGTGCTACCGCCAGAAGGCAGGTCAGAGACCAGGAGTGGGTGTCAGGACTGAGAGGAAACTCCCAGAGGCTATCTTGGAGGGTGATTCCTGAAGGAGGCAAGCCCCCAGGCTGGATGCTGGGGGAAGGGCCGACCATGGGAGAGCGCCTCCTGGGGAAAGAGCCTTTAGCACCACCAGGCTCCAAGGCAGGCGGGAAGAGGCTGGGAGGCACCTGTGGGAGACAGAAGGGAGGGGAGACGGAACCATGACCTCCAGGGTATAAGGAGTAAGGCAGCTCTGGGTCCCTCTAAGCCTCAACCCCGCTTCTGAATGTCCTGACGCTATCCTGGGCGCCTAAACTGTGCCTACAGAACTTGGCACCCTCGGAAAGGCCAGGCGAAGAGGTGTTTTTAAGGGTCCTGTCGTGGCTGATGACACAGGGGGTTCTGCCTTCCTGAGCCAAGCCTGCTTCCTGCCCAGCCTCTCACCTCCATCCCACCTGCCCGGCCCCATCCCTGGCCAGGGGGGGCCAGGTGGGCATCATACGAAGACCTTGGCCAGGGCGTCGGCGCCCGCACTGGCGATGAGGGCCTTGCTGGGGTGGCAGGCGACAGCGTGGATGGCCTCCTCGTGCTTCTTGCGGTGGGCCGTGATCTCTTGCACACACGTTTTGTTATCCAGGCTCCACAGACGAAGGGAGCAATCGTGGCCTGCGCAGGTGTGGGAGCAGAACGAGCTGTCACCCAGCAGCACCGTACCCCGTAGTTCCTCACCGTACCCTCCAGACCTGACCCCCGAACCCCTCAGCCGGCCTCTCCAAAGGTCCTCGGAGTCGGGTGGGGGCTCAATCCTTCTCCCGCGCCCTTCTGCCCAGTTACCTCCTGATGTCCCTCCTACCATCCATCCAGCCAGTTACCAAGGGTTTCCTGAATACCTACTACGTACTGGGCTCCGGGGGTACAGTGAACAAAATGATGGGGGTGGTTGACATTCCAGTGTGGGAGAGACAGTAAATAAGAAAACAGAACAAACAATGCCAGGTGGTCAGGAGTGTGTGGGTACAAGTCGGTCGGTCAGCGTGAGGACAGAATGGCCAAGGGGTACAGAGAGAAGAGCCTTAGGGGCAAGGGGGACAGCTAGGGGAAGGCCCTGAGGACTGACAGGAGGCAGGCGTGGCTGCCACAGCCTGAGCTGGGGTGTGAGGAGGAGGGCGGAGTGCCGGGCTCAGCATGGGGCCCAGCTTCAAGGGCCATGAGCCCCTGGAGGGAGAGGGCCCGACTTTGTGTCAGAAGGACCAGGCTGGCGGACGTGGAGGCCGGCTCTTTTTGTCCCTTTCTGGGGCCCTGGGCCCTGCACTGAACCCTCCCTGCCAGGGCTAGATGTCACTCACCATCCCCTCACCTGTCTCGTCGGAGACAGCTGCTCCTGTCACGGGGCAGACTGGGAGGATGAGATGGGTCCAAACCCATCCACTTCCCCCACCAACTGCTCACAACTCTGCACCCTCACTTGGTGACTGCTCGCTGACACGCCACTCAGCGAAGCGTTTGGCAGCCCCTTCCCCATGGCAGGTCTCCCTGACCACCCACACACACTCTTTACCCCCTGGGGAGCAGCTCCCCCCCATCTGCCCAAGTCCCACCCCCATCCTTTTGAGGCACAGCTCCAAGGTCGCTGGGCCTCAGTGCCCTTTTAACCAGAGAGCAGGGCAGCACTGAATGCTTAACAAGCTTTTGGGGACCGAGTCAGATAGACCTGAACTTCCAAATTCCTGCAACTGGCTGTGCTGTGCCCAAGTTACATAACTTCTCTGAGCCTTAGTTTCCACATCTGTACAATGGGGTAACAGTACCAACCTCCTAGGTTATTCAGATTAAACAAGATGATGTAGGAAATGCCTACAGTGCTTTGCTGTCACCCAGAGGCTCCCTGCCCCTGCTTGGATTACTCTCTCACCAGCTCCCCCAACTTGGGGCCAGTGCCCAGCCCTGCTGGGAAAAGGAGCCAGGAGGGTCCCAACTTACTTCCTGACATCAGGAATATGCCATTGGGGTCCACGGCCAGGCAGGTGACCGCGTCCAGGTGGGCAACCATGGAGTGCACGCATTTCCCTGAGGGGAGAGGGACGACAGGTTACTGTCCCACTCGCCACCTTGCCTGCGAAGGTGAAGAGCCTAGAAGGGATGCTCAGAGCCTCCCACAGACCCCAGCGATTCTGCGTCTGAGCCTGGTCCGGTTCTGCCTCCCACAAGCACAGGGGAGTCGGGGAGCTGGGAAGGCTGGGCCTCACCTGTCCGGTTGTCCAGGAAGCGGATGCCTCTGTCATCATGGGCGGTGATGGTGAGGGGCTGGTTTGGATGACTCACCACCTGGTTGATCTGGGTGGGGCCTACAAGGAAAACAGGGAGCGAGGATATCAGGGGCACATCGGGGGACCAGGACAAAGGCAAGAGGAGGACCACGCTCCCACACCCTGCTTCTACCTAGATGTTGGGGGGGATACCCAGCCTGCACCCTTCCATGGGCCTCACTGGTACAGTGGGTCCTGGGGCCTGCCCTGGCACGGGCAGGAAGATGATAGCCATTGAGACAGCTTGCCCACGCCACTCAGTGGGCTGATGCGTGAATCCCGGACACGGTCCCTTCTCTTAGCCCTCCTGAGACCCCTGCCGTCCGTAAGGGCAGTAGCTGGGACCTCATCTCCTTCCAACTCAGAGCCCCAGAGGGGATGGGGAGCCACCCGCAGCTGAGCAAGCCTCGGGTCACCACAGCACAGGAGAACTGGGGCCGTGGAGCATTCAGATCCCAGCCCCCCGCCCTGGGCCCCCTCACCGCTGCTCCCCGGGGACTCCAGCGTGAGGAGAGCACTCTCAGCCTCCAGGTCATACAGGACTGTGTCGCCAGAGCAAAAGGAGGCCACGATGTGTGCAGGCTCGATGCTGGTGAAGGCCACTGAGGTGGGGATCCCGTGATCTGAGGGCAGAGGGGAGCGAAAGCTGCCTAACGGACCAGTCTGGCCCCAGGACGGGGGTGCAGGAGCCACCCTCCTCTCGAGGCCTCCAGCTCTGTACAGCTCCTGTGGGAGCAGTCATTGTTCCCACTGTCCCTGTGACCCCACTCACCGCTGGCTGTGGAGAAGGTACAGAGGCAGGTGGGGCTGCTGCTGCTGGGCTCCCAGATGCGGACAGTGCCATCGGCGGAGCAGGAGGCCAGGCGTTGGGTGGGGGGACTAAAGGCCAGGCCCCACACAGCGTCCCCATGGCCCTCCAGGACGTGGCTCAACATGCTAGGGTCTAGACCCACCAAAGGGAGGACGGACTGTGTTAGGGCTGCCGGCCCCGATCCTGGACAGCCTGGGAGCACCAGCTCTGCCACCCTGCACCCAGCTTCATACCCATAATCGTCATGCCCTCAGAGCTTCACTGCCCACCAGCTTCTCTTGGAATATTTCAGGGCTCTGAAGGCAGCCCAGCAGGGAGACCCCAGAGGGCAGGGATGTTCCTCTGTTCCCTGCTGTCCCCCCGGGGCCCACAATAGTGCCTGGCACAGAGTAGGTACTTGATACACAATTTTTGGCACTTAGTTACGGGAGAGGGAACAATGGCGATTCTTGGCAGCCTGGGCTCTGTGGGTTGGCCCCATCTTTAGTCCCAGCAGTTTTTTCTGCCCCCGTGCACCGGACTTGCCCAGTCACTCCAAAGGGTCATTCTCACCACTGCCTCCCTGATCACTCAAGTCCACATGGGGGACTCTGGTTGGGCCCTGCTAACGTTCAATGTGTGGCAGCTCGACTGGCTCAGAGCACATTCTGCCAGGGAATGACCCCTGACCTTTTACAGGCTGAGGCTGCGCTCTGGAAAATGGTGTTACATCCCTTGAGGGAGACACCGACCTCTACACCCTGCCATGACAGGATGCTGCGTGAAGCACGTGTGTGACCAAAAGGGTTATCAATAGAGGGGTCAGAGAATAGGGGGACAGACAGAACAGAGGTGACAGGCTGCTCACTTCTCTACTTAACTCTTAAAGGTGCCCCAAAGCTGAGACGCAAACTCCCTACAAGCTGGCCCAGCTAACTTCTCCCATCTCACCCATCCCCCAACCAACCATGTAGAGGCACTGGCCGAGCCTGAGCGCAGCTCCCCCATGGCCCAGCTTCCCCGGGCTGACCCCCTGGCCCTCACTGATTGTGAGTCAGCTCAGCCATCAGCTCATCCAGTGTGACGCACAGTGATGTGCTGAGTCACGCCGTGCCACGCTTCACCAGGCTGAGCATCCCTGGTGTTCCCCCCAATACCCGCAGCGTTAGGAATAGGCAGATGCTCTACGTGCTGAGGGAATGATGCGGCCCCCGCGGACAATGGGTAGGCGAAAGGGAGGGAGGCAGAGGGAGTTGTCTCACCGTAACCATCGTAGGGGTCCATGTTGAGGTCTGGAATCTTCCAGCTGTGGATGCGGGCATCTGCCCCTCCACTGTAACAGTATTCACTGTTGCTGCCCAAGGCTACTGCCAACACGGGGCCCCTAGAAGATACAAAGGGGGAGACGAACAACTCAGTACTTGCCCTTCCCCAATCCCTCCCTGGGGACCGTGAAGATCTTTCTCTACTAGCATTTTCCAAGGACGGCCAGACGGAATTAAGCATCTGGGGCTCTTGTGCCACTGGGCAAGCAGGCTATCCCGTCTCCCTCCACCCTCCAGGTCTGTTTCCTCCTCCAAAGGCTGTGCTGAGAACGAGCTGAAAGTGGGCACTGAAAGCATGCAGAGCACCAGGAGCGAGGGCTGTGTGTGCAGAGGGTCCCAGGGACTCGGAGCCCTCCTGCTGTCCTGCCTCCCGCCATCGAGTCCCTGGGAAGGCAGTGAGCAAGCCAGGGGTCATGCTGCCTTTGGGGCATCTCCCTACCTGTGAGCCCGGAAGGCGTGGATAGGTTCCACGTCTAGTGCAGCATTCCTGTGGGGAGACAGATGTCACCCAGAACCCCTTGTCACCCAGTCCCCTGGGCCCAGCCCTCCAGCCCTGGGTCGCTGCCCTCACTTCTTGGCTGTGACAGCCTTCTGCAGGTTCCAGAGTTTAAGTGTGCCGTCCTCGGAAGCGGTGAGCAAAGCCGACTGGCTATGGTGGAAGGCCAGAGCCCGGATGCCATCGTAGTGTGAGCGCAAGGTGAATTTGGGATTCCATGTCTTCTTAAAGGCATCTTTGCTGTCAGACAACTGGGGTAGGGGGGAGCTGCCTCAGGTCCTCTCTTCCACCCCAGCAGTCCTGCAGACACTGACATCCAGGACTCCAAGGATCTGTCCTACCCCCACCCCAGACCCCCACGGAGCACCCCACACACCAGCCTCCAGTCCTGGACATTGCCCCCTTCCTCCTGGCCCTGCAGTGTCCCCCCTACTCACTCAACAAGTTCCCACAGTGTGCAGTGACTGTAGGGGACAGGTTCTGGGGAGACAAGTGTCCAAAGCCCTGGGATCTCACAGCTCAGAGGGGGCTGGGGAGACGCTCCGATCGCCCGCCAGTGCGTAGGCTTATGAACCACGAGCAGTGCTATGATTAAAAATGCACTGGGCAGAGGCACCCGCAGACTTACTGCCTCTGTGGGGGTCGACAAGGCTTTCCTGAGCAAGCGGACATGAGCAGGACCTAACGAGACAGGCTAGGGGACTGCGGAAGCGCATGTGCCAAGGCCCTGAGGCAGGAGGCAGCAAGGCGGGGTCCTGGGGTGCAGCCTGAGGGAAGACCTGGGTGGCAGAAAGCAAGGGGGAGAGTGGCAGAGGGTGAGCCCCGTTCAGGAACCTGTATCTCATCCTAAGACCAGGGGAGGGTTTAGAGCAGTGAAATGACAGGTTTGTTGCAGGCGTCCCGTGGGAGGCTCGGACTGGGGAAGACACTAAGAGTGGCTGCAGAGGGAAGAGTTCAGAGAGAGAGGTTAAGAGGTCGTAGGAAGTCTCTCTGGAAAGACAGTGCATTTAGACATGATGCTGGGGCAGGGAAATGGGACAAGTACACACAGTGGGGAGAAATAGGGATACTGCACACACCCTAAGGCGTCGCTCTCCAAGTGCGGACCCAGGGAGGGCCATTCGGGAAAGAAGAGCAGACTATCAGGCAAGCCTCAGTGCCCTGCCCCAACATGGGGTTCACATCTGACGAACCCTTTCATCTAGGCTCTGTCGCCCAAGGTTCCCACCTCAGCTGTCACTTCTACCACACTCTTTAGGGCGAGAGAATCTACCGTGGTGTGGGGACCCCCTCACACGTACAATCCCCAGGAGGGAGTCAAACTCAGGCAGCTCCCAGCCTCCCGTCTGGGCTCCCTTCCCAGCTTCCCACAGCAGTCGCCCTGACCTTGTGGAGCCACCAACTACCTATCCTGCTAAACAGAAGCTGTGGGAAGTGCTCTGCCACAGGAAAATGCACACACATGCAGAGTTCGAGATTCCCAGAGAGCCAGATGCCTCTCCCTGTCTTGGGCTCACACACCAGCCTTAAGGTCCCCTTTCATTCCAGCCCAGCTGCCCTCACTAGCTCCCCTATGCACCAGAGTGGCCTGAGGTTTTGGTTGCTGGCTGGAGGCCATCAGCTCAATTCGCGCGTCCTGCACGGACTCTTACCCTCACTGCCGCCAGCCCAGAGCCCCCTTCCTCCTCTGATGCTGTATTTCAATTCAGTTCCCCCCTCGCCACGCCCCCAGCAATAGTGGGTCCTGGACTTGAGATGCCCATAAGCTGGGGCAGGAGGGAGTGTTGTCTGGAGAAGAGCCTGGCAGCCTGATTAAGATACCGAGTCTTCTAGGCCCTGCACCTTGGGGACCCGGTGAAGTCCCTCAACCTGTCTGCGTCGGTACCCCTTGTCCTCAAGGGTAAGGAAGGGACTGAGCACAGGCCGTGCACACAGTCAGCACCCAGGAAGCGCTGGCACTGTGCAAAATGCCCAACAGGGGTCGTGAGGGGTGGGGCACCCCGAGAACTTACATCACAGCTGAGGTCGTTGTCATTGGTGACGGTGAGATCTGCCAAGTCCCCCAGGCTCACCTCCCCGCCCCCGATAGTGTCCATGATGAAAACGTCTGAGGAGAAGCCAAAGGAACCTGGTGGGGGGAGGGGAGGGAGGGGACAGAGAGGGGCCGGAAGAGAGAAAGAGACAGAGAGATGCAGAGAGAGAGATGAGGTGTGAGAAAGAGAGACAGGGAGAGGACAAGATCAAGAATCACAGCTGGAAAGAAAGAGACAGGGAGAGACAGACAGGGCAGGACAGACAAAAAGAGGGGGAGACAGACAGACAGACAAACTTTTGGGGCAGGGAGGCTGCAGACTAGAGGCCAGGCCTCGAGCCTGAGACACAGAAGCCCCGGGCTTAGCTCTGCAGCCTCCCTCTGCTGTGGGTGTCGCGGGCCCTGCGGGACTGGACCAGAGTGGAGGGGCCTCTTACCTTCGTGTGGCCGGGGCTGGGGTGTGCCAGGAGGCGGGCCAGTCACTTTGGGGGGCAGCCCATCCACATCCCGAAGGTCGGCCAAAATTCCCTGGAGTTTGACCCGCCGGCTTTCTACAGGGACGAGGCACCGGGCAGGAGTCACCCACCAATTCAACCCAGCCAGACACAGGTGATACCTGCTACCAGTGCAACAGTGGGGGGGCCGGGGAGCCCTGTCCCCAGGGCAGGGGTGGGGGACAGGCAGAGGAGAGCCACTGAGCTGGGAACCCCTCTGGGCCGCCTTGCTGGAGCCTGTCCCCAGTCATCCTCCGTGACCCCGAGGGCATCTTAGCTCAGTCACAGTATGGGAGGAAGATGGAGCACTGCCCCGTCGGCCTCACCCCCTCGGCTCCCCATCCTGTTTCCTCCCTGAGGTCCGCCAAGATCTGGATGCACGCGTGCGGAGGGCTGGAGGCCCTGCTGCAGGAAGAGCCAGGCCTGCCTGTGTCCCCACAGGGATTTTCCAGGGAAGAGGTGCGGGCCTGGCTCTCGTTCTCCTGGGCTGCCCTCGTCTCAGGAAGCGTAACTATCCGGAGCGGACCCCAGGGCAGGAAGCAGCTGCAGGCCGCTGTGTGAGCCCCTAGGAACCTCCCCGAGGAAGGCCGGACAGAAAATGCTCCACTCACCCAACTCATGCTGGGTCCCCTCTCCGGCACGTCGCCGAGGGTCTGGAGAGCCCTCCCCATCCTCTCCTGAGCCCAGAAAATCAAACTCGTTGATGGCGTCTTCTGAGTCATCCTCTTCATCCTCGTCCTCCATCTCGGGCACCAGGGTCTTGGATGGCAGCTGAGCATGGAGAAAACCAGACAGGTCAGGGGTTTGTGCCCAGAGCGCAAGCCCGCCGCGTCTCGGCACAGAGAAGACAGGGCTCCCTGTTTGGAACTGTGGTGAAGCAGCAGCCCCCAGCCCCCCACCAAGCCCCACACTGTGGTGGCTGTGCTCCCCCTGCTGGCCTTCAGAGGCTGCACCTTAGCGAGCTGGGTGGGGCGGCGGAGCTGCGGAGACCCCTCCCTCCTCCGCCTCCAGCTGTGACCCCCTCACAGCCCTCCTGGCTTTTGCTCCCCACAATCCCTGCCTGGCAGTACAGTACTTCTCCTGAAGAAAAGCCGACAGACAACCTGCCTCAGGGGAGAGGGACGATGTTTGTGTCTACGTGAGTGTCGCTGAGTGTATGGAGGTGCACAATAAAAGTGAGAGCAGCCCCGTGGTGTAACAGTAATAACCAGCCCTCATCAAACACTGCCAGCCTCTCTGCATTATTCAGTGCACTGAATAGGACTCACACATATGATTTCACAACCCCCAATATGGACGGTTATCATTGCTGTCATTATTCTTCCCATTTTACAGATGAGGAAACAGGCTGAGCAGAGTGAAGGCCCTTGCCCCAGGCCACCAGGTCCAAGCCATCCCCTCGACACTAAGACAACTCTGGGGTGTGGGCTTCCCTGGGGTTCTCCAAGTCTTCCTTAGAACTTTCCAGATTAGCTGAATTTTAGTTTTCTTATATAACCAGTATGTCCTGCTTGCAGGATGATAAAAAAAACCACAAAAAACCAAAAAACATAGTTCTTCCACTCTAAGAAACAGAATGCAGGGCAAGTGAATACTGAGTTTGCCATTTTCCACGCTCGGTTTTAACCAGGGGTAGAAACCAAATCATCCTGTTTTCCTCAGTCCCATCCCAGACTTGTGGATTTAGGAGCAGCCTGGCACCCGCATTTCCCATACAGACACCTTTTATACACAGCCTTATGAGATGACACCTTGCATGATTCTTTACCCTCTCATGGTGTAAGCATCACATTTTATACAAAGTACCATCCAGGGGCTGTGCACACAGAACCTCCAAGGCTTAAAGGAGTTCCAGAATTTTTCAAAGACAATTTTGGTATCTTAGTTCTCCTGTAAGCACGTAAAAGCATACCCAGCCCAGCACGGGGACGCTGACGACCACCAGACTCGACCACTGCTTCTTCCAGGGAACCTTCTCCCTCCTAAGTGATTCCGGCCTGGACCGGAATGTCTTGGACACCCACGGAGCCGGCCTCAGTCAGACAGTGAACAACATGAGGGCGAGGCTGACCCCCTCCAAGCTCAGCACCCCAAGTTGGGTCTGAAGCGGTACGAATTTGGAAGCAACACCTTGTAGGCATTTGTGAGGGACCAGCCTCTGGTGGGCAAGGGAGGCCCAGAGGGCTGGCACATGGGCACTTCCTCTTCCTTTCCAGAAGACCTAGGGCCAGGGTTTTGACAGCATGCCCAGATGCCGTGGCGGTGGTCAGGGCTCCACCGGACTGTACAGGTGCTCTGCAAGGCCCACGAGAGAGGGCCTGTGACTGTCAGTGCCACAGCACTGCAAATATCCTACTACCGCCACCGCAGAGCGCGCGGCATGGTCAGCCACTGTGAAGCCAAGGCCTTCTAGGGGTGAACTCATTCCAATCAAATCCTCTGCAGCCCCCAGACAGGAACCATCAGCCCCAGAAACTGAAGCTAAGACCATCAGGTGCCCAACGTTACACAGCCAGCACAGTGGACACTCGGGGAGTCCTGGGCAAGGCTTTCAAATCAGTCTGGTCACTGACGGTCTGTTGTGTAGAGACAGAGGGCCCGGGGAGGTGTGAAACCCCCACACCCTGAGGCACCCCACAGGGCAGGTGGTACAGGGGCAGCGACAGAGTGTGAAAAGTCAGCGGTAATTTCTGACGACGGGTAGGAGGAACCAGCACTTGGGACCAGGGGAGAGCAGTACTGGAAGGCTCGGGCTCGGATACACCCTGCTTCTCCTGTAAGCCCAGCTCCAGGGTTTTGATCTGTGTCCTCCATTCCATTCACTAAGTTCACTGAGCACGTAGGCCGGGCAGGACCCTGTGCTGAGCCACACTGGGGACATGGGACGGAGGAGAGGCCAGGACAGACCTGGTCCCTCACAGGGATGCGAGGCGGAGGACACAGACCTGACACGAGACAGGGAGACCAAACCCCCAAGAGGCTCCTGAGCTTATAAGGGGGAGGGCAGCTTGGGTGAGTCAGGGAAGGCTTCCTAGAGGAGGGGGTGTCTGAGGTGCGAGAGAGGGAGTTCTGATGGGGAGGCGGGTTAAAGAAAAGCCATCTCGCACAGATGCCCCCTCTGCAGGCACGCGTCCCTGTCTCCACTGTGGCATGTCCCTTTGTATGTGACTGCTTACAAGCCCGCCGCCAGCCACAACTTCTCCACGTCGGGAACTGTGTCTCCATACCCTTGCTGGCAGCAGAGCTGGCCCGTGAGGCCCAAACTGACGTTTACTGGACAAAAGAGACTATGCCACGCTTCAGGACAGCACCGTCGAGATGGCAGGGACACGGGCTGTGGCAGTTAGGGAGCGGGGGTGAAATGTGGTGTGCGCCATATCTTGAGGTCAAGCTGAAAGGACCTGGACTTCACCCCGTGAAGTGTCCCGGGCCTGGGTCCTGACACCAACAGCAGATTGGACACTCACATCCTCCGGAAGCCCCCACGGAGCCCTGCCCCCACCCAGCCACATTTACTCAGGGTGCCGGGGAGCACAGGGAAAAGACCCCCCGAGTCCCTGCCTGCGGAGCTCACCCTCTATGGGGGGACAGGGAGCCACTGCCACACCAGACAATATCTGAGCGCGACTGTGACCCTGTGACCAGACTGGCCCGAAGGAGAGAGCTCTGTGGAGGAACCAGGGGGCTGGCCCGGCCTGCAGAGTTCAGGAACGACCTCTCAGGAGCTCCTGAGCTGAAGCAGGAAGGACGGGGAGAACAAGGGCCCAGGGGTACAGAGGCGGGCCCTCACAGTAAAGACCGAGGCGCCTCTGAAGGCTATGAGGCAAGGGGACGGGGACTAGACGATGTGCTCAGGCCACACACAGACCAAACGGAGTCCCCGGGCACGTGCAGGGGCACAAAGCAGGTGGGTCCTCTGGGAGGAGAGCAGGGCAGGGGAGGGCACTTCCTCTGCTCACAGCTCACCTTCACGCGCTGCTTTTTGTGCTGCACACTGTCCAGCTCGTCGTCCTCGTCGCTGTCTTCGTCTTCACAGCTCTGCAGAAAGGGGATCTGCTCCAGCACCGAGCCACCCAAGCGCTCTTTGCCATCTCTGCCTGCCGCATTCCTGCCCACGACAGGGGGGCAGAGGGGGTGTTAGTCCTGCCAAGGGACAAAGCTCCGATGGGAGGGCACCAAGGCTTGGTGGCCAGAGCCTAGACCCAGCTCTCGGGGGCTGAGCCCGAGGAGGAACCCTGACTGATCACACACGGGCCGCAATGCCAGCCTCCGCCTGACAGGCGATCACCCCAGATCAAACCTTCATTTTGACCACACACTGGGCCCACCTCCTAACTTGAGTTCTGAGCCCGCGTTCCAGAGGACTAGCCCCCAACCCTGACCACACATGTCCCCGCATGTCCTGACTCAGAAGGAGAGCTACACAACAAAGTGCCACTGACTCCGCAGCCCCCGTTCCCATGGCCTGGTCAAACCACAAGCGCAGGTCAGGGGAGTGGCAGACAGCCCCAGCAGGAAAGAGGAACTGGTCACCCATGCGCGGGCCCTACAGCCAGTTCGGCTCTGGGCGAGCACGCACACACCCACTGCCAGATGGCACTCCTGGTTCCACCTTCCAGCCTGCTGTTTAATGCCCAACTGAGTGACAAGTTTTAGCAAAAGAAGTTATTTGCCAAACCTGACTCCAGGTAGAAAGGGGGCGGAATTCAAAGTTCAGATAAATGCAAACAGCATCCTTTTTTGCCACTAGGCTGATGCTCTTGTCAACGGCCGGGTACATGGTGACTGCTCGGGAGAGACCTTTCCGCCAGCTTGCCGAGTCCAGCACGCACTTCCTGGTCTCCGCGTGCACCGCCTCCCAGCAGAACATGTCTGTGCTCAGCTGCCAGGACACCATTCTCAGGGTTTCCCCCCCCACAACTGGCTGCCTTGAGCCTCCTCCTGCCCTTCTTTCTGGCCTCTAGACAGAGGGGAGCCCCCAGGGCTCAGTCCTCGTACCTCCTCTCTGCGCCTGCCACCTACACTCCCTCGTGACCACAAAGTCCTGTGATTTTCAAAAACCTCCCCTGTGCTGGTGAACTAGTTACACTTAGGAGTCAAGCCCCTCTCCCCCCCAGCACCCCCAGCTCCAGGCTGGCTACTCATCACCTGCACTGGGGTCACCAGGCACCTCCTACTCCACTCATCCGAAACGGACCCCTTCACGTGCCACTCATCTTCCCCATCTCAGCCAGTGCTGCTCCCAGCTGACCAAATTCTCGAGTCAGCCCTAGTGTCTTTCCTTTCTCCCCACATCCAATCCTTTAAATCATGTCAACTTACCCTAAAAACCCATTGAGAAGCTGACCACTTCTTGTCCCTCCACCTAACATCCCCCCTCACCTGAACACTGCCGTCATCTCCCAACCGATCTCCCTGCCCTGACTCATGCCCTCATTCAGCCGATGCTTCTCGAAGCAGACCAAGAGTATCAGATTACGTCACACCCAAGCTGGAAACCACTGGCTTCCCACAACCCTCAGACTAGAATCCAAACTTCTTATCATGGCCAATGAGGCCCTGTTTGATCTGACTCCTGAGATTTCAGCCTCACCGCAGACCACAGCCCCATATGCGCGCCCCACTGCAGCCACGCCGACCTTTCTGCTGATTCCCAAACATGCCAGGTCTCATCCGTCTCGGAAACTGTCCACTTGCTGTCTCCTCTGCCCAGAACATTCTCCCTCCACCTACTTGTGTGGCTTTCCCTCCATTTCCTGCACTTCTCTGTCCAAACTTCACCTCCACGAAGAGGTCTTCCCTGCCTTCCTCATCCAAAGTGTTTCTATTTCTCCCATCAGTTTTCCTTACTACCCTGCCTTTCTTCATAGCACCTAACATCTCATTATTTATTCTGATGGATAACGATTATGGATGAGAGAATGAATAAGAGCCAGAGGGCAGTGACTGTGTGTCTTGTTCCCTGCCAGGTCCTAGCATGAGGCCCAGGGGCTGCCTGAATTCAGCAGGTGCTCGATTCAATGTCTGCTGAGGGGTGTGCAGGACTGAACTTCAGCAGAGAGGCCAGGCAGGAGATGAGCCATGGTGCGTGTATCAGCACAAAGGAGAGGCCATGGGAGAGTATGGGCAGGGGACCCAGAACAGAATCAGGCTCCCACAATGAAGGGACAGAGGGTCCCGGAACAAATGAGCCGAGAACATGCTCCAGGAAGGAAGTGGCTGGCAGAGCCTCCACGAGCACTGCTGAGTTTTCTGACAACAGTCTTCATCAGGAGGGAGGCGGCAGAGGGGTGGACCTGCCAGGCCCACGGGCTCACCTCTTGATCTGCTCCTCGATCTGCTTCACCAGCAGTGACTCCCCGCCACTGAGCCCCCCAGGGCCCGGCGTGGCCCTGGGGCCCCCTTCACTGGGCTCCACAGCCCCATTGAGCTCCAACGAGCGGCCCAGTAGGGACCGCACGCGCTTGGACCGCATGTCCAGGATGGTGTCGGTGTAGCCCACCTCTTCCAGGTACCTGCGGGGAGGCAGAATCAGTGCGGCGCAGGCATCTTGGGGCTTCTTTCGATACTGCAGGTGTATATGAAGGACAGCAACTTGGGATAGCCTTTTTGGAGGAGCAGCTTAAGAGTATACACCAAAATTTTAAATAAGCATGTCCTTGACCCCGCTGTTTCACCTTCCAGACTACTGCCAGTGGCAGCCTTCTACACAGACACAGTGCTGTCACACAGATGCTCGCCACGATGTTGGGCAGGAGAGCCAACCTACACGTCCACAGACGAGGGCTGTAGAAGCAAATTACTGACGGGACGCTAGGCAGAAACTAAATGAGGCAGAGCACCAAAAAAAGATGGCCACGACAAATGCCTTAAAGAAAACTGTAAGTTATGTGTTCTGTACAGTTTAAGTGTTTGTCTTAAAAAGTGTTCATGAGTGCGTAAGTATAGACTACATACACACAACTTGTAATACGCTACCTTCTCCCTACAAGGTCAAGAACGATGCATATTAAACTTATGAGCAGGCGGCTCAGGTGGTTGGAGTGCTGTGCTTCTAATGTCGAGGTCGCAGGTTCGATTCCCACATGGGCCAGTGAGCTGCGCCCTCTACAGCTAAGATTGTGAACAACAGCTCTCCCTGGAGCTGGGCTGCCCTGAGCAGCCAGAGGTTGCTGTGAACTGCTGTGTGCTACTGTGTGCTGCCGTGGGCTGCAGTGTGCTGCCGTGAGTGGCCGGCAGCCAGCGAGAGCTGCCATGAGCTGCTGCCATGAGCTGCTGTGAGTAGCCGACCGGCGACCAACTGCCTCAGCCGGGGGAGCGCAAGGCTCATAACACCAGCATGGGCCAGGGAGCTGGGTCCTACACAACTAGACTGAGAAATAACTGCTGGAACTGGAGTGGGGGGGGTGTGGCGGAAGAAAGGGGAAAAACAAACAAACAAACAAACTTATGAGCAGTCAGTGACCTCTGGAGAATAGGACTAGGGACATAATAGGAACTTTTGTAACTTATTCTATTCACTTATACAAATGAGCATTTATTACTTCTGCAATCAAAAAAAAAAATTGAAGCCAGTCAGTACTGGTCTAAAAGCTAAAAACAAAAAAAGGGGAGGGGGGAAATTATGGTCATCAGTGGCTTCAAAAGATACAAGCCAAAAATTAATTAATTAAAAACTATGCAAGCCAAGAATTCCTTGCTGGTCCTCAGAAGGCTCCTCAAGAATCCTTTTCTGTTTACTGTGATCCTGTCCCTTTGGGACCTCTGCTCCCGCACATTAGACAAGACTTGCCTTCACTGCTGTCTCATTGTGTGCCGGCGTGTGTGTGAGGCTCCCCAGCAGAGGAGAGGCGGGGGAGCATGGGGGTGAAGAATTTAGGCTCTGGGGGGCTCTGGGGACGGACCGACGCAGATCATACCCCAGACCTTCCACTCATTAGCTGTGACCTTATGCAAACAGATACTCTCTCTGCACCTCAGTTTTTTAAGATGTGAAAGTAAGGGGAATGCTAGCAGTTACACCACATGAGGATTTACGTGAAGCATCAACAAGTGCCAAATGTTAACAGTGCAAGCATACACTAGAAGGCAAGTGTTGCCTATCATAATCATTTTGTTATTGTTTGAAAACACTAAGCTAGCAATTGCACTTCCAGATATTAACTTAAGGAAATTAAGGATACAGAGAAATAAGGAACCCCCTGACATTTGTCACACTGTCTGTAAAAACACCTTCAATGAAATACAAGAAGGGGTTGGCTACAGAAAGTTATTGTTACCCATCTCACAGACTATCATACAGTTCTTAAAATTATGCAACACAAGTAATTTATATGGAAAGATACTCACAACACTTAGCAAAACCAATGCATTACAAAACATTGTGAGAGGGGAGCCCGTTTATAAAGTGCACTTGCGCACACACATACAGCCATGACTGAGCGTATATGTACCAAAATGTTTATGGGGGCATGAAATTCCTTGGTATAATTATGGAGTGATCTCTATTTTGTCTTTGTGTTTCCCTAGATTTCCCAAGTTTTCTAAAACACACAAATGTCTTTAATAATAAAAAATAATTCAACGTCACCCTTGGGGGAAAAAGCGAGAGGCATCTGGGGCCGCTTTCCAAGCATGGAGGTCCCCCACATCGGCTCCTACACTGAGTCTTCCTGCCCTCTCCCAGGCAGCGCTCCACCCACAGGGTGACAGGCCATCTCAGCTGTGGCCAGCAGGGATCCCAATAGTTCAGTGTCCCCAGGGGGGCCAGGAAGGACTGTGGCGCCTTCAGGCTTATCTCCCAAGCCAGATGTGTCCCCCCCAACCCCCCCGCCCCAGGAGCGCTCTGCACACTCACTGTCGGAGAAGCTGCCGTCCCTCCTTCCACACCAGCGGGCTGTTCTCCAGCGTGACCGACTCCACTGGGCCATTGGAGACTGGAGGGTGGAGAGAGGAGGCAGGCGGTCAGTCAGGGCACCACCACATCCCCATCGCTGTCCCCATCTTCCTCACCCTCAAATCCCAGTTGGTCACGGTCACGGGCCCCGCGGAGTCCTTCTGAGTGTGTGAAACCTACTCTCCCTTCCGCACGCCTCATCTCTAGTCTCCTGACCGGTCATTCCCCAAACCATCCCCAGACGATCTTCAGACTCAGTTCTGTTATTTAATTTTCCTACACAGGAAGCCGGCCCAGTTCTGAGAGAACTGGGTTCAAGTCCAGCTCTGCCACTTCCCAGCTGTGTGGCCTTGAGCTGGTTAGTTTACCTATCTGAGCCTGTTTCCTCTTCTGGGAAATGAAGTTAACAATAGCAGCACCTACCTCTTGGGATTGTCGTGTGGATCATATGAGGTATCTATTTATTCTATTCATCAAATACGTCACTGGACATCTACTACGTGCCTGGCTAGGTCCCCAGGTGACGTCAGTAAACCAACCCCTGCCCTTGTGGAATCCACATTCTTGGAGGAGGAGTCTGACATACAGAACAACAGTCACCATCAGCCTGGCAGCGAAGGCTATGACATGTCACCTGGCACCTGCGCCGCCCCACGCCACTTGTTCCCGTCACACCCAATCGCTCCTGTGTTCTAACACACCACACTCCTGCCTCCCCCTGCAGCACATTCTCGACTGCCCTACGGGTGAACTGATCCGTCTTTCAAGGAGCCGAGACTGTAACGGACCTTCTTCACCATTCGCACCCTCCCGTCCCCCCCGCCCCCCCCCCCCCGCCAGCACAGTACCTGGCACAGCCGCTGAAGGGGAGGAGCACTGAGGGGGAGAGCCAACCCCGCCCCAGGCCTCCGGCCAACTCTGCTTTCTATGGAGCAAAGTGAGAAAGAGGCGGCCCACCTCGGCACTCCTCCAGCTCACTCAGGTTTGTTGGGAGGGGCAAGTGGGGAGGATCTGGGGGTGGGTACCTTGTTCTGACAGGTCCAGTTTCTTCTCCCCCTGGTTCGGGTCGGTCCCAAACTTCAATTTATGATATTTGGCCCTAGAAGAGCAAACGATTATGAGTAAGACACAGAGGAGTATACAAGGCCAGCACTCACCTCAGGAACCCCAAATCCCAGAGCGCCACCCCCATCCACTCTCTTATCTCTGAAGCTCCCCACTCCCCCCACCGTGAGGAAGCACCCCTGGTGGAGAAGCCACCACAATGGCGTTGTGAAGAACCCTCTGTGGAGTCTGGCAGACTGGGTTGCTAGCCCAGCTCCAGGAGTCCCTGAAGAAGTCCTCACCCTCTGGAAGCCTCACTTGTACTCATCAGGCTACTGGCAGGGATGAGACAATATGAATATATGGTACATGGCACACAGTAGGCCACCAGCGTCATGGAGACTGTCACTAGTGTCTATCCTGAATCCACCGACTACGTCTTATTCTGTCCCCTCTCCTAGAACCATGCAATACTGGTGATCTGATCCCAAATCTCCCTGCAGGGAAGGGAGAGCAAGCAGCCAGCCCCCGGGCCCTCTCAACCTCCCGCTGAGGACCGACTTCCCAGAAGGCAGGACCGGGCAGTGGGACCCACCTCTCCTGCTTCAGCGCATACTCTAACATCTTGATCCGTCGTACCAGGTCTGCCTTGAGATTCTCTTGCCCTTTCCTCTCTCCCTGGAGGAAGGCCACCTGAGCCTGGGGGGACAGAGGGAACAGGAAGACAGCAGGGCTCAGCGCCAGCGCCTACACCACAGTGACATGAAGCAGCCATTTCTTCAGGTGTTGAAGACCCTGAAGCAGGGTTCCGTGGAACATGAGAGGGCATGCTGGACCTGCTTCCAGAGTACCCTGCCATGTCATTACAATGAAAGAGTGAAAGAGGAATCCTCAACGCCCGCAATGGAAACAGGGCCAGCTTGGGCGTGACCTGTCCCTTCCTTCTGGGGAGAGGCCGGCTCAGGGAGGAAGTGGGGAGGTAGGTATGAATAGCCCTGGGCTGCTCCTCCTCCGCCTCTGGAGGCAGGTGCGTCCCAAGGCTGCTGGTAGAGGTGGGGTCTCACTATTCCTACCAGAGCATCTGTCTCTGGGAGGCGTAGGAAGCTACTTCTGGAGTTTAGGGACAAGAGTGGGTGGTTTGGATCAGCTCCCGCTCCAATACAAAAGCTTGACGACCCGGCCCCCACTGCGGGAACCAACCGTCCCCCTGGAGTCTGCCCAGGGTGAGGGAGACACGTCACAGACATGACCCAGGGCCCCTGCCAACCACTTCACACCATCTGCTGGCATGGGCTGCTCCAGACTGTTCTGGTCTGTCAACAGGTCTCCTGGAGACTCTGGGCCAACGGCCTGCGAGGCAGGATCCTGGCCCTGACCAGGTTCCGGAAGTCCTGTGCCAAAGCCCTGAGTGCAGGGCTCATCCCTGGCTTCTCCCCAAATGCTCCGCTGTTCCAGGCGGGGGCAGCCTGAGCTCCAGGCCGGGCTCGGCCACTTACTTGCTACATGATCATAGGCAGGTGATTGGCCTCCTCTGAGCCTCCATTTCCCCTTCTAGAAAACGGGGCTCACGAGAGCACCTGCCCTTCATGTGTTAAGTTCTTCTCAGTCCAAGGCCTAGCACAGAAGAAGGGCTAATAAATGCCAGCTCCTACCTCTTACTATTTCTCTTCTCCCTGTCTGTTCTTCCGGTGCTGACATGTGCCCAGTTCTTTAAGGGAGCTAGGGTCCCTCTGAGCCCTGACACCCATCCAGCAGGGACACACGTATGTGGCTTGCAAGCCACCTGCTCCCCGGGCAGCTGCATCTTCCGGAGCCAATCCCCGTGCATCACGTGCTTGCTGAAGAACTTCAATGGCCCCACCAGAAGTCCCCAGTCTGGCCCCAGACACCTTTTCCAGGCAGTGCCCATTCTCAAAGCCTTACTCCAGGACTGCCAGTTCTTGGCAGCCCTCAGATGCCCACGCACACTGCTGTCCTTCTCCCTGGGGCTCGAAGGGAACTGACCTATCTGCCCCGTGCACCGGGAATACAGCAGTCCGTGCTCACCTCTGTCCTGCTCCAGGGACCAGGTCTCTCCCTCACGTTAGCAGGGAACTGAGCACGTGCTAAGTACTGCCTGGCACCGGTGGGGGCCAGGGGCGGGGGAAACAGGCACACTCCAACACTGGGGGGGGGGGGGTCATAGATTGAGGCACCCGTCCTGAAGGGCAATCTGGCCAGATCTATAAAACTATTAAATGCACATTCCTTTTGTCCTAGCGGTGCCACTTCTAGGAATTATAGGAACTTATCCTACTTGTGGGAATCTATTCTACAGGCATAATTGCAGTGGTAAGCTTCCTTTTGAAACGATAAAAAGGATATACATGCACTGATGTGTAACAAAAGTATCATTCATTCATTCACACAAAATATTTACTGAGCCCCAACTACGTATCAGGTACAGTTGGAGACAGAGGACACACAATGAACAAGTAAGTGCATGTCACTAGCTATGCTAAGGAAAAGAAACTTCATCTGCCCATGGAGAGAATGGGACTTCTTTCCCCCTCAACATTTTTTTCTCTCTACACTTCAAATCAACACACGCGTACATAAATATCTAAGGCCAGACAGGCGGACTCACTGTGATCAACATCTCGGAAAGTGGCATTTCTGTCCTTTGTGTATCTTCTCAGCCACCCAAATCTACTCTGTCCACGAGTCACTTCAGAAGGTGGGGAGAGGTGGAGAAGAAAGGGCTGACTGGCCACCAGACACAAGCCCCAAGGGACCTCCTTACCGTCCTCCCTGCCCTCCTGGGTTTCCGTTAGTGAGCCTCCCACTTCCCGGCGCCAGCTCAGCCTGCTGAGCGCCTACCTTTGTCCAACATCCAACAGAGGTGACTTCCTATGACAGGCCAGTACTCCTGTGTGAGGAATACTGGAGCAGACGAGTGTCCCTGTCCCACAGAGCTCTCAGTCCACTGCAGGAGATGAGCACGAGCACTTACAACAAACATACCCCCAACAAAGGATGTCATGGAAGGAGGGACACCCAACCCACTTTCGGAGCTAAGAAGTGACAGTCCTGCTAACAGCAGAAGGCTGATGAGAAGTTAGCTGGGAAGTGGAGTGTGCTGCTGGCATGCGACAGAGACAAAAGTCGCAGAGAGGACTTCAGGGGCTCTAAAAAGTCCAGTATGGCCACATCAGAATGCTACAAAGGTCATTTCAGCTATAACGTGGAGAACTGGTGGCTGAAGGACTGGGTGTGGTGACAAGGCTAAAGGCAGAGAGAAAGACAGTCCCAGAAATCCCAGTGGCCTACACTAGGAGGGGGCAGGGGCAGGGAGGGCATTTGAGGTAAGAAGGAGGAGGGATTAATTAGTAAGACCTGGGGACTAGTCTATGGGAGAAGAAAATGGAGAATCACTCGGCCCACTCTGCTCTGTTGTCCCCTTTGCAGTTCCTCTGGCAAAGAAGAGAGAAAAGAACCAGACACATGTGGCTGAAGTGTCTCAAAGCCGTGGAATCCCACAGAAAGTGCAAGTGCTGGTGGCCAGTCCCTCCGACCTGGCAAACACCCGCAGCCACCACTGCCTGAGCTGCGAGGGCTGTGGTGGGCTGGCAAGTAGGTCTGGGATCTGGAAGTTCTCTACGCCCACATCCACCCACTGGCACTTCCTCCGGCTAGACTGTTAGAACATACCCAAGCTCAGAACCATTCTGAGACATGGCTGCCGCCTCTCCGCCGGCTGTTCCCTCTCTCCAGCCAAGCAACTTCTACAAGGCTTCCTGAGGCCCTCAGCATCTGTCCTCCAGGAACTGCTGCCTCTCTGTTCCCCTCTGCTGACCTTTCTGTCCCAGCCCCCAAGGGAGGGGCTCCCCAGTTGGTGTCATCTGGCCCCGCATCTCCTATACTCCTCTTTGCCAAACTCCTCAGGGATGAGTCACCTGCATCCATCCCTCAGAGCCCCTTGTAAGGCTGGAAGTGGGGAGAGGCCAGCCCCACACCTTCTCTGCTGCCACGACACTTGCCACATCTCTGTGTCACTGCTCCTACATCAATGTCCAGGTCAGATTCCCCCACGAGGTTCCTCCTGTCCTCAACAAGCTCTGCTTCCGTAAAGTGCCACAGATCGTGGGCAGAGCCACACAACGCTGTGCAAAACTAGCTTCCTCTGTTTAGCCTGGAAGTTTCTGAAGGGCAGAAACCACACCGCCTACTTCTCAGAAACCCCCCCACCTGGCAAAGTCCTGCTTATTAACAGAAACAATCTATACCACCTCCCTGCTCCAATCTTTGGGTGCCTCCCAGCAGGACCTCACAAGGAGCTGCCTTTTCTGCCACTCCACACACACTTACTGAGTCCTGACTGCACAGCAGCTCCTGTGCTGGGAGCAGCTGTCCTGTATTCGGAGAAAAGGCACTCAGAGCTCTTCAGAAAAAACGGACACCGTCCAGGCCATAAAGGATGGCACAGAAGTCACACCTCTGTAGGTGATAAATGCCTGAACAAAGGTGTGTAAAAAGAGGTGCTACTGACGGGAGTCTAAACATGGAGCAACTTGGCAGAACCAAACACCATTTTATAAACACATCTATTCTATTCCACCCATTCATTCTGCTTATATTCACACAGGAATATAAGGACATTCACTGCAGCCATTTCTGATGGAGAAAAATTAGAAACAAGCTAAAAGTCCATCAACAGAGGTCAAATTACAGTACAAACATCTAGTAGTTACCAAAGACAATGAGAAAGCTCTGTGCTAACATGAAAGGAACACCAATGCACAGGAGTATGTGAAAAAAGCTGTAAAATGATACATATAATATGACCTCGTGTTTTATACACATAGAGCTGAATTACTGTTACAGCAATAAATAGTTGGGAAGGAGAGTGAGAGAGCGACAAAGGGGTGACTTTCGCTTTTCACTTATACATATATGTACACACACATGCTTCTAAGATCTTTGAATTTTTACTGATGTAACAGAACAAAAGAAAACAAAAGTACAACGTAAGTGACGCTGGACCCAAGACAAGGACAGCCTAATGGGTGCTACCCACAAGTTTCTCTCAAACTCCAAGAAGAGCCACTAAGTGAAGGAACACACACCTTTTTCTCTCATTAGCCTTAAAGATGAGAAGGTGGTGTGGTGGGTGCGGTAGGGTGCATTGGTGTGAAGTCCCAGAGACCAAGATTCAATCCCAGCTCTACTATAACTGCGTGGATGACCCTAGGGAGGCCAATCAGTTTCTACAGAACAGTTTTCTCATCTGTACTGGGCGGCAGAGAGGAATTGAGCATGGGCTTGAAAGCCCACAGACCAGCCCTGCCACCCATGAGCTGTGATCCTAGATAAATCACTGACCCTTTCAGGGCCTCCATTTCCTCTTCTTCTTTTTTTAGGGGAACAGTGTGTACTTCTAGGACTTTTTCCAAGTCAAGTTGTCCTTTCAGCCTTAGTTGTGGAGGGCGCAGCTCAGCTCCAAGTCCAGTTGCCATTGTTAGTTGCAGGGGGCGCAGCCCACCATCCCTTGCGGGACTTGAGGAATCGAGGGGGCAACCTTGTGGTTGAGAGGATGCACTCCAACCAAGTGAGCCATCTGGGAGCTCAGTGGTAGCTCAGCTCAAGGTGCCGTGTGCAGGGGGGGCTGCCCACCATCCCTTGCAGGACTCAAGGAATCAAACTGACAACCTTGTGGTTGAGAGAACGCGCTCCAACCACCTGAGCCATCCGGGAGCTCAGCGGCAGCTCAGCTCAAGGTGCCGTGTTCAATCTTAGTTGCAGGGGGCACAGCCCACCATCCCTTGCGGGACTCAAGGAATCGAACCGGCAACCTTGTGGTTGAGAGCCCACTGGCTCATGTGGGAATCGAACCGGCAGCCTTAGGAGTCAGGAGCATGGAGCTCTAACCGCCTGAGCCACCAAGCCGGCCCCCATTTCTTCTTATTAAAATTAAAAGAGTGGTGATGAATTATATCACTTACGCTCCCAGAATATTGCAAGGATTAAATGATACCATGTATGTAACGTGCTTAACACAGTGCCTGACACAGAACATGGGATCAGTAACAGCAGCTGCTACAGTTACTGCTGACTGAAGGCAATGGCATCGGCCCTGCCGACATAATGGGGGTATTGAGAAGATCTAATGAGATGTACGCTGCCTGGACAGAGCCCCGGAAGCAGAGGGTGGGACACAAACGCAAGGGGCACTTACGTAAGGATTCCTCTCCCATCCCAACCCCACGCCTCAGCTACCACACAGCTAAGATCTCTAGTGGAGTGGGGGAATTGCGGGATGCTCTCTTTATTCACCCTATGGACAAAATTCTAATCAGTTATTTACTTGGGTCCCCACCTCAACTAGACAGTAAACGAGTCAGAAGGGGAAAGATGGGCTGCTAGAAGCAGATACTGACTTCTGCTAATAACGTGCCAGAGGCCAGGCACTTTCAGACACCTCTCCGCCCGTGGCTGGACTCTCAATCTTCACAACTGATGCCCAGGCTACTCGGGACACTTTGCAAATGGACCCACACTTTTCAAGGTCACCAAACCCAGCTCAGCTCCTCAGACTCTTCTAAACATCATCCCAGGGCATATCCGTCTCCCAAGCTACCCGGCAAATCATGGGGTCCTTCCCCAGAAACTTCCACAAACACGTCGCCGCTCAGGGTCTCTCTGAGCCGCTTCCTTCCTGCTCTACAAAACCCGCCCCCTGCCACATCCCAGGTGTCCCGGGATTCCTCCTTACAGTCCCCATCCCAGGTCCCCTACTCCCCACGTGGGACACGCGTGACTCCCGCACCCACATTCCAGCTCAGGGTTTTCCACCTGCCATCCTCCACACGCCGCGCGTCTCAGGACCCCCCCCTCCCCCACACCCCCAAACTGGAGTTTCCACTCCGAAGCTGTTCCTCAGATTCCTAAGGTACGTCCTTGGGACCCCTTTCCTGCGCTCGGGAGCCACACATGCCAGGGCTCCCCGAGTTTCCTCCTCAGCAGGGAGGGCACACGCCATCACCGTGGGACCCCTCGAGCCCCTCCCGTTACCCCTTCAGTGCTCACTAAACCATCTTTCAGGTCCCTCCATCCAAATGCTCCGAAATACCCTGTGTCCCGGGATCCGTGACTTCCTCCCCCTACTCCGGCCTGACTCCGGCCGAACTGCTCCCGCCCCGGACGGGTCCCAAACCCTCCCGACGCCCCGACTCCCACACCGAGCCCACCGGGCTCCCCTTCCAACCGCGCCTGGCCGGGACGGGGACGGGCCTCCCTCGGCCCCCGAGCGCTTCTGCCCCCTCCCACACAAGCCCCTCCAACAAGTCCTCTCGGCACCCTTGGCCGAGTCCTCCTGGGTCCCCGCCAGGCCCCGAGGCGACTCTCAGGCACCCGCCAGCCGCCCGCCCACTCCCACTCCCACTTCCCGCGGGTTCGGGGCCCCCAGCCCTCCTCCCGGCCGGCCGCGCTCGGCCATTCCCGCCCCCGGGCCGCACTCCCGCCTCGAGGCGCCCGGTGCCCCCCGGACCCTCCACGGACTAGCCCTTGCTCCCGCTCGGAGCCGCTCGCGGTCCCCTCCCGCCCCCCCGGCCGTCCCGGCGGCCATTGCTCCAAGATGGCGGCGGCGGCGGCGGCGGGTGAGGCCGGGCCGGGCCGGGCGGGGGGTCGGGGGTCCGGGGCGGCGCTCACCTGCAACTCGGCGCGCTCCGCCTCCCAGCGGGCCTTCTCCGCTTCGAAGCGCGCCCACTCGTGCTGGATAAAGTGCAGGATCCCGGGCAGGCTCAGGGGCTCCGGCCCCGCCGTGGGCCCGGGACTGCTCCCGCCGCCGCCTCCCTTAGCAGCCGGGCCGGGCCCGGGGACGGGGGCAGAGACCGGGGCCGCCCCCGTCGGAGCGGGGCCCGCGCCCGAGCCGAGGGGGCGGCAGGAGGAGGCGGCGGCGGCGACGGCTGCGGCCGCTCGCTCCTCCATCATGGAGGCCCCGGGCCGGCCCGCGCGCCCGCTGTGCCTCGCGCGCCTGCGCGGCCGCGCCAATCCCCGCGCGCGCTCGGCCGGGGCTGAGGGGGGGGCGGGGACGGGAGCGAGGCCGGGCGCGCGCCTCGCCCACCCGGGTCGACCCCGAAGGCGCGCGCGGGGGGGTGGCGGGAAGGGGCGGGGCGGGGGCGCGCTCCCCGGGAACCGGCCAACTGCACCCAGGTCCTGCGCGAGGGTTGTCCTGGGGGAGAGCGGGGCTTTGAGAGGGCGCTGCTTTCTGCTGCTCCCCTCCTCCCGCTTCGCTCCGAAGAAAGAGTCTAACCCTCTCCGGACCCAAATACCACTCTCCTCGAGCATCACCGTAACTCTCTGAGAGAAAGGGCGACCACCAGGGGTGGTTTCAGCCATGGCTCAATCTGATTCCTGGCCCGGGTCGGTTATCATGGTAACCCTTCCCGAGCCTGGAACACCCCCAGCCTTCCCTCCCTTCCACCTTTGTGGTTATGGAGCCTCAAACCTCTCCTGTCCCTGCACCAGGAGGAGGTTGCTAAGGTAACCTAAGTCCCTGGTGATCCTTCTGCCCCTACCCTCATTGCTTAACTATGGCAACCTCACCTAACACTCAGGTAGAAAGGATCCCAGCCCCAGGGACACTGATTATTAAGGGAAATACCTCTTTCCCAACCCCTTCCCCCAGCCACCCAGTCGGCATTACCGTGGTAACCATCTCCCCTCCTTTCTTATGGTGGGAAGTCCCTGGACCAAACCAACCAGGTATTTAGAAAAGGAGATGCTCTGCTGAGGAGTAGTTGCTATGGTTACAGGGCCTGACCATCCCCAGGGATGTGAGAAACCAGCAAGGCTAAGTGCCGGTTACTGTGGTAACAGGGGCAGTCCCCCCACCCCTCCAGTGACCCTAATGACCAGACCCACCAAGGTAGGGAACGGTTTTAGGATTTTCTCTCAGGATGGAGTGTGTAAAGGGAAAGGGTTGTCATGGTAACCGCGTGTCACTTTTAGCCCTGTGTTTCTGGACACATTCACCAGAGAGGGATGGTTATAGGTTGCTATGATAACTGACATCCTTTCCACCCATTCCTGAAATGCTCCAGGTAGTGTCTGAGCTTAAGGGACTTCAAGAGAAATGATTCCTTGACCTTCTCACTGCCACTTTTGTAGGTAAGATGAAATTGTACTCTATTGTGCAAAATTGGTTGATTTGGGGTTTTCTGGTTCTCTTCCCTCAGCAGTGCAGCTGAGCTGGGCTGGAACCGCCTCCCTGGAACTCCCCCAGCCTGCAACGTAGGAGGTAAGAAGTCCCTCAGTGTCACCAGCACTCATGTGGACACTGCCTTTCCCTCATCCCCAAAGGCTTCCCACATATCTACCCATCATATTCCTGTACAACAGTTGAGACTCAGGCTAGATCAGAGCTCAGGCCACGTGAAACCAGGCCTGAAGTGAATCTGGATCCACTGACATTGTTTTGTCGGGGATAGAGAGACAAAGTCTTGGCTTAATTGTCTTCTCCTTCCCTGACTACCTTTTCTTTTTTTAAAATTTATTTTGAGTGTGTTTTTCTGGGACCCATCAGCTCCAAGTCAAGTAGTTGTTTCAATCTAGTTGTGGAGGGCGCAGCTCACACTGGCCCATGTGGGGATCGAATCGGCAACCCTGGTGTTACGAGCATCACTCTAACCAACTGAGCTAACCGGCTGCCCCTCCTGACTACCTTTTCTAACGGAAGTCCTGTTTTTTTTCTGCCACCCCCTTCCTCCAAGCTGGTTTCTTGTCCCATCTATAAGTTGTTTGTGTAGTTTTTTATTTGTCTTCCCACCTCTGGAGGTCCTACTCAGTGACTGCCTAATTCATCCCCGGAACACAGGATATGGCACAGAGAGCACTCAATGAATAGCTTTGTTGAATTAGTGAATTGAATAAATTAATGTGTCATATTCAGCTTTGAAAGCACTTGTCAGGTTAAGGCTGGTGAAGTCTCAGAAGGTTGACAGAGTTGGGCTGAGTAGACCCAAGAAAGACAGCGGAGTTGATTGGATTAAAGCACAACTCTGGAGCCACCTTCTTGGGTCAAATCCTGAGTCCACCACTTTCCAGCTGTGTGACCTTAATTAAGCAAGTGACTTCACCTCTCTGTGTCTCAATTTCTTCATCTTTAAATGTGATCATAACTTGAAGATTAAACAAGTTAACGTGTGTAAAGTCCTCAGAACAGGGTCTGGCATATCGTGAGCAGCTAGGTTTGTTAATAGTATTCTATTATGAAAAATATTCATAAAAGCATATAGATTATTTGTACCTTCAAAATCATTTCCTCTACCTTACCTCAATGAAGGGGTTTTGAGCCCTTAGAGTCAGAAAAGTCAAGACTAACCTTGTGAGGATACTAGATGATTCCTTTCTCCTTCCTCTTTGGTCCCTTCACCCAGTAGGTGGCGCTTCCCCATGAAGCCATCATAAATACCCTCTGGTCTCTGAGGTCCCCCTTTCTGTCCTCTGTCCTTCTGGGTACCTCCCAGCCCAGAGTCAGCCAGACAGCATGACAAGAACCGGAGCCTGGACAGTGGAGACCTGGGTTCTGGTCCCTGCGTCCTTTCTGTCTCTAAGCCACAGGTTCCTCATCTGAATAATTGGAGTCACTCATTTATTGAGCACCTGCTATGTTCCAGGCATTGAGCTGTGCTCTGGGCATACAGCAGGGAACAAAATACTAACCAAGATAAATAAACATCTACATGATAGGGCCGGACGAGTAGCTCCGGCAGTTGGAGCTCCGTGCTCTTACCTCCGAAGGCTGCCTATTCGATTCCCACATGGCCCAGTGGGCTCTCAACCACAAGGTTGCCAGTTCAACTCCTCTACTCCCTCAAGGGATGGTGGGCTCCACCCCCTGCACTAAGATTGAACTCGGCACCTTGAGCTGAGCTGAGCTCCCGGAGGGCTCAGTTGGTTGGAGCGCATCCTCTCAACCACAAGGTTGCCAGTTTGACTCCCGCAAGGGATGGTGGGTTGTGCCTCCTGCAACTAGCAACGGCAACTGGACCTGGAGCTGAGCTGCGCCCTCCACAACTAAAACTGAAAGGACAACAACTTGACTTGGAAAAAAAATCCTGGAAGTACACACTGTTCCCCAATAAAGTCCTGTTCCCCTTCCCCAATAAAATCTTTTAAAAAAAAATCTGCATGATAACTACTAGGAGAGAGAAATAACCAGGGATGGGGCAGAGGAAGTATATGGGTGATAGGGAGATGTATTTTTAAATAGGGTGACCAAAGGAAGGGCTCACTGGACAGGTGACATTTGAGCAAAGACCTGAAGGCCGTGGGACAGGAGTCATGCAGATACCTTCGGGAGAGAGCATCTAGGCAGAGGGAGTAGCCAGTGCTGCGGCTAGAGTGTGTCAGGTGCACTTGAAGAATAGTGTTTGGTGGCTGGTGTGGCCAGAGCTGAGTGAGAGTGGGAGACCATTGGGGGCCTTATGGGTTACAGTGAAGACTTTGGCTTTCCCTTTGAGTGAGTTTTGAGTCATGGAGTGTTTGAGCAGACACAGGACAGGAGCTAATTTGAGTTCTGGGTGCTAAGTGGGAAACAAGAGTGTAGGGGACAAGGGTGGAGCAGGAGAATGGTTTCTTTAGAATCTTTAGAAGATTCTAAAACCATCTAAGGGTCTCTCCTGGGCTTCTGTGTATCTAAGCTCTAAGATTCTAAGATTTTTAATACTCCAAAGACTCAGTGGTTTCAGAAGTTCCTTCTGCCCACAATAACGTGAGTTCCATGAGGTCCGGGTTGTTGCTTGTCCTTTTATTGTGTGTCCACCGCTCTGTCCCCAGTGCCTAGAACAGAGCCTGGCATGTTGTAGGAGTTCAAGTAGCTACTGAAGGACTGAAGGAAGGAGGGATCCATCTAAGGTCCAGAAGGCAATTCCAAGGTTCTAAAGAGTAAGAAGTCACTCTTAAAAGTGCAACTCCGATTCTTAAGTGACATCCAAGTTGGGTCAGAGAAGGGCCAGCAGAACTGGGACAGGTGACGGGGAGGTGGGAGTACATTCCTGGCAGAAGAGTGGAGGAGACAGGACGACCAGCACAGGGCCCCAGGCACATGGCCACACTGTAGAGTTTGACTCCAGGGACCTGAGTGAGCTTTACAGACACAAAAACCCTGACCTTGGCCATCATTTTTTGTTTTTTCCAAATGCATTTTCGGTGCCCAGTCGTGTGCTAGGAACACAGTGGTAATGGAGACAGCCCTGGCTCTACCCTCCTGGGTCTAGTGGGGCAAACAGACCCATCCCCAGACAGTGCCAAACCAGAATGGGTAGGGCTGGGATGGGGGAATCCTAGAGGGGGCCTGAGGATTAGGGAGGGCTTCTTGGAGGAGGTGCCATCTGAGCTGAGGCCTGAAGCATAAGTAGGAGTTCTCCAGGAGAAAATGGGCATGGGAAGTAGGGGTGTTCAAAAGGACACTCTTCTAGGCAGAAGGAACAGAGTGTGCATAGGTTTAGAAATAAGACTTATTTGAAGAAAAGTCCAAGGTGGCTTAGGCAAAGAGTGTAAGGAAGCAAGATGGGGCTGGAATGGTGGGTGGGTCGGGGCCAGGTCACACAAGGCCTTGTAGGATATTGTGAGAAACTTCAGCTTTCTCCCCAGGCACTGGGGAGCCTCTGAGCAGGGAGGGAGAGGTCAGATATGTGTTTTATGAAGATCCCTCCTGCCATGACAGGAAGGGGCGTGCAGGACTTGCTCAGGAAACCAGGGGAGGATGGGTGGGTATCTGGGTGGACCCAGGTTGAGAGGGGAGCTGTGGGAAAGGGGTGGAAAGGTCAGAAGTATTTAGGAACTAGGAAGGTCAGCTGGGTCTCTGATGTCCCCCTCCCTAGAGGAGCAGACACCTATGAAAATACTTCATGGGGAACCTTTATTTAAGCATCTGCTCAGATCCCTGTGAGTTAGTTACATCTCCTGTGCTGGAGACAAGCCAAATCTTCCAGTTGTAATGGGGACAGGAAGACAGCGCCATCTGGGGGTAGCTTAGGAGTGTGGCCAATGAATGGGGCGAGTCCGAAGGCTAGCCTCTTTTAATGCAGCCAACTTCACTTAAAATAAACAAACAAAAATTTTAATTGTGATGAAATACAGGTAACAAAATTCATCATCTTTTTTTCTTTTTACTTTATTTTTTTAAGATTTTATTGGGGAAGGGGAACAGGACTTTATTGGGGAACAGTGTGTACTCCAGGACTTTTTCCCAAGTCAAGTTGTCCTTTCATTCTTAGTTGTAGAGGGCACAGGTCAGCTCCAGGTCCAGTTGCCTGTTGCTAGTTGCAGGGGGCGCAGCCCACCATCCCTTGCGGGACTTGAGGAGTCGAACCTGCAGCCTTCTGGTTGAGAGCCCACTGGCCCATGTGGGAATCAAACCGGAAGTCTTCGGAGTTAGGAACACGGAGCTCCAACCGCCTGAGCCACCGGGCCGGCCCAAAATTTATCATCTTAACAATTTTTTTTAAAAGCTTTTATTGGGGAAGGGGAACAGGACTTTATTGGGGAAAAGTATGTACTTCCAGGACTTTTTCCAAGTCAAGTTGTTGTCCTTTCTTTTTTTTTTTTTTTTTTTTAATTTATTGGGGTGACAATTGTTAGTAAAATTACATAGATTTCAGGTGTACAATTCTGTATTACATCATCTATAAATCCCATTGTGTGTTCACCACTCAGAGTCAGCTCTTCCATCACCATATATTTGATAAGTTGTCCCTTCAATCTTAGTTGTGGAGGGTGCAGCTCAGCTCAGGTACAGTTGCCGTTGCTAGTTGCAGGGGGCGCAGCCCACCATCCCTTGTGGGAGTCGAGGAATCAAACTGGCAACCTTGTGGTTGAGAGCCCGCACTCCAACCAACTGAGCCATCCGGGAGCTAAGTGGCAGCTCAGCTCAAGGTGCCGTGTTCAATCTTAGTTGCAGGTGGCGGAGCCCACCATCCCTTGCGGGACTTGAGGAATTGAACTGGCAACCTTGTGGTTGAGAGCCCACTGGCCCATGTGGGAATCGAACCGACAGCCTTCGGAGTTAGGAGCACAGAGCTCCAACTGCCTGAGTCACCAGGCCAGCCCCCCTTAACAATTTTTAAGTGTATAGTTCCGTAGTATTAAGTATATTCACATTATTGTGCAAACAATCTCCAGAACTTTTCCATCTTACAAAATTGAAACTCTAAACCCATTAAACAACAACTCCCCATTTCCCCCTCCCCACAGCCCTTGGCAACCACCATTCTACTTCCCATTTCTATACTTTTGACCCACTCCATTTGAAAAAAAAATTAATGACCAACATTAAAAATTGGGATAATTCTGATTTAAGAAAACATTTCTAGCTTTTTTAATGCTAAGACCAAAATGATCTGGCTGACTGTCGAGAAAGAGGTAACCATGTAGCACAGGATTTGAGGAAGTGAGAAGTGGAAGTTGAATAGGGACTTAAGGGCCAAGGCTTGAGGGCATCAGCCTCACACTAGAGCCAGAGCCAGGGTGTGGGTGGGACAGGAGGGAGAGATCACGGGTGGCTTCCTGGAGGAGTGAAGAGTAGAGAAGAAGGTTCAAATTGGCCTTGGGGATGGGGTCTGAGGCATTTGTAACTGAATCCAAATCTGAATGAGAAGCAGATAATGTTTAATGGGTTTACTGAGCTGGCAGGGTGGGGGCCTCGAGTGATTCGGTTGCAGCGAGGAGACCTCGTGCTGCTTTGGGACCGTGGTGGGTGACACGCCAGCCTGTTTGTACCAGGGGCACTCTACCAGGGACGCCTCCGTGCTGCCAGGATGGGATTGAACAAGAAGAAGGGAAGATGATTCACTTGATAAAATCTTACTGAATACCTAATATGTACTTAGCTCTGGGCTAGGTGGCCTTGGGGACCCAGCAGTGACCAAGACAGGCTCAGGACCTGCCTTTATGGGTCTCACAACCCAGGGAGAAGACACAGATGACACCCTAGGCAGTACTGACTTACAATGGGGGCTGAAGTAGCCCAGAGGTCCAGGGCACAAGACCAGCCTGGGAGGTTGGGAAGGGCTACCTGGAGGAGGGGAAGTCAGAGCTGAAATGAAATAGGGCAAAGGCTGGTAGAGAAGGGCAAGGTTAAAGATGGGGTAGGGAGTGTTGCTGGCAACCAGCTCCAGCCTCATCTTTCATTCCCCCTCCCCAGGATGCCCTGGAGGCCCAGCTAGGGCCTGAATTTGGCCCCATGCGGCTCACCCGCTGCCAGGCTGCCCTGGCAGCCGCCATCACCCTCAACCTCCTGGTCCTCTTCTATGTATCGTGGCTGCAGCACCAGCCCAGGAACTCCCGGGCCCGGGGTCCCCGCCGCGGATCTTCCGCCCCCCACGTCACCATCCTGGTGCGGGAGTTCGAAGTCTTTGACAACGCAGTTCCTGAGATGGTGGATTCCTTCCTGCAACAGGACCCAGCCCAGCCGGTGGTGGTGGCAGCCGACACACTCCCGTACCCACCCCTGGCCCTGCCCCGCATCCCCAACGTCCGCCTGGTGCTGCTGCAGCCTGCTCTGGACCTGCCCGCTGCAGCCTCGCGCCCCGAGACCTACGTGGCCACTGAGTACGTGGCCCTGGTGCCCGATGGGGCAAGGGCCGAGGCACCAGGCCAGCTGGAGCGCATGGTGGAGGTGCTCCGAGCGGGAGGTGCACGCCTGGTGGCCGCGCGGGTCGCCTCCGCCAACCCTGCCCGGTGCCTGGCCCTGAACGTCAGCCTGAGGGAGTGGACAGCCCACTACAGCCCGGCCCCCTCCGCAGCCCGCTGCGACGCCGTGGACGGGGATGCTGTGGTCCTCCTGCGCGCCCGCGACCTCTTCAATCTCTCAGCGCCCCTCGCCCGGCCTGTGGGCACTGGCCTCTTCCTGCAGACGGCCCTGCGAGGCTGGCCAGTACAGCTGCTGGACTTGACCTTCCCGGCTGTGCACCAGCCCCCGCTGACCACGGCCCACGCACGCTGGAAGGCGGAGCGTGAAGGGCGCGCGCGAAGGGCGGCACTGCTGCGGGCCTTGGGCATCCGCCTGGTGAGTTGGCAGGGGGGGCGCCTCGAGTGGTTCGGCTGCAGCAAGGAGACCCCACGCTGCTTCGGGACCGTGGTGGGTGACACGCCAGCCTACCTGTACGAGGGGCGCTGGACGCCTCCGTGCTGCCTGCGAGCGTTGCGTGAGACCGCCCGCTACGTGGTGGGTGTGCTGGAAGCGGCGGGCGTGCGCTACTGGCTGGAGGGCGGCTCGCTGTTGGGGGCGGCACGCCATGGGGACATCATCCCGTGGGACTATGACGTGGACCTGGGCATCTACCTGGAGGACGTGGGCAACTGCGAGCAGCTGCGGGGGGCCGAGGCGGGCTCCGTGGTGGATGAGCGTGGCTTCGTGTGGGAGAAGGCCATAGAGGGCGACTTCTTCCGCGTGCAGTACAGCGAAAGCAACCACCTGCACGTGGACCTGTGGCCCTTCTATCCCCGCAACGGGGTCATGACCAAGGACACGTGGCTGGACCACCGGCAGGATGTCGAGTTCCCTGAACACTTCCTGCAGCCTCTCGTGCCCCTGCCCTTTGCCGGCTTCGTGGCACAGGCGCCTAACAACTACCGCCGCTTCCTGGAGCTCAAGTTTGGCCCTGGGGTCATCGAGAACCCCGAGTACCCCAACCCGGCACTCCTGAGCTTGGCAGGAAGCGGCTGAAGTCCTGACTCCCGCGCCTGGGGTCAGGGGAACCATCTTTTGTCTTGGTGTCCCTGGCATTTGGTGGGCGGGCCAGGGATGCCAAGCCGCTCTTCAGGGCCCAGCACAGTTCGCGACATCAAAACCATGTCCTGCCCAAGATTTCCAGGAACCCTGGGGTCCGGTTGCTGGGACAGAATTTTGGAAAGAGAGGGAGAAAATATAGATTCTGGGGCCGGACTGCCACGATTCAGCCCCCGGCTCTAACACTTAACGGGTGGCCCTGAGCAAGTGTTCCGGTTTCTCTGCCTCAGTTTCCTCCAGGATTCAGTGTCTAGCACGTAAAGAATGCCAGGACATTGGCTGCTAGGCTTGCTTTAACCACTAGAGGGCGCCTTTGTCCTACCGTGGGGCCAAGACAACAAGCCCAGGACTTGGGCTCCATAGCTTTCACAGCTCTTGAGCCTTTGGTGTTCTGCCTGAACCTCTGTGCCCCGCCAGGCAGGATAACCATCACCCCTTCTTCCGGAATGCGACTTCCTCCCTTCCTGGGAGAGCCCTGTTGAGGTGCATGCCACTCTTCATCTTGCAGAGGAGGAAAAGGACTCAGAGCTCTGAGGTATGACTGTGGTTAAGAGGGCTTCTGGATTGGGGCCCCACTCCTTATTAACTGTGTTACCTCGTTATTTAAAGTCTCTGCACCTGTTTCTCTGCAAGGCAGAGTAAATCACCATAGCTGACATTTGCTGAGCACTTACTGTGTACCAGGCATTGTTCTCAGTGTTTCACATGAATTAACTGATTTACCCCCTGCCTCCACTCTCCCAGATGAGAGCTGCTATTATTTCCATTGTACAGAGGAAGAAACTGAGGCCAGAATGGTAAAGTCACTTGCCCAAGGTCAGACAGCATTGGAAGTGGCAGAGTGGGGACTTAAATCCAGGCTGTCAGTTTGGAACCCACACTGAAATGAACCACAGTGCCCCTTTCTAATACTGGTACCCAAGAGGGCCCTTACCACTTAGGAGGCAGAGTGACGGCAGCCTTCCTTTTGTGATCATGCACCTAAGAGTAAATACTGTTTGGGCATGTACCCTCAATATGTGTATTTATTTATAAATGATATACAAGTACTACTATCATGCTGTGTATTCATGATAAGGCTTAAATTATTCCATTTTTAAATTAAAAATAAATATGAAGGTTTTTGTTTACTTGCCTCAACCCAACGGCTTGTCCCGCACCCCTCCTGGTATGTGCACCTGGTGTTTGAAACAGGCTTTGAAGTGGAAGAGGCCCGGGTTCAAATCCCATCGCTTCTGCTTCCTTCCACGTGAACCAAAGCCACTGTGAGTCTGCCTGTGCACTTCTGCTTTGTACCTGAGAAATGGGTGTGATGAGGGTGCTCACCACACAGGGGTGCTGTGAGGCACTTGAGCGGTAAAAGGGTCAGGAATCAGGGCTGAGTTTTGATCCTAGCTTGGTCGCCTGCTTTCTTTGTAGGTCCTGGCTTTGTGACCTTGGGCTCTCTGAACCTATAGATTGGGTGGGAGGATTGAAATGTGAAACCCTTACAGGAAAAGGATTCACAGATAAGCAAGAGAAGACAAATATGCAAATTTAGTTCACTCCTCCGAGGCTCAGGTGTCCAAAGCCTGACTTTTTATAACGCAGCCTGTTTTTAGCCACTGAACCCACAAATGGCTCACAAAAAGACTGCCGTGTTCCCATGGAGCATTCTGGAAACATGGAGATGATTTGGGCTATTACCGTGGTCGGTGGTGCTCTTGGAAGGCATGGCCCAGGGATAGACATGTGTTATAATGCATGTAGGGCCTCTGCACAGAATTAAAGCAGCGTCCCTTGTCATATATGGTTTTAAAATAGCACCTTGGACATTCATGAAAGACTAGTTATGTTCAAAAAATGTTGCAATGGAGACAGTAATATAAGTTAATAAGTAAATCATATAAGCATCCAATATTTGAACATTTATTTTAAATCTCAAGTAATCAAAATGATCTATCTACAGATACATATTTCTTTAAGTTTTTGCCAGGAACATAAGTTGAAGCTCTACTCATTCTTAAATTATTTAATGATTTTGTTTCATTTAGAAATTGTTAGTGTGATTTCATTTTTTTTCCTGTGATTTTTGATTGACACAGCTGTATATGTGTATATATGGGAAATAACATTTATCTGTATACATATGTAACCTTGCCTTAGCGATGTATGATTTTTGTGTGAGTGTTTGTGTGTGTGTTTTTATTTTTTGTTTTTTTTTCTTTTTTTTTCTCTTTCGTTTTTTCTTTATTTTTTTTGTTTGTTTTTTGTTTTTTTTTATTTTCTTTTCTTTTAGCTATGTATGATTTGACAAGGGAACCACATTAAATGCTTCTATTAACTTCCCATTAGATTGAGAATCATTAGGTGACCTTCAATTTCAACAGATAAAGAATTTCTCTTAGCATCAACCATAGTGTCTTGGTGCTTTCTCCTCTTTTTGCTGTTCCCGAACGAACAACAATTATGTTAAAAACTTTTCTAGCCCTTTGTGGGGACAGAGCCCCAGAAAGCAGTTTCCAGGCTCTCGGCCTCATAATAGAAAGGTGCTGGCTCAGGTAGTAAATGGCCATCAACTGTGATTGGCTGGCCATCAGCTGTGGCTAGTTGGCCGTCAGCTGTAACCAGTGAGCCATTGGCCACTAATATAACTGCCGTGGCTACGCTAGTAGAAAATGGGGGCTAGCAAGAAGATGGTGGCTGAGCTGGCAAGCACGGATTGCAGTTAGCACGGCGGAGTGCGGGTTGCAGATTGCAGAGAAGTGGACAGCAGGTTGCGGATAGTGTGGCTCCTGCTTCCTGTTCCTCCAAACCAGCCACCAGCGAGAATATAGTAGTATGACGCCCCTACCTATGGCTCCGTGGGTGTTCCTCTTTGGCCTCACCACGTCCTGCTTTCTTATGTGGGGAGCGGGAGCTGAGACCCCACAGGAGACCCCGCACGACACCCTTATAGTCTGATAGTTTTGTATATTTAATATTTTTATTTTCAACTAAGCAACGATTTTCAACTAAGAAAACCCATTGTCACAATTACCTTGAACTAATGAGTTTATATTACAATACGTATTACTGAATGTTACTGCTTTCTCAATTACTCGTGTGCTATTAATCAGTAGTTCGGTATTTTAACAACCGGCACATCCATCCTAGTTCATACTAACTAAATATGAGGCTTACTTGAAAAACACCTGGTTAAGAACTATCTCACCCCAGAACCTAGCTCTCTCCTCATGCAAACACCAAGTCCTTTTTGTAAGGTTTTAATAGGCTCCGAATTTTCCAGGAAGTACAACTACCAAGTAAAATGAGGGAGGCCTCTGTTGTGTTTTGTTTAAAACATGGCCAAGGATTGTCAACAAGTTCAGAAAATCATGTTCGACGAGGCTTTTGGTAATTAGATACCGATATCACGTGTACCCAGCCATGTTGGCGGCTGCCTGCGTGCATTACAGGTGTAAGTATCTCGCTGCCTCCTTGGGTTTCAGGGGGATTGCTTCACGCATTCACATATTAAGATGCATATTATAAATCACTATCCTTCTATTTCTTTTTATTACCATTAGGGCAACATAGAAATTGTTTTTAAAATCATGTACAGGTGGGTTATATTTATCTGTGAACTTTATTTCACGAGAGTCAAGAAGTCTTCCCCAGAAGTGACATTCCAGCCAGCACATGCACATGGTGGTTTAAACACAGAAACATTAAATTATGGATTATTAATCCATTGGCAAATGGTCACTGCCACGAGTCCCCTGCTGTTACCCTCCTGGCTCTCCCTGGGGGCCCCCTGGACTCCCCCTGACTCAGCAGCCAAGGGGTTAACACTGGGCTGTGGGGGGTCCTTGTCCCAGATGGGTCAATGCATTTATCAAGCAAATACTTTGTGTATTACCTCAGGACAATACAAAATACTTGTTATGAAAAGTAGATGGCATGCAAAGACCTGTGTCCAAATGCAGCTTTACGCACAATCACCCCAAGCTGGAAACCACCCAATGTCCATTAACAGGTGAGGTCAACAAACTGTGTACGTGCAGACAATGGAATCCTCCTCAGTGATTAAAGAAAAAAGAAAGGAACCACTGATCCCGTGCAAAACTATGACTAAATCTCAACAGCTTCATGCTAAGTAAAGGGAGCCAGACGCAAACTCACATGCTCCGATTCTAATGTGAAATTCTAATCCTTAGTGACCCAAAGCAGATAGGGGCCTGCCTGGACCTGGGGGTGGAAGAAGGGAAAAACTGCAGGGGAGCACAAGGAAATTTGGGGGTGGTGAGGACAGGCTGTATCTTGGTGGTGGGTTTTCACAAGTGTATGTATCTGTCAAGATTCATCCAACTGTCCAATGGATGTAGTTTATTGTATGTAAATTATACCTCAAAAAGGTTGATCCCCCCAAAAAAGATGTGGAAGAGCGTCTTAACAGGCCTAGAAATATTGACCTATCACTAGGAGAGATAAGGCTCAGTCATTGCCCTGCCTGCCTGCCCCCCATACTGCCGCTCTGAGCCCGACCCCAGGCCCAAGCCCAATCCAGGACCAGCGTAAGCCCTCCCTCCTAAGCCAGGCTCTTTGAAAGGAGCAAAAGAGCTGTCGCAATGAGAGGGTGGGGCAATGGAGGAAGGGAGAGGGAGGTGGGAGTGTGGCCCAGGGAGTGGCTGTCCAGGTGCTTTTTCTTCTGCTCTTATGTAACCTCCACCGGAGGCCTTTGGGTGAAGCATAACAGCCATTGTCATCAGAGCGTAGGACTCAGCAGTGTTTGCCCAAAGCCACATAGCTGGCCGGTAGCAGAAGCTGGCTCTGAAATAGGGTAACAGCCTCTGGCAGTCAGGCAGCTCTGTAGCTGGAGCCCAATTCACTCATTTTGCAAAGATTTATTGACTACCTCCTATGTGCCAGGTCCTATGCTGTGCGGCATACAGCAGTGAACAGGACTAAGGCTGCTGCTTCCTCATGGAGCGTACATCTTAGTGGGGACCAGGTCTGGGAGCCCCCTAAGTCTCTGTTCACACCGAGGAGGCTTGAGATGGTTCCAGTCTTCCTATACGACTTAGATTAGACGAATTGGTTGCCTGTGCTCAGCAAATTTTTAAAAATGGAACAGAAAAATATGGGTAAGTACCTGTGGGGACAGAGCCAGGAGTGCAGTTTCCAGGCTCTTGGCCTCACATAGAAAGGTGCTGGCTCAGGTAGTAAATGGCCATCAACTGTGATTGGATGGCCATCAGCTGTGGCTAGCTGGCCGTCAGCTGTAACCAGTGAGCCACTGGCCACTAATATAACTGCCGAGGCTACACTAGCAGAAAAATGGAGGCTAGCAAGAAGATGGTGGCTGAGCCTGAAAGCGGTGCAGTGAGTGTTGAGAATTGTGTGGCTCCTGTTTCCTGTGTCTCCAACCCAGCCGCCAGCGAGACTATAGTGGTATGACTCCCGTGTCTATGGCGCCGTGGGTGTTCCTTTTTGGCCTCACCATGTCCTGCGTTCCTATGTGGGGAGTGGGAGCTGAGACCCCGCAGGCCGCCCTGCGCGACAGTACCGTTTGGTGGAATTTGGCCCAGTTACCTATTCTTTGTATGTGCACATGTTGTATATATTATATTCAATATATTACATATCTAGGCATGTACTGCTTTAAACGGGCGTCCCTCATAATCTAAATCTAATCCATCCTCAGAAAGGATTACATAGAAAATTTGAGGATAAACAACGATTTTAAGCGGCGGGAGGAGGGGAAGGGAATAATGCACTCCCAGCTCCATCCAAAAACCCCAACCGATTTCCCAATATCATTAAAACACTCTTAAATACTTCTATAACAACCCACCAAGGGTTTCGGCATAATAGAAAGCATTGAAAACACCAATTACTTAACTATTCGACACTTAATGAACTCTAGTGGCTATGTTTGTATGCAATATGCAATTTTGCACAGAATCAGATGAATTATATTTCTACACTGCAATGGTCATGAGATGTAACTAAACAGAAAAAAGATGCTAAAGATAATCAAAATACCACTAGTGCACCCCGATTGGTAGTACCTCCAGGCACCTGGCAGAAGTCTACACAGGGACCTAGGAAGATTATATGGGTAATGTATAACACTCTTCAACAGCACACAGGGCGGGGTCCTCTTAGAGTGGGTGAGCTGCAGCCAGTGTCGTCCACATTCTGGACTCAGAGGGCTTAAAATAGTTGCACAAGGCCAGCCTGGTGGCTCAGGGGGTTGGAGCACCGTGCTCCTAACACCAATGTCGCCGGTTCAATTCCCACATGGGCCTGTGAGCTTCGCCCTCTACAGCTAAGATTGTGAACAACAGCTCTCCCTGGAGCTGGGCGGCTGTGATGAGCCGAGAGACTGCCTCAGTAGAGCGCAAGGCTCATAACACCAGCATGGGCCAGGGAGCTGTGTCCTACACTAGACTGAGAAATACCGGCTTGAAGGGGAGGGTAGGGGGGACGGAGGGGGCAGCAGAGGAAGAAGGGGGGGGAGTTGCCCAGCTGGTTTTTGATCCAAATGGTGAATTTTTGGGTGAAAAGAAAAAAACACCAAATCATTATTGGGACTATTTGCAGAGTGTGGGTTCAGATGTTGAGGGAGACCTATAATATTCCTATGTAGGTGGTTACAATGGAAAGTGAATTTCTTACGAGTTATACAAAATTGACTAGAATATACATGGGGTAAAATGCACACCTTAAGTGCACAGGTTAACTTTTCCAAATGTTGACATCTGTGTAAGCGTCACCCAAATCAAGACATAGGACCTTTGCTGTATCATAGAAGCTTCCCTCATGCCTTCTCCCAGGCAATAAGCATTCTCATAGGTCACTGCTCCAATTTCTCTCACCAGAGACCAGTTTAGGCTGTTCTAGGCCTTCACATAAATGGAACTATATAAAATATATACTGTTTCTGGTTTCTTTCACTCAAAATATTATCTGTGAGATGCATTTGAGTTGAGTACAGTTGACCCTTGAACGCAGGGGTTGGGACACCAACCCCCCCCCCCCAGTCAAAAATCTGTGTTTAACTTTTGACTCCCCGACAGCTTAAGTTGTCCATTATCCACGCGGACTGGTTCCAGGACCCTGTGCATACAAAAACCCATGGATGCTCAAGTTCCCTATATAAAATAGCCCAGATCAATGCATAGTCAGCCTTCCACGTCCAGACTCCCAACCAGATCGAAAACAGCACAGGTGTTTATAAAAAATCCGTGTACAAGTGGGCCTGCGCAGTTCAACGAGTTGTTCAAGGCTCGGCTGCATATCAATACTTGTTTTTTGCCGAATAGCCTTTCATCGTATGATGATTGTACCAGTTTATTCTTTTCCAAATTTCAGCAATTATGAAGACAGGCTATAAAGATTTGTGTACCAGTTTTCTGTGTGAAAAGAAGTTTTCAATTCTCTTGGCTAAATACGTTCGAGTGGGACTCCTGAGCTCTATGATAAATGTATATTTTAACTTGATAAGAAACTGCTCAGCCATTTTCCAGTGATTGGACCATTTTGCATTGCCACCAGCAATGCATGGACTCTGTCTAGTTGTTCCTCATCCTGTCAGCACGTAGTATTGTTTCCTGCATTCCAGTAGGTGTGTGTAGTGGCGTCTTGTGGCGGTTGCCAATGGGGTTGATAAAACATTTTATTTCAATGATATCCAATGCATCCTGTTTATTTCTGGGTGGCTGGTGCTTTTAGTCAAATTCTTAAAAACATCTGATTAGATATACTTCATGATTTTATTGCTAAAAAATGTTCTTGGTCTCCTCCCACCGAGTTCCTGGGAGTATTTCTAGTATTGTGGAGTGAACAGAAGGTCCAGGACAGAGGGGGACAAACTGTACAAAGTCACAGCATGCATGCACATATGTACACACGTACACACATACGTACACACACACACACACACGCACACAGCTAAAGCCACCCAAATAACCAGCAACATGTTGGAACATCCCTACTCTCAAAGAGGGCAGAATTCCACGTGGTGACCTGTGCCCTGAGACAGGAGGCCAGGCAGCCTCCCAGGATAAGGCGTGGAGGACACTATTACTCCATCTTGCTATTTCCCTTGCCTTGCTTGGAGGCAGGAGTTGAGGACTGGGGAGATTTGGGGAGACACACTCAAACACATACACATATACCCCAGCAGGGAGGCCTCCCAGATCTGGTATCAGGGAGGAAGGCTGGGGCCCCTGGCTCCCGTAAGTGTGTGGGCCCCCCGAACCCCAGTGTGTCCGTTTATCCATCCCTCATGATCCCAACGTCCAGAGTGCCTCCATTAAGGCAGGGAAGGTCCCTATAAGGGTTCACATGACCGATTCCTTCTCGCAGGTGTCAGCATCCCCACCAGGCCCCGGATAGCGTTTGAGGAGGGGATTCCCTTCCTCAGTGGGGCTGGGCAGTGGAGCCAGCGGTGTCTCACTCTTCACCTGAATCAACTCAGGCACTGAGGTCTGAGACTCTGTCCGATCCACGTAATGCTGGAGGAGTCCGGCCCCAAAAGCATCACCTTCCACATTGAGGATGGTACAAGACCGGTCCCTGAAGGGGGAGGAGTGATGGGGAAGTGAGTGAGAGGGGAGGGGTCAAGACCCAACCCTCCCTCCTCTCCCCCTAGAATCATGAAGTCCCCATCACACCCTCCTACACAGAACCCTGTTCTACTCCTAGACCCACAATCAGCCCTCCATCCTCCCACGATCCCCAGTATCCCTTCCTTCTAGAAACTCGAAAATTTCTTCACCTAGAATCCCGGTACTCACCTACTTCCCTTCTTTCCCCCTGGAAACCCAGTGTCCCATCATACTCTGCCAGAGAACCCCAAAGATCTCCTCCTCGATCCTCCCTGGACCCCAATGATCCTTCTCCCAACAAAACACAATATTTATTGCCTCTAGAACCTCAGAAAGTCCCCCTCCCTTTTCTTGAGGCTCCAGAAGACCCATGCACTCCTCCTCTTCCCCCTGAGATACAAGCTTCTCTCCTCCCTAGAATCCTAAGGATCTATTTCTTTCCTCTTTATACTGTGTGTGTTGTTTTAGAAAATTGAGCTATAATTCACATACCATAATTCACCCTTTAAAAGTGTACAACCCAGTGGTTTTTAGTAGAGTTGTAAAACCATCACCACTATTTAATTCCAGAATATTTTCATCACTCCATAAAGAAATCTCCACACCCATTAAGCAGTTATCCCCTATTTCCTCCCGGCCCTGTGCAACCACTAATCTGCTTTCTGTCTACAGATTTGCCTACTCTGGACAGTTCATAGAAATGGAACCATAGACTATGTGGTCCCTTGCGTCTGGTTTCTCTCAGCACAATGTTTTCAAGGGTCATTCGTGTGTTAGCATGTATGTATCAATGCTTCATTCCATTTTATTGCTGAATAACATTCCATTGTATGTATATGTGACAGTTTGTTTATCCTTTCATCAATCGATGGACGTTTGCTTTGTTTCTGCCTGTTCACTATTATGAATAGTGATTAATAGAATAATATACTATGAACATTTTTGTACAAGTTTTCATGGACCTGTATTCAATCATCTTGAGTGTATACCTAGGAGTGGTATTTACTAAGACACATGGTAACTATAACTTTTGAAACCAAACTGCTTTCCAATCTTTTATGCTCTTAATAGCTTCATCATGATGGCTAACAATTATGTATGTAGTATTTACTACTTACTAGGGGTTCTTAAAAGGGCATGTATCAAGTCATCTAATCTTAAGGAGAGACTATTTTCTCCATTTTACAGATGAAGAAACCAAGACTCAGGGAGATTAAGTACTTGCCCAAGGTCATAATAGCTAGCAATGGTGGCACTGGGATTTGAACACAAGTAGCCTGACCTAAGCGTCCATTCTATTAACCCCTTAGGCATACAACCTTTCTGGGATTCTTTTAAGAAGCCCAAAAATCCCTTCCTCCCCTCTGACTGCAAGTCCCAAGGTCCCACCCCCTTTCCTCTAGAACTTCTTCCTTCCTCTCCTCTTCTGCCCTCTTGCTCATCCCCTTTCCCAGAGGCACCCCTGAGCCCCCTTGAAACCCCAAACCGACACTCACACAAGCCAGTCCACAGCCAGGATCAAGGAGATGTCGTGAACCGGCAGGCCGACTGCCTCGAGGATGATAGCCAGCGTGAGGACACCTCCAGCGGGGATGCCTGCAGCGCCAACGCTGGATGCTGTGGCGGTGACCCTGAAAGAGGCCAG